>NC_057348.1:64230491-64830491 GCF_016509475.1 Prionailurus bengalensis | reverse complement strand
GGGACATGGTGGTTCAAAATTATTTGCGGATGTATATGACAGAAACTATCGGCAAACACGTGCCAGTTTGCACTACTGATTCAAGTGCACTTTTCCAGTATCTCCCCTGTTTCTTCCCTTTTTTCTCAATTGTTAGAACATAGGAAATTAAACCAAAGTAGTCGGGATGAAAGATGAGCATCGGTGATTGGCTATCAATAGTGTGTGGAAATCATAGGCATCAGTGAGAGGGGAAAAAGAATCCTTTCTGTGAGACATTGTCTCTGGTCCACATCAATGTGGTGAAAGTGACCCTTGGGGAATCTCCCTTAGTCATGACTAGCAAGAGAACACGATTTAGGGTACAAGACCTTGCACTTACATTCAATAAAATCACTCAAAACTGAATCCGTTACAAGAGTCCTTGGAAGATCCTTATGTTTAGTGTTTGAAATTTTTTTGGTGACTTTGTAAATGAAAAACTCAATGACGTGGGTACTGAATGGAACATGACGGTGTTCACCTTGAGGAACTGGAGGCCGTAAGTTAGCATTTTCTTCTTTACACCTTAGCTAGAGAAATTTCTGGAAGCTCTCATTGAGACAGAAGGGCATTTGAACCACAGGATTATAAAATTTAGGTGGAGGACAGTGAAGGGGTTAGTATTCCTTACTCAGGCTCTATGGCCATTCATTTGGAAGAGAATTTAATCAAGAATTCATATTAGGCTTCTGCTAAAGACAAATTACGTGTGGTTTTCACATTTGCAGAAATCTTGCAGTGGTAACGTTTTAGGTCAAAAAGGTTGTTCACGCCTTGAGAGAACAGCAGACTTGCTAGCAAATTAATTAGCTCAAAAATCACGAGCTATACTTCTAGGGCCGATGGAAGACAGCAGAAAGGACGTAGACAATGACGCATCTCTTCTACAATTCCTAGTCACTGGTCCACTGTCCAAAGAACGTTTGCATCTTACATTTAAATTTGGAATTTCAGAGAACAGTAGTACTCTGTACCTAGAAGGGATTTTCGAGCTCCTCAGAACCCACGTGCTTATTTTACAGAAAGGGGAAAAGGCTGTTCCGAGTTTGGAGTAGAACTTGGACCTGGATGTGGGATTCGGGCTCTTAACCCAGCCCTTCTTGGGCTGTCCCTGGATTTCAAGTTGGGGTCCCCAGGACCACTGGCTTCATGGAATCAGGGGCTAAGTGAGGGAGGTGAGGGGCGCACAGAAGGATCTAGACGGCCCCATAAATAACAGCCAAAGCCGCTCCAAGCTTTTCTTCTATGTTTTGGGCTTCTGTTTAGAATCGATAAAGAAAAAAAAGAAAATTCTCCTGCACCATTATCTTACTTAGAAATGGTCAAAACATCTTACAGCTCACAGGGCTAACAGTAGGAACCAGCCCAGAGGAGACTCAAAGCTGGGGCAGGGCGAGGGAGGTGGTGATGTCCGATTCTAAGCGAAGATTCTCAGACCGACGGGGTTGACTGCAGACAGACATGAAAACCACACCGAGCCAGGTTGGAGCCTCACAGGAATGTTCCTTCCTATCTCCAGATCAGGGCCGGCTTTGACGGCTCCCCCAGCAGTGTTTCAGGAAGTTGTTTGCTGGTCTCTCCTTGGCCAGTCCCGAGGTGGGTCCCTTCTCCCTGGGCCTTTATGCACTTGTTCCTCCCGTGCCTGGGTGACCACCCTCCTGACAGTGTGGCCGCCCTTACCTGCTCCCTGAACCCTGGGGGTGGCGCATGGGTGGACCCTCACCGAACACCTGTCCAGTGGGTTCAAGGATGCAGTTACTCTGGCCCTGGGAAGGTGATCCATTAGAAGAGACTTGCCCGGGCAGGAGGGGAGCTCCGGAAATGGCAGTCTTTACCGTATATTGTTAAAATGGTTTCACACATACACGCCGAATATAGACTCCTCACACCTTGTCGACTTAGGTTTGCAGTTGGCTCAATTTAGAGCAGTGACTTTCTACTTGCTTTTTTTGCTCCCAAACGTCTGTAGGGTGTAAAGCAAGCCCAGGCCAGCATTCTGGATCGCATAACTGGAGAGAAAGGGGATGGGGAGGGCTTGGCGTCCCCCATCCGCCAGGGATGTATTCCAAGTGTCCAGGACACGAGTGTGCCAGGAGGACCCCCTAGCCGCAGGCGGTCCCGAAGGCTTCTTTGGGGTTACTTCATGCTCGGGTGACCCCTGGGGTGGGAAGAGGGGGACCGAGCCACCTGTTTGGGACCCTGCTGCATGCTGACACCTCCCTCCGACCAGCCAGCCCCACTCCACCTGTGCAGACACACCTCAAGTTGACATTAGCAGATGGCACCGAGGAAAAAAAACAAAAGAAGGCGGGTATTGTTAACAGCGCTCGCTGCGTGCGGTTCGGACACACCGCCTCGCGCATTTGTGCCTCTAAACAATTCCTCCTTTGTGCTCTGGTCTTTCCTTTCGAGCTCTGTTGTGAAATGTCTGTGTTTTGTTTTGTTTTGTTTTTATATATGTAATTTTGTTATTTTGTTTATTTCATTGTTCGTGACCTCAAATAAGCCAGCCCCTCGAGGAACGCTCTCCTTGGCGCTCTTTCGGGTTCATTAATTCTACGTTGCTAAGTCTGCTGTCCGGTTAAAAGCATGTCCCTGTGAGGCCGTCGCTGGACTCCAGGTCGTGATCACGTGCAGTGAGCCCTGGGCACCCCTACGGCCTTAATTCACTGTAGCAATCCAGCAACGACGTATTGGAGAAACGGTTTTACAACAAGACAGCTGGAAACCGCAGCACAGCGCGGTCCTTGCTTCCTGGACCGCCGGGAACAGGGCTGAGATCGGATGTCTTGAGGCTTAAAATCTGTTTTCTACATTAATTCGAAGTAAACACGTCTGGTGTGTAGCTGGTCCAGGGTGATGTCCTCCTGTCCTGCAGGCATGGAGCGTTCGGTGACCTTAGGGAACCCGGAGGCTCGCTGTACTTCCATACGTAATGTATCTCTGAAGGGCTTGCTTGTATGTTGTGCCAAATGGCTACAGTGTTCCCCGTCATTACTATTTCAGTGTAACCCTCGCTCTGATCGTTGCAAATCTCTGCCTCTCGTTCTTCCTGCTGCAGTAAATCTCACTCAGGAACAAGAGAACCCCAACCAAAGCCATTTGCGTTCTGGTTCCTTCTCATTGGTCTTGGAGGTAATCTTCCAGGATCCCCTCTTGTTTGGACCAGAGCTCCCTGCTCGCATGTAAAAAAAAACGAAGGGGAGGAAACAAATTAGATAAAAATGAAGGGGGAGCCAGATGCTGACGAGGCATGAAGTTTGACCCTGTAGGGCGGATTCCGAATGTTCCTGTGGAACATTTGTCAGAAGCTCCCACACAGTATTATTTACTCCTCATTTTGTTTATGTCTGGAAAGGATGGTCTTGGGGGAAGAACTCACTTCAGAACAACTTCAGCGAAAGCAAGGGTCAGGCTGGAAAGCACGGCAAACGCTGTGTCATTTGTCGGAATTTTTAAGCGCATCTGCCCGCAGTCACACACGCGGGTCAAAAGCCAAAAGGCTGATCCGGAACGTGCTGACGTTTGAGGGCAAGTTTTGCTCTCCATCACGTACCGGCACCCGGCTCCCTCCGAGTCATAAGGCGCTTCTGGAGGAAGCTGTGAGGCCCGATCGGGTCTTCCTGTGCTCCCAGCCCCCCCTGAATTCCACCATCCAGGGGAGTCAGGCGGGTTGGTGTTCACATGCGCTCAGCCGTGTGGAGACGTGCCGGCTGACGTGTCCTTGCCGTGTTTTGTCCAGTGAGCCTGCCCCTGGGGCCCGGCAGTCCCCGTGGCACGGACGGGGCCCCACCGGTGCCGTCCGAGGCCGAGGAGACCGTGTCCGTCGGCAGCTGTTTTGCCTCCGAGGACACAACCGAAGACTCAGGAGTGGTGAGCTCCCCGTCAGACATCGTGTCCCTGGATTCCCAGCACGACAGCGTGAAATCCAAAGATAAGTGGGCCACGGACCAGGAAGACGGCAGCGACCAGGACCTGGCTGGGACCCCAGAACTGGGTCCCCGGAAGAGCCCCACGCGGGAGAGGAACAGCTCTGGGCGACGGCATTCGAGGTGAGTCACGGGACAGCTGGAGAGGGAGGGCCCATCCTGGACTCGAGGAGGAAGGTCTGTGGGTTGTGGTGACCCGACAAATGCATGCCGGGTGCCCTCCGCAGCTGCCACTCCCTGATTTGGGGGTGCGATCCACAGCCGGGTGTTCACGCTCTTTCTAGACACGCGGGGGTTTAGAAATACGGTAAAACCTTGGCTTGCGAGTAACTCGTTCTGCGAGGGTTCCACACGACAAGCAAATATTTCTAGTCAATTTTGACTTGATGAACCAGCGATGCCTTGCAACACAAGTCGCACGTGACGCCCAATGTGGTCACGCCTGAGCCAATGGTTCTTGAAATGCGCCTTGATGTACGAGTGCTTTGGATGACAAGCATGTTCTGGAAATAAATTATGCTTGCAGACCAAGGTCTTACTGTAATACCTAACATGGGCTAGTTTGTTTTTCCTTTTATATAAATGGGACCATAATCTCAGTGCCCTTTTTTCTTTTCTTTTTTTTTTTTAATTTTTTTTTTTTAACGTTTATTTATTTTGAGACAGAGAGAGACAGAGCATGAACGGGGGAGGGCCAGAGAGAGGGAGACAGAGAATCTGAAACAGGCTCCAGGCTCTGAGCTGTCAGCACAGAGCCCGACGCGGGGCTTGAACTCACGGACCGCGAGATCATGACCTGAGTCGAAGTCAGCCGCTTAACCGACTGAGCCACCCAGGTGCCCCTCAGTGCCCTTTTTTCCATCAAGTTTTAAAGATTGATCCATGAGGATACATGTCTTATTAGTTCATTTATTTTCCTTTTTTTTAATTAAAAAAAAATTTTTTTTTTTTTATGTTAGAGAGGGAAAGAGAGCTCATGAGTGAGGTGTAGGGGGCATGGAGCCTGACACGGGGCTCGATCCCATGACCTGAACCAAAATCAGGAGTCACACCTCGACCTACTGAACCACCTGGGGACCCCTTATTTTTCTTTTAAACTTAACTAATGGGCACTGAGGTCTTTCTGGTTTTCCACCCACTGGAAACAGTGAGGCAGGTATACATATGTTCCTGTTAACACATAGAGAGCTTTCTAGAAGAGAAGTTACTAGACGTTCAGAAAAGTCCTCTTCAACCATGGACTATTGGCCAATTGTTCTCCACTGTGATTGGCTTACACACCCTCCAGTGGTCTCTAATGGCCTGGCACTCCTCACCAGCACTGGCCCATGCCATCAGCAGACCTCGTATGTTCGCCAGTCCTACGGGTTCAAATGGCATTTCACGTGCTTTTTAATTTACAATTCTCTGATCAGTAAGAATGAGCATCTTGTGATGTGTGCATTAGTGTAGGAATTGTCTTTTCATAGACTGTTCTTTAAAAAAAAAAAACTGGGATGTTACTTAAAAAAAAAAAAATTCAGTGGCGCCTGGGTGGCTTAGTCAGTTAAGCATCTTGGTTTCAGCTCAGGCCATGATCTCATGCCTCGTGAGTGCAAGCTCCAGGTCGGGCTCTGCGCTGACAGTGTGGAGCCTGCTTGGGATTCTCTCTCTCCCTCTCTCTCTGCCCCTGCCCTGTTCACTCTCTCTCCCAAGATAAGTAAACATTAAAAAAAATAAATAAATAAGTTAAAAAAAATTGAACGTTCATCCATTTCTTCTTAATCTGTAAATCAGTTCTTGACTACCCACAGAGATTCTTCAAGACCGTGGTTTGCATGTAACTCTGTGTTCGTTGCATAAAAATTGCTTTTTAATTTTAATAATGTCAGATTTCTCCCCTTTTCCCTGAACGCGGAAATTCCTCTGCATATTTGAGAGCCCCTTCCCACACCCTGAAGGACTAAAGATGAGCTGAATTTCTCATGAAAGTTTAGTGTTGCTTTCTCGTATCTGGGCTTCTCAACAACCTGGGTTTATTTTCGGGTGTGATGTGAAGGAGGAAATCTATTTTTTCCCCTGACTCCTCGCTCTACCCTGGTTTCCTTGTATACCACCTGCCCCCTGGGTTCCGTTCCTTTCGTAGCTGGATTTTTGGTCCTGCCATGTCCCTCCCCCCACCCCAGCACCCACTGTCTTTGTTTTCTTCAGTCTTGCCCAGAAAGGCAGGTTAATTCTCTTCAGTCTTGCGCAGAAAGGCCCATCAGTTTTTTTCACCCTTTAGATAATTTTAAGAGCCAGTCCACACAAACGATGTTATGGAAATATTAACAAGAATGAGACCAAGAACGTCAGCCTGTAAGCCGACCCCCAAAAGAAACGAATGCCTTTGTGTTTGCCACATTTTGGTCCAGCCCAGTCCATGCGAACACGCAGATCTTTATCTGGTTAATGTAATTGTCAATAATAATTTGTTTTGATTCATTTTTCGCCCAAGGACGTATCACGAGCATTTTCCCATTTGTTAATTACACTCTCTAATAGTTTTAACGTGTAGCTCATCAGACCTAAGGACAGTTCCAAGGCCAAGTGTGTATTTCACTGGCCGGAAAACTAGAATGCGGCCCTTGCTCTGTTCTTCCCCCTCACCTTCCCCCCGCCCCCCCTGCACACCAGGCACGTTAGCCTGTGCTGTGTGCATCTGTGAGAGCAGAGAACAATTACGGTGTTTCCTTCTTAGTCCATTTAACATTCAAAAAAATCTCTTTCTACAGTAATCCTCAGGTGTGTTCTGTGAGTGTGCACGGAGATTGCGTTCCCTGAGCTCTACATCTGAAGTTCATCAGACATTTTTCCTTCTGGCCCCTAGGGATGCTGTTGTTAACCCTCCTTTGCTTTGCTGGCATCGACCCCTGATGCAAAGCATTGCTGCTTTCTGTCCAAATGGGAGAATTAACATTGCCCCTGGCCACAGCCAGGGATAATCATGGAGTCTTTGGAACCTGATGCTTTCTCCCAGCAGGGAGTAGGGGATGTTTTTCTGCCCTTATCTGTGGGGTGCCATGGAATTTGAGAGTAGGCGGTGGGGAGGGAGGGGGCTCTGACAGACCCACATGGGTGCCCCCAGCACTGATGAGTTGCCTGGCCTTCGAGAGTCCGCGCGACTTTGCGGAGATAGTGTCTCCTCCCACTCAGAGGTGTCCTGAGCCTGTAAATGCCCAGTGTGCGTGGCACAGTACACGTTCCCTTGCTCTCAAGTGGTTGCATTGTCAAAGTCACTACGGTTAGTTCAGGAAACGGGGCGCCGTGAATTTTCCTGGCAGGCCACTTTTCTTCTCTGGGCTTCCAGCAGCCCGGCAGTGTCCTAAGGATGCAGATAGCCTCTGAGACCCTCAGCTCTGTCTGTGCTGTTCCATTATCTGCCGCAGACATGGGATCCTCTCTCTGCCCCAGGACTTCTCATGGAATGACCATCGTTAGTGCATTACTGTGATTCAGAGGAAATGTCTGGTCCTATTTCTCCTAGATATTTGGTCTACACCCACAGTTGCTGGCTTACAGCTCCCAAAGCCCTTGGGATTTCTTAAGTGTGGAGAGTAGTAGAGAGGTCTTTTGTTATGTTAATGGTGCCCTTTGGAAAGCATCCCTGGGGCGGGGCGGGGTGGGGGCATGCAGGGTGCCAGTGGGGGCAACTAATTGACTAAAGTCACTCCCTGACCTTCCGGGGGAGGGGAGAGGGGCTGGAGGCAAGGTCAGCCATTGGCTAGTGACTCAGTCAATCATGACTATGCAATGCAGCCTCCGTAGACTATCAAAAGGAGGGTGTTGGAAAACTTCCAGATTTGGTGAACGGGAACAGGTAGAAGGGGATGGGAACAGGTTGGGGGGAGTGGCGCCTGGGGAAGGGTGGGATTTCTGTGCCCCCAAATCGTATCTCTCCTTATGCCTCTCTTCTTCCGGCTACTGATTCACATCCTTTCTTATATCCATTAACAAACGGGCCAAACTAGGTGTTTCTCTGAGTTCTGTGACTCATCCTGGCAAATTGATTGAACCTACGGAGGAGGGCGTCAGAGCCCCCAGTCTGTAGCCATGGGTCTGAGCTGGAGGCTGGTGTCTCTCAAGGGTGGGAGTGGGGAGGGGCGCCTGGGTGGGCGGCAGACTTCAGCTCCGGTCATGATCTCATAGTCCGTGAGTTCGAGCCCCACATCGGGTTCTGTGCTGACAGCTCAGAGCCTGGAGCCTGCAGCCTGCTTCGGGTTCTGTGTCTCCCTCTCTCTGCCCTCCCCTGCTCATGCTCTGTCTCTTTTTCTCAAAAATGAATAAATGTTAAAAAAAAAAATTTTTTTTAAAGGGTGGGGGTGGAGAGCAGCCTGGTGCGACTGAGCCCTTCCGCCTGTGGGGTCGGAGAGTGTCTGTGGGTCCACAGTGTCAGAAGGGAGTTGAGTCTTCGGACAGAGTGCTGCCTCTGCCCCTGTGCCTGAGGCACGTCGGTGCTAGGTCTGGGAACCCCTTAAAAGGTTTGTTTGACAGGAATTCTCTCCTCTGACAGATGAGGCCAACCCGAGACGGCGGTCCCATATTTCTTTCCAAATGTACGCTTTCCCGTAAAGTTCAGGGTTACTGAGAAGCAAGCAGCACGGAGGGGTGTGAAACTGGGGTTGCAAACTCAAAGGCCCGCAGGGGCCAGACAGATAATGAGGGTGAGGGCGGCCGCAGAGAACAGCCCAGAAAGCTCAGTTCTCTCTCAGGAAAGCAGCCTTGCACCCTCCTTCCAAACTTACCCGGAGGGGTCACAGACCCAAGGTGGCCGGCCTTTGAAGAGAAGCCAGAAATCTAGATGTTTAAAAAACTTTTTTTCATGTTCATTTATTTATTTTTGAGAGAGAGAGAGAGAGAGAGAGAGAGACCGAGCACAAGCAGGGGAGGGGCAGCCAGAGAGGGAGAGAGAGAGAATCCCAAGCAGGCCCCCCACACTGTCAGCACAGAGCCCGACGTGAGGCTCGAACCCATGAACCGTGAGATCATGACCTGAGCCAAAACCAAGAGTCAGACGCTTGACCAACTGAGCCCCCCAGGGGCCCCCAGAAATGTAGATTTTTCTGTGAGGTCTCCAAACTTTTCAATGTTGGCAACCCAGTCAGACATGCCAAGCCAAACTAAACATGTGCGTGCCGGGTGGGGCCGGTTCCCCGACGTGCACTGGCCTTGGCCCTTCCTTCTGTGCTGGCTGATTTTTCCGGCTTGGGAAGGTCTGTGTAGTCCCTTGGGTGTTTCCTGTGAGATACAGCCCTGGAGAAATACCTCCGCACAGATAAATGCAGGTAATCGTTCTAGCCTCCCCATCGTGAACCATGAAAGTCTCTTACAAATTCTGGAGGAAAGCAACCGGTTTAAATGCCCCCTCTCTGTTCCACATCCCAATGTCCCTAGAATAGCGCTCTGATAAAAATACCCCGTCTTTTAAATGCTGATCTGTGCCTTCCACCGCCCACGCGGTCACAGTGAAAGCACTTACAAATACTCACTTCAGTCCTTTGGACGCGGACAGAATTCATCTCTCTGGATGGACGCGGTGCATTCCAGAGGCCGTGCTCTGTGGTCCTGTCTGCAGCCCCTGGGGCTGAGAGCCTGAGCCGCAAAAAGGCACTGAAGGCTGGAGGGGGAAAGATGGGGTGGGGCTAAACCGGGGGTGGAGGTCACAGGCACAGGGTCAGAGGCCAAGTCTGCAGAGCCCGGGGAGCCAGGGTGCAGCGGCTGATTCCAGGGGTCCAGAGCAGGCCGTGGCCAAGTTTGGCGAGATGGGAACCTCGGCTGGGGGATGGGCAGCCCAGGGTCAAGCTGCAGTCATGTGAGGACGGCACCCACCGCCGTTGACCGAGCCACCTTGAGCTCGGCCACCTGGACAGACGGGAACGGAACGCTCACGTTCAACAGCGATCGAGGGGAACACTGAGGAACAGCATGGTGTTTTCCGACATCCTGAGTCCCCAGGGGAGCCCAGGCAGGGCAATCCCAGGCCTGGTGCCGGCTGGCACTCACTCAGCCGTCAGCACTTCTCGTCATGTGGCCCTGAAATGTGGGCCTACGAGGACACGGTGCCCCTATTCTCTGTGGCTGCTGCCGGTCCCTGGGTCTGGCCAGCCTCCTGGCTCTGCTCTGCACAATTCTGACACCTAGTTTCTGCAGGTGAGAAAGGATGTGTTTCTTGCATGGCCGTCCAGGCCCGGTTGGACCCCGTTACCATCTTTCATTGCAAACGTGGGCCTCGCACGCCTAGCAGTTTCCTCTAAACTCAGTGCGGCTGATAAACAGGTTCCTCGAGGAAGAAACCAGCCCAGGAGCACAGGATCAACACATACACAAATGACGATCGCTCCTTATTTGGGGGACCCCGGGGAATGGCCTCAACCTCGGGGGACCTACATTTGCTTGAACAGCTTCTCCCAGAGGCATCTTCCCTTTGTATGTGGCCTGAGGCAACATTCCTAACACTTAAGGAACACCTTCCAGGGTCAGACTGCCTGAGGTCATGTCTGTCCCCTGGGGGCAGTGACTGGCTGTCACATCAATTTCTTTAGTACATGCAGGGGCGCCCTGGGCGGGGCTCCGTCAGTTAAGCCTCTGACTCTTGGTTTCGGCTCCGGTCATGATCTCGCAGTTAGTGAGTTCGAGCCCCACATCAGGCTCCACACTGACAGTGCAGAGCCTGCTTGGAATTCTCTGTCTCTCTCTCTCTCTCTGCCCCTTCATGCTCACTCTCTCTCAAAAAAAAATACTCTTAAAAAAAGAAAAAGTAAGAATGGCACCTGACATACTTGCAGCCTTCAAAAACTGATAGCTGGTATTCTTATTGTTGCTGTCGAAGTTATTGTTTGCAGCTGCCTGAGGAAAAAAAGAAATTTGGTTTGTTGGGGAACGCTTGCACCCTGGGTCAGGCTCTGATCATCTGCCTCGTTAAGCCAGATAGCATCTTTGGGAAGAAACTACGTGTGTATATGTGTGGTAGATATGTGTACATATGTATGTGTACATATGCATATTTGTACGTAGATAAAGGGGAAAAACAGAGAGAACTCTGCCTCCTACCCACCCGGGGGACATCCCAATGGAACTTGTATTATTATTATTTTTTTTAAATTTATTTTTGAGAGAGAGCACGCGCGCAGGCAGGGGAGGGGCAGAGAGAGAGGGACAGAGGATCCAAAGCAGGTTTTATCCTGATAGATAGCACTGAGCTCACGTGGGGCTTGCCTTCACGAACTGTGAGATCATGACCTGAGCGGGAGACACGCAACTGACTGAGCTGCTCAGGCGCCACGAACTTGTATTATTTCTAAGCCCTTGAATCCCAAAGGCAGTCTTGTTGTCCTCAGACGGTGTATCCATCTGAGTATCAACATGTGGGACTGGAAATTCCTTTTGGGAACATGAGCTCAGCAGTGGAGCAGATGAGCGCTTGGACATGTGGGTTTCAGGCCGTGTCCCTTGGTGATGGGAGGACACTGAAAGCGAGGTTAGAGCCACAAAAGACACGGTGCAGCTCCTTCAAGACACGGGAGCCTCCCTGTCGTGGCTCCTGTCCCCCCTCATTCCCTGCCCTCTGCCTGGCTGTCCCCAAGGCCATCTAGCCTCACTCAACAGCCAGTGGTGGGCATGAGGACATTAACAGTGAAACCCTGCCGGGCCCTGTAGGGCACGTGTGCCTGGTCTGGTCTCGGGACTGAGGGTGTGCGGGGCAGCAGAGGGGACGGACAGGGTGGGGTCCTGCCTTTTCACTGGCCGCTGCCAGCCTGGGGCCCCTGGACTCTGTGACCACAGGAACTCTGCACCCAGAATTCTTGGAAGCATCTCTCACCTTCTGGAATCCTAGAATTTCCTGACCGCCCCCCCCCCCCCCCCCCCCCCGCCCCAACAGCACTTGGAAACACTGAATACCTCCTAGAACCCAGACACTTTGTAGCTACATTTTTGCAAAGGAGCATTTAAAAGCCACTCCATGTGGGGGGCACCTAGGTGATTCAGTCAGTCCGACTTTGGCTCAGGTCACGATCTCACGGTCTGTGGGTTCAAGCCCTATGTCGGGCTCTGTGCCAACAGCTCGGAGCCTGGAGCCTGCTTCGGATTCTGTGTCTCCCTCTCTCTCTGCCCCTCCCCCGCTCATGCTCTGTCTCTGTCTCTCAAAAATAAACAAACATTAATTTTTTTTTTAATTTAAAAAAAAAAAAACTTAAAAAAAAAAAAAGCCAGTGCAGAGGTGCCTGGGTGGCTCAGTCCGACCCTTCATTTCAGCTCAGGTCATGATCTCACGGTTCATGAGTTCGAGCCCCGCGTCAGGTTCTGCGCTGACAGCACGGAGCCTGCTTGGGATTCTCTCTCTCCTTCTGTCTCTCTGCCCCTCCTGTTCTCACACTTTCTTGCTTTGTCTCAAAGTAAGCAAATAAACGTTAAAAAAAGAAAGAAATAAAAACCACTCCAGCTATTTCAGAACGACACTTTGCTGCTGCGAACAGGAGCTCTTGCCCAGCGGGTGACACACCGACTTTGGTGTGAAGAAAGGAGCGTTTCCTGTCAATTCCGCGAGGGTACCTAGTGGTGATGACAGTGTGGACTAAGTATTGGGTTAAATCAAGTCATACTAACGAGGGTGTCATAAAAGCGGACTTAGAGTAATTCATCTCCCCTTTGTCTCCTTACCACAGTGTTTAATGTGACGATCATATTTTTTTTTTTTTTTTGATCACGAGATTTTAAGTGACGTGCGTGGCTCCTCTTCCATTCCCGGGGGACACGTGGTGCTAGAAGTCTGAAGCTTTGTCAACACAGGCGCGCTGGTCAGCAGGGTGGGAAGTTGAGCACACATGCCCGTCATCAACTGTGTGTTTTCCCAGCTTCCTGCCTTTATTTTTGACAGAGTGAGAGAGACAGACAGAGCATGAGCAGGGGTGGGGCAGAGAGAGAAGGAGACACAGAATCGGAAGCAGGCTCCAGGCTCTGAGCTGTCAACAGAGCCCGACACAGGGCTAGAACTCAGGAACTGTAAGATCATGACCTGAGCCGAAGTCGGATGCTCAACCAACTGAGCCACCCAGGCACCCCTGACTTTTATTTCAATGTTTATTAATTTTTGAGAGAGAGAGACGGCATGAGTGGGGAAGGGGCAGAGAGAGAGAGGGAGACACAGAATCCGAAGCAGGCTCCAGGCTCCGAGCTGTCAGCACAGAGCCCGACGCAGGGGTTGAACTCACGGACCGTGAGATCATGACCAGAGCCTAAGTCGGACGCTTAACCGACTGAGCCATCCAGGCGCCCCAAGCTTCCTGCCTTTAGCATACGGAGTTTAATTGTTTGAAAACGCACAGGTCCGTTGGCTTGTCAGCAAATTGAATCCCAGCCTGCAAGAGACTTTTTTTTTTTCATTTTAGACTGCTTTTTTTTAATTCTGCCATTGGATACATTACTTGCAGAAGCTCTTTTAGCCACATCGAAAAGAGACGTGGCCTCACATGTGCCCGAATCGCCCAGAATCAGCCCGTGCTCTTTTATTGTTTCTCCTCTAAAATGAAAGCAAAAAACGGAAACCTGTTTTTCCGACGGCTGATCTGACCTGATCGCCTCCGCTGATCCCGCTGATCCCGCTGATCCCGAAGCTGGAGAGGCCGAGCCGGGTCTGGGCGGGGGAGGGGGGTCTGTCACCCTGATGCCCTCGCCCCCCACCCTTCCGCCCTTTGTCCCTCGCGTTGATGCAGCGGTGGCCTGCAAACCTCTGCAGCCACGCTCGCTGCTGGTGATGGGTACTCGGCGTGTGCAAGCCGGTAAAAGTGTCAGCACTGCTTGTGATTCATTTTCCTGATCTTCAGCCAAAACAGACCGCCGTCAGGAAACCCAGCTGAAGACTGGGGGGCGGGAAGGTGCCGAGGAGAGGGACACCTGTGCACGGTTATTTTCAGCTACAAAGACGCTGACGCTTGTGGCCGGCTCTCCACTCCGGGGACACGGTCTAGAACTCTCCTGCTAAGCCCCCAGATTGCTGGCTTCCCCCCCCCCCCCACCCTGGGAGGAGGCCCTTGGAACTGGTTTTCGCAGGGACAGAGCAGTAGTTACCATCCTCGACTAACCCTTTGGGGGCCAGTAGATGGGGCTGGGGGAGGAAAGAGAAGCAGATATCGCCACGTCTCTTCCTCGCGAAACTTTACATTGGGAAGCAAAATAGATGCGTTGACATTGGTGTTGGCTTTTGCCAGATAGTCCGTTCACCAGGAGCTCAGGGCCCAGAGCACAGAGACCCCCCTGCATTGCATCAGGGAAGGAGCCAGCAGCATGAGCAAAGTGGCCTCCAGACCTCACCTCTCCCCTTGCCTAGAGACCCCAGAGGTTCAGCAGCCTCGGGAACAGCGCAGCCAAGGACCATGGGTGGACCCTCCCTCCCAGGCCGGTGGCTCCTGTCCCGTGTCTACTCGGTCCCCATGGGCAGGCAGGGCCCCGAGGAAGCAGGCTCACACCGGAGGATCTGGTCAGAGGACCACGTGAGGTGCCAGACGGGCAGAGGTGGAATGGGGCTGGGTCAGCAGAGCCGGGATTGAGCGACAGCATCTGGGGGACGCCTGTGTGGTGCTGGGGATGCAGGCTCAGGAGAACAGAAGCAGGTGGGAGGGAATGGGACTCAGAGCAGGGTCCCCCCACTTCAGCAAGGGGGCTTGGACTGCAGAGGGGCGGGGAACACCTTGTGACCTTGGGGCTTGGCTCCAGGGGGGCGGTTCAGGCTCCAGCCTGGGCGGGAGGAAGACAATCGAGCTCACACGCAGGCCTGGTCTCGGCCGCCTCGGTATGGTCGTCAGGCTAATAGCTACTCACTGGGATTGTTAAACACTCATAACAAAATCAAATTGTAGGGGCACCCGGGTGCTCAGTCGGTTGAGCGTCCGACTCTTTGATTTCTGCTCAGGCCACGATCCCAGGGTCCTGGGATCAAGCCCCACATCGGGTTCTACACTGAGCATGGAGCCTGCTTGGGATTCTCTGTCTCTCTGTCTCTCTCTCTCTCTCCCCCTCCTCCCCCTCCCCTGCTTATGCTCTCTCTCAGAAAAAAAAAAAAAAGCACTGATAGTAAAATAAAACATAAACACAACGAACCATGAGTATCGTGCACCGTATAACAAAAATGTAATCTACTTGGCAAACACAGAGTTTTCGTTCATGGTCAAAAAGGGCCCAAAGGGATTATTTTAAATTTAGCCATCTAAAACACTGCCCATCGTTCAAGCTGCTTTTTGTACCCAAATGAGCATAATTCAAGACAGAAAAGAATAACATATTCACTATAATTCATTCATTTCCACAAGTCACAGTGGTTGGTGGGTTGACTAAACTTTACTTTCCTTGCCCGTGGGGATGTGCTATTTTTTTTTTTAATTTTTTTAATTGTTTATTTTAAGAGAGTAAGTGCAAGCGGGGAAGGGGGAGAGAGAGAAGACAGAGAGAATCCCAAGCAGGCTCCAGGCTGTCAGCACAGAGCGCAACGCAGGGCTGGAGCTCGCACACCATGAGATCATGACCTGAGCCGAAATCAGGAGTCGGAGGCTGAACCAACAGCCACCCGGGTGCCGCGGGCATGTGCTATTTTTAGATCATCACAATCATTCTGTGTATGTATCTTGATTTCTTCACACAACGTGCTGGCTTGAGCATTGATCTGTGCTTCCACAGAGAATCCAGATTCACCATAGTGACCAATTTTAACGCCCTTTGAAATCAACATGTGGTGCTTTAGGCAAACCCTGACGGCTGGGTATGTGGGAACTCTTCACCTAAATTCGACCAACGTTGTGTTCACATTTTTCCCTCTGTAGGATCGTTTCCTTGAGGCAGATTACCAGAGACGAGGGAACCGAACTTCTTACAAAGTTACAGCGACGTTTTTGTTTCTTGATGTGTGTTCCCAACGGCTTTCCAGTAGCAATGGGTGTGAGGGTCTTGGCCCCACTGCATTTCATCAGCTTCCGTGACTTGTTTCTAGTGTAACATGTACAAAATAGCATTCCTGGGATTTTTATTTTAAATTAGTTTTTAATTCATATGAATATCATTCTGTTCTCATAGAGAGGTGTGGTTGAGCATACTTTGAAGTCAACACGAGTACTTTGAAGAAAAAGTACCTATGTAATTTTGTTTAGCCAGGCTTTAAGCATCAAAATGAACAGCAAGCATTTTAGAAAGTGCTGGTTTCAGTTTTGAATACTATTTTACATATCACTCTGCATTTTTTTCTGTACCTTGTATTTTGTCAACTGTTTAAATTAAGTGTACTTAAACCATCACATTCCATGAAGAGAAAAACACACGTTAAGAAAATGCATTCAAAAAAAAAAAAAAGAAAGAAAGAAAAAGAAAATGCATTCAATTAAAGCCCCAGCAGCAGCAGTAAGAAAGAGAGCCTTGTGCCCCTTACGGTCCTTATTAATTGGCCCACATGCACACACATCTCCAACTGGCCCCTTTTGTCTGGGTTGTCAGAGGACATTAGCTGAGACTAATCTGGAAGCTGCTTCCTGGCTCCCAAAAGGACACAGTCACCAAGAAAGAAAGACTCGTTTATCAGAACACAAACTTTGCTACGTAAGTGAGGATCATGCAAAAAAGCATGCCCCGGGCATCATTATCTGGGCCTGATTAGCAATGAAGGAAATTGGTCCTCAATTTTCACAATCAGCGGAAAAGACCTTCAGCTCTCACTGAAGACAGACAATTGCCGTCAACATGTTTCTGTGGTCCGCGCGGCGAGCACAGAGACAAGGGCCCTTGCAAAAGCTGCTTTGAAATTGTTTTGGCCGTAGCCGTCTCGTGGATGCTATTGTCCCAGTGACGCAAATAAGGCGAGATCCGGCTCCCCTCGGCGGGCGGCTTGACATCTTCCCAGATGTCCAGGTGGCAGGGGCCACATTGTGCCTCTGGGCATCAGGCATGGCCAGTTCTCCCCCCTGCCCCCACCCCCCTGGGATTTGGAGCCCATGTGACCTTGGGTGGGTCCCTTAGTCTCTCGGCACATGGTTCCCTATCTGTACACAGCGATGGTAACACTACCTGCCTTATAAATTGCTTGTGAGTTTTATATAATACAATAATTTGCACCAAAGTCCTGCATCTGGGGTCTCGCGTGTGCAGGCTGCACACGGCACAGAGGGACAGCGGGCATCCCTCCCTGGTAGGTGCTTTCTCCAGTCTTGGGGGGGTGGAAAGCAGGTCCAAGGGCAGGAACTGTTATCCCTGTCTTTGCCGCCCCTGCCGTTAATTGTTGCTACAGCGCGCACGCGCACACACCCCCTGTCCGTGTCCCAGCAGCTCCCAGGGCTGGGCCCCGTGGGATACAGAACTGCGTGAACTTGGCCGCACGTTGTGCCTTCCTCAGATCGTTCCAGAAAAGAGTAAAGCAGTAATGAGAGAAATAAATGCCCTCCCTTTCTCTCTGGTCTTCCCTAGACCTGAGGAAGCTGCCACAGCCTGCAGAGGGGACGAAGACCTCTTTATCACCGGGCAGTTCCAGAAAACCCTGGAGGAACTTGACGGGGACCTGGAAGGTGAGAGCAGTCCCTGCTTCGCCATCGCATCGTGTGCTGGGCGACTCGGGGGGTTGTTTTTTCTGACCAGGTTTGTAGCTCCATGAGGGACAGGTTGTGCAGGAGGAACCCTGGTCTGTCTGAAGAAAGCCTGGGTGTGAGGCCAGCAAGTGAGCACAGCTCTGGAGATTGCGTCTCCAATTGGGGCTGCTAACCGCACTGTGGAGACATCTCAATAGCAGCTTAAAATCCCTCTCGATGCTATTGATATTGCACATCGGGAAGGATTCTAAACACATTCAGAGAAAAAGGGGGTGCCTGGGTGGCTCAGTCGGTTGAACGTCCGACTTTGGCTCAGGTCACGATCTCACAGTTTGGGAGTTGGAGCCCCACGTCGGGCTCTGTGCTGACAGCTCGGAGCCTGGAGCCTGCTTCGGATTCTGTGTCTCCCTCTCTCTCTGCCCCTCCCCTGCTCACGCTCTGTCTCTCTTTCTCTATCTCAAAAATAAAATAAATATTTAAAACAAAGAGTTTTCCAGTGCCAAAATGGGTTTGGGGAGCACTGGGTGACACAGGTGAGCACGCTCCCACCCCTTTGCTTGCTAATGTGTGGCGTTTCTTGAAGGGAAATTCAGGACCCACCGCCCTGACCGTGAACCCATTTCTGGTGGGGCATCTGCTTTTCTACAGATATAGTGGGGGGAGATAATACCGCGAGGCCAAAGCAGACGCATGGGATCTCAGTAGACAACCGGCTGATCTTACAAACAAAGGCACGCGGTGAAAATAATCTAGAAATCAGATATTGGCCATGCCTTAAAACAAATCAAAACAAAAACCAGAAGGAAGCAGACGGCAGAGCTGATGAGTAGTTTTGTCAACTCGCTTTTCAGCTCTCAGACGTGGTGGACAGAGCTAAATCTTTCACCCTGTGTCCCTGGGGCTCTGATCAAGTGACCCGCTAAATCCTTTAGGGCTAATTCTGAGACGCCCAAGGTTCAGTCATCTGCCTCTTAACTGAAGGCGTGGGCACCTCATCGCCCATGTGCTTTGTGGCGCTTGTGATGAACGAGATCAAGTTGAAGGTTGAAACCCCAGTTCCCCTTCACGTTCTGCGCTGAGACAGTGTTTCTAGAGGGCTCAGGTTTACAGGACTAGTTTCTAAGTGAAGGATGTTGGCAAAACCTCGTCCCAGAATGCCGTACCTGGAGACATCACGGACGTGCAGTTTCCTCTGTCGAACAAGCAGGGCTGAGCCTTGGGCCCCAGGCATGTGTAGATTACAAATTGGAATGACGCTTGAAAATGCACATAAATAACTTACACAAGAAGAACCTCAGGAAAATCAAAGCCAGGGTGTGGTTACACTAAGCGATTGGCTTGGGAATCATCACCAGCGATGCCAATCTGTGACTTGTGTTTGTCCTTCTTTGCAGAACTGGAAGACGGCTATGAAGCCGGCACCGGCTCGGTGAATGGCGTGTCTGGACGCCGCGTGTCAGATGCCACGGTCCCCAACAGCGATGAGGACGCGATCCCAGTAACGTTCATAGGGGAGGTCCTAGATGATCCTGTGGATTCGGGGTTGTTTTCCAACAGAAACAACAATGCTGGTTCTTTTGACCCGGGGAGCGTAGCCGGCCGGGGAGGCCACCTGTTGCAAAGTCAGGCGGAGAACAGCCAGCAGCGGGAGACGAGAGCAGACGTGCCCGACTCGGCAGCTCCTCCCCACGGCCTTGGGAAGGAAGTCGAACCCGCCTCGTCCGACCCCTGTGAAGATGGGGGTCCGAACAAAATGGAGCCCAAGGCGACTTCTGCAGACTTTCCCACGCACAACCCGAATGCAGAGGACGGCGGTGAGGGGCCCGGCTCTGCCCTCAGTGGGCAGACACAGGCCAGCAAGAGCGCGAGTTCATCAGAGCCAGCGAGGGCAAAGGAAGGCGAGGATAAGCACGGTGGCTCAGCACCGCCATCATGGTATCGACGGGGCCAAAACCCAGGGTGCAGTTACGGACTGAAATACGGCCTCACGACGTACAAAATCGTCCCTCCGAAATCGGAGATGAGATGTTACGACAGAGGAGTATCGCTGTCAACAGGGGCCATTAAGATCGACGAGCTAGGGAATCTGGTGAGTCCCCACGCGAACGGGGGCAGGACCGTAGCCCCGTCGTCGCCCGCTCTCGACGCGGAAACCCAACCCATTGGAAGGGTCAAGGAATTCTGGAGGTCCGGCTCTCTGGAGAAGCACTCTGGCCAGCCCCCGGAGTGCTCAACCAACAGGACCCCCGCTCCCACCACACCAGCGAGGCCACAGCAGCAGGAAAGTGGACTCAGGGCAGAACCCACTGTCCCAGACCCCAAAGCGACATCGCCCCTGCAGCAGTCTGCCCACCGAGAAGCAGGGCGACACGTGGAGGAGGGGAGAGACCGGCCACCCGTGGCGGCCACTCGTCACGTGAAAGTGACAGCAGCCAATGCCTCAGAGGTCCTGTTCCTCAAGCCCCAGAGAAGAACGTCCAGTCAGTACGTGGCCTCTGCCATTGCCAAGCGGATGGGGCCCCAGAAAGCCCAGGCCGAGGAGACCCGTGAAGGCAGAGCCCCAGAGCTGGCCGGACGGCCTCCCGCTAGGAGAGACGGCTCAGCCCCCAGCCCGCTCCCAGAGATCCGCATCTGTGCTGACCGGGAGGCGTCGGCGGTAGGAGCCCAGCCCGGGGGGCCGGTCAGCAGCCCTGATGGAAAGTCGTCTGCTCAAGACGGCCCAGCCGCCATCTGCAGAAGTCCTTGTGTCCCGCCTGTCACGGCTGCCCAGAGGGGTCACGTGTCTATGGGACAGAGCTCTAGTTTCAGCGGAAAGCAGAGCCTAGGCGACCCCAGGGCCAGCTCAGCATCCGTCCCCAGACGCACTCTGGACAGTACAGATCCCCCGCCCGCCCGCTCAGGAGACGATCAGACTCCAGACAGGACCCTGGTGAATGGCTCCAGGTGGGTCCCCATCCCCAGCGAGCCTCCTCACTCTCCGAGAGGCTCCGGCACCAGTGGCCACGCCGGACGGGAGCCCCTAGAACAGGAGGAGAAGCCCGAAGCCAACGGCACCCTGCCACCCAGCATCTTTGGGCCGAAGAAGAAATTCCGACCCGTTGTCCAGAGACCGGCACCAAAGGACACGTCCCTGCACAGTGCCCTGATGGAGGCCATCCACTCAGCGGGCGGGAAGGACAGGCTTCGCAAGGTGAACGGGCAGGCACCTGCCTGCAGGGCACAGGCACCCGTTTCCTACCTGTCGCTCCCCACGTAGATTCTCAGATGGCCATTGGAGGAGGAGGGGCGGGGCAAGCTAAGAATGAGGGAGGCGAATGCTGGGGTTTAATTTCCACCAGGAGCTTCACCTTGCTGCCTGCAGAGTATTTAGAACCACAAAAGAGATGAAAGCAGATGGGTTTGCGGTTGTCCGAACTGCCTTTAAGACCCTGACCCCCTGGGGGGAGATGTGGGCGGTAAAGTGTCCATACCTGGGGGTCGCCTCATCCGTAACTGGTCCTTGAGTGAGCAGATAGAGACTCAGGCCCCTGCCGGTCACTCCTGCATGGTTAGCGGGGTCTACTGTCCTTGTTCGGTAACGGCAGGGACGGAGTTTATGACACCCGCCTCCCCTGTCCAGGCACTTAGCACCAATGCTCAGCTTTGGGAGCCGTCTCCATTCCACAGGGGCAGAAACGGAGGCACAGTGAAGTCAGGCGAGCTGGCCCACGGCCACGCTACCAGCTAGTGGGGACCCCGGGCCCTCGTTCAGGTCTGCAAAGCTTCAAGGCACATATCTGCTCCAGAAGCTACACCAGTATCAGGAGCCACACGACATTAAGAGGCCACCGTCCCATGCCACCCCACACACATGCGCTTTGGTCGTTAGATGGCGTGAGGTCAGTGTGGAATGTTCACGCCGTGCCCAACGGCGGAAATACATTCTACCTTCCACCAGCGGGGGCCGTAAAATCGATCCTCGAGCCCTCACCTCCCTCACCTGATAGGTATCGCTTTCCTCTGGTGCTGCCCTATGCTTTGCCTTTCTCCTCCTTCCCGGGGAAACGTGTTGACACTGTGAACGTTCCAGATTGCAGAGCACGCGTCGGAGGCAGGGCCCAGGAAGCCGTCCTGCAGGGAGGCAGAGGGCGAGCGCTCGGCCCTGCTGGCGGCCATCCGAGGGCACAGCGGTGCCCGCAGCCTGCGGAAGGTAAGACAGGGCCTCCCGTGGAGGGATGGCTTCGCACCCCCGTGCCCCGCAGCGACCCACGCGGGGGCCGCAGCTAAGCCGCCATCAGAGCGGGCAGGCCAGCAACCATGGAGGCTGGCGCTGAGGGGCAGCACCCCACGTGGGAGAGGCAGGCGCATCGGGGAGCTGGCCCCCATCCCTCTCTCCCTGCCCGCCTGGGACACAGCGCGTCCGGAGCTCCCCAGCTCCCAGCGTGGCTGCCGGGGGCTTGTCTCACCTCCGGGACAAAGTTGCCGGTGCTTTGGCCCGGATGTGGCACAGCCTGGGAGCAGGGGCAGGACCGTGCCATCCGGCTTCTAGTCTCAGAATCCGAGGAACAGCGTGGGTGTATTACCCACCGAGGGAGGCATGCAGCCTCCCCGACGGCTGGGCGCTTGGTCCCGGCCTGTCCTCACCCACCGAGATGGGGCAGGGGGGCAGGGAGTGCTCCGGAAGGCTCCCCGAGATGGGCGCCGACTGGGGACCTTGGGGGGCGAGCTCGCACGCCTGCCTCCCAGGCTGAGGCAGCACGTTGCCCCTCCGAAAGGCCCTCTGGGACCTTGTCCTTTGACCTTCTCGTTGTTTAGGTGTCCTCCTTCGCCTCCGAGGAGCTTCGAAGCTTCCGAGATGCAGCGCTGTTGGAACGCAGGCCGGAGCCGCCAGGGCTGGATGACCTTGGCGTTCGGCCCCCGCCCGCCCTGCCGCCCCCGCTCCCTCCGGCCACCCAGGCTCCCTCCATGTCCAGGCCGGTGTCCAGGTCCAGCTCGGGCAACCCGGCCGAGGCCAGGCAGGCCTTGATGGACGCCATCCGCTCGGGCACAGGGGCCGCACGACTGCGAAAGGTGACCATGGGTGACCCTGTGAGCGTTCGGGTGGGGCAAGGGGGAGGTCACCACGGAACCCCACGGCAGTAACACGGCAGCAGTGACCGATGGCTGAGGCCCCGTCCCTTACCCCCTCGACCAGAGGGAGGGAGATGGCCTTCACCGCGTGGGGGTCAGCCCTCAGACATGCTCCCGGGGGATACGGGGTTCCCCATCCTTGGGGAGGGCACCACACGCTCTTGACTGTGGTCCAGGGACAGGCCCGACAGGCATCTGTGAAGTGTCCTGTAGGGAACACGCATCACAGTCATGACCCTCAGCGTGGATTGAGGCTGTGGACATGATTTCTTTCCCTCCTTCCTCCCTCCCTGCCTCCCTCCCTCCTTCTTCCCTCCCTCCTTCCTTCTTCCCTCCCTCCTTCCTCCCTCCCTCCCTCCTTCCTTCTTCCCTCCCTTCTTCCTTCCTCCCTCCCTTCTTCCTTCCTCCCTCCCTTCCTCCCTCCTTCCTCCCTCCTTCCTTCCTTCCTCCCTCCTTCCTTCCTTCCTCCCTCCTCCTTCCTTCCTTCCTCCTTCCTCCCAGCCTCCCTCCTCCCTGCCTCCCTCCTCCCTGCCTCCCTCCCTCCTTCCTCCCTCCCTCCTTCCTCCCTCCTTCCTTTCTTCCTTCCTTCTTTCCTTCCTCCCTCCCTCCCTCCCTCCCGGCCCCCCTTGTTCTCTCTTTCCCTCTCTCTCTCCCCTTCTGTCTTGGGTAGCATTATGTGTGAAATTTTTGAGTTGGAAGCCTTTTGAGCAGAGCACACGCTTTCTGCTTCTCCACAGTTCTCGTCTTCTATGTGGTCTCCTGGTGGGGTAACACTTGGAGCCCTCACGTTCCCAAAAAGCAGATGCGTTTTGCACCACCCCGATGGGATTCCCAAACCAAAGGGCTCCTGGGCCGGGTGGCTTCTGAGATCTGTGTTGTCAGCTCTGAGATGGTTGTCTGTCTGAGATTGATTCTCTGTCCCTGCTCATTTCTGGTGGGCTCGGGGAGTTACGCTGATTATAGGGAGGCCAGAGGGACGTATTTCTGCCTGAGAGATGCTTTCCAGCCCCTAAGCTGGTGTTTTCGCGGGCACCTGAAGAGGTCAGTACTAAGATTACCCTCAAGATCTGTGGAAAGTGGATGAGGCTCAGAAAACCTGAGTGGCCTGGCCTCGGTCACACAGGACTGGACTGACACCGGTCACTTTGGGCACAGAAAGTACTCGGAAGCAGGTATCGCCCCATTGCATGTGCTGTGGGAGAGCAGGTGGCCCTGGAGGGACGGCTCAGTTGCTGACGCTAAGAAGGCAGATCACTGTCCTGCGTCCACCCGGGAGCCCGTGGCAGCGGAGGGGACAGGAGACGGCCCACATCCTTGCAGGCAGCAGGCCACGAAGGGCAGTCCTCACTCAAGCCCAGAGAGCCGACGGAGCATGGCCCGACCACCCGCTGATGGGGTGCTCCCCCGGGGGCATGGTCCCTGCGCTTGGGCCAGCCCCCAGAGCTGTGTCCCTGTGTGACAGTGCGGCGTTCATGGCTCTGTGTGTGTGGCCCTCGGTAGGGACCCCAGACGCCCCTTGACGCCGATGCTGGCCAGTCATCTCTGGACACACAGCCCCCTCCCCCTCAGGATGCGGGAGGAAAAGACAGCGTCCTTGGCTGAATGGCAGGAGTAGACAGAGGATGTCACATTCTCTCTCCTTATGGGGGAGACCTGCTAACATTATGGGGGGCTTTCTGGTTTTCTGTATGCTTTCTTTCATTTCCGTGGAATTTATGTACTGATGAACTTACGTACACATATCCCAACAAGCTGGGGTGAGTGGCTAAGTCAGGGTCCTAAGAAGGAGACCGTGGGGTTCTGAGGAAGGTGGCTGTCCACGCGGCACCTGAGGCAGCCCCGCCTCCCCAGTTCCCAATATTGAACTGGGTCACCGGCCGGTCCGGTGTCCTTCCTGAGGGGCCCAGAGCACAGCTATCGGGCCTGACCGCCCCCAGCTGATCCTGGGGGAGGATTTTGAGTTTCTCAGAGGGAAATCCACATCAGATGTGGGGGCAGGGGTGGGAGGTGAGGCTCCAGGTCGGCAGATTTCAGGTGTTTTGGCCGAGTGACTTCACCTCCAGATGCGAACGAAGTTGAGCTTTGGATGGGACAGAGAGAATGTGACATCTTTGGATTTTGGATAATGCCAAGTGTGACCGTATGACCACTGACTGTCCCCTTTCTCACCTGTGCCGTTTCCTTCACCGGTCCCTGGATCTTTCCAGAACGACCGTTACCCTGCGTACCTTGCAGGACTCACAAGGAGCCTGGGCCCAGAGAGGCGAAAAGCTTGCCTGAGGTTGCACAGCGGGGCAGAACCGTGGCAGGTGCAACCCTCAGGCTTTCTCTCGGTGAGGCTGAGCTGGGGACAGGGGGGCCAGGACCAGACGGACCGGTGGGTGTGGGGCTGGCACAGCAGGGGCCCTGTGCGTCTGGACTGAAGCTTGGGAGCAGGGCCGCTGCAGGAGAGGTCCTGGGCGGCCACTTTCTGCTGCTTCAAATGGCATTCAGGGCCTTCCTGTCGAATGTTTCTCAGATGAGCGTAAGTGTCGTGACCTGCCTCATCCATCCTGGGACGGTCTGTGCCGTCCACATTCAAATGGCACGTGTGAGGTTCTGACGGCCTGAACGGTTTACGAGACGCCCTTGGGCAGAAGTGGCCGGGATGCGTGTGACACGGGGGACCACGTCCCTTCGCTCTCTATCACTGCGCTTCCCAGCCACACCGCCGTGTGCACAGACGCACAGGACTGGGTCCCTGCTCTACCCGGTGACCCAGGACCCCTTCTCCTCCTTGCACTGTGCATACCAAAGTCACGCGAGACCCGCTGATGGCGACGGGACCTTGGAAGGCAGCTAGGTGGTCCGAGTGACCAACAGCCCCCCTCCAGCCTCCACGAGGTTCTCGCCTGGAGCCAGTGCTTTGTCCTGTAGGAGGACGCACCTGTGCCTCTTTCCCAGTGGCCTGCCCGCCTTATTTACGCAGAACGGCAGATGTGTGGCGCGGGGAAAAATGTGCAACTCAGGCAACGGGGCCCATCTCTGTATTTGCTCACAAGATGCTGCTTCTCTGCTCGGCGTGGACCCCGGTGACCTCTTGGCTTTGCAGCCAACGCGCTTGGGGCTGTGTCACGGCACGGGAATCTCAGGTCATTGGGACTTTGCCTCGTATTTTTTCTTCGGCTCCCTTTTACCCTTTGGGCTGTTAGGGCCCTGTAAACGTGAGGCAAGTGCCATAAATTGTGGGCTCCGGGGTCCACACCACGTGGGCAGAGCTCTTCCTGGGCGCTTGCGTGTGCACATCACCCTTCACCAGCTCCTGGGCTCAGTGAGGGCTCCAGGCCAGGGTGGCCGGGAGGGCTGTGTGCACTTGAGGCGGTCCCTGGTCTATCCGGGGCTGCAAATGCTCCGCTCCTCTGTCAGCCCAGCCTCCTCCTGCAGACTGGGGTGCCCAGCTGTTCTGGGAGGGCTTTCAGGCAGGCAGGACCGTCGGGGCTACACCCCGGATGGCCAGTCCCCCTACCTTTATCGCACGGGTTTCACACTGGCAGCGATGCAGTAAAATGCAAAAGGATCAGTTTGGCACCTAAGGAACAACCACCTTAAAAAGGAACGCCATCCTTCAATGCAGTCAAGAGTACAGTGGCCTTCGCGGTGTGAACGAATTAATTTCCCTGCCTCTGTGTTTGTGGCGATCAGAGAGATTTCCAGCTCCGGGTGAAAGCATTTGCTTTCTGCTCTGTCCGCGGGCCCTTCCTCGGTGGACCAGCTGCTCTTTCTGAGTGCAGGGCTCAGATGGACCACGCAGCACCCACCTCCCCCACTCAGCCCTGCACTAACAGTAACGGGGAACCTGTGTGCGGCTAACTTGAGCAGTGTGTTTCTAAATGCGTTATTTCAGGGGCCTGGAATATGCCCCAAGCACCTTCTTAATCCATGCTTGTATTTAAAACATCCAGGGGCGCCTGGGTGGCTCAGTCAGTTAAGCGTCCGACTTCGGCTGAGGTCATGATCTCGCTGTTCATGAGTTCGAGCCCCGCGTCGGGCTCTGTGCTGACAGCTCGGAGCCTGGAGCCTGCTTCGGATTCTGTGTGTGTGTGTGTCTCTCTCTCTATCAAAAATAAACGTTTAAAACACTCCAAACCTTCACACGTGCAAGCATCCACACCACAAACACTTGCTGAGAAACCCCCACGGGTCCGGGGCCCGTGGTACCTGCACAGGACAGTGTCTATGCCCTTGTGGGTCCTCAGCCAGAAAGAGAGGTACAGTTTGTTGTTGACCGCAGGACCTTCTCACGAGGTTAGGGACGCAATGAAAGCCCCAGAGAGGCTTCCTCGTGTGCCAGACTCCTTCTGGGCCAGGTGGGGGCAGCCCGATGGCCCTGGGGATCCTGGGGGAGCCATGCCTCCACTGCCGCCTCTGCTGGGGCCGCACGGCCGCGTCTCCTCTCACACGCGTGTCGTGACGCTTGGCCTTGACGGCAGACCCCATGAGTCACGATCAGATGCGTGACGCTGTCCCTGTAAACACCCAGCAGGCCCCCGAGCAGGGACAGAAACCAACAGCAGCAGCAACCCTCTTTCCCCAGCCCCGAAGGCGTCTTCCCCGCAGGCCCAGGGTATCCCCGCACCCGGCCGTGTACGTCAGAGCGTGACGACGAACCTGAGTGCATCCCGTCACACGCTCGGTTTGGGCTGCTCATGGGGTGAACCCGGCGCACGTTTTGGTTACAGTGGACCCGTTCAGAGGCACAGACGGGTCGGTTCTGGCTTCGCTGTGTGATCACAGGCCGTTGAAATACCTCCTTCGACGCGCTCCAGATCAGGGTTTCTGCGGGTGGACCGATGGGAGGGTGCGGGGCGGAGCTGCGAGTGGAAGTTGGAGCCGTGCGTTTGGTAGAATAGGGACTTGCATGCGCATTTGCTCACTCGTGCCACGAATACACGGCGCTCAGTAAGTTCTGTGCCCAGAGCGGGGAGGGGGAGCCCCACGGTTTCTCCTCAAGGGGCCCCTCTCCAGCGGTGAAGGAGCGGGGAGTCTGGGACACCGCAGTAGAACGGGGTCACCGACGGCACCAGGGGCGACTGGATGGGCCCCGACTAGGGGTCAGGAGAACCTTTCCGCGAAGGTGGTATATACACCTGTCCTTGAAGGAGACACAGCTTTCCAGGTGGAAAGGGACATCCCCAACGGAGGCCCCCCACATGCAAAGCCTGGCCAGAGGAGAAAGACCCCAGCAGATTCAGAGAAGCGAGGGGTGGGGGGTGGTGTTCGGGGAGGGCCGGGGCCTGGGGGCAGCTGACGGCTCTAGCACAGTGACGGGGACCTCCAGAGGTGCAGACCTCGCGCGGGTCCCTGCTTCCTCTGCTGAAAAAGACTGGCACCGAAGGCGTTAAGGGTGTTTGTGTTTCAGAACACGTTCTCCTTGGGGCACGTGAGCAGAATGGGTATCGACGTAGGGAGAGTCACGGCAAGGATGTTCTTGCACTTAGCGCCTCAGCCCCCGGACCTCCGCACCCTTGGCCGACCCCGTTGGGCCATCCGGCTCCCCCGAGTAACCGCGGCTCTCTCTCCTCTGCAGGTGCCCTTGCTGGTGTAAATCCTCGATGAGATCAGATCGCGGCAGAAACCCACCCCCGTGAGCCGTCCACAGTCCCCGCTCGAGGACGCCGCGTGGCAGGGGGCGTCGGGACGTGGCAGACTTTCTTGTCTACAGGCCAAACGCACACAGCTGGTTTTCAGTCCTGCGACATGGTTCCAAGAGAGGGCAGAATTCCGCCCTGCTGCACAGCTTAGGTGCCAAGGAGACGTGTTTGCCTCTGAGTATTTCACGTTGCCAATAAACCTTTCTTGTTGGCAGGTTAATGGGGATCTAAATGCGGGAGCCCAAGACTACACTTCGTGGTGACCTTCGGCCAATGCTGGACCTTTGAGAATTTACCACATAGATAGATGGTTGCGACCATTTCGCTGCTTGAAATCTTTTGAATTCTAGGGAGATACGAGAAACTGACTGAAACGATCCGAATGTCAGAAGCTCTGTGATGTTTTGCCAGAAGCTTTTGCCAGAAGGCTTTTCTCAAAGTTGACTGCCGAGTCATGAAACCGTTGGAGTTTTATCCCTCAGACATTGGGAGTTATGACCTCCCGGAGGATCGCAGACCATGATCTGACCAACTAAGCTTTTAAAAATCACCTGTTCCTGCCCAGAATAAAATCGTACTTGATGTATGGACAGGCATTTCTGATTCTCCAGGGGTGGCGGTGACAGAGGTCGGAATGGCATTGGCGTGGACGGTCGGTGCCCCACCTTGCAGGTGTCCCCCGTGGGCTGTGAAGTAGAATGAGCCTCCCCCAGGAGGGCTGTGTATGGAGCCCTGTGACTTCCCTGGGAACCTTCCGAAATCCTGCACGGGGCCCGGAGCGGGGACGTTGGGTGTCTGCGTGTCGCCAGGATCGGATCAAAATTGTGCTGGTATTTCATGGTTTGTGCTCAGTCTGGGTGCTTTCGCCCAACAGATCAGGGTCACCCCTGTATCACATGGAAGGCTTTTCGGAGGACACGGAATTCTGCCGCTGGTATTTATAATGAAGTTTAGACACCGCACTAGTCTCTCACTTCTGTCTCTAAAGCACTTTGTTGCATTGGGAAGAGCTCTTTAAGACATGAATAGAAATCAAGAGGAGCTCGTGAAATAAAATCTCTGTCTTCAAGCAACAGATACACGGTGGGATCGTTTTAATGTCTCACGGCAGATCCAGGCATCACGTAGAATGGAAACTTTGCTCTGCGTTGTCCAATGGCCGTTGCTCACTTCCCGGTGGGGCAAGAGCGTCAGCCAGTCCCTCTCAAACCACACTGTCTCCACTATGTGTCTTTTAGTGCCACAAATAAAAGAAAATGAATTTCATTGTGTGGAAGTTGTGACTTGATGCTACGGTTTGTTGGGATGCCCGTAGCCCCAAAGCAGAAAGGAGAGATTCATTTTTTTCAATCAACACATATGACTGCCTCTATACTCCTCTGGGCCGCAGAAGGCAAAACAGATGAGAATCCCTGTCCTCATGGAGTTTACTTTATAGGGAGGGACAGACCATACGCAACATAAGCAAAATATTAAGTATATTTGGAAGCTGATAGTGCATAGAACATCAGGAGAAGGGATGAGGAGTAAAATAGGACGATGAAGAGAGTCCTTAGGGATACAGTGATGTTTGAGTAGAACCCTGAAGGAAATGAGAGAGCAGACCATGGGTGGATGTGTAACTGGTGGGGGAAAGAGCAGGTACAAAGGCCCTGTGGCAGGATTTGCTCAGCGTGTTGGAGGGACGAGGATAGTGTGAGGCATGGTGGTCATGCAAAAATACGCCGTTTCCCAGCCTCTGGGGCCTGGTCTTTGCACACAACTTGCCCCCCCCCTTTTCCCACTGCAGCCTCGCTCTCCAGCCAGACCAAGAGGGGGGCAGACACGGCGGGGTGGGGGTGTCCAGAAGGGGACCTCAAAGATGAGAAAGGCTGTCCAGTTAAGCGCACCCTACCCCTGTTTCCTTTCTCTCCCGAGGGAAGGGTTCAGCTTTATGCTAAATTTATCCTTCGCTGCAATTGTGTTATGTCCCGCATCTCGAAGCCTTGGGCTTTGGACTGTGGAATGGGGACCGGTACAGCCATGTGGGTCATGCGTTCATCTTTCCCCCAGGTTTTCACAGTTGTCCCTGGTTGTGCTCGTTAAACCTGGGTGGTGGCAAGGCACCGGTTTCCAGAGCAGACAACTGAGGTCCGAGAAAGTTGAGCAGCTAACAGAACAACTCGATCACGTTCTTCTTCTCACGCCGGGCTCCCCTGTTCCTCCAGAATTTAATCTGAACTCAGTCTAGAAGACTCCCTGGGGCCTGTATCCCCTCCCACCTGTGTCCTGCATCGCTATGGAACTGGTGCCAGGTTGTGGGACATACCCAGACAGCACATGGCCCTCCCCCATGCCTCCTGTATTTCCCCTGCCAGAAACCCCACCACCACCTGCCACCCGGCTCAGCGTGGAGCCTGCTTGGGATTCTCTCTCTCCTTCTGCCCCTCTCCTCTGCTCTCTCTCGCTCAAATAAAAACGAACAAAACCGGAACAAAACAAGAAGAGGAAAAAGCAGAGAAAAAACTCCCAAGCCCTCCTCCCTCTGTGTTGAACGGTCTGTGGCTCCCGCTGACCGCTTCTTACCTCCCCCAACAGTGGGGACGGGATGGTCAGAGGGTAGGGCATGACCCAAGTCTCCTGGGGCAGGTCCCGATCAGCTCTCTCCCCAGCAGGGGCCACGACCAGGAGCCAACCTGTCAGCGCACAGGGACACCGGCTCGGACAAAACGTGGCCCAGGGGAGTTCCGGAAACTGACCCAATTAGCCACCATTACTCCTCGGGTGGAGGCGTGGAGGGCAGGGAGAAGGAGGGGTGAGGGCATCTGAAGGGAGCAACACTGGAAGCGTGGAGAAGCCGCAAGCCCTCAGCAGGGTGGCTCGGACACATGCTCAGGAAGAGCCCTGGGGGGCTCCTCACTGGGCCATTTCTATCACCGAGACATTCCCAGGGTCAAGGCCACTGCCTCCCACCCCTGCGTGTTCGGCTGGAGATGCGAATATGTTCAGAGCTGAAGGATCAGGACGCGGTTAAGTCGGCACCTGCTCACAAATGGTTTGGCCAACTTCCCCGATCGGGCACGGGGTAGGTGAGGGCAGGCAGGTGGCCCAGCCAACGGAGGCCGCTCCCTCTGCAAATGGAAGAAAACGCATTAGACGTTGCTGGACTCCCCGGGTGCCGCACAGCTCAGTCGGTTGAGCGTCCGACTCCTGATCTCAGCTCGCGTCTTGGTCTCGGGGTCGTGGGTTTGGGCCCCACGTTGGGTTCCATGCTGAGTGTGAAGACAGCTTAAAAAAAGTTGCTGGGGTCTCAGATCCCGGGCCCTCGGGTGGGTGCGGACTCAGGCAATGCAGGAATATTGGCATCCACACATTACGCCCTCACCTTCTCCTCAGCCTGAGCTCCCTGAATACTGGGTGAAGGACCAGCCCCGATGGAAAGACCCACCCGGAGAGGCAAAGGGCTTGGCCAAGGTGAAACCGCAGCTCTGGCCGGTGCCTTCTCCAAACCCGCTGAGGTACAGCTGGGGCACCCGCTCTCCCTGGCCACCAGCTCTCCTCACCCTCCAGACCCGGGCCTACTTGTCCTTTCCCCCACACACCACATGGGCTTGCTCTTCCATGCTGGGCACGAGAACTCCTATTCATCCCTCAAAACCCTGCCACTTCCCACAGGAAACCGCCCCCAACCACCCCGCTGGCCTGCAGAGAGAGGCAAAGACTGCCCAGATCTCCAAGCGGAGCCTCCTACGCTGTGGCGTCCGCATGCAAATCCACTGGTTTCTGTGACAGATGGGAGCTGTGTCATGCTCCCTTAGGCTCTGCAGGCCTGGGGACGGACAGTAGTGCCGTGGGTGGGCGTCGTTTGAACTGGAGGGGATTTGCTTCCAGCCGGGACCCCAGGGTAGGCAGTGAGCTCAGGACGTCCACATGGAGCCTGCATTTCTGGATCTGGTCTGCTTGCCTGTGGCCCTCCCTCTGCCCCGCTCAGCCTTGAGGCAGTAAAGCAGAGCATCCCAGGTAGAAAGTTCCAGAAGGACTTGCTTAGTCAATGGCTACTGAGCAAATGCCGAGTTGTGGGGAAGAGGGGAGGCTCCCCAGGAGGCAGCTCAGGGTTCCGGGATTGTCCCCTAGGTGCAGGGAAGGGGCGGCTGGGGGAGAGAATGGAATTACCGCCAGGTCTCAGGGACCACAGGGCTATCCAGGCCGAAGGCAGCCTGATGCAGGGCTCGAACCCACAGACTCCACTGAAGGAGTCACTTGCTCAAGCCAAGTGGTCTTATGCAGCTCAGTTTCAACCTCCCTCGAAGTGTGGATCTGGGTGCAAGTGGTGGTGGCCACAGCATAGACACCTCCTTGCCCAGCTAAAAGATAATCAAGGGCTCTCCTGTTACAACCTTGGCCAGAGAGTCTAGGGATTTCTATTGGGCAGAGAATGCTTGGCGGTGGATTCCCCAGCACTTTCAAGAGTTTCCGGCCATAGTCTCATTTGTATTCATGCCTAGATGGGGAAATAGAGATCCGCCAAAGGCGGCGAATCCCGAATCCTGAAGGACCCCTGGTAGGTCCTCTCTAGTTGAATGACATAAATTCAGGGGAGGTGACCAGTGAGCTATCCTAGTCTGTAAGGAGTTAGGGGCACAGTTAATAACCTCAGAGGCATTGCCCAGTTACCCACCCACCCAACGCCAGCCATCTAGGCATTCATAGGCCCACAGAGAATGATAGCCACCACACACAAGGATAGAGATCCTGCTGGGGCACACATCACTCCTGCCAAGGTGGCACACTGTTAATGGATTCATTCACCAGGATGGCTGCACTTGCCCATCCCAGTCAGGGATCGGTGAGCTATCCAGTGCGTTGGGAAGTAATCTCTTAGCTTGAAACAGAAAGTTGTTCCACGTTTCTTGCAAAGATGGGCGCTGCCAGTGAGGTCTTCCCACGGCCGGGAGCGTGTCTGACCTAGATGACCACAGCCGTGTGGGGGTGCGAACATAGGTACTTGTGTCTGATTGAGCTAGTAGTTATGATCAGAGGTGTTCAAGGCACTGGAGATTCTGTCCACCAAAGTCCGACTCCATAAGTGACTTCTCAGGGGGGTTGATTATAGGTATAATGACATCAGGTATAGAAGAAATTCTGGTCATGGGAGGGTGAGAGGGTCATGGGAGGGTTCTGTAGCATCACGGACACAGTGGGGTTTTTGATGACAAATTAGGCAGTCTGAATGGGTTATTCCTCTTAGCAGTGGCCTGGGAGGGTACAGATAATAGTGTTATCTTTTCAGGCCGAAGTCAGAACAAAGGAAAGAAAAAGAAGGGGTTTCATGTTCAATTAGACTATGAAGTCTTGAGCCACATCTTGGGTGGGAACCATTGATCTTGATGTCAGCTGCTTCTCCCTGTTGTCAGTTTCTTTGATGTCTCCCAAGCCTGCACAGGACCAGGTGTCAGGTGGGACCGTCTTTAGCTGTGTCGTGTGTGTCCAAGGCTCAATACCTTTCAGTTTTGCCTCCGTGTCTGTGTCAACAGCACTTGGCAAGGTCCCTTTCGATGGAGTTCAAGGACTGTCTTCCTCGGATAACATTTCCAAGACACCCAGTCGCCAGGATCCAGACTGTGAACGACAGGATCCTTTGAATTGGGATCTGGGGAAGCATCTCTAACCTGTTGATGATAAGCTTGAGCATAAGACATCAAGGACTTACAGAAGCCGGTCATACTAGCCTGAGACAAGGGATCAACGGAAGGTTGTATACCAAATGACGTTGGTCTGGTGGTGACTGTCTCGTGTGGAGTGACTTTATGTTTCCCAAAGTGGGCACTGTGAACAGTCAGCAAGACCAAGGTCAACATCTTAGGCCAAGAGAGTCCAGTGGTTTCAGCAAGTTTAGAAATTAGAAGTTTGAGAATCCTGGGGCGCCTGGGTGGCTCCATCAGTTAAATGTCCGGCTTCGGCTCAGGTCATGATCTCGCAGTTCGTGAGTTTGAGCCCCGTGTGGAGCTCTGTGCTGACAGCTTGGAGCCTGGAGCCTGCTTCGGATACTGTGTCCCCCTGTCTCTCGGCCTCTCCCCTGCTCATGCTCCGTCTCTCTCTGTCTCTCAATGATAAATAAATGTTTAAAAAAATTATAAGTTTGAGAATCTCATTAGTTCTCTCAGTCTTGCTAAATGTTTGAGGGTGACAGGGACAGTGAGAAGTCCAGGAAGTTTGCAAGGCTTTCATTAAGGCTTGTATGGTTTGCCCAGTGAAGCGGGTGCCTTGATCACTGGAGATTGCGGGAGGTACCCCAAGTGAGAAACACATTCTCCAACAATTTCTCTGTCACCATGAGGGCCTCCACCTCGTGACAGGGGATGGCTTCAACCCATCTGGAAAACACATCTACAACAGCAAGAACATGTTAACCCATGCTAGGTGGCAGTTGAGTGAAATCAAGCTGAGGTGCTCAAAATGTCCGGAAAGAGGTCTGAGGGCTCTGGGGACAAAAATAATTTTCCAGAATTATGGGTCTGATAAATCAGAAATTGCTAGTAGACTGTTTTTACAATTTTGTAGAAGTCTCCCCACCAATGTCTATCCATAAATTTGAGTCATCTTAATTGCACCATGGTGGGCGAAGGGATGGAAAAACCAAAAAAGCTGGGTTTGCCAGGGAGCCAGGAAGAACCGAGTGAGTGGCCATCTTGGGGTTCCCAGAGCCCTGATTATTCATTTAATTTCCAGCCATTGTTTTCCCTCCTTACTTTCTCTGGTTCAGGAGCAGACTGTCGCCATGTTGCAAGGACATCAGGATGCCAAAAGTCTGGCAATGAGGGGTCAGAAGCGAATGGACTTCATCCGCAGCTGCTACAATCTTTATAGATTCTATCACTGCTGCCTTTGCATCAAGGTCAGCCAGGGCCGGTTCCCTGATGCTCAGGTTGTCTTTCTAGTGTGAGCCTCAGTTTTGATGACAGCAACGTCAGAAGGTAAGGGAATGTCACTAAGAGCATTGCTTACTTGTAGTGCATTTTTTATTGCACAGGGCTTATATTGGGGTCAGAGAGGAAAAAAAAACCCCCTTATGTTATGTTTCCATAACGTCACCAAATCACGGACGATCCCAAAGACGTACTGGCAGTCAGATAAATGTTAACGGTTTGTCCTGATAACTGGCCTGTCCTGCTAGGGCCCGAAGCTCCTCTTGTTGGGCTGATTTAGCTTACAGGAGATTTCTTTTCTGAGGTAGTTCAGATTGGGTATAATAACAGCATTGTCAGCTTGGAAATTCCCCTTTGCATTTTTACAGGTTGACCCATCAACCAACAGAATTAGATCAGGGTTAGTCAAAAGGGCAGCTTGTAAATCAGGACACGGTGTCATGAAACGGGGCATTACCTCACGGGGCTCACCTCATGGGGCATTATTACCTCATGGGGCTCACCTTCGTCAGGTAGGGTGATGTAGCAAGATCGAGAACGTTGCAACATTTAAGATGGAAGATTACGTGGGGAACGCAGAAGGATCTCATAGGAGGCTAGTTGGCTTGCAGAGAAATGTTGACTGGATTCAGAGTTAAGGCTTCAGAGTATAAAGTTGGGAATAAACATCATGTCCTAGGGTCCAATCTGCTGAGGCTTTCACTAACTCTGCAGCTGAGGCTGTAACCTTAAGGCAGTTGGGGTAGGCATGAGCCACAGAGTCAGGACATATGCAGGAGCAGGCAATAAGCCAATGTCCATGGCCGGGTCCCTGAGTGAGCCAGCACTCCCAGGGCCTGGTTAGGTCTTTCATGCACAAGCAAGGTGAAAGGTTTTGAGTAATTAGATGGCTCTGCAGCAGGTGGCTCTTGTAGCACTTGTTTTGTTCTTGTTTATTCATGTTTGTCTTTCCAAGGAAAGGATTTGGGAACTAAAATTTTAGTAAGTTCACAGAGGAAAATTAGGAACCCATAGCCCACCATCTCTGGCCAGTCCTAGGAATCTATGAGGCTGTTGCTTGGTTGTGGGCCCAAGGAATTCTTGGATTAGCCTAATTCTTTTTGGAGATGGCTGGATTCCTTCAGGGCTTAAACTGTGACCCAGCTAATAAACACTGTCTGGAGATCATTGTAATTTTTCCTTAGAGAAATTTTCCTTCATGTTCTTCTTCAGCTAACTGTTGCAGCAAATAAACAGAGTATTTTATGGATGACTCTAGAGTCACAGAGCACAGCCAGAGATACTGGAGAGGGTCAATTTCCTGGGGAATTAGAGGTGCTTCACTCTTGGTAGAGCACTTGGGAGAAAAAAGAATGGGTGTCAGGCAACCCCCGACGCATGACTGTGTTTTGATGACAGTCCCCTACGAGGGTGCACTGGGGGAGATACTTGTATCATTTTAGGTTCCTGGCCTTGGAAGCTAATGGCTTCCAATGCCAAGGCTAAAAACTTGGCAGACTTTTGGGGTTTGGGGTTTTTTTTGTTTGTTTTTAATTTATTTATTTTGAGAGAGAGAGAGAGAAAGAGAGTGCATGCACACAAGTGAAGAAGTGAGGAGAGGCAGGGAGAGAGAAAGAGAGAGAGAATCCCAAGCAGGCTCCCCACTGTCAGCGCAGAGCCCGACGTGGGGCTCAATCCCATGAACCATGAGAAAATAACCTAAGCCAAAATAAAAGTCAAATGCTTAACCGACTGAGCCACCCAAGTGCCCCCAGACTTTTGTTTTCATCATCTTGTTCCAAGGCCCTTTCAAAGTGCTCGGCTATGGTCACATGTCCAGTCAAACCAGTAGCCTCATATCCTGTTTTCTGCCTTTTTATCAACCCACTGATCTCAGGAGATTATCCACTTACAGGGCAACTAGAGCGGGTTGGGTTACACCATGCATTATACGGAACCCAGAATGCTGTAGGAGTACAAACAGAGGGACTTTGGAGTTGGTGACGGGGACACTTGGGTGGCTCAGTCAGTTGAGCGTCTGACTTCAGCTCAGGTCATGATCTCCCAGTTCCTGGGTTCGAGCCCCACGTCAGGCTCTGTGCTGACAGCTCGGAGCCTGGAGCCGGCTGCTGTGTCTTCCTCTCTCTCTTTGCTGCCCCCCTGCTCGTGCTCTGTCTCTTCCTGTCTCTCAAAAATAATAAACGTTAAAAGTTAAAAAAAAAAAAAAAAAGGTCGGTCACAGATTCATCTGCCTTTTGCTTGCATGTTTGAATAACGGACCAATCAGTGTGGGCAGGGAAGGCTCTACAAATGGCTTTTAAAAGATCCTTACTGTGCACCTGGGTGGCACAGTCAGTCAGGCGTCCAGCTCTTGATCTCAGCTCAGGTCGCGATCTCGCGGTTTGTGGGTTCAAGCCCTGCGCTGGGCTCTGTGCTGTTGGAGCAGAGCCTGCTCGGGATTCTCTCTCCTTCTCTCTTCCCCTCCCCGGTTTGTGTGGCACGTGCACGCTCTGTCTCTCAAATATAAATAAACTTAAAAAGCATTAAAAAAAAAAAAGACTCAATGGCTATTTTGTGGGTTTTTTTCCGGACCCTCTTGAAGATCAAAAATCTTGAATGTTGCCCTTGGAGTGACACCGGTCTGCTCCCACGTCCGTTTGGAGGCTTCACCAGGTCCTTCTCTCTCTCACAGGTGCACACGCTTGAGAAAGATCTGGCAGCCCAGGGTCAGAAGCCTTGAGAAGAACTCCAAATTCCTCAGAATACTTCTGCAGATCCCCCAGGTGTAGGCAGTTCTTTACTGCTCCCACTTTGGCATTTGGCCAAGCAGTGAAAGATGCCTGAGGTGGGCCCCCTACAGCCTTGGGAGGGCTTTATTTAAAAAAAAAAAAATTATTATTATTGAAAGACAGAGCATGAGCGGGGGAGGGGCGGAGAGAGAGGGAGACACAGAATCCGAAGCAGGCTCCAGGCTCCGAGCTGTCGACACAGAGCCCAAAGCGGGCCTCGAACTCATGAACCCAAGGGATCACGACCTGAGCTGAAGTTGGATGCTTAACCTACTGGGCCACCCAGGCGCCCCAGGGAAGGCAGGGGTGCTTTATTTTAAAAGGTAACTGCCTAATAGCGTCTGCAGAGTGGAAAGGCAGCTCAGATGAGAATCAGTAAACCCTGAGTGCTCAAAGGAGGACAGAGAACAACAGAAGTCACATACGTCTTGCTGTCTTTTGTTGTAGGTGCCTCTTAGGTCTGTAATTTTTAATTAGCCTTTTGCAAGGAATATTTCAATGAAGCTATTTTGGAATCCCTAAGCCTTTGGAAGCTTCCGCAACCCAATCAATACAAGTATCCCATTCCGTTTGTCCGGTTTTGGAAACCTTGCTTTTCAAACGCACTTCCTACGTGAACCACCCTAATTTGGAACATTCCTCATGATGGACGTTGTGATTCCAGACTGTTGGTAGTAGTATTTTGCCATTTGTACAGACGTCCATACTTTCCGGGACTATCGTTCTTAGACATAAAATAAGCTGGCCCAGCAGAAGATAATGCGTTCAACTCTTTGGGATTTAAGGATTTTCTTTCTTTAGTTAAATCTTGGGTCTCTCAGAGCTAAACGAATACCTACGAGGGGTGTGCCACCGGGCTGAGGACTGGGGGGTGTCTTACAGTCTATTTTGTTGCACGGGAATTTTCTTGAGGTTGGCAGGTGACCTACTGTCACTCTGTCATTTCCATGACCAATTTCTGCAAACACAGGAGAGAGGATTAGATGATGAGTGTTCTAACAGCTTTCGAGTGGCCAACCCGTGCTCACAAATTCTTCGGCTTCTGGGCTTTCGAGATCCCCATTTAGCGACAGCTTTTACCTATGTGCCCGTTGGCAGGTTAATGTCAATGCACCTGTTAATGGGCACCATAACAGAAGCCAACAGTAATTGAAGAAAGAGGGCTGTGGACACGGGCGGTAACCAAAGAGATGATACTACAGAGTGGCCAAAGAAAGAAAGAGCCCTTTGGTGTGCACGGCTAGGAACTCCCCATATGGTACTACAGACTGAACCAGCAGACCCCAAAGGATGGGAGCTGTGGACTAACCAAGGGCTGGGGACTCAGGTTCCAGGTGGAGCCGCCTACCAGCCCAAGCTGACCCTGGACTGAAAAGTCAGTTAGGGGCCGCCTGGGTGGCTCAGTCGGTGACGGATCCAACTGTGACTCAAGTCATGATCTCACGGTTCATGGGTTCGAGCCCCGCGTCGGTCTCTGTGCTGACAGCTCGGAGCCTGGAGCCTGCTTCGGATTCGGTGTCTCCCCCTCTCGCTGCCCCTCCCCTGCTCACACTCTGTCTCTGTCTCTCTCTCTCAAAAATAAATAAACGCTTAAAAAAAATGTGTTTTAATTAAAAAAAAAAGAAAAGTCAGTTAGATCAGGAGTTAGATGCAAGACAGTGGCTCGGGGATACCACACCTGTGTGTCTCATAGTCACCAAAGTTAGCAGAAGTCTCCTTTGGATCCTGTCACTGCCACCACCAAAAATCTGTTAAAAAACAAAATTCAACTCAGTACATTTTCTTTTTTTTTAATAATTCTTTTTTTTTTTAACATTTATTTATTATTGAGAGACAGAAACAGAGTATGAGCAGGGCAGGGGCAGCGAGAGGGGGAGACACAGAATCCGAAGCAGGCTCCAGGCTCCGAGCTGTGGGCACAGAGCCCAACGTGAGGCTCAAACCCACGAACCGTGAGATCATGACCTGAGCTGAAGTCAGATGCTTAACGACGGAGCCACCCAGGCACCCCTGAACTCAGTACATTTTCAAGATCTTATGGGCTTTATTTCACTCTTCATGACTTGGGCAACACCCCACCCAGCAGACGGAAAGGAGGTCTGAAGAGCTGTACCAAATGAACGACTCTCACAGGCAGAAGGGGGTGGGGTAAGGAGGCTACTAGCAAAGACTAGATGGTTTGTGGCAAGGACACCTTCCTCTGGGGACTCGGGGACTGTCGGGGGCAGACTGCCTCTCCAGTGCTGACCAGGTAATTCGGGAGCGACTGCTTTAGAATTCCACTCCCAGGAGACGCCGACACTGTTAGGCATCAGGTCTCTGGGTTGGGTTTAGCAAAAGTGCCTCTACTTGGGGTCTGTTGCCCTTTCCAAAAACAACATGCATCGGGGATGTAACACATAGAAGTCGTTTTTGTTTCTCCTCTCACCATCTAATTGAAGGTGATAAACTTTTATTCCCAGTTCACCACCAGGAACTTACTGGCAAGCCTGCCTTACGCTCCACCAATTCTCCCCTTTCTGACCCCTTCTTTGTGAGCTATAATACATTCGCGGAATCAGAACGGGTGGTGTTGAAACACTATTCTGCCTCCGTTTTCACTATTACTTAATCTTGGGCTACAGTTAAATACTCGCCACCAGAACGTAGGTGAATGCTGTCACCAGCTAGGCCCCAACAGCTGACCTTGACTGCCCTCACTGAACTCTGTCCCACATTCTTCCTTTGCCTTTTTCCAGCTTAGGTCTTACCCCGGGCAGGTGGAGAACGAACCCCCCCCCCCCCCCCCCCCCCCCCCCCCCCCCCCCCCCCCCCCCCCCCCCCCCCCCCCCCCCCAGCCATAGCCACTGCCCCGACCAGTCCTCCAGCCCGCCCAGACCAACCACCTAGATCAGTTGGAGTGTCACCGGGGGCGGGAGGAGGCTCACAACCCGCACGGGCAGATGGGCCAGGGAGTGGCCCCAAAATGACTGACAACCACCTTTACCCCATTGTAATTCTAAAATCTCCGCCCAGCGAGGAACACAAGCCTCATTCACGTAACAAAGTACCTTGGGGCATGTTGCCTTAAGGCGCATGCGTGAATTTACCCCTCCCAAAGACGAGGGTGCCCTATTTACATATTCACCCTAACCCTAAACAAAAGGAGCCCACGCGGCCTCTCTTGGGGAGCCCTGGCTTTGGCGGTCAGCCCCCTCAACCTCCTTATTTGCAGCAAATAAAGTTTTCCTCGTGGGACAGTTGAACCTGGTGCAGCTTCTGACTCCACAAGGAGTGAGCTCACCCTTGGTTCGGTTACAGCCGCTCTAGGATTCCTTGGTCCTCTGAATCCCGTTCTCAAACTAACTCCTGAGCATTGGGACCCCCGGCCCAGCGTCCCACAACGTAACGGAATTCTGACAGCGGCCACCTGGAAACGGAGTCCGACCCCACGGGGCTGCCCCTCCCCCACGCCAGACGCCAGCCAGGGGTGCAGGCCCTCCCCTGTGCTCCTGACCGACCAGCTATGTAGGCCAGAGGGTCCCACGACCCTTCCTGGGGTTCACCTAATTTGTTAGAGCGGGTCACAAGACTCAGGAAAGCACCTGACTTGCTAGATCCGCTGCTTTCTTCTGAAAGGACCTAACAGTCAGTGGGAGGGGCTGCCCTGGGGAAGGGACTCGGGGCTTCTGTGCCCCACCCCCAAGACCCGCTCTCCCAACACCCCCTGCACGTCCACTGACCCAGCGCTCTGATAGCCATCCTTTTTGGATTTTTCTGAGGCTTCACGGCACAGGTAGGGCGGATGAGATCATGGGCCACCGCTGACTGAGCTCCATCCCCAGCCCCTTCCCCCCGCCCGCCGCCACCCTCCCGGGGGTGGGGGTGCGCTGGAACCTTCCACCCTTCCGATCACGTGATTAGTGCCCCGAGCAACCGGCCCCCGGCCCGAGGAGCTTTCCGGAAGTCTCCGCGTTGACGCAGGCTCAGGTGCGGCCGAGAGGGGCCCGTTCCCGTGCGCTCTGCAACTATTTCGGGAACTGGTTGTAGCCAAAGAGAGAACCGCAGGCCCCACGTCGAGTCGCCTGGGCCGAGCCCAGTCACCAAACCGGGGCTTCCTACCAGCCGGAACTGCAGTCGCCACCGCCCCCCGCACCTGCAGCCTTAACCGGCCCGTCAGGAATTTTCTGATCAGCCTCAGGGAGCTAATCTGTCACGTGGCCCTCTCCACCCCCACCCCATCCCCACCCCAGGAAGATGAGGTAATCTGCACAACAAGACCCACTTCCCTGCCCCCCGAGGGAAACTGATCTGGCCCGAAACAGTCCTTTCTGTCCTGCTGGTAACTTGCAGCCTCACCCTCCTTCCTGGAACGACCTTGCGTCTAAGGCGCCCGGGAGCCCTAGCTAGATGGGCTGCTGCCTGATTGGAGAATCGCTTAAGGACGCCAATTAGAGCTTTCCCGTGGGCTCAGTGCATTTTGGTTTTTAGCAGAACAAAACTGAATACTCCAGTAAAATGCACGCTCCTGTAGCAGATATATCCCAGGGATGTTAGGAGCTGTGCGCCAGGGACAGTGGACAAAGACCTATGCAAAGTCCATAACTGGACTAGAGGGAGAAGGAAAAAATGAGAACTTGCATTCGAATTCCCACGGCACAGGGTCCCCAAACCGTATACGCTGCCAAAATGAGGCTTCTCTTTACTTACAAGCATCAGAAAATGCTAATTTTACCCAGAACCTTTTCCTCTGGGTTTCCTGTCGGCGGTTTTACCGGTGTCTAAAATATTTCATTTGAAACCCCTGATTGCATCTGTGAATTCCAAATGAAAGGATATAAGAAACATTCCTCATTCTTTAATAAAGCTGTGGACGCCTTTGCCTCAGCTAGAAAATAATTGCACTAAAAGACTAACACTGGCAGACATTTTTTTTTCCTGAATGTTGAAAATTAAGGAATTGACACGCGACGGAAATTAACAAAATGGACTGTTTTTATATTGTTATTCTGGGCACACGCAGCAGGGCACATTTATTACCTAAATGTTGCTGTATTGCAAATGTCACTTCAGCTGACTGCCACTGAGACGCGCTCACCGGTGGCATATATTGCCAACCGGAAAGAGCACTGAGAGGGTGATTCAAATGGAAATATAATCATTTATTAAGTAAGATCTGCTTCAAATACTGTCCTGGCGTTTTCCCTGTTGCCCTTAGAGGGAAATGATTAGATTTTTTTCTTTTTATTTATTTATTCATCTTTTGGCAAATTTTCTTCCTCCTGTCGTCCAGCATTTTAATTTTATTTTAATGTTTATTTTTGAGAGTGTGTGTGTGTGTGTGTGTGTGTGTGAGAGAGAGAGAGAGAGAGAGTGGGGGAGGGGCCAACAGAGAGGGAGACACAGAATCTAAAGCAGGCTTCAGGGTCTCAGCTGTCAGCACAGAGCCCAACGCAGGCCTTGAACCCCCAAACCGTGAGATCGTGACCTGAGCTGAAGTCCGACGCTTAACCGACTGAGCCACCCAGACGCCCCCCACCACCTTTTTTAATGAAACCTTATAAGAATCTTACCAGAGAGAGGCTTTGTACTAATCGACCCAGGGAACATGACACGATCAACTCTCGTTCACCCTGACTGATAACCTGATAGTGATGATAATGATACACAATATGTCACATAATATTCATAATCTTTGTAAATATCATGAATCTATGAAACACTGAGAAATCCTTAAGAACTGTCGAAACCAAACAGTGGCTGTTCTCCACGCTCTGCCTGTTTTTCTGTCATCTAGTCACTCAACAAACCCAGGCTGAGCGCAGATGCTTTTGCCCCCTGGAGTGCAGGGGACGCAAAGGATCTTTGTACTGATTCTCCCCAGCCGAGAGCAAGCTGCCCAAGACCAAAGTCTCCATCCTCCATTGGATACCGTCTACACCCATATAAGCCATTGTAACCCAGGTGCTGTCAGTGGTGCTGGGAGAAAAAGGGTCTGTACTGATAAAAAGAGAAGCTGAACTCTGAGAACGAACAGGGGAACTTTACACATCCCCCTGAAGGGAGGGAGGGGGCTGCGGAAGGAAGGGGGCCCACCCGGGGTCAGCTGGCAAAGGTTCAGGTGATCTTAGAAGGGCTTCCACAAGGGGGTCTCCAGGCGGACCGTGAGGAAGGTGTGTTGCTTTGGGTATTTGTACCTGTGCCCCAAATAATTCTCTGCTACTGGAGAGAGTGAATTTGTAGAGACAGAAACCCCACAACAATCACATGTTCTTCTATTCATTGATTCTATCCACAAGCCCTGAACGCCTCCTCTCCACCAAGCCTTCAGCTGCATGGGGTCAGATCCCTTCTGCTGGGGTATTTGTAATCTGGTTCAAAAGGGAATCAGGGAAGGGACTAACACAGAGCAGGTTAAGTTTGTTTTAAATATTAGCATGAAAAGAGGTTTGAGGAGACAGAGGAAGGGGTGATCTTCTTCCTGCTGACCAGCAGGACTGAGAGAGCCTCACCAAGAATGTCCTCCTGAATTTGGTCTCCTGCAGAGGTGGAAGCTGGGGCGGCCAAGGGCAGCAGGAGTGGGTGGGGAGGGGTGGCCTTCGAGGGGAGTGGGGCACATGCAGCCTTGTCAGACAGCCTCACCTCAGTTCCTTAATTCTGTCGTAGCATCTCTCCCTGTCCCTTTCTAATCACTCCCTCCTCTCTGCCCCGCCCCTCTGCCTCTCCCCCTGCCTTTCCATCACAAGCATAATTCCTTTGAAATGTATAGAGTATTGCTTCAAATTGATCATACAGTATTTTTTGTCCTTTCCCTCACCCTTATTGAAGTTCATCCACACCAAATCAGAGATCAATAGCTCATTCCTTTTTTTTTTATGTTTATTTATTTTGAGAGAGAAAGAGCACAAGTGGGGGAGGGACAGAGAGAGTAAGAGAGAGAGAGAGAGAGAGAGTATCCCAAGCAGGCTCCACACCATCAGCGCAGAGCCCAACGCGGGGTTCAGTCCCACGAACTGTGAGATCAGGACCTGAGCCAAAATCAAGACTCAGACGCTTAACCAACTGAACCACACAGGTTTCCCAACAGCTCATTTCTTTTATTGCCGTGTAATAATCCACTGTATGGATATACTACAGTTGCTTTATTCATTCACCTGTTGATGGACATTGGGTTGCTTCCAGTATTGGGCAATTACAGATGATGTGGCTGTGAATTTTGCCTACGATCCCTTGCATGAATGTGTGCTTGCTTTACTCTTGGAAAACTAGCTAGGAATAGAAAGACTGCGTCATATGGCAGATGTTGATTTCGCTTTTGAGGAAACTGACAAACTGTTTTCCGCATGGCTGGCACCCTTCTACATTTCCATAAACAGTGCATGAATCTCAGCTGCTCCCCATCCTTGCCAACACACCGTATGGTTAAGTGTGTTAGTCAGGGTTCTCCAAGAAACAGAACCAGTAGGACGCACATACGTAGGTAAAAAGAGATATATTGGAAGGAATTGGCTCAAATGTGTTTACAGATGATGGGGAGTCCAAAATCTGCAGGGTGGACCCTCAAGCCGGAGGACCAGAGGAGCATATGTTACAGTTGAAGTCCCGAAGCTTTCCGTGGCAGAATTCCCTCTCCTTCGGGGGAAGGTGGGTCTTTTGTTCCTTCCAGACCTTCAACTGATTGGGCGAGGCCCATCTACATTATGGAAGGCAATCTGCTTTACTCAAAGTACACTGATGTATGTGGTAATCTCACCCCAAAACACCCTCCCAGAAATATCCAGAATAATGTTGGACTGTGTATCTGTGTGTGATGGCCCAGCAAAGTTGACACGTGAAATTAATCATCTCAGTTAGTTTGTTTATATTTTAGCCATTGTAATAGATATGTAGTGGTCTCTCACTGTGATTTTAATTTGAATTTTCATAATAACTACTAATATTGAATATTTGTTAAGTGCTCGCTTTCACCTGTCCATCACCCTTGGTGAAATCTTTGTTCAAGTTTTTTGCTGGGTTTTCTTATTAAGGAGTTTGAGAATTACTTAGAAATTCTAGAAATGTCCTTCATCATATAGATGTTTCACAACTGTTTCTCCCAGTCTGTGCCTTGTCTTTTTAAAAAAAAAAAAATTTTAATGCTTATTTTTGAGACAGAGCGAGAGAGAGAGAGAGAGAGAGAGAGAGAGAACGAGCGGGGGAGGGGCAGAGAGCAAGGGAGACACAGAAGCCAAAGCGTGTTCCAGGCTCTGAGCTATCAGCACAGAGCCCAACGCGGGGCTTGAACTCATGAATGGGGAGATCATGACCTGAGCCGAAGTTGGGCACTTAACCAACCAGGCCACCCAGGCGCCCCAGCTATGTGAATTTTAGAATGAACTTGTTGAGTTCTACACAAATGTCTGCTAGCGTTATGACTGGTGTTGTTTTGAAACTGTTGGTCAACCTTAGGGACATGCGTGCCCAACATTATGAACACAGTATATTTCTCTGTTTATATAAGGTGTTTTTCAATTTTTGTGCATTTCAGCAATTTTTTGCAGGTTTCAATGTATGGCTTTTATATGTCTTGTTGGGTTTGTCCCTAAATATTTCATATTTTTAGGTACTATTATAAATGATATTTTTTTAAATTCTGATTCTTCATTGCTCGTGTACAGAAACATAACTGATTATTCTATCTTGCTGCTCTTGTTTCTAGAACATTGCTAAACTCGTTCAGTTCTGGTGGATTTTTGTTGGAGATTCTCCTATTTTCTTTTTTTTTGAAAAATTTTTTAATGTTTATTTATTTTTGAGATACAGAGAGACAGAGTGTGAGCGGGGCAGGGGCAGCAAGAGTGGGAGACACAGAATCCGAAGCTGGCTCCAGGCTCTGAGCTGTCAGTGCAGAGCCTGACTCAGGGCTTAAACTCATGAACTGTGAGATCATGACCGGAGCCAAAGTTGGACGCTTAACCAACTGAGCCGCCCAGGCACCCCTCTCCTATTTTCCCCTGTATATGATCATGTCGTCTTTGAATAAAGACATTTTATTTCTCTCATTCCAATCAATGTTTTTAATTTCTCTCTCTTGCCTTATTTTACTGGCTATTCCTTCAGTTATGCCTATTCCTTACCCTAGAAAATCACATTCAGTCTCTCAATAATAAGTCTGATGTTAGGTGTAAGTTTTCATAGATGTCCTTGATCAAACTGAGGCTGTTTCTCTCTATTCTCACACCGCTCAGAGAATTTATCAGGAATGTATATCTATATCTATTGAGACGACCATACGGTTTTTCTTAATTTGTTAATATGATGAATCATTGATTACTTTGCAAATGCTAAAGCAATCTTGCATTCCTGGGATAAAACCCACTTAGTTATAATGTATTATCCTTTTCATATATTGCAGGATCTGATTTGTTAAAACGAGCTTTAGGATTGTTATGTCTATGTTCATGACTATATTGGTCTAGAGTTTTCTTTATCTTTTTTTTTAATGTTTATTTATTTTTGAGAGACAGAGACAGAGCATGAGTGGGGGAGGGGCAGAGAGAGACAGGGACACAGAATCCAAAGCAGGCTCCAGGCTCTGAGCCATCAGCACAGAGCCTGACGCGGGGCTCGAACCCACGAACCACGAGATCATGACCTGAGCTGAAGTCCGACGCTCAACCGACTGAGCCACCCAGGCGCCCCTATAGCCTTCTTATAATGTCTTTGGTTTTAGTAGCAAGGCAATAGTCATGGATGAGTTGGAAAGTATTTCTTCTTTTTAAATTTTATTGAAGAGTTAATGCGGTATTGGTATTATTTCATCCTTAAATGATTAATAGAATTCATCAGTGAAGCCATCTGAGCCAATGGTTTTCTTCTGGGGAAGGTTTTTATCTGTAAATTTGGTTTCTGTAGTAGATATAAGACTATTTAGATTAAGTATTTTCTCTTGTATAAACTTTGATAATCTGCACTTGACTCATGAACCTGTTACAAAGTCATTTCAGACTCTCTGTGCCTCCATTTTTTGTTCCAGTAAAACAGCGTGTGTGAAGGTGGATGGCAGGTAGCATTTGCCTTACTTGTGGGGGTAGTTTTTATTTTATTTATTTTTTTAAGTTTAGTTATTTATTTTGAGAGTGAGCAAGTGGGGGAGGGGCAGAGAGAGAGAATCCCAAACAGGCTCCACACCATAAGTGCAGAGCCCGACACGGGGCTTGAACCCATGAAATGCAAGATCATGACCTGAACCAAAGTTGGATGCTTAACCACCTGAGCCACCCGCTCATGGGGGGGGGGGGGGGGTAGTTTTTATATACTTGGTGGCCAGACTGACCTCTGCATAGGGATGTTGCGGGATAACCAAGTATTCTTAGGTTGCATCTGTAGATATCTGAAGAGAGATCATTTGATGGATGTGTGCCCTTTCTTCCAGAAGTTTCATAGGCATCTACTGTGATACATCTACTAGAGCCTTGAAGGCCACAGAATTGTCAGCATGATCTGTCTCTCACTCTCAAAATAAATAAATAAATGTAAAAAAAAAATTTTTAGAAGGGGTGCCTGGGTGGCTCAGTTGGTTGAGAGTCCAACTTCGGCTCAGGTCACGATCTCACGGTTCGTGGGTTTGAGCCCCACATCGGGCTCTGTGCTGATGGCTCAGAGCCTGGACCCTGCTTCGGATTCTGTGTCTCCTTCTCTCCCTGCCCCTCTCCGCTCACTGTGTCTCACTCTGTCTCTCAAAAGAAATAAATGTAATAAAAAAAAATTTTTTTAAAAGAATTGTCAACATGAGCCCCATTTCACTAACTGGACCCCACCGCGGAGTGAAGGGAATTGCCCTGATTGGCACCGTCTGTTCACAGTGAAGCCCGAGTTAGTTGGGAGATCAGATCCCACCTTCATTTTGAATCAAATCCAAGCTACCTCATGCCTTTTTATTGTCAATCAGTGTTCTCAGATAATTAAGACTGTTAATTCTTGGCGCAGTGTGTAATTAAGAGGCTTAATTACATCTGTGTGGAGTAAGGGGCCTCAGCAGGGCCTAAGGCAGAGAGAATCACCCAGGGAGCTTGTTAAAAATGCAGATTCCCTGGCTTCTTGCCAACAAGGTGTCCTGATTGTGGGTCTGGGTGGGATTCAAGAATTGCCTATTTGTTCCACATGTCGATTGTAAATCTACAGGTAATTCTAGGGCATAGATCTATGATGGTACATTGAGAAACGCTGGTCTTCTTCTTTTTTTTAAATGTTTATTTATTTTTGAGAGAGCGTGAGCGAGGGAGAGGAGGAGAGAGCAGGAGAGAGGCAGAATCTAAAGCAGGTTCTGAGTCGTCAGCACAGGGCCCAACGTGGGGCTCGAACCCACGAACCGTGAGATCATGACCTGAGCCGAAGTCAGATGTTCAACCAACTGAGCCACCCAGGCACCCCTATCAGTGTGCTTTCTTTTTTTTTTTTTTTTCAATTTTTTTTCAACGTTTTTTTATTTATTTTTGGGACAGAGAGAGACAGAGCATGAACGGGGGAGGGGCAGAGAGAGAGGGAGACACAGAATCGGAAACAGGCTCCAGGCTCTGAGCCATCAGCCCAGAGCCCGACGCGGGGCTCGAACTCACGGACCTCGAGATCACGGACCACGAGATCGTGACCTGGCTGAAGTCGGACGCTTAACCGACTGAGCCACCCAGGCGCCCCTATCAGTGTGCTTTCTAATGTGCTTTGTAAGTCCCTACCAAGGCCGTGGTCTGTGGAGCCTTACTAGGAACCCAACACCAAGTGCTAAGTGCTTCCTTCGGAGTCTCAACATTTTCATTTATGGGGTCAATGTTATCACCCCCGTCGCGCAGAAGGGGAAGGTGAGTCTTACAGAGGAATGTAATTCTCTCATGGTGATGTCACTGTAGCAGTCAGGGGTTCCTGGGAAACAGAACCAGTCGGGGTGTGTGTGTGTGTGTGTGTGTGTGTTTATTTTAAGAAATCAGCTCTTATGGTTACGGACACTGAGAAGTTTGGATTCAGGAGGCCCAGTGTTGTATTTCCAGTCTGAGTACAAGGGCCTGAGAAGCAGGAGAGCCGCTGGTGAAAAGTCTCATTCTGAGCCTGAGTCCGAAGACAGAACACCTGTGTCCCAGCTTGAGGACAGTGAGGCAGGAAGAATGATCTCTTCTCCAGCCTTTTCTTCCAGACAATCCCTGCCACAAGTGCGGGGCGGGGGGGGGGGGGGGGGGGGGGGGGAACACTCTGTTTACTCAGTTTACCTATTCCAATGTTCATCTCATCCAGAAACACAGACGCACCCAGGACGATGCTTAAAGAAACATCTGGGCACCCATAGCCCAGGCGGCTGGACCTAAAATTAGCCATCACGGTTGCTAAATGGGGATCTTTGCTAAGTGTATCCAGGATCTCCAAACTGCTTGCAGAATGGGCTTAAGCTGGGGGAGACGGAGTTGGAGGGGACAGGACGCCCTTGCCATCCCCTCAGGTTCTACAGAGCAGACGCGTGTTGCCCTGGTAACTCCTGAGGCCACATGCCCTGGAGGAGATCCAATCCAAACAGCAGCTTTTGGGGGCAGGGCAGGAACCAGACGCTCAGACCTCAGTCCACACCGCCTGTTCCTCAGGAAGGGAAGAGATCCCTGGGCTGCTCGCAGAACGGTTCGCAGTGAGAGCAGGAGACCAAGAGGACAGCAGGTGACCGCCGAGATTCATTGCTGCCATTGCTGGTAAGATTACACGCGTCCTGGATGTTTTCCGGCAGTTGCCACATCGGATGCTCACAGAATTTGAAACAGAGTCCATTATGAGCCGCCTTCTGCAGAGGCTCACCGGCGACCCTGGTCCTGGCCAGAAGGCCCACAGGGGCGTGGGCACTGCAGATCCCCTGCAGCAAAGGGGAGCGGGCCCCCGGAGGGAGCTGGGGCAGCCTGCTAGCCTGAGTGTGGTCTGTCATCGCCAGCAACCAGTTCTCTGGGCCTAAAGGAAAACGCAAAGTGAAACACCAGTGAGGTAACACGGGCATCTTTAAAATTGCCTAAGGCAGTGGCGCGCCTGGGTGGCTCAGTCGGTTAAGCGTCCGACTTCGGCTCGGGTCATGATCTCACGGTCCGTGAGTTCAAGCCCCGCGTCGGGCTCTGTCAGCTCAGAGCCTGGAGCCCGTTTCAGATTCTGTGTCTCCCTCTCTGTCTGCCCCTCCCCTGTTCATGCTCTGTCTCTCTCTGTCTCAAAAATAAATAAACATTAAAAAATAATAATAATAAAATAAAATTACCTAAGGCAAAAAATTACTATTTTATAATTAATTAATAATTCGCATTAATTATTATTAATAACTAATAATAATTGGTAATAATTGTTGTCATTAATAATTATTAATGATTAGTAGTAATTAATAATAATTATTAGTAATTATTATTATTATGAAGAAGGTGTTGGGCTGGGTGTCGTATGTAAGCGATGAACCACAGGACTCTACCCCCAAAAGCAACAGCACCCTGTACATACTGTATGTGAGCCAATTTGACAATAAATTACATGTAAAGAAAATTTTTTTAAATCATAGTAAAAATTAAAAATTATACACCAAAAAAAGAAAAGAATCAATCCTACAGAGATTCTTACACAAGTACCCAAAAATATATGGAAGAAGGTGTTCATTGCAGCATTTTTTGTAAATTGTAAAAAAATGGAAAAATACCCTGAATGTCCATTTGCCGAAATCAAAGCATACCCAAACTATAAAATATTTCAGAGCTGTTAAAAAAAAATGAAATAGATCCACATGAGTGAATCAATAGGTCCTAGATAAAAGTATTAAGTGAAATACACAAGTTGCAGGGCAGTATTTATATTCTGATCTTATTTTCATTAAAAAGAAAACAAACAACAAGGTGTTGGGTCCTGACCAGCTCTCAGGTAGCTACTGGTGAAAAGAGAAATGCTTGCAGTGCTCCTACAGGCAACTCAAAAAATATGTTTCGGGGCGCCTGGGTGGCGCAGTCGGTTAAGCGTCCGACGTCAGCCAGGTCACGATCTTGCGGTCCGTGAGTTCGAGCCCCGCGTCGGGCTCTGGGCTGATGGCTCAGAGCCTGGAGCCTGTTTCCGATTCTGTGTCTCCCTCTCTCTCTGCCCCTCCCCCGTTCATGCTCTGTCTCTCTCTGTCCCCCAAAAAATAAATAAACGTTGAAAAAAAAAATTAAAAAAAAAATATGTTTCAACCTTCAAAATGAGCCCGCTTATCATTTAGTATTTCTTATTCTCAGAATTCAGTATCCGCAAAGAGATAAAGGTTTGTGTGAGTAAATGTTCAATGACAGGGAATCGGTCAAATAAATTATGGCTTGGCTCAGCAGAAGCAAAATTTGCAGCCATTGTTAGTGGTGTGGAAATATGCCTATTTATTTATTTATTTTTTAAAGTTTGTTTATTTTGAGAGAGAGAGAGAGAGAGAGCACAGGGGAGGGGCAGAGAGAGAGGAAGAGAGAATCCCAAGCAGGCTCCGTCCGCACTGTCAGCACAGAGCCTGACGCCAGGCTCGAACTCACGAGCCGTGACATCGTGACCTGAGCCAAAGTTGGACGCTTAACCGACTGAGCCACCCAGGCGCCCCTGAAATATGTTTGTTTCGATGAAGAGACATTAAAAATATGAAGTGAACACGAAAATCAGCAATCATTATATATCGTTTTATAATCTGATCCATCCGAGCAAAATCTCGTCCTCAGTGAATTTGTTCCAAGCTCTTAACCATAGCTAAGCGTGACCGTCGCACCTGCTGTGGCTTTAGGTCCTATCTGCTGACAACAGTCCTGTAGAAGTTCCTGTGGAAGAACAAAGGGATGACAGTCCTGGTGGCCAGGTTCCGGGAGATGATTCAGGATTTGACTCTAGACCCAGACCCTCCACATCCTGTCTTTCCTCATCTTTGATTTGCCCCACATTCATCTCTGACCACGGGTGGGTTGAACATGGGCATTGCTGATACTAAGTCTTTGCAGCCAGCACCTTCAACAGAACTCCCAGCCCAGCAGGACCCCTCCGCCCCCCGAGAATGGAAAGTTCCAGTCATGTCAAACCTGGCTGTGAAATCGATTCTAGTCACCAACCAACCCAGTGAAATGGTCTTCTCTGGACAAATTCAACTTGCCTGAATTTTCTTTACACACATGGCTACAGGGGCACCTGGGTGGCTTAGTCAGTTAAGCGTCCAACTCTTAATTTCGGCTCACGTCATGATCTCACTCACGGTTCGCGGGTTCGAGCCCTTCGTCAGGCTCTTGGCTGAGAAGGGGGGGAGCCTGCTTGGGATTCTCTCTGTCTGTCTGCCTGTCTCTCTCTCAAAATAAACTTAAAAAAGTGGCCACAGTGTCAGTAAACGGAGGGCCATATTTTATCACAGCATTGGACGCCATAACAGTACTGTAGGTAAAATCCCATAAATATTTGAAAGTATGTGCCTGGGGAGGAACGAGTAATTCATTCTGTCAGCCGGGTACCAGTCCCTCCTCCTAATCCCTGCTTGGCTCACATAATTGCAGCTGCTAATTACATAGTACTGAAGAAAATATGAACAGAATCGAGGAGTGATACCACAAGCGATTACTCTGCAAACTCCTCTTTGTCTCCCAAGAACATGTTTATTACCGTGTGGGACACCGGAATAAAGTATAGGGTGCCTCAATTATTATAATGTGCAAAGAGCAAGGGTGGGTATGTAAGTGTCACGAGTGTGTCTGGATTCCTATAGAAAACGCTTTGATCTCAGCAGGGTTTGGAGCCCGAAGGCTTCAGAAAGCCTTGTCAGCAAAACAGGGAACGGGTGGAGGGGAGACACCCTTGATATTTCTTCAGCTCAAAGGATGCAGAGGTCTCAGCCAACTCACATTAATCAAGGCCTTGTCAGCATCGCTAACTTCAAGACCAGGTGGAAATGAATTTCAGATTTCTAATTATGTCTTTGACTTCTGGCATCCTCTGCTGTGGCTCGTCGAGTTGCTGAGGACGAGTAGGAGAGTCCCTGGTTTTCCACCTGCTCTCGGGGCGATTGAGGAATGCTGTGGGACCGTGGTGTTTCTCATAGATACAACGATGACGTTGGGACGTGTTCCGTGCGTTTGCCAATGTCTGGGCCCGGGACCATCCTGCTTACTTCCATGTTAAAGACAGAGTTGGGGGGTGCCTGGGTGGCTCAGTCACTTAAGCGTCCGACTTCGGCCCAGGTCATGATCTCACGGTTGTGGGTTCAAGCCCCGCGTCGGGCTCTGTGCTGACAGCTCGGAGCCTGGAACCTGATTCTGATTCTGTGTCTCCCTCTCTCTCATTCTCTGTCTTTCTCCATCTCTCAAAAATGAATAGACCCTTTAAAAAAAATTTTTTTTAAAGACAGAGTTGAACTGACAATACACATTTCTGTTAAGAAAACACTTGTGTTCTATCTTTTAAAAATTTGCTTGATCATTCTTTATTTAGTTTTCCATTGTTGTTTTAAAAACATACATTGCAGTGTCCTTATTTTGTTTTCCTTGGCCTATATTTTGTCCTCTTTCTGCTAATAACACCCTTCCCTTTCAAAAAACCACCAGTCTGCTACCTGGAGTGCTCCTGGCCAGGCCGTGACTACCCCATACTGTCCCCTCACCACAGAAGGCTATATTTGCCCCCGCTGGGCCGTTAGAGAGCCCTGCTCCTGCACCAGCTACGGCTTGAGCCCTGGTGATCATGGTTATTCTTGTCTCTGTCAATTGAGCTCAATTTTGGAAAGGAGGTTGGCAAACATTTTGTGTAAAGGGCCAGATGATATTTTTGGCTTTATGGGTTCTGTTGTGATGGCTCAATGCTGTCATTGTATCAAGAAAGTCGTAAGACACTTCATAAGCCAATAGACACGGCTGTGTTCCAATAAAACTTTATTTATAAAAGCAGGAGGTGGGCTGACTTAAGCTCATGGGCCATAGTCCGCCCATCCTGGTTTTAGGGTATTTGTTTTCTTTTTTTTTTTTTTCAATATATGAAATTTATTGTCCAATTGGTTTCCATACAACACCCAGCGCTCATCCCAAAAGGTGCCCTCCTCAATACTTAGGGTATTTGTTTTCAAACCATGTCCTAAAGAAATTCCTTAGGTAGGAGAAAGAGTGAAAGGTGGTTTTTCCTGCCCACCTTGCTGCGCCTCTTGGGAAATCAGAGGCTTCTTCTGTTTATGTTTCCTCTGTTTATGTACTGAGGACCCATTGACAGCTTTGTGTGCAAATGACATTCTTCAGCCACCAACATTTTTGCAAATCAGTGACAAGGTGGTAAGTGGTGGGAATTATCAATGAATTAACTCCCTTCCAGGCTCTGAGAGGGAAGGAGTAACATTTGACGCCTCCTCAAGCCAGGTGCCCTGTTGGGTCGCGTATGACGTCTCTCGTGTGTTCCTGAGCATCGCTTCTGGTGAGGGAGCCAGACCATCTGGCGCATGTATGCATCACGCCATGACGTGTCTCTACCGTCAGCTTTGTGGCAACTGATTAGCATGGTCGGAAAGCATCCTTTGAAATTTTCACTCAGTCATTACTGAATATTGGAGGGCACATGGGGGAAGGTCACATGGCGTGGCCACTATGGAAAACCGTATGGCGGTTCCTCAGAAAAACTAAGGATGAAACTGTCATATGATTCAGGAACCCCACTTCTGGATATGCGTCCACGATCATTGCAATCAGGTCCTTGAGGAGCTATTTGTACATCCATGCGCATAGCAGCTTTATTCAGAAGAGTCACAAGGTGTAGGCTACCCCGGTGTCCGTTGGTGAATGAATGGATAAATAAAAATGTGGCAGATACATACAGTGGAACAGGATTCAGCCTTAAAAAGGAAAGAAATTCAGACACATGTTATGACACGGATGAGCCGGGAAGGTATTGTGTTCGGTGAAACGAGCCAGTCACCAAAAGACAAATACCGTGTCGTTCCACCTCTACGAGAGAGCGAATAGAACGGTGATTGGCAGGTGCTAGGGGGAGGGGGTGATGGGGAGTGATTAGTTCCTGGGGACAGAGCTTCACTTCGAGAAGAGGGAAGAGTTCTGGACTTGCTGGGCGGGGATGGCTGCGGAACATGGTGAATGGACTTACGCCCCGGAGCTGCAGGCGTAAACACGGTCAAAATGGCCGATTTCATGTTATATGCATTTTAGCACAGCTAAAACCAAAAACAACAAAAAAAGGATGACATAAGGAGGTGTCTGGGTGGCTCAGTCGGTTAAGCGTCCGGCTTCAGCTCATGTCATGGTCTCACGGTCCGTGAGTTCGAGCCCCGCGTCGGGCTCTGTGCTGACAGCTCGGGGCCTGGAGCCTGCTTCGGATTCCGTGTCTCCCTCTCTCTCTGTCTCTGCCCCTCCCCTGCTCATGCTCTGTCTCTCTTTCTCTCCCCAAAATAAATAAACATTAAAGAAAAAATTAAATGAAACAGCTAATAGGGATACCTGTGCTCGCCTCCATTTTACCGTCTGCCGTCCTAGCAAGGAGCCCACTCTCAGGACTTTTATATTCACACTTTGCAGTTGGCATGACCGGAAAAACCAGAGAAAAGAATTGTAGCATCTTAGGCCGAAAGGGCCAGGAGGGTAGAAAGCGGAGGTGTGGAATCCCTGGCAAGGACAGCGAGGAACTGTCCGAAAGATGCCTCTACTGCAAACAAGGCTGGAAAGGGACGGACGACCTTGGCCGGAGCTGAGATCCTGGAAGGCAGAGTCGAGAGCCATGGAGAGTCACCTCTGGGTAGCAGGCTTGGGCTCCAGCGAAGGAGCCATTCTGTGCCCAGCTGGATTCCAGAACTGCCAGTGGCAGCTGGTACCTTCTAGCCCTCCTTTGAGCGGAGTGTCAGCAGCGGGGTATTAATGTCCTGGGGCTGCCATGACAGATCACAACAAACAGAGTAGCTTAAATCAACAGCAATCTATTTTCTTATAGTTCTGGAGGCCGGAAGTCCAAAATCAAGGTAATGGCAGGGATGCCTCCAAACTTCTCGAGGTGGGTCCTACCTGGTCTTGTCTGACTTCTGGGGGCCCTGGGTGCTCCTAGGGTTAGGGCAGGACTCCAATGTCACCTTCTGCCTTCACATGGTCTTCTCGGGGTCTCTGCATCTCAAATGTCCCTCTGCCTTCCTCAGATGAGGACACCTGTCATTGGATTTAGGAACTTCTTTGATTTCATCTTCAGATCCTTAACTTACTTACACCTGCAAAGATGTTTCTCAAATAAGATCACAATTTCAGGTTCCAGGGCTTAGGAGTTGGTCACATCTTTGGTGGCAGTAGTGGGGGTCCGTCATTCAACCCACTGCAAGCCGGTATCCTATTCTGGTCCCACGATGACATGTGGGGTAAATGAGGCATAGATCACTTTTTTTTTTTAGAGGGAATCTTTTTTTTTAAGTTCATTTTGAGGCGGGGGGGGGGGGGGAGAATCCCAAGCAGGCTCCCCATTGTCAGCGCAGAGCCTGACGTGGGGCTTGAACCCACAGACTGTGAGATCATGACCTGAGCCGAAACCAAGAGTCAGATGCTTAACGGACTGAGCCCCCCAGGCGCCCCTGAGGCATAGATCACTTTTACTTCATGAATGTTCGGGAAGAGTGCCTCAAGGAGCTGTATCCAAGGAGCTGCACGGGATGAACCCCACCCACACCTGAGCGTCACCTAGGAGATGAGATGCCCGCCCTTGAGCCGCAGCCGGATGCTGTAACGGAATGACTTTGAGGAAGCTTTGGGGAAAGGAAGGTGGATTTTCTTGTACAGGGAATATAAATAACTTGGGACAGAGGCACAGAAGACCAGGAGGCAGACTCCAGCCCATAACCAGCCCCTAATGCTTTCAACACTTCCTTGTGGGCAGGCAGGACCAGTGTCCCTCCCCTTGAACCTGGGTGGGCTCGTGGCTGTTCCCACAGACGAGTCGCGTGGGATTGAGGCTCTGTGATTTCCAAGGCGAGGTCATAAAAGACTGTGAGGCTTCCACCTGATTTCTGTAGGACCCTCACGGTGGAGAAAGTCACCGTGTTAGAAGTTCAACTAGCCCGAGACCACCACCCGGAAGATGAGGTCACTGAGAAGCCCCAGTGAGGGATTGAGGGACAGAAGCCAAGGCTCTGGTGCCTTCACCCACCTCCCCGGCCACCACCGTGGTCCAAACAGTCATCAAAGCCCAGACACCTGTCTTGGTCCCCATCTCCTTGGACCCCCCCCCCCCGTCTCCTTCTTTCCATTCTCTGCAGCCCTCCACCCTATGTCAATCTTTGACCACACAGCAACTGAGAGACCTCCTCAGTCTCCTGCTTGAAATCATTCTGTGCTTTCTCCTAGGACCGAGATAAACGAGAGGGGCTCTGTTGTGGTTGTTAAGCACCTAGCCTGGCCCTTAGCTTCACCTCACGCTTCTCTTCCCTCGGGTTACTTCGGCCTCACCTCATGCTTTCACTACTGGCCCTCAACTCCATCCTCCTCAGGACCCTGGCACACACCATTCCCTCTGCACAACACCCTTCCTTCTTGTTGCCCGGGTATCTTCCATTCAAGCTTGAGAACTTGGCTTATACATCACTTCCTCACAAGAGCTTCCCATCTTCCCAGCCTCCCCTGCCTGTGGGGGGAGCTGTCACCACGCCCGCCCCCTGTCCGCTCAGCCTCCCGCACATGGCCTGGTCCTCTGCAGACTGTAAATAATAATGGACAATAATGAATGTATACATAGGTGGAAAGATGGATAGGGGAGCAGGGCAAAGGTATTGGGTTACCGCACGTCTTTCTGCTAGAAAAATCCGCTCAAGCCATTTCCTGCTTGAAACCCTTCGATGGGTGTGATGTAGGAGTTGACGCTGAAGACAAGAGAGCACCCCTTCAACTCAAATACGCGGCCTCAAAACAGGCCTGTTTGACACGTATCAGGCTCACAAATCAGGGCAAAGCAAGCTTTGCTCTCTGCACAAAATGGCTGCGTATCTGACGTGTCGGATGGTTCCAGAAGCCGCTCGATGCTACAGTTATGACTGCGTCTCGAAACTTGTCAGTACGTTTGAGAGGCTCAGCGAGAAGCAGGTGATATCGGACAGCCAACAAGTAATCCCAGCCTTGAGGACCGTGCACAGGTGGGGAGAAAAAAAGAACCAGATCTGTGTGCAGAGCATAGGACTTTAGACTCAGCGGCCTCGTCCCCTCTGGGAATTTTATTGTATATATGCCTGTATATATTTGAGCACCGAGGTTTTGTTTTTTTTTAACCACACAGCAAATCCCAGGTGTCCTTCTGGCAGGAAAAAAACACTATTGCCATCTTCACAGTGAACTTAGCTCTCGGTCACTGGGAGGACAGCTGGCCGGTTATTACCAGATACTTCCATTCCCGCCTCCCGCCGACACATACACACCGTTGTCCATTTCGGTTGCTTAATGTTTTTTACGAATTAGGATCAAGCTAGAAATATTTAATTTGTTGTTAAATGTCTCCCTGTTTGAATGGGGGGTGGGGAGGCAGGGAGGGAAATGAAGCGTTGCAAAAAAAGTCCCGAAGACTTATCAGCCACTGATGTGGTGTGGGCAAATCTATCCGGAAACAACATTCGATGCATCGTAGGATTAAGCAAAGGAACAAAAGTGCTGGGTTGATAGGGCCTAGGGTCCCACTATGGAAGGAAAGACGCACAGACATGACCTGGGGAAAAGAGAAAGAGACCCTTGGAGGGATGCACTGGAATGAGGGGGCCTGGCCCTGACCACATGAAGAAATCAAGAAGGAAAGGCAGTCTTGTGGTATTGATCACATTGTCCAATCACAAGGGCTCAATCCTGGTCTCTGAGGGAACTGCTGGGAGAAATGGCGGATTCCAGGTTGGAGCCAAGTAGGTAGAGAGAGCCCAGAAAGGGAGGAAGAGGCCATGTCCCCAGGACAAGGGGAACCAGTGTGAAGGGCACCCACTGGCCAGACCTCGGTCACTGGGGAGCCCCAGGACAATCAAAGGCAGCAATAAATTATAAACCACTGGGGGAAATGGAATTCAAAGGAGGCCATGCCAATAATAAGTGTACTGATTGATCACCCGATGGGGGAGGCGGGAGGGTTCTCGCTCGATGCTGAAGGCCAGAAGCAAGTGCACACAGATGCGTAATCTGCATCGAATCACAAGGAAGGTTCAGGCGAAGCCAAAACGAAGGCGGTCCTATTAAAATAGAAGAGGGGTGAGGCCAGGAACCGGGTTCTTTGAAAGCGTCACAGTCATAAAAAACAAGGAGAGACTGGAGGAGAAAGAACCATGACCAGAAAATGCACTCCTGGACCCGGCACTCTCCTGGCAGGGGCCTGCCGAAAAAGACGTCACCAGGCTAGGCGCCAGATGGGGGGGCGCAGGCCGTAGCTAAGGGTGTTGATTTACGCACAGTGAGGTGGGTGCTGTCTGTGGCTCGGGGATGAACATCTCTCCTCCCAGGACACGCGCACATGCAGTCGTCAGAGCCCAGATGCACGTCCCTTACTCTCAACTGCAATAAAGCAAATGAGGAAAAATGCAAGCGCGTGAACCCAGGTAAACTTGGACAAGTGCACTCTGCGCCATTTCACGTTTGTGACTTCCCTTCAGACTTGAAAGCAAAGCCTCCTTGCCCCCCACCCCTTCTTCCTAAAGTCCTTCCCCTCCGATTACTGAATCACACTTTCTGGCATGTGGGTCTCCACACAGTGTGGACACTGGTCTTGTGTCATGGCCAGCGGACGGCAAGGGAAAAGGATGCCCTCTGCTCGCCCTCGGAAAGGCCCAAGCCAGAGAGCATTCCCGGCTCGCAGAAAGGACCCGGATTTGGAACCACATCTTCAGCTCCCAACCGAAATCCTGTGGGTGGAATCTTGTTTAAGAAAGAGAATCTGGGGGCGCCTGGGTGACTCCGTCGGCTAAGTGTCCGACTCTTGGTTTTGGCTCAGGTCCTGATCTCACGGTTCGTGAGACTGAGCCCCGAGTCAGGCTCTGCAGTGACAGCTCAGAGCTCTCTTGGGATGCTCTCTCTCCTCTCTGTCTGCCCCTCCCTTGCTCACATGCTCTCTCTCTCAAAATAAATACAAGTTAAAAAAGAAAGAAAGAAAGAAAGAAAGAAAGAAAGAAGGAATAATTTCATCGACACTAAGACCCCGGGAGCTGAAGAAACTCAGTGTGGATTCCATCCAAATAGGGACACGTCTGTGGGGACCCTCTGGAAGCAACGATGTTTTATCCTGAAGGATTTTATCTCCTGAGGGAGATTTCCAAGTCCTGGGGCCTCTTGAGGGCCTGGGACCCTTCTCGGGTCATTTGACTCACATCATGCAGGTGATGTGACTGAAAAAAAAATTTACGCATACTCACTGGGGAAAACGTGGGAAATGAAAATTATAGAAATGCATCGAGGGGAAAAAAAAATTACTCGTCTTCTTGTCATCAGGGAATAACCTGTGATAAGTCTGGCGCTTTTTCCTTTCAGCCTGTTAGCCTGAAAGAAGGGGGGAAAAGAAATCAAACGTGAGATTTAAAGTCTCCAGTGCCTTCTTGAGGCTCTTTGAATTCAACCACATGTTCCCTTCGCGGTCCTGTGTGTGGCTAAGACCCCGGAACAGCTTTGGATTCCCCCAGACAGACCTGAGCCGGGCTTTAGGAAAGGTGGCTGTGGCAAAGGCAGTTTGGAAATGAAGTCTGGGTTTGCGCACAAATCCGTTCGGAAGCAGCCGGTGCCGGGGGGGAGGGGGTTGAGAAGCTGGAAGACGGGGGTGTCTGTCAAGACCAGCTAAGGCTAACTCGGCTGCTCCGTGGGGAGCTGGGGGCAGCAAAAGGTTCCCCTGGTCAGGCGGGCTTGGGGACGGCAGGTGCACGGTGACACCCAGTTAGATTTCCATCCAATGCACGCGTCACGCTCTGAGCTGCGCTACCCGGCCTCCCCACCTGACACCGCCCCCCCCAGCAGCGTACCCTCACAGCAGGTCCTTGCAGGACCCCAGCCCCCTGGGAGAAGAAGCCCGGTCCCACATGGGCCTCCAAAATCTCCCCCTCCCCACCCCTACCTGTCTTAGATCTGGGAGCACCTGCATCAGCTGGTTGCTAAGGTGTGTCGGGGAGGGCAAGCCACACAGGAGCCAAGAGTACAGGAGGGGACTCCACACTTTGCTGTGTTTCTGCGGTGACATATGGGCAGGAACGGCAGTGGGGGAGGGGGCGCTGGGGCACTCTCACGGGGTGCTCAGGGAAGCAAGCCCTTTCAGAGGGTGATACTTTGGCAGCAAACAAGGCAACCGGGAAGGATGGTGTGGGAATAGGAGGACGTGCTCAGTAGATGAAGCTTTGGAGTTGGGAGGGGTTTTCTAGAATTTTCTAGAACTAACCCAGCATTGCCGGGGCCTCGTGAGCAAAATGGAGCGTGGCCGGCTTGGGCTGACAACACCACACCACAGGCTGGGGCTCAAATAACAGACGTCAGGCTCACACGGTCTGGAGGTAAGTCCCAGATCAGGGTGCCTGCGTGGCCCGGTTCTGTCTGTCGGGGGCCCTCGCTCATCGTGTCCTCGGGAAGTGGACAGACATCTCTCTCTTCTTCTTACAAAGCCACTAATCCCATCGTGGGGCTCCACCCTCCTAACCTCATGGAACCCTAATTATCTCCCCAGCAGCCCCCCCAGTCCCATCACACTGTGGGGGAGGTTAGGGATCAATCTATGAATCTGGGGGGACACAATTCAGTCCAGAGCCACCCCCACCCGAGTGACTCCGAGGGAGCAGGGCCTCTGCAAGCTTCCTGTTCTCTCTCCATGGCGTGACCTCCCTGACGTTTCTCCCACCCGTCAGGTGAGGCTCAGAGATGTGCCCAGATTCGCACGGCAGAAGTGTCACAACATTATACCTTAAACATTTCAAAACATCGGTTTAAAAAAAGTCACCCCTTTTTTTGTGCCAACAGTGGGGGGACTTCTGCATAAGGAAGGGTTCCTGTTTTCCCACCTGACTTTTGTACCTTTGAGATGGTTTCCAAATAAAAGTTATTTTGAAAAGAGTGATCCTGGGTGCCTGGGTGGCTCCCTCGGTTAAATGTCGACTCTTGATTTTGGCTCAGGTCACGATCTCACGGTTCGTGAGATCGAACCTCGCGTCGGGGCTCTGCACTTACTGTGCGGAGCCTGCCTGGGATCCTCTCTCTGCCCCTCCTCTGCTTGCTCTCTGTCTCTCTCCCTCAAAACGAATAAATAAACATCAAAATAAAAAGAGTGGTCCTGCTTCGATCCCTGCGGCACTCAGCGTGTGTTCCAGGCTTTTCATGATGGTCCTGGGGGCCTCCCAGGCCCTGTATCTGCCCCACATGTGGGGGCCTTCACAGCGGAACTGGGGGGGGGCGATCTGAACCCAGACCCCGTGAGTCCTCCCCCCTCCCCCCTTGGGCTGCCTCTGTCGTCCCTCCTCGAACATCAGCTATTTGGGTTTGAAAGAAGCCTTCACGGTGTTGATCTCAGCTGCCTTGTGTCTCCAGGGGCAACCTCCCCCCCCCCGCCCCCCAGTCCTACCCTGCAGAGGAAAGAAGGGCCCAGGACCTCAAACAGACAGGAGGAGGCAGGGAGGGCTGAGAGCAAAGCCCAGAGCAAGGGCTGGACACTGGCCAGAAGCAGCCGCGGGAGCAGCGGCAGAGGATCGGGGCGTCTGTGCTGACTTGGGTGCCGGGTGCTGCCTGGGGAGGTTGAGGAAGCGACCTCTCTCCTGCCTGCACCCCTCTGCCCCCCCAGGAGGACGATGGCTGGGGCCAGGGCAGGACTTTATGTGAAGGAGCCACAGGACGGGGACGAGGAGAGAAGGACAGCAGTAGATGCCTTTGCAGGGTCTCCGTTAGAAGTGGGGCTTAAACCCCCTGCTAACGGCGGGTTATCTCTGCCTCTGCTGATAAAAGCTGACAGTTACTGGGAACCGCCAGCAGCCTTATGCGGGAGACGGGGACCTGAAGGCCCCGCGTTGAAATGAGGCTAAGGTCATTTCGGTAACCACTCAAGGTCACGGAGCTAAACAGGAAATGAAGTCTGGGTTTGCGCACAAATCCGTTCGATACCGAGCTCCACACGGGCCAGGGGCCAGGTCCCTTCCTCTTCTGCCGGCCAGCGCTCAGCCCTTCTCCAGCCGGCTCTGGGGCTGCCTCGGTGGGTCTTCCGTCACTCTAACGTGTTTCTCGAAGTGGGGTCCCAGGAGCGGCAACGTCAGCATCACCTGGGAACTTGTCCGGATCTCACTCAGACCTCACCTGTGGCCTACTGCCTCAGAAACCCTGTGTCCAGAAATCGGGACTGTGACAAGACCTCTGGTGGTGTTAGGGACCGAACAGTGCTCCCCACAAATTCGAATGCTTCAGCCTCAGCCCCCAACACGGCAATATTTGGTGATAGGGCCTTAGAAGAGGTGATTCAGTTAAAATGAGGTCATTTGGGTGGGCCCTGATCCAACCTGACTGGTGACCTGACAGGAAGAGAGGATTGGACACAGACACAGGGAGGGAGGACCTGGTTGGGACACGGGAAGGAGACGGCCATCTGCACGCCCAGGAGGGAGGCCTCCAGAGGGAGCAGCCCCGCCCACACCTCCATCCTGGACTCCCGTGCGTGGGAATAAATCCCTGCTGTGTAAGCCACCCAGTCCGTGGTATTTGTCACAACAGCCTGAGCTGACTGACACGGGGTGTTCTGAGAAGCTCTGGGCAAACCCGCCAAGCTGGCCCCCACCGAGGGCCTCTGCTAGAAATGCCTTCCATGGCCCCACTCCTCCTCCTCACCCCTCTCCTCCTCCTCCTCTTGGGGGTCGGCACTTGATGTCTTCTCCCCAGAGGGTCCGTCCCTGAGGATCTCCCACCCCTGTACCTGGCAGCTGTCCACCCTCCTGTGTTCACACAATGGCCTTGTGTGCCCTGGGCCAGAGTGTTTCACAGTAATTTTTTAAAAAAAATTTTTAATGTTTATTCATTTTTGAGAGAGAGAGAGAAGGAGACAAAGTGTGAGCGGGGGGAGGGGCAGAGAGAGAGAAGGAGACACAGAATCTGAAGCAGGATCCAGGCTCCGAGCTGTCAGCACAGAACCCGACGCGGGGTTCGAACCCACAAACCACGAGATCGCGACCTGAGCTGAAGTCGGACGTTTAACTGACTGAGCCCCTCAGGCGCCCCGCATTTCACACTATCGATCATTTTGCTTGTGTGTTATGTGCACGCTGCACCCTGGGACATTCGTCTCTTATGTCTGGTTCACACTGAATTTTCAGCGCGTGCTGCGTAACTGCTGGACAGACCGGAAGCTTCCCTCCTGCCATGATGGAGCAGCAGGCAGGGGAGGATGTGGGAGTACATTCTGAATGGCTTGTAGCCTCAGACCCCGGCTGTGACACAAGCTTTCAGGGCCCCAGGCCACAGGGTCAGAGCACAGACTCCAGAGGCGGACCCAGGGCCCAGATTACGTCCGAGCCGGTTCCCAGCTGAGACCCTTACACAGGGGACTCTAATACCGCACAAGGTCAATGTGCTGCTGGTACAGCCAGGAAGAAAAGTCAGATGCCCTGAATTATTCCCTGTGGAGGTCTCAGCGAGTGGGGATCAGAGGTGGGTTGTGAAGGAAGCCATTCCTTCCAGAAGGACCATCCCTCGGCACAAGGACCAGGCCGTCCTGCTGGCCTTCACCACGGCAGCATCCACATGACACCCAAAGCGCCTTGGGCGTGTAGCCGCTGCCCGACCACCAACTTACAGCTCTGGGTCCCTGAGCCACAACAGACACGGAGGGTGGGCTCAGTGGTGATGCATTTTGAGATGAATCCTCCAAGTGCAGCTCCTCTGATGTCCCCACCCCTGTGGCCCCGTGCCTCGGCACTCAAGATGAGGACAAACGTATTGTGCAAATACGGAAGCGAAAGGTTTGGGAAGCGAGTGAAGCATTTGGCTCCAGGCTGCTTAGCGATTGCTCTATGTTGCTGTCATTTTCGGTATCTCTGGCTGGGTTGGGCCATTTTTATTTTTATGTTATGTTATGTTATGTTATGTTATTTTTATTCTATTCTATTTATTTTTTTAAGAAATGCTATGAGAAGCATGGTGGGGGAAAGATTTATGTATTTTTTTCAAGTTCTATTTATTTATTTTGCGGGAGAGGCGAGTGGGAAGGGGCAGAGAGAAGGGGAGAGAGGTCCCACTCGGCTTCCACGCTGGCGGCACAGAGCTCCGGCGGGGCTCCCCCTCACTAACTGTGAGATCATGACCTGAGCCGAAATCTAGAGTCAGACGCTTAACTGACTGAGCCACCCCGGGGCCCCTGGCCATTTTTATTTTTATTTATTTATTTTTTTTAATTAATTATTTATTTATTTATTTTGTCAACGTTTATTTATTTTTGGGACAGAGAGAGACAGAGCATGAACGGGGGAGGGGCAGAGAGAGAGGGAGACACAGAATCGGAAACAGGCTCCAGGCTCTGAGCCATCAGCCCAGAGCCTGACGCAGGGCTCGAACTCACGGACCGCGAGATCGTGACCTGGCTGAAGTCGGACGCTTAACCGACTGCGCCACCCAGGCGCCCCCCTGGCCATTTTTAAATGTGAGATCAGACAGATAAGCATCCGACTTCGGCTCAAGTCATGATGTCACGGTTCGTGGGTTTGAGCCCCACATCGGGCTCTGTGCTGACGGCTCGGAGCTTGGAAGCTGCTTCGGATCCTGTGTCTCCCGCTGTCTCTGCCCCTCCCCCGCTCACGCTCTGGTTCTCTCTGCCTCTCAAAAATAAAGAAACATTTGTGGCGCCTGGGTGGCTCAGTCGGTTGAGCGTCCGACTTCGGCTCAGGTCACGATCTTGAGGTCCGTGAGTTCGAGCTCTGCGTCGGGCTCTGTGCTGACAGCTCAGAGCCTGGAGCCTGTTTCAGATTCTGTGTCTCCTTCTCTCTCTGAGCCTCCCCCGTTCATGCTCTGTCTCTCTCTGTCCCAAAAATAAATAAACTTAAAAAAAAAAAAGAAAGAAACATTAAAATAAATAAATACATGTGACAAGAGAGACCGTTAGAATTGACTTTGGTTTTGGTTAGATTCTGGGTAATATAGACCCACACAGTAAGGACGGACTTAGGAATTTATGGGCATGTAAAACTCGCCCAACTACTATTCTTAGACTGGAGGCAGAGAGTACCGCTCCCTTTTCTGTGGGTCAGAGTATTTCTGCGTGTCCTTCCTCACCCCACACCTCGCTGTCACCTGGGAACGCATCTCAACAGCTCCGAGCTCCTGCAGGACTGCTGTGGACAAGTATGGATGGAGATGGACGGATAGGTGATGGGTAAGAGTGGTGCCACGTGGGGGGTCAAGTCCCACAGAAGCTGCAAGGTCACGTGATGGTCAAGGTGTTCTGAATTCTTGCAAAGCGAGACTCTTCACGCAGAGAACGAGCGGGATTTGCTTGGTGGCCGTCGTATCCTGGACGCCCTGTGTCTAATGGGGAAATGAAATGGCGTCTGTGTCCGGGCAGGACTGAGTGCTCGCCGAACGGCGCTGGGAAAGTTTTAAAGCACGGAACAGGTGCATCCGTGCTGCACACCCCTGCGAGGCTTCTGCTTTATGTTTACATCAGCGAGACGCTGGGATCAGGTGGCTGGGGAGGCGCTTCCCGGGAGGGTGCCTCGCGGAAATGGGTCTGCTGCCACCACGGCTTCCCCAGGTTCCAGGGAAGAAGGCGACGATCCCTCCCAAGGCTTTGCCGAATTTTATGCCTGTTTAAACCTGAAAGATTAATATTAGAGATTACTATGGGCCAGGAGCTGCGCTAAACACTTTACCTATCGTGTGAGTAGGATTAGTTGGTGGTTCCCAGGCTTAAGGAGGAGCAGTAAGCTCTACAGGCTTGATTGGTTCTCCCTGCCTCCATAAAGGCAGCCCCGGGTGTTTGGACTCCCCTTCTGGCTCAAAACAGTAAGAACCCTTGTGAAACGGCTGGCTAAGAGTCACTCTTCTCAGAAGCACCAAAGAGCTGGAAGGCAGGAAGGAGCCACCGGACCTAAATGGGACAGAAAGCGGGAGCCCAGGGAGGGGACCAGCGCTCAGAAACTGTTCTCAACCGGAAGGCAGGTACCGAACAAGGATCGGAACTTCAGTGTTGGAAGGTCTCACGCAGAGCAGGTACAGAAACCCACGCCAGGTGGGGGGCCTCCCCGGAGATCCTCGCAAGAAGCGGGGGATCCTCTCACCACCCCCCAAGAGTAGTGGTGAGCCAGAGGGGGCAGGCCCCCGGGGAAGCAGAGCCCGGGGTTGGCTCACTTGGCGGCCCCAGGTTATTTGGAGCCCTGGACCTGATGCAGTGTGGACGTTGGCCTAGCGTGTGGCCAAGTGCCCACGCGCCAACCCTTTCCACCCCAACCGGCACGGAGACCAGACGCCATGAGTGAGAACCGGTCAAGGCAAGTGTCAACAGAACACGTCTGCCAAGACGGACGTGTTGGGCTTGATGAGACGGAGATTGTCCGACGAGGTCTCACGGGTGGCAGCGAGTCAAGTAGGAAAAGGGACTCAGAGAAGTTCCTGCCCCCCCAGCAGCTGGTGTAGGTGGCATCGGGCGGTGGTCTTCCCCTACCGCGGGGCCGGATGTTCGTCTTGCTATTGTCACTGGACAGATATCCAGGTGTCCACAGAACATCTGTGACTGGCCTTCTCAGAAGCGGGGATCAACTGCCACAGAATGTTGGCAGCGATGCAAATGCGCAAAGTAGGCTTACCGACATTAATGAAAGAGTGAGCACCGGGCACTGGCTAGGGGCCCAGATCACACCGGCCCTCAGAACAGGTGCTATTAAGACGGGTCACATGGTCTGAATGAGGACAGTGACCCACCCCCGGGCCGCTCAACAGCACAGGGGCCGCCGGGGGGGCAGACACGGAGGAGATGACCCCAGACTACCCCCTCCCCCCGTCTTAATGCACCCTCACTCTGCGGCCCACGGACTCTCTGCCCCACTCCCCAGGTGGGCCTGCGGTGGCCCTCAGTGCTCCCAAAGGGGGCTTCTGAGTTCTTGAGAGTTATTTGTTTTATTTTTTAAATGTTTCTTCATTTATTTTGAGAGAGAGAGGGAGGGAGACAGCGAATCTCCAGCAGGCTCTGTGCTGCCGATGCGGAGCCCGATGGGGGGCTCGAACTCACGAACGGTGACATCATGACCTGAGCCAAAATCAGGAGTCAGATGCTTAACAGACTGAGCCAGTCAGGAGCCCCAGCGTTCTTGAGATTTACACGTTCTTTCCTCATTTCTTTCCAGGAAGCAAGGAAGACATTCTTTCCTAGCTCATGTCAACACGACATCCTCCTTTCCCCCAATACAAAACACGCCGGAAAGTGCCAGAGAGCACCCTCTGGTCCCGTCAAGAGCTGCTGTCTGTGTTGCAGGGACAGGAAAAGCAGAGGAGAGGCAGGTGGCCGGGCAGGTGGGCGGGCACGTGGAGTTTCTCTGTCACGCAACCACTGGGGCCTTGGCCGAGCCACACGTGCCCGGGAAACTGGTTCCCTGACCTATAGCACTGACATCGCACAGTCTGTGTGTTAATTTCCTCTGCCTTTGCCACCCACGGTGACACACAGTCTCACCTTCCGCACCTTCTGTACCTTCGGCCAACACCGCCTCGGACCTCCTGTGCCACCGGTTAGGAGACAGAGGCAGGAACTGAAATTCATTCCTGACGCTTACAGAGTCAGAGGATCCCAACACCTGATCCCTCCTTTCCAGTCCTTAGAGAAGTGGGGTTGTCCCCGAAGTGGCTTCCGAAATGTTCCCAGCTGCTGTCCCGGGTCCTCCCCCAGGTCACTGTGGAGCAGAGAGCAGCCCAGATGCCCACGGAGAGTGCGTCCCTCCGCAAGGACCCCCGTGCAGGCCGATCACAGGCCGTGTGCGGTCTCCCTCCAGGCAAGGCTCTTCTGCCCTGTGCTAATCCGCCCCAACTCACTCCTGCACAGTCTTTCCTGCTGTTCATCTCCACTGATGCAACAATTTACTGGAACATCAGGGATGGAATGTTCCAAAAGAATTGCCCAAGTGTCTGTCTGCTTTGGACGGCGCTTTATTTATGTTATCTGTGAAGGCGAGTGGCACAGCTCTCACACACTCTGGGAGTCCAGACAGCCCCGAGCGTGCCCGGCGCAGGGGTGGGGGGCAGGGGGAGAGCAAAGGAACTCTGTGCCTGTTGCCAGCAGGTGAGCCTGGGAAAAGGGATTCGGTGGAAACCAGGGGTTCCCTTCATGCCCAACCTCAAACCGCTCCCTCCCTGCAAGTTTCCTACCGCCGGAAGTCCTCTGGTGTCGCGGACTGCCTTGAATTTCCCAGCGCCCTTGGGTAGCGTCGTCTGTTTCCATGCAACATCGTAGTACATTGTGGGAAGCCGGCCGTGTCATTTTCCTCCGCCGCCACAGCGTTTTTCTTTTTACAAGAATCAAACCACCCATCTGCCTTCTAGTTCTTAAAAGTGTTTGTTGTTGTTTTTCACACGCAGCCAAGGAAGGATGTGTCTGCCAAGCAAGCGTAGCGGTAATTAAAACGTGACGGCAACTATCGCCAAGAACTCCTCCCACGCCCGGTCAAGGGCGGCACGAGGTGTCACAGTCGCGGGCAGGGGCCCGCCCGTGCTCCCACCAGGCAGGTGTCCGCGCCTGCATCGGCGCTCCCAACGCCGGGACCCCCAGCCAGGTGTGGGTTTGGAACAGGAGCCCTTGAACGAGCGCGTGACTGGTCATTGCTTCACAGAGCCCTTTTTAAATGGTGAAAGTCTGCGCCGAGCTTGGGGGATTATCAAAGTGCAAACAAGAGGAAAGAGCACAGGGGATGGGGAGGGCTTTGTTCAGCTGGCGCCTTCTCAGGCGGTCTGGGCTGCGGGGACCTGGAGAGTCCTTGGCAGGAGCGGATGAAAAGGTGGCGGTGCCCCAGGCCCCCCAAGCACCTTCCAGCCTCTGGAAGGACAGGGTGACCCCCTGCACCAAGAGCCCCTTGGCGAAAGAGGACTTCACCCACCGCTTTGTAGCGCCTCTGCTCTCCAAGAGACAAGTGGGAGGTGAGGTGTCCCCATCGTACAGATGGAAACACAGCGAGTGTGGACGCTGCCCGCAGCTGTCCCCTGGGTTAGGAGGAAAGCTGGAAACGTCCCCAGGCGACCCAACCGCAAAGCCTCGTAGTGAGGACACTGGTGGCGTCTCCTGCTCCTGCCCAGGGGGCCGAGTTTTCCGCCTCCAGAAAAGGGCAACTGGCCATCAGAGGCGACTTCCTAACTGGAAAAAATCGTTTGCCGTGATGATAGAGATTCTAAGTAGTCACGTCAAGGAATAAATTCATACGGAGAATTAGGGTTTTGCAGACTCTCTTTTTAGTAGATTTTTCTGGAAAAATTAAGCAGGAGAGACTTTGACGAGGATGTCCCCCGCTTTGTCTCCGTCTGCCCCGCAACGACGCAGAACTTGGTAAAGGGACAGAAGCTATAGAGACAGTTCAGGAAATGGATGTGGGACGGGTGTCTCTCATCAGGGCAGTGGCCATATAGTTCGCTGACAAGATAACAGAGTTAAACTTTTCCATATGCACCGTGTTTAAAAACCACTTCTACCTGGTTTTATTCATCGTTTGGATTCTTTTTTTTAATTATTTTTTTAATGTTTATTTATTTTTGAGAGAGAGAGAGAGAGAGAGAGAGGGTACAAGCAGGGGAGGTGAGAGGGAGGGAGACACAGGATCCAAAGCAGGCTCCAGGCTCAGAGAGCCTGACGTGGGGCTCGAACCCACGAACCATAAGATCGTGACCTGAGCCGAAGTCGGGACGCTCAACCGACTGAGCCACCCAGGCACCCCCTTTAAGACTGTATTTTTTGATCAACATTGAAAATCAATCATTATTGATTATTTCTACTACCCTTCAAGCACACATTTTTCCTTTTCCTTCTGCCCTGGGTCCCAAAGTCCTCGTTGAAACTGTCTGAAATTTTAGTGCCCACATTTTTCTATGTTATGCCTTATTTTCTCTAAGAATATATATATTATATATGTTTAATAATTTTGTATCAATGTTGCTAAAATTTTAGAAAAGGAAAAAAAAACAAAACAGCTCTGGGTAGTTTGAGCTGATGCGACCAGGCAGCTCCCGTGATGTTTAGAAGGATGGAGAATGGGCTTGGAGCCACTTCCAAGCACAGTTTCCTCTCTGCTTCTAGGTCTTTATGTCTCACCCTTGACGGTCAAATTCCCATCAGGAATACCTAGAGAGGAGCAGGTCGTGGAGGTCCTGGGAAAGTGCTGGAATGTCCACTGGGCTGTGCTCACGGCTCAGCCTGAGGGCCCTTCAGAATTTCTGCTCCTTGGGGCGCCCGGGGGGCTCAGTCCCTGAAGCATCTCACTACAGCTCAGGTCACGATCTCGCGGATACGGAGTTCGAGCCCCGCGTCGGGCTCTGTGCTGACAGCTCGGGGCCCGGAGCCTGCTTCGGAGTCTGTGTCTCCCCCTCTCTCTGCCCCTCTCCTGCTCATGCTGTCTTTCTCCGTCTCAAAAATAAATAAAAACATTTAAAAAAATTAAAAAAAAAAAGACCTTCTGCCTGTTACTGGGAGCCAGATGTGGGTGGACATGGGACCACTCCCCAGGCCTCTCCCCATTGCTGAGATGGTTGCCCACCCCGGCCAGGCCACTCTGGTTCTCTCAGCATTCTATTTGTCACTGTATTCCTGGTGCCTGACACAGAGTGAGCCCCATGTTTGCTGAATAAATAAATGTATATGAACCAATAGCTGGTAACACCTTCATTTTCCTGGTTTCGGCCACAGGTCTACACACCCTTATAGACTCTCATTTAAACATCATGCCATCTTGCTCAACTGAAGGACAAGTTGTGTGTCGTTGACCCAGGGCAGGGGCTCAGCCACGCCCCCCCCCAACACCTTCGTGCTGCTCGATGCCACTGCGGACCAGGGTTTTATCGTTCATCTCTCCTTCACTGACAGCAGAGAAGGTTCCAGTGCTCAAATCCATGCCTTGAAGTCTGTGAAATGCAGGGAAGGAGTAGGGCCGCTGATGGCGAGTTTCCCTTGCGCCCTGCCCAGCGCATCTCTCTGTGGCCCCAGACCGTCCTGTCCTCGTGTGCGGTCTGGGGACAGGGTTGTGGTGGCCCATGACTGGAGTAGATGTTTTTAAGAATCCAAGACTCCGGGGGCGCCTGGGTGGCTCAGTCGGTTGATTGCCCGACTCTTGGTTTCGGCTCTGCTCACGACCTCAGCTCACGATAAGGGGGTTCGTGAGTTCAGGCCCTGCCTTGGTCTCTGCACTGACAGCACGGAGCCTGCTTGCGATTCTCTCTCTCGCTCTCTCTGCCTCCCCCCACTGGCTCTCTGCCTCTCTCTTTCAAAATAAATAAATAAAACCCAAACGATAGAAAAAAGAATTCAAAACTCCACGCACAAAGAGCTGGAAGGTGCAGACACACGTCGGCCTCCTGCCCCGCTCGGAGGTGGGGAACTGGGATCTCGGAGATTCAGACCTCCCCCCCACACACACACACACTTGCGTGTGCCAGAACCCACAGCTGCTGAGCGTGTCGCTGTCTTCTTGAAGATAGAATAGCAGCCAAGCATTTTGCGTCTGCTGTTCTGAAGGCTGCAAATGCCTTGAAGGCTTCTCTCCGTCAAGAGGAGGGAGCAAGGGTCCCTGAAATAGTTACTCATCTGGAGGCGTGCTGTCCACCAAATAACAAGGGGGAAAGCGGCCAAAGAATCCTGAAATCGGGTGGCGCGGGGAGAGAGGGAGTCCGCAGGTTTTCCATCTATGAGATTCTGGAACATGCAGCCCAGCTGAAGCTCACGAGGGCGATAGGGCCCCCGTGCCCTCCCACCTCCTTCACCCCGAGAAAGGGGCCTTTGGTCACTGGGTCCAGCAAGGCAACCTCGCCAGGGCTGTGCGTCACGCCTGCCCAGTCCGAGCCCGAAGGCACAGCCCTGCTCCCTCTCCAAGCAGCGCACAGGGGACAGAACTCAGGAGCCGCGGACAGGTTTTTAAACTTCAAGTTCCACCCGCCGTCCTTGTGTCCACTCCCTGTGACCAAGTCTATATAGATCCAAATTGGTGGAGAGCACGATAAGGGTGATTTAATAATAATAAAAAAAAATGTTTTAAGAATGGCAAATTCGGGGCGCCTGGGTGGTTCGGTGGGTTAAGCGTCGGACTCTTGATTTCCGCTCAGGTCATGATCTCACAGTTCATGAGATCGAGCCCCAAGTCGGGGTCTGTGCTGACAGCATGGAGCCTGTTCGTAGTTCTCTCTCTCTCTCTCTCTCTCTCTCTCTCTTGCTTCTTCCCAGCTGTCTCTCTCTCTCTCTCAAAATAAACAAATAAATATTTAACAAAATAAAGAATACAAAGCAAAAATGGCAAATTCATCAAAAATAGTTAGCCTCTTTTCCTCTTTGATGGTGTGATTTACATGCAGCTGTTTGGAAACATGGTGGGCGTGGGCACATCAATGACACGGTTAGTGGTGAGGTCCCTGTGGACGCTCTTGGGCCTCTACCCCTTTTCCATGTGATTCCTCTCCAAGGGTGTCCATGAGCGAGACATCCACTATGGACCCTACAGACACTGGCCTCAGGACAAAGGCCCCCATACAGGCCCCCAGACCAGCCCGCCTTGCCCCAAGGCTTCTAGACAAAGCCTCCCTTTGGCCTTGACCACATCCCGGGTCAAGACACTCAAGATGCTCACAGCTGCTAGCCACCGGCTGACGTCTCCTCACACAGTCCTATTTCATTTTTGTGGTTGTGGAAAGCAGCTGGTCTGCAGACCTCCGGGGGCGGGCAGCTGGGAAAACTATTTTCAATTGCACATGAGCCCTAATGCTCACAACACCTAATTCTTTGGACATGAATGAATGAGCATTTCAAGTGATGGGATTCTGCTCCACCCATCTAGGGACAGAACCCCGCCTACCTTGGCCGGGCAGGAGTGTTTCCCAAGCCACGGATGTTGGTGGATGCCCCAGGAGCAGAGTTTCAAATCGTGGTGGCCATTGTCGCAAAGGGACTGGTTTTTATAAACGTTGAAACTCTAACGATTTTTTTTTAATTAAAAGATTACCTTCTAAGAAATGACTTAGTGTTTTATTCTAAAATACATAATGCAAACTCAGTGGTAGACTGCCTTCTTCTTCTAGTTTCTGGGGACAAGACCATCTTGGGGGCAAGCTTATTTCTCTCAGGCCTCTCACTTTTTGTTTTGTTTTGTTTTTCACTTGGGAAACAGAGATTTGTTTGTTTATTTTCTGAAATGGGGTGGATAATCATTTCTTTAAAAAGGAGAACCCAAAAGTGCGTTAATGTCCAAAAGACGTAAAGAACCGATACAACTCCAGGGGGAAGAAAAGCAAGTAACCCATTTACAAAATGGGCAGAAGACCTGAACAGACACTTCTCCAAAGAAGACATCCAGAGGGCCAACAGACACATGAAAAGATGCTCGACATCACTCATCATGGGGGAAATAACAAATCAAAACCATGATGAACCCTCACCTCACACCTGTCAGAACGGCTAAAATCAGTAACACAAGAAACAACAGGTGCTGGCAGGGATGCGGAGAAAGGGGAGCCCGCCCGCACTGTTGGTGGGAATGCAGACTGGTGCAGCCGCTCTGGACAACACTATGGAGGGTCCTCAAAAAGGTAACAGTATAACTACGATATAATCCAGTAATCCCATTCCTGGGTATTTATGCAAAGGAAACGAAATCACCGCATCAATGACATATTTGCAATCCTGTGTTTATTGCAGCACTATGTACAAGAGCCAGGACATGGAAACAACCACAGTGTCCGTTAGCAGATAAATGGATAAAGAAATAAAAGATATATATGTATAATATATTTTATGTATTTAATATATATTTATGTAAATATATAACATGTAAACATATTATATATTTAATATATATTATATGTAATATATCATATAATATATAATTTAACATACATTTATACATATTTTTTTATTTTAAGAAAAAAAATTTTTTTTAATATTTATTTACTTTTGAGACAGAGAGACAGAGACAGAGCATGAAGCGGGGAGGGTCAGAGAGAGAGGGAGACACAGAATCCGAGACAGGCTCCAGGCTCCGAGCTGTCAGCACAGAGCCTGACGCAGGGCTCGAACTCATGGACTACGAGATCATGACCTGAGCTGAAGTCGGATGCTTAACCGACTGAGCCACCCAGGCGCCCCTATACATATTTTAAAAATAACATTATTCAGCCATAAAAAAGAAGGAAATCCTGCCATTTGTGGCAACATGGATGGACCTTGAAGACATTACATTAAATGAAATAAGACAGAGAAAGACAAACAGGAAGAGACATTACTGAAATTGTTGATTCTAGCTGTGATCACCAATTACTTGTACTGGAAACAGATGAATAAAAAAAAGGTGTCAGTTGCGGTGATGAGTACGTGGAATGAAAGGTATCAGAAACCAGGGTTCGGGGGCACCTGGGTGGCTCAGTTGGTTAAGCATCTGACTTCGGCTCAGGTCATGATCTCATGGCTAGTGAATTCAAGCCCCGCATCAGGCTCTGTGCTGGCAGCACGGAGCCTGCCTGGGATTCTCTCTTTCGCTCTCCTTGCCCCTCCCCTGCCCATGCTCGGTCTCTCTCTCTCTCTTTCTCAAAATAAACAAACGTTAAAAAATAAAAAAAGAAACCAGGGTTCAGCAACTGAACCTCTTTTAGGCTGACTTTACCATGCTCTCCCTTCTAGGGGTAAAGTCATCCTCATCCTGCACAATAGACTTTCCCTACATTTCAGGTAGACCCCAACCTTGGGCATTAAACCTCTCCCACCCAACACACAAAAAAATTGCTTTGCCATCAGTTGTTCTCGAGCTAGGATTTCATTAGGTTTTGTCGCCTGCACTCCTCCGGGGTCTTCTAAAATCGCGGCAGGGGGACTTCAGGGTCTCAATGTGGTTGTGTCCTCCCTGAACTCTTTTCCCCTTGGCTGCAAAGATCCCCAGACCTTTGATACGCTGCTGAAATAAACAGAGACACATTTGTCAGGCTTAAGGATTCCATACTCCTGTGAAAATACCCCTGAGCGTGACTGATTCTTACCAGTCATTTACACACGAGTAAGAAGTAGTTGGTCTGAGCTATTCCTAATGGCCGGTTCTGATAGAGATCCAGGGAAAGTGTAAGTGGATTTTTGGGGTGTAGAGACAGAAAAGCAGTGAGACACTTAAGGAGGAAAGAGGATATTGAGGCACATGGCTGGAATCACAGGACAAACTATGTATATTACTTGGCAAACGAGAGACTGACGGTTGGGGGGAGGGACTGGATGGGGCTTGATTTCTCTGATACTTTGTTTTACTTAAATCTCATGAGCCCCCGGTGGCTACTGCTAATGTGCAAATATCTTGAGGTCCTAGAAAACTGGTATGAATGGTGAAGTGCCTCTGATCTGAACATGAAGACTTAACCCTTCCCTGTGTGTCTCAGGCATATCCTCCCCAACCCAAGGAGCCTTTCCGACCCTCTCTGAGAGTTGAGTACTCTCTCTCTTCTGTCCCATGACACCCTGTACTCTTACTGTCCCCTGCTCCTCCTCACGTTTTCTTCTGTCACTTCTCTTGTCTGTCCCCTCTCCCTGGACGGATCCTTAGGAACAGAGCCAATCCCAGCACCTAGCGCTCTGCCATCCATTGTGTGGGCGGAGAAATTGAGTGCAGAGTAGGCAGATGGAGAGGGTGGGAAGAAGAGAGAGCGTGAGGACACACAGCTTTTCAGTGCTCCAATCACCTCGAGATCCCAGCAGGCAGCAGGCAGATTCTGCTTTCAAAAACCACAACCTCTGGAATTTAACGATATCCAATCAATTATGCTGAGGCATCCTCCTCACCGTCATTATATATAATAGCAAAAAACAAAAAACAAACAAAAAAAACAACCCCAAAAACAAAAAACAAAAAAAGCCCGGCCTTCAAAATCAAACTGGACCTGACGTTCTGTAATTTGTACTTGCATCTACCTCCAAAGTGGATTTATATTAACAATCGCCCCCAAATCGTGGCCGGAGCAAGGCTGGCAGTCTTAAGGTGAAGGCAATTAAATCACTGTGTTGTCAAAATCCACCTTTCCAGTCCAGGCACGAGAGTGGACGGAGAGGCCCGTCCACCTACCTGCCCGCCGTCTCAGCCGAGAGGCGGGGACCATATTTATTCCATTCTGGGGCCCCAGCTCAGTGATCAGCATGAAGGGAAGACAAAAGTCAGAGGTTTGAGGTTCTCGACACCCTCAGAGCACCACCCAGTTGAAGGAGCCGCACAGGTCATGGGTCACTGTCATCATGCAGGTGCCTTGGTTTATGAGATGTGAAGCGAAAGCCCTGAGACGCCGGAGGCCAGCAGCATTCTCTCTAGCTCCCCCGGTATGCATGGGGCTCCTGTGTGTGGTGGCCTAAACCAGCTGGTTACAGTATATTCCAGGCTGCCACTGTCCCCGGTCTTTAGACACTTACGACCCACAGCAGCCGCGAGGGAGGGTCCCCTTATTAGCCCCACTTTACAGATGAGGAAACAAAGTCAAGGAGGAGCTAAGCCATTCACCTAAGTCACGCAATTATTATTATTTTTTACGTTTGTTTATTTTTGAGAGAGAGAGAGCAGGGGAGGGGTAGAGAGGGAGACACAGAATGGGAGGCAGGCTCCAGGCTCTGAGCTGTCAGCACAGAGCCCCATGCGGGGATCGAACTCGCGAACCGCGCGATCACGACCTGAGCGGAAGCCGGACGCTTAACGACGGAGCCACCGGGCGCCCGCCCCCCACCCGGCCCAAGTCGTGCAATTATTAAATTGCACTGCTGGAATTTGAACCAGCCGTGTGTGTGTGTGTGTGTGTGTGTGTGTGGCAAAGGACATGCACTGCCCATATTACACATTTGCCGCTTTGGCAATCCGTTCAGGAGTTAAATATTCATCAAACATCCAGAAGGTACGATGCACCCTGTTGGGTCCTGGTTATAGTTGGTGAACAAAACACACAGATTCCGTCCTTCACAAAGCTTACAATCTTGCAAATGTGCCAACATTAAACCTGAAACCTCCAAAAAAATTAAATTAAAGCTTAGGGGGCAATGATAGCTCCTTAAGGGGACCCCATAGCCAGGACTTGGGGCTTCGATAAAGTTTCCTGAACTAAGGACACTTTGTCTGAAGCCTGATCCTACTGAGCCAGGTAAAGAGGTGAAGGAAGGAAGGATTGTCTGGACACAGGGGAAGAATACACAGGACTCTGAAGAGAGGGGCTATTATGCCCCCAAAGACCCCAGGAGGGACCTGTAATCAGTGAACATGGAGAAAGTTGTCTGGATTTGTTCAAAAAATGTTTGAGAGGACTGTTTATAGAAGGAAGTAGAAAAGGAGAACTTTGTGGCCATGTTGCAATTTCAAGAACAGAGGACAAAGTTGGGAGAGTTCTGAGCAGGGATCTTAACCATGAAAATTGAGAGTCCGAGACTCTAGGAATCAGCACATCATTGCCATTACTTTGCAGATGCGAAAACGGACTTCCAGAAGACAAGAGACTCGCCCCACGACTTCTCCCTGAACACCTAGAGAGCTGCCTTGAGGGCCCTTCACTACTGTCAACGGATAGTTTTTGTCTGCCTCTTCAGCAGATCTTCCTTTCCTACAAAAGTTTTCTGAGGTCTTCCCGCTCCTCTGATTCCATCCTTGTTTTCTAGAAAAGTCCACACAAGGAATAGAGCACATAACCAGCCCTGAGTCATTCAAGGAATTGCAGTCCTGTAGCTACAGCGATTGCTTTAGAAATAATTGCATGACATAACACTCTGACAGAGTCATAGGGACTCTCGAAACTGTTCCCTGGAAATCTGAGGTCAAAGGTTGATTCTAATTCTCACAGCAAATTTATTTATTTTTTTTAATTTTTTTTTTTCAACATTTATTTATTTTTGGGACAGAGAGAGACAGAGCATGAACGGGGGAGGTGCAGAGAGAGAGGGAAACACAGAATCGGAAACAGGCTCCAGGCTCTGAGCCATCAGCCCAGAGCCCGACGCGGGGCTCGAACTCACGGACCGCGAGATCGTGACCTGGCTGAAGTCGGACGCTTAACCGACTGCGCCACCCAGGCGCCCCTCTCACAGCAAATTTAAACCCAGAGTGATAGATACGGCCCTAGAACAATTTATTGGGAACATATTGATGGTAGGTTCTTAGAGGGCTCGAAGTCATGGGAACAAATAGTATCTGTTCATTAACACCAGCAAAGATATAGTATGGTTTGCATCTCATTATATAAAGGAGTACCCGATCACCGTCCCATAATGCACGACTAGAAAACTGGGGCAAATGTATGAAATTATTTTTTGGACATTGGATAACAAGCGGCACAGAACTGTGTTTCCTGGGCAAAGGGGAAGAAATAAGGGTAACCTTGTCATAATCCTGTTTTTTCTCCGTGGAGGGAATGTTTAAATTATGGCACAGGGAAGCAGAAGTGAAAGTGCCTGGCAGTCTCATTGAGTAGGAGAAACAAATTCAAGTTCAGGAAGGCCAACGCAGTAAGTTAAGCAGAGGAAACGTTGAGGAGGGCAGAGTTATGGAGTCCCCTTAAGTGTCTGACTTCATACAAGTTCAGGTATGCATGAGCTTCAGGAGGCCAGGCGTAGACAACTACCGAAAACAGAACTCGGTAAATATAAACCCAACGCCCAGAATTCACACAGCGGCTCAGTTAGAATACTCTGGTGAACACACGGAACATTCAGTAGTGACTCGGAAAGTTTCAGGACTTGGAAGCGGGACAAAAATTCGGATTTCCAGACTCTAACAAAAAAAATTACTAGATACACAAAGAACAGAAAAAGATGAAATGTAGCAATTAATGGAAACAGAACCAGGAATGACCAAAAAATTATGGAATTGGTAGATAAGAACCATAAAGTAGTTATTGTGAATTTAAAAAAATATGCTCAAAGATATAAAGGGAAACATGAATATAATTAAGAAAGAAAAGGAAGACAAAGCAAAGAAACAAATGGAACATCTATAGAAAAAAGTAGAGTTAAAAAAAATCACTAGGTAAGATTAAAAGCAAATGAAACATCAAAGAAATAAAGATCAGTGAGCTTGAATAGCAATGGAGACTATTGATAAATTAAAGCAAAGAAGAAAATGAGAAGGCAGAGGAGAAGAAGGGAAAGAAGGAGAAAAAAAAAAAAACAACCCCTCAAGGAGCTGGGGAACAACAGCAAATAGTCTAGTATATGTGTCATTGGACTTTCAGAAAGAGAGAAGAGAAAGAAAAAAGCATAACATATTTGAGGAAATAATGGCCAAAACTTTGCCAGATTTGATGAAAACTACACACCATAGATCCAAGACTAGATAAAACACATACCTATATGTGTGCACGCACACACGCACACACCCGCACCCACACCCACACAAAATACACCATGATTAAATTGATAAAACCATTGATATAAAAATCTTAGAAGCATCCAGGTGAAAAAGAAAACATATGAATAAAAAAATAGGAATTATTAAAAATGTCTTGTCGGGGGTGCCTGGGTGGCTCAGTTGGCTAAACGGCCGACTTTGGCTTAGGTCATGATCTCCCAATCTGTGGGTTCGAGCCCCATGTCGGGCTCTGTGCTGACAGCTCAGAGCCTGGAGCTCGCTTTGGATTCTGTGTCTCCCTCTCTTTGCCCCTCCCCCACTCCCACTCGGTCTCTCTCTCTCTTTCTCTCAAAAGTAAACATTAAAAAATTTTTTTAAATTAATAGCTAACTAAATGTTATTTATGAGAAACATACTTTAACTATAAAGACATAGATATATTAAAAGTAAAAAGAATGGAAAAGGACATGTCATGCAAACACCAGTCATGAGCAAGGTATATTCAACAAGGTATATTTTAGAAGTAGGAATAGCATGAAGAGCCAAGCTACAGCAAATAGCCAACTCCTATCTCCTAGTTGATAGGAGATCAGTTTATCAAGAAGACATAGAAATCTTAAATACAGTTGTACCTGATAACAGAGTTTCAAAATACATAAAGCAAAAATTACCCGACTGAAAGGAGAAATAGACAAACCCAAGATCATAGTTGGAGGTTTCATCAATCTTCTCTCAAAAACTGAAGGAACAAGTAGACAGAATATCATGAGAATGCAGAAAACATGAAAAACTCTACAAACTACATGTTTCCTACAAAGGGTAAAGATTCAAAATGACATTGAATTCTTAACAGCAACAATAGAGATGAAAATATCAAATTTCTTAGACTGCATTAGAATTCACCTCTATCTATAATGAAGTACCTGGATTAGACTATCCGACAAAGAACAATTTTAAAACACAAAACCAACTGCTGAATGAACTAAAGAATAACAACAAGATCCAGCATTTGGAAACATAAGAACTTTGCACGAGATGACAAAGGTTAAGGTGAGCCCTCATTTGCTACAGCTTTTCCCTTAGAGCTTGGGAAAAGGGAGTCAAAACCGAAATATGTCCTACTACAGACCCATTGATCAGGGAAGAATAAAAAGGATGTTCAAGGCTATTAGGAAGCCAAGACTTTAGGGAAGTGAGTTCCTACACAAGAGAAAATAAAAAAGAAAAGAGTTTGACATTCCACATGCTATTTTGTCTAAAGGCATTTGACAACTCCCAAGCTGTGCATCCTAGGACAAAATAGATTAAACCAGAACAATGGCTACTAAATTTTAAAAATGTGGAGGTTTCCTGGTACTAATGAGGCACAAATTAGATTTTAGGGCTTTCCAGGGTAAAGAACACTGGTAAACACTTGAAAATTTCAAATAAGACCCAAGAAGAGTTACACCCTACGAGTAAGGATAATGTGGAACTACACCAGCCTATTTCAAGGTGTCTTGCTCATATATTATCTGTCAGCCAGAAGAAAACTAAATTGTGCCTTGAGAAAGTTAACAGCTTCCAGAGTCTCACCAAACTTTTAAAAATAATGTCCATTAGTCATTCAAATTTTACCAGAAACAGATGCAAAAGGATCCCAATATGATGAGCCACCATACATGGAATTTAAAATAATTGTGATTGTGTTTACAAAACTAGAGAACTATGAGGGATTTCACAGAACTATACTAAAATGAATGAAATGAAAATTGTAAAACTGAAAAATACAAAAAATAAAATAAAAATTCAACCCAGAAAAGATCATCATTGAAATGAAGATAGGTTAGTAGAAATATCCAGTTTGGGACATAGAGGGAAAAAATAAAGGATAGAATATACACATATACATATGTGTGTGTATATATATATACATATATACATATATATACATATACATATGTACATATATATACATATACACATATATATATACACACATATGTATATGTATATGTATATGTATATGTGTATATATATATGTATATGTATATATGTATACACACATATATATATAATTTATAGGATGTGATAAATAGGTCTAATATATATAATATATGTATCACATATATAATATATATCACATATATAATATATATCACATATATAATATATATCACATATATATTATATATATCACATATATATTATATATCACATATATATATCACATATATCACATATATATTATATATCACATATATAATATATGTATCACATATATATTATATATATCACATATATATTATATATATATCACATATATATTATATATGTCACATATATATGATATATATGTGACATATATATTATATATGTCACATATATAATATATATGTCACATATATATATTATATATAATAGAAAGCTCATAAGGAAAGGAGAAAAAGACTATGTCAAAAGACTTGTTTAAAGAGATATTGGCCAATAAATTTCCCAAATTGATAGAAGACACCAAGCCATAGAATTAAGAATTTCTAAAACTCCCAAATCAGGATAAACAAAGAAAACCATACCTAAGTACATCAAAGGTAAAGAGAATAACTTGCAAATGCAAAACAACTCTTAGAAAGTAAAAAAAAAAAACAATCAAACCCCCAAAACAAAAAAGACCCACAAGTCTTACAAATAGAAAAAAGAGGGGCACCTGGGTGGCTCAGTTGGTTAAGCGTCCGACTTTGGCTCAGGTCATGATCTCACAGTCCATGAGTTCAAGCCCCACATTGGGTTCTGTGCTGACAGTTCAGAGCCTGGAGCCTGCTTCAGATTCTGTCTCCCTCTCTCTCTGCCCCTCCCCCATTCATGCTCTGTCTCTCTCTCTCTCTCTCTCTCTCTCTCTCTCTCCAAAATGAATAAACGTTAAAAAAAAAATTAGAAAAAAATAAAAAACATATTACCTTCAAAGAGGCAAAAAAAAAAAAAAAAAAAGACCAAAGCTGAATTTTCAGTGGTTTCTATGGAAACCAGAAGATAATAAAATCTATAAAAGTGCTGAAAGAAAATAACTTCCTACCACGAATTTTAAACCTCATAAAACCATGCATAATAAAGGAAATACTGAAGGGAATTTTTCATTCAGAAGGAAAATAATCTCTGTGGAATCATGATAATACAGAAAGGAAAAAACACCACCACCAGAGATGGTAAATATAAATGAATATTCTATTACCAAGTACTACCACTAATATATTAAGTAGAAATAATATATCTGACAATAGCAAAACAAAAGGCAGAAGGAGTAAACAGACTAAAATGTGTAAGATTCTAGTATTTGTGCAAAAAATGCTAAGTGTACTAAGTTCATGTGGACTGTAATAAACCAAGTGTACATGTTGTAATCTCTATGAAAATATCTAAAAGTAGAGTAATAGAATTCATAATCGTATGCAAGAATACAAGAGAAGAAAACAATAAAGCAAATATGCATGATTAATTCAAAAGAAGGCAAGAGAAAAGAACAAAAGGGCGAAAGTGTGGGTGAGACAAAAAAATAGTAAGATGGTTGATTAAAATCCAAATATATTAGAAATGACATTTAACACAAATGGGATAATTGCTACAAATAAAATAATAAGTTTGTCAGACTGGATTTTAAAAAAACTTAAGGGCGTATTGGGAGACACACCTTGGATTATTAGGATACAGAGAGAAAGCAGCAAAAGAAAGCAAATGAAAGCAAATGCTTACAAGGAAAAGAAAGAAAATGGTATTAAACTTGTGATGATCACTGAGTAATGTACAGAATTGTTGAATCACTATATTGTACTCCTGAAAATAATATAACATTGTATGTTAATTATGCTGGAATGAAAGAAAATTTAAAAAGAAAGAAAAAAGTATGTTGTATAAAGGCTAGTTAAAGAAAGATGATGCATCTATACTAACTTCACAGGATGCAGGCTTAAGTACATAAGTATTAAGAGATGAAAAAGGGCTTTAAAAGTATAGAACCATTCTAAATTCAGATGGACCTAATAAAATAGCACCAAAATATATAAAGCAAAAATTAACAGGACTGAAAGGAGAAATCAACAAATCCACAATTATAGTTGGAGATTGTAAACACATCTCAGTAACTGATAGAAAAAAAAAACAAACACAAGAAGCTTTTAATACTTGATCGATTTGGCAAACTTAATTTATGGACATAGATGAAGCATTATAGTCCAGAATTGCAGAGTACATATTCTTTTCAAGTTCACATATAACAATAACTATAATAAACCATCCACCAGGCCTTAGAGGATGAAAGTCATACAGCACAGATTCTCTGAACAAATTCAGCTAGAAATAAAAAATATAAACAGAACAGAAAAATTACAAACATTTCACAGTTGAGCAATGCCCTTCTTTATATCCCATGAATCAAAGAAAAAATCACAATGAAAATGAGAGAATATATTGAACTAAATAGTAATAAAATATAACCTATCAAAACTTGTGGGGGTACTGCTAATGCTAAGTTTTAAAGGGAAATTGATCATCTTAAAGGTCTAAAAAGGGGGGGAGGGGAAGGGCTAAAAGTAGTCCAAATGAAAATCAGTGATCTACCATCTATCTAAAAATGCTAAAAAAAAAAAAAAGAAGAGGACATTAAAATAAAGATCTTGCTTGTCTTTTCTGCCATATGAAGACACAGTAAGAAGCTAGCTGGTCCTTGCCTGCCGCCAAATCTCCTGGTGCCTTGATATTGGACATCCAGCCTCCAGAACTCTGATAAATAAATTTCTGTTATTTATAAGGCTTCCAGTCTGTGGTATTTTGTTTAACAGTCCAAAGATACAAAACGAAGACTGATATCGCTGATCATCCCCCAGCAAGACTGACTGAGAAAAATGGAAGTACAGATTATCAGTATCTCCATGTAAGAGGAACACTAAAATAAAGACGTTACAGGCATGAAAATAACAGGGTTATTGCAAGGGTTCAAAAAACCCTTGCAGAGAACGGAAAAGGAACGAATAATTAACAACTCATTTTCTGAGTACAGGATCATCTTGATAATGAATCTGGACAAGCACGTTACCAACGTGGTCAATCCTTCTCATGAACAAAGAAGCAAAATATCAAAACTGCCCATTTACTTAAAAGATTAACACATAAGGAATAAGTTTCCAGGAATGCACACTCCTGAAATGTTTCCAAATTTGAAAATCAATCATTGTACTTTACCACATTAATAAGACTGAGGAGAAAAATCATGTGGGCCTCACAGCTGATAAAGAGAAGTATTTGCTCATATTCAATACCTATTCATAATTTTTATTAAAAAATGGCAAACTAGGAATAGAGTGAGCTTTCTAAATTTGATAAAGAGTAACTACAAAGGCACCCTACAGAAAATGTCATATTGAAACATCATATTCAATTACAGTATATATATGGAGAGAGAGAGGATGAGAGAGAGAGAGAGAGAGAGAGAGAGAAAGAGAGAGAGAGAGAGAGAGAGAGAGATTTATTTTAAGGAATTAGATCCCAAGACTCGTGGGGCTTGCAAATCTGAAATCTGCAGGGAAGGCCGGCAGAGACTCTGGGGAGGGCTGATGTTGCAGCCTGAGTCTAAAGGCAGTTTGGAGGCAGAATTTCTGTTTCTTCAGGGGACGTCAGTTTTTTTTCTCTTAAGACTTTGAACCGATTGGCTAAGGACCACCCACATTATGGGTGCTAATCTGCTTTACTCGAATGTTATACAGACTGGGAAAAAAAAAAGAACTAAAACTGAAATTATTCACAAAATATATAATGGCATGTGGGGGGAAGTCCAAAATAATCTATAAACTACTGGAATGAATAAGTGAATTTACTAAGTTCACTGCACACAGTATCAATACACAAAAAATGAATCGTTTCCCTGTATGCTAACAACAAAGAAATCTAGAGTGAAATTTGAAGTAACATCAAAAAATCAACCATTCTGGAATAAATCTAACAAGACATGTGCAAATCTCTGCGCAGCAAAGACTAAAGAGTACCGAGAAAAACCAAAGACCAAAGTTTAGGGGGAAAATGAAGTAATTTCTTGTCTTTCTCAGTAATTAGGCTTTACAACATCTGCAAACACAGCATTAGCGAATACTGAACATTGTTCCTAGGAGACATAGGAGGTTAGGCTCCTGAAAGCCTCTGGTCACAACATTTTTGTCCATCGATGGACACAAAGCCTGGCTTCTCTGTGTTTCTGTGTTTAAAGACAACCGATTTAATAGAATATTGTTGATTCATTAACATTGACCTCACATCCAGTAACAGTAAACGCTAAACAAAGCATCTCTAACACACATATTTTCTCCATAAGGCACCAGCAAAGCCTTTTGCACTTCAGAAACTAAGCATCACCTCAGCACTACACCTGGGGCCATTTTAAGCAGAAAAAGGACCAACCAAAAGCACGAAAATGTGACCAGTGTGGTACTAAACTAATCACCATAAAGGCGACTTGTTTACTACATGTGTGGCACCTGCAACAAGAAGGGAGTGTAGGGGCGCCTGGGTGGCGCAGTCGGTTAAGCGTCCGACTTCAGCCAGGTCACGCTCTCGCGGTCCGTGAGTTCGAGCCCCACGTCAGGCTCTGGGCTGATGGCTCAGAGCCTGGAACCTGTTTCCGATTCTGTGTCTCCCTCTCTCTCTGCCCCTCCCCCATTTGTGCTCTGTCTCTCTCTGTCCCAAAAATAAATAAATGTTTAAAAAAAAAAAAAAAAAAGAAGGGAGTGTCACCCTTGTTCCATCCCCGCTGGGAACTCGCCCAGCTGGCAACTCAAATTTTTCACCACTCTGTTCCTGTCTGCAATGATCCCCAAGGTGCCCCAAGTATCTATTGGTTACCAGTACATTTAGCAAGTAGGCTAATTCAGAAATACGGATTTCACAAATAATGAGAATCAACTGTATCAATATTTTAAAAATGTCTATTTATTTATTGTGAGAGAGACAGCAGGTGGTGGAAGGACAGAGGGAGGGGGAGAGAGAGAGAATCTCAAGCAGGCTCTGAGCTGTCAGCACAGAGCCCCGTGTGAGGCTCAGTCTCACAAACTGTGAGATGATGCGCTGAGCCCAAATCAAGAGGCAGATGCTTAACTGACTGAGACACCCAGGAACCCCTTAACTGTAACCACTTTCAAGGACAGGGAGACTAAAACAGGAGTCAATTCTCCTCAAATTGGTCTATCTATACAATGAAATCTCAATTGAAATCCCAGTGGACTTGTGTGTGTGTGTGTGTGTGTGTGTGTGTAAACTGATCAATTAATTCTAAAATTCGTGTGGGGATGCAAAGCGCTGTAAATAATAGGCGTTTCTCAAAGAAGAATAAAGTCGGAGCACTGAGACCATCAGCTAGCACAACTTCCATAAAGCTGCATTAATCCAAATATTGTGATATGGAGGCAAAGATAGAAAACTGTACCAGTGGAACGAATAGAGTCCAGAGCCTGACAGGCACACGTTGGCTACCTAATTCGCAATAAATGTGTCATCGCAATGTACAACCACAAATCAACAAATAGGATAAATAACCCGATTCAAAACGGGCAAAGTTTTGTCCAGATTCTTTACAATAGAAAAACGGTATCCAAATGATTAATAGCATAGGCTCCACATTATTGATTAGCAGGAAAATGCAAAATAAAACCATGAGGTACAAAGTGCACTCATCAGAATGAATAAAACACGTTTTAACCCAGGACAAGACCTAGTGTTGGAAGAATGTAGATAAACTGGACCACTCATTAATGGCTGATAGAAATATACGAAGGAATAATTGCTTTGGAAAACAACTTCCTGGCATCCGCTGCTGCCCTGCAAGTGCACCTCATCACTCGCAAATTCCTGTGTTAATTACGCATCTAGCGAAAATGCAGACAAACACACTGGCAGACAGGTACAAGAATGACTAGAAGAGCTCTGCTCATTACAGCCCCAAACCGGAAACAAACCAAATGCTCACCAAAAATAGGATGAAAATACAGTCTGCTGCATTCCTACGATGAAAAGAATAAGCCCAACGCAACAACGTGGATGAATATAACACATGTTTTGTTGAGAACAAAGCCGAGGAAGTACGTACTTACTGTATGATCCCATTAATACTACTTTCTGCAAGAGGCAAGAGGATATTGTGGTGACATGGTCAGTACAAAGGTAACCTTTGAGGGGAGGAGATGATTTGGAGGGGATAGAGCATGGCTTCTGAGGCACTGGTAAGGTTCTAGAACTTGGTGTGGGAGAGGACCACATACGTATCAATGTTTTATAAACAAACGTCAAGCACTATACTCAGGATATTCTATCCTCGCTATGCAATTACTTCAATAGAATGTTTATTACACTTTCTGAGAGCAATTATTTTCCAGCCCAGTGTTATCTCTCTACCTAACCCAGCCATTTGAGTTAACGGTAGAATATAAGGTAATAATAATTAGAACATAAGCTTGCAGAGCCTCAAAAGCCTTTCTAGTCTTCCCTAGAATCTTCTGGAAAGCCATGAGAAGATGTGTTTGACAAAATGATAGAGTAAATGAGGATCTGGGAAGCTTGTCTGTTAAGGACCGGATAGTAAACATCTCGGGCTTTGAGGCTGTACTGCCTCTGACTCAACACTCTACTGTGGTAGCCTGGAAGCATCCACACACAACAGGCAAGCACACGGGCATGGCTGTGCCCCAGTCAAACTTTATTGACAAAAACAAGCAGGGAGCCACAGTTCCCTGGCCTCTGATTCCACCAGGAAAGAAGAGGGCACGAGAGAAGAAATGGGAATATCAAGATAATTAACGGTCAAGAGAAATTCCAAGATGGAATCTGCGTCATAAATGCAGCCATCCACCAATGCATACTGGGTCGGCTAGAGGCAAACAAGCCCAGAACATTAGTCACTTCAGGAAAGCAAGACTGAAGGAAAAGAAAAGTAATTATCTTCCCTGCCTCCCTCTGTCTCTGCCCTTCATGGAGTCGACAAACACTTATCGTGCACACGCTATTGCAGGCACTGTGGATTCAGCAGTGAGTATGGATGAAGAGGTCCCTGCTTGCACTGACTGACATTCTAGTCTAGTCCAGGGATGGCCCATGGAAAGGAAACATACGTCCAGACAGGAAAAATTCCCACCATGTTAAGGATAGAAAGAGCTCTGTGCTCCTGCCCAGAAAGCTCATCTCTACTGCTCTGTTCCAAAGGCCACTGTGAGTCAGGAGTACTCTGGACCCAGCTGTCCTCTCCAGGCCACCCCACGGAAATGTCATACTCTGGACCTGACAAGGGGGCACGCTGTCCCCTCGGCTGTCTGTCCCTCCCGAGTTGGAGAAAGGGACTTCCGGAGTCCTCACGGTGTGACCCAGACTAAGTGGGGACTCTGAAGGAGCTTGCTGAAGGCCAATGGTAGAGACAGGGAAAAACAATCCAGTGTCTTGATCAGAGAGGCCCCACTGGGATGCTGGCTGCCTGCCACTTGGCTGGAGCCAGCCCACCCACCACCACTGGGCATGGCAGTTTCCACTGTGCTACGGAGTCAGGCCAAATCTTAATAGCCATGCACACAGGGATGGCGGCGGAGGGCCCTGCTCGGGATGGGCTCCTGCAGCCCGGGCAGCCCGGCCAGCTCCTCCACTGACAGAGAGGACAGACGACCCTCCTGTCCCACCAAGTTCCTCATGGCCTGAAAACAAAGGGTAGCACAACACCAACCGTCACTGTAAGAACATTGTAATGGAGAACAGCTTAAATGTAGATTTCCAAAAGGGGTGGGGAGCATTGATTTAATGACACGTTTCGGAGATCTGAGCCCACTTTCTCGGACACATCAGTGGGCACGGTGCTTCCCCCGGCTCCCTGTCTTCATTCCCTGTACCTCACACAATTCCAGAATTCCCAGCCATGCCCTGTAGGGCATAAAGGCCTTGCCCTCCGTTCTAGGGCAGGCTCCACTGTAGTGAACCCCAAGGAGTCAAGCAAGTCTTGGTGAGTCAAGTGCCACAAACAGATAGGATGCCTTGCGTTTCAGATCACTGCATGTACATTTGACCCAGTCAAATCCCTGCAATGGACTGGGAGCTCTGTTCCTATTTTATCCACAGCAACGTTTACACTAAGCCCGGATGGGTTAAGACACTTGGCTAATATCAAACATGCAGTGGCACGAGTTAAAATAAAAGGTCTTCTAAATTCTTGGTTTTGGTCTAGTTCCACCTCTCTCGTGTGAGTGGCACAGGATAGGTGCCTTGTTTATCTAAACCAGCTTTTTCTCCTCAATGTCTTGCATAGTGCCTTGAACATAGGTGGCACTCAATGAGCATTTCCAGTAGGGAAGGAAGGAAGGAAGGAAGGAAGGAAGGAAGGAAGGAAGAAGGGAGGCAGGGAGGCAAGGAGGGAAGGAAGGAAGGAAGGAAAGAGGGAGGGAAGGAAAGAGGGAGGGAGAGAGGGAAGGAAGGTACTTAAAAAGTTGACCTCTAGGGGCGCCTGGGTGGCGCAGTCGGTTAAGCATCCGACTTCAGCCAGGTCACGATCCCGCGGTCCGTGGGTTCGAGCCCCGCGTCGGGCTCTGGGCTGATGGCTCAGAGCCTGGAGCCTGTTTCCGATTCTGTGTCTCCCTCTATCTCTGCCCCTCCCCCGTTCATGCTCTGTCTCTCTCTGTCCCAAAAATAAATAAAAAACGTTGAAAAAAAAAAAAGTTGACCTCTATTTACAGGGTGAATAGTGAATCCTTGGTGATTTATCCTTTAAAAAATGTCTTCGGTCCGGATAGATGAATCGACAAAGAAGATAAAGATGTGGTATATGCATACAATGGAATATTATTCAACCATAAAATAAAAAAAAAACAATAAAATCTTGTTATTTGCAACGGCATGGAGGGAGCTAGAGAGTATGCTAAATGAAATAAGTCAGAGAAAGACAAATACGGTATGATTTCACTCATACGTGGGATTTAAGCAACAAAATAAACAAGCAAAAGAAACAAAAGAGAAAGAGAGACAAACCAAGGAACAGACTCTTAACTACAGAGAACACGCTGATAATTACCAGAGGGGAGGTGGGTGGGGGTTGGGGGAAATAAGGGATGGGGATTAAGGGGGTACTTGTGAGGGGCTCCTGGGTGGCTCAGTCGGTTGAGCGTCTGACTTCGGCTCAGGTCATGATCTCACAGTTGACGAGTTCGAGCCCCGCATCAGGCTCTGTGCTGAGAGCTCAGAGCCTGGAACCTGCTTCGAATTCTGTGTCTCCCTCTCTTCGCCCCTCCACCGTTCACACTCTTTGTCTCTCTATCTCAAAAAATAAATGAACATTAAAAAAAAAAAAGGAGGTCACTTGTGATGGGCACCGGGTGTTGTATGGAAGGTGTTCAATCACTACATTGTCTCTACCCCTAAAACTAAGAGTACGCTGTTAACTATACTGGAATTAAAATTTAAAAACATAATAAAAAAATGTCTTCTCTCCAGTTTCTCTTCTCCCTTCTTATCCTTTGATAGGTGAGCTTTGTCAAGTTTAAAATCTGATGACAATTGTCGATCAATTGCTACCTTGTCTTTTCCCTCATCTTCTCCCCCGATCATGCCGAGAGAAACACCTGGTTTTGAAGGAGAATGAAGCACCCTGTTATCCAAAGAAATATCTGGAAGCAACTAGAATGCCTGCCATTTGGATCCCATGGGTTACAGTATTTTTTATTTTATTTTATTTTATTTTATTTTATTTTATTTTTTAAATTTGTTTTGAGAGAGAGACAGTGCAAGTGGGGGAGGGATGGAGAGAGAGGGGCAGGAGAGAGCGAATCCCAAGCAGTCTCTGAGCCGCCAGCACAGAGCCTGACGCAGGGCTCCATCCCACAAACCACGAGACTGTGACCTGAGTCCATATCAAGAGTCAGACACAACCGCCTGAGCCACCCAGGCGCCCCTGGGTTATGGTATTTTTAAACTATGTATCATCTTTTTGCAATACAGATGGTGCCTGGATAAATCTGGTCTCTTATTAGACCCCACGTCCAAGAATGAGTGGAAAATGCAGGAACTGTTCAGACTTCCAGAAAGGCTTCTTACGGATCGAGCTGCATGATATTTCAGAGACCATTATCAGGTGTTTCCACCTTGTTGCCGCAGAATTTTCCTTCTTATTCTCTTCGTTTCATTGTTTGTCTCACATCCTCTCTAATGTGAAAACGAGGATTTCTCAGCTCCTTCTTCCCACTTAAGGAAGCTGACCCTGGGTTGGCAGAGGTGGGTGATCCCTGCCTTCCCATAGGCAACCCCGGGACACGTCTGTCCTGTGATCAGTTATGGGCTGCAGAGATGGATAGGAATGCACTCTAAAAAAAGAGCATTTTGGTTAAAAATCTCCACTTACATCTATTCACCTATGACACGGGTAAACATACAGGGAAACCATGGCACGAAATCGTGGCCGAGGGTGATTTTCTTGCGATGCTGAACTCCAGCAGAGCCCCTGTTACATTGCACCTTATTGACATCATAAATGAACTGAAGTGGGATTTCATGATCAAAAGTGAGGTGATTAAAAACCCTTACAGTTCAACTCAATTGCACCAACATTAATATGTAATGGGGAATGAGACATGCTTTGTTTTAACAAGGAAGCCGAGTCCTGACTAGATAAAGTCTGAAGGTAGCAAAGAACAGACAGAATGGTGAAAAGACCAGTGACCCTGTCAAAAATAGGAGGAGAAAGGACATTTTTGAAGAAAGGAAGGGAGCATTTGCAATTGGCATGAAAATGACTTAGAACCACAGTGGCTGTGTTTCTTCCCTCCTGACGCCTGCGATTTCCTCTAGCTGACTTGCGTTAGCTCGGATTCGACTCTATTAGGAGAAAGGCAGCAAAGGTGCGGACCATCCCCTGTGGCTTTGACGTTGGCTGCTGTGAGTGCCCAGGAGACAAGCTGGGTGCGGGAACGCATGGGAAGCCAGCGGAGCGGCTGGGCACTAAAGAGGATGTGGATGCATACGGGCCAGGGCTTCTCACCCGCACCACACATCAGGCTCACCGCCCACCGTCACCACCCACCAACGTCAAGGTTTCTGGAATCCGATGGAGGAATTCAGGCCCAGATGTTTAGAAACCTCTCCTCGGGCAATTTGAATGTACAGCCAAGGTTAAACACTGCTCAAGTGCCCAGACAGGCTCGGCAGGTTTGACCATCCAGGGGGCCTTGGGTCCATTACTGACCGCCTTTAGCCTCAGCTTTCTCAACTGTGAAATGGGCTAAGAGTACCACCTCTCTGACTGCATGATTGTAACAATAAGTGGCATAATTGGGTGAGGTGCTTGAACACGTGGTTCCCTGTGTGCTGTTGACAACACTGTGAACTTGGGGCATCTGGGCAGGTGAGGAGGGCAACACTCCTTGGGCAGTGACAGGTACAGATGCAGTGATATCCCGTCACTTTACTGAACACAGTGTGGCCAGTCCTAAAGGCTGATTGTTGGGAGGGATCACTGGCTTATGCCAGTGTAGACAACATGGGGAGCGTCCCCAGAAGGATCTGGATGGACGAATGCGGGATCTGTGCGTGTCTGCAAGGTGCCAGGAAAGTCAACCCAAATGTCGTGGAAGCCTCTGCTCAGGCCACACCTCAAGGGCATGTTCCAACTCCAAGTAAAAGAGGTCAAAACAGACTGTTGGCAAATGCCTGACCCACACTTCAGTAACGACGACACGGGAGCTAAAGGCAGTTGTGCCCTGGGCGAGAGGCTTAGAAGAGATAAATGAAAATTAGGGCAAGACGACAGGCGTCTCGGATTATATTCGTTTTTTCCAGCAATGGAAAACGGCTGAGATGGTTTCCTGAGATGCTGGGGACACACGTGCTTTACCCATGGGATCGTCATCAACGGAACTGGGACGGAACTGCTTCCTCGAGAATGATAATTAGCGGGCACAGCCGTCTGGCCGGGCACTGCTACGCACGGCACACTCATTGTCTCGTCCAGTCCTTGCACCAAGCACACAGAGCAAGTCCTGTTATCTTCTCTGTTTTACTGTTAGGAGAATTGTCTTGTTCAGTCACGTGGCTAAAGACACACATCGGTGGGGGTAGAGTCGCCAAAACAGCATGCTACCAGGGAAATCAAGAAACACCCACGGAGTCAGCAACGCTGAGAGCATGGGTAAACACCCAAGGCCATTCAGACATCAAACATTCAAGCCGAGGGGTGCCTGGGTGGCTCAGTCGGTTGAGCGTCCGACTTTGGCTCAGGTCACGATCTCGCGGTTTGTGAGTCCGAGCCCCGCGTCAGGCTTTGGGCTGATGTCTCAGAGCCTGGAGCCTGCTTCCGATTCTGTGTCTCCCTCTCTCTCTGCCCCTCCCCCGTTCATGCTCTGTCTCTCTCTGTCCCAAAAATAATAAATGTTAAAAAAAAATTAAAAAGAAAACAAACATTCAAGCCGAGGCCTCCAGAGGGGACCCAAGGAGGAGGATTCAATAATTCTAACTCACAACGCCAGAAAAACACAAACATTCTGTTGGAAGACCGTACTCACAGGTAAGAATATCACCTACCGTGCACATTACATTGCATCAGAGCAAAAATCGAGGCAAGCATCTCCTTGAGATTCCTGGGACCGGGGTGGCCGCACTGCTGGAAGCAAGAAAGGGTGATGAAGGAATTTTACGGAACTGTTACTCGTTTAAGATGGGAAGTATCATTTGCCATCCTTCTCGGCAGCCTGTCTTTTTGGTGAACTTCATTACTGCCTACGGGCTCTCTTAACTTTCTTCTCCGGTTTTAAAGAATGTCTGTTGTATGGGGCGCCTGGGTGGCGCAGTCGGTTAAGCGTCCGACTTCAGCCAGGTCACGATCTCGCGGTCCGGGAGTTCGAGCCCCACGTCGGGCGCTGGGCTGATGGCTCGGAGCCTGGAGCCTGTTTCTGATTCTGTGTCTCCCTCTCTCTCTGCCCCTCCCCTGTTCATGCTCTGTCTCTCTCTGTCCCAAAAATAAATAAAAAACGTTGAAAAAAAAAAAAAAAGAATGTCTGTTGTAAATTCCCTCCCCGTGAGGTTTTCACTGACTCGCCTTTGCTGTTGGGGACATGCCATTGTACACAAAAGAAGGGGAAAAAAAAAGCAGAAGCCACGTCTCTAGATATGTGATAGCATGACGTGTACACAGGAATCAGCAGATGGGTTAAACTAGCAGGAGACTCGGCAGTTATTTTGATGAGGATGCATGTTGTAGGTGAAGTTTAAGGTCAGTAAAGCAAAGGAATTGTCTGAGCACTTCACTTGCCAAGAGAGTCACAGAACATCAGAGAAACCTGGCATCATTGGGGCGCCCGGGTGGCTCAGTCAGTTAAGCGTCCGACTCTTGGTTTTGGCTCAGGTCATGATCGCACAGTTCTCAAGTTCGAGCCCCCCATTGGGCTCTGAGCTGACAGTGTGGAACCTGCTTGGGATTCTCTCTCTCCCTCTCTCTCTGCCCCTCCTCCTCTCATGCTCGCTCTCTCTCTCTCTCTCTCAAATAAATAATTTTAAAAAAAATTAAAAAAAAGAAACATGGCCTCGTTCTGTAGGTCTCAATTCAGGTGCCGGGTTTGGGGACGTGTCCTGCTCTTAGCTGGGATTGCTTGCTACGCTCCTGATGTGGAGATAATGCAGCGAACCCTTCCCTCGGCCTCCGTCTCTGAAAACAAAAAGATCCTTTCCGATGTCACGGATAAGGGATGTGTGATGTCATTCAGCCTAATGTTATTTCAAAATAAATCTACATGGCCTGAAAGTGACTTTTATATTCACTAATTTCAAACTCGCTTTGTCAAAGAGGCAAAATGGAGAAATACGACTAAGGGAAGGTAATTGCTTCTTTTTCCTAACATCACACTTTCCAGTGATTCGGTTCAATGCCCATGATATTGTGTCTTTGAGATGGTCCCCCTACGACACACAGGATAAACACAGCTCCAAAGTCGAGCCAAGAATACCAATGGAGACACCCGCCTTCCTGGTCTTAAAGGCAGGGGGATCCAAATAGTGGAACATTACCTTTTAATTAGATTCAGACTTATTTATTTATCTATGAGACGAGCTGCTGTGAATGCCAATTTCTAAGCTATAAGGCTGACATAATGGGAAGAATTTTCTGAAAATAGCAAGTAGAGTTTTTGTAACACTTTGTCATTTTCAAAGGTCACAAAACATTTGTGATTTGACCCTCCAGCTAATACCGTTAAGTAGCTCACCCACTTATCATGATCCTAATATTACAGAAGGGGAGCCCAAGGGTCAGAAACAGAGTAATTTTTCAAATTTAATGGTTTCAGATTATTTTTCAAATAAATGGCATGGCCAAGAATAGAATCCACATCTCTATTTGGGTGTACTTTCTCCTCTAAAGGGCAAAGAATGAGAACATGTTATTGTAAGTTCATCGATGCTCCTAAATATATTTAGGATAGTTGGGGGGGGGATGCCTTCAGTGATGTTTCAAACAATTAAAATGAAAGGGATGGGTGGTTTGAAGGTGTTAATAAAAGAGAAAAATGTTTCTGCCCCTCCTTTGCGTTAGTCTTCTCTGGTAGGGACTCAGAACTTCATGCTAGGTAGCAATAACATGGGTCAAAGGACATCCAAGTCAGGCTTGGTGGTGATAAAGAACAGTTGGTAAATCATGGGGTCCAGGGACTGAGAGGCCAAGTCCCAAAGATCTGTGAGCCCGTTGGCATGGTCTGAGAAACCAGGGATATAAGCCATGTGCAGTATGTGGACAGTGTGGGGATACAGATTTTCGAACACACACACACACACACACACACACACGAAAGCAGAAGGGATTCTATATGAAGATTATGTATGCACCACCTTAGGAATCCCTTGAAGATAGGGATTATGCTGTCTTCCCAGCAGCAGCCGCCGTGACTTACACATCACCGGCGCTCAGTAAATGTTTGCGACCACACTGGGGCATGGAAAGCAAAGTGGCCGCCATTAGCTGCCCCTATGGGTTCACGAAGGACGAGCAGGGAGGCCACGTGACTTTTCGGATGCAGTCCCTAGGCTGGTGGAGAAGTCTGGATTGCAATAAGACAGTGGTAGAAGGACCTCATATCTCCGTAGACGAGACGCCCCGGGAAGGCGGCCCAGTTATGCGGATTAGTAATTGCTTGACTCGGAGGGTGAAAAATTCATGAGCGTAAACCGGATGTGATGTCTCTAGAGGCCCATGTTCAGCCCCCCTTGTTTTCTTTTTCGTTTTTTTTTTGTTTTTTGTGTTTTGAATATTTTACCCTGTACACTGATGAGAACATGGCAGAGAATTTCTGCTCAAGATAGTGTTTCAGGTTGGATGGCATTTTTCCTGTGACTATGGCACCTTGCTTGATTAAACTCCAGAACGCTTTATACAACATGTTCAGTTTTCAATACGTCGTCAACCGTTGCATGCTCGCGTCACGATTCAATTCAACAATTTTTTCCCCCGTGCTTTAAAGTTGGATTGAACATGCGTCACATGTGATTTACCATGATTTACTCTGTACCATTGCTAAGAGTACAGCCCTGTGGCATTAAGTATATGGTCACCAACATCCACCTCCAGAACTTTTTTCATTTACCCAGCCTGAAAGTCCATACCCATTAAACACTAATTTTCCATACCCTCCCTCTCCTCACGCTCTGGCAATGAACCTATACAGTTAACCCATCACTCCTGAATGATAAATAACGTATAGAAAGAGACAGTTGAAAAAAAAAACATAGCTAGGCTTGGGGCGCCTGGGTGGCTCAGTCGGCTGAGCGTCCGACTTCAGCTCCAGTCATGATCTCACGGTTCACGGGTTCGAGCCCCACGTCGGGTCCTCCGCTCACAGCACAGAACCTGCTTCAGATTCTCTCCCTCCCTCTCCTCCGGCCCCTCTCCAGATTGCACTTGCTCCCTCTCTCTCTCTCTCTCAAAAATAAATAAACATTTAAAAAATTAAAAGAAAATAGAGCTGGGCTCAAAAACATGAGAAACATCTCTATGGAACAGAAATGGAACAGTGATGCAGGGAAGAGCAGGCAGCCCATTGGTGAGACAGGCTGCCAGCCTACAAACAGGCCATACAGACTGAAAATGTGGTGCTTATGGACGAATAAATAAGGAAAGTCTTCCACTGGAAACAGAGACCAGAGCCAGGCTCAGTACTGGAACCCACAGCCTTGGATGGCAAACCGTGGTCATAGAGGACAACAGGACACAGTCACCACATCACAACCCCAAACGTACTGACCGTTGTGTGTCAGCCACAGTATCGGGGCTGTGCTCCCCGAGACCTTCAGGAGACCTGGTTTTCACTCGGGACACAGAGTGACAGATCAAAGCAACCACAAAACCTTGGAAAAGGAAGTAAACATGAAAGGAGAGAGAGAAAAAGAAGGGGGGGAAAAAATCTCCTACCCAGAACGAGCCTCTAAACCAAATTTCCAAAAGAAGAACAGAAATGGGCTGCTAAAAAGATAGAGCCAACGATGGCAAAATACAACACGAAGTCCCCTCCTGGGGCACCAGTTTTTGAGTGGTATAATGAAGAATTTGTTGAGGGCATGCCCGTGACGCACCTACAGGTAAGTTAAGGAAGGGTAAAAACGTTCAAAGAACACCGAATTATGAAATGGAGAGCTTCCACCGAGGCTGACGACGATCCCTTGGGACTGATTTTCGCACAGGTCACAGTTGTCCACCGGGTGACCCTGGAGATGGAACAGAAGTGCCAGATTCTGGTGGGGAGCCCATGCTCACCAGGGAAAGCGGCACAGAATGTTCCCTGTTTTCACCACCTGGAGTTTGTGGGGAGGCGCAGTAGGGATGTCGTGGGCCAGCGGAGGTGCTGGTGCAAAACCACAGTCTTACTGGGCCAGTGAACCAGAGGATGGAGTGTGGACACCATGGCTGATGGAGGTGGGGGATGGGCAGTGAACTCCTGGAAGGACAGCAGTCAGAAGGGGACCTCTGCCTTCCCCCTGTACACATCTCTGGTTTCCCCCGGACAGACACAGGCGTGGAGCAGATTAAAGGCGACTCGGAGACCAACAAAACTACCTGGCTAAAGTCGGGCTGCCATACCGAGTGCAGAGTGCAGCCAGGTGGCCCGCCTGCTACGACAAAAGCAACACCACTCATCAAGGAAAAGTATACTTCCAGGTCCCCACAACGTAAATTCAGAATATCTAGGGTAAAAACCAAAATGGCCCGACAAAGAATTAGGACTCTAGGATGCATTCTTGAAAAATAAAAAAGGCAGGGGCGCCTGGGTGGCTCAGTTGGTTAAGCGTCCGCTCTTGGCTTCAGCTCAGGTCATGATCTCCCAGTTTGTGGGATCGAGCTCCATGCCGGGCTCTGTGTCGACAATGTTGGGATTCTCTGTCGCTCTCTCACTGCCCCTCCCCCACCCATGCTCACTCTCTGTCTCTCAAAATAAATAAATAAACTTTTTAAAAAGTTCAAAAGGCAAAAAGACAATCAACAGACACCAGATGAGTGAGATCCGACCAGACTGGCCTTCCCAGATTAAAATTACATATATTAATATAATACAAAAGGGATTTAGCTGCACACTGCACCAGACTATCAGCCGTCATAACCTGTGTGATGCTTGCAGAATCCCACATCTGATGGCAAACATGCGTTTTCCAAGTGCACATGATATATGCAACAGAGCGAACCATTGCTGGGCCATACATAAATCTAAATTTATAAAGATTGAAATCTTACAGGGGGTGTTTTCTTACCACCACAGGATTAAACACCAGTAACTATAAGCTATAGAAAATCCAGGCTATTTGGAAGTTAAAAAAAATACTTCCAAATAACCCATGAGTCAAAATAGAAGTCATAAAGGGAATTAGGAAGTATTTTGGGGGTACTTGGGTGGCTCAGTTGGTTAAGCATCTGACTTTTAACTTGGGTTCAGGTTGTGATCTCTTGGTTCAGGAGATCGATCTCTGCATTGGGCCCTGCACTGGCAGTGTGGAACCTGCTTGGGATTCTTTCTCTCTCCCTCTCTTTCTCTGCCCCTCCCCTGCGTGTGCTCTCTCTCTCTCTCAAAATAAATAAATAAGCTTGAAAAACAGTATTTTCGATTCAATAATGAAATATACTGCACAAAGGTTGTGTGATACATCTAAAACACAGCTTAGGGAAACAATTTGTTTATATTGGAAGATATAAATAATGATCTAAATTCCTATCTTAAGAAATTAGAAAAAGAGGGGCACCTGGGTGACTCAGTCAGTCAATTGTCCAACTTCAGCTCAGGTCATGGTCTTGCATTCTGTGAGTTCAAGCCCCGTGTCAGGCTCTGTCCTGACAGCTCGGAGCCTGGAGCCTGGAGCCTGCTTCCGATTCTCTGTCCCCCTCTCTCTTTGCCCCTCCCCTGCTTGCACTCTGTCTCTGTCTCTCTCTCAAAAATAAACAAACATTTTTAAAAAAGAAAGTATAGGGGCACCTGGATGGCTCAGTCGGTTGAGTGGCGACTTCGGCTCAGGTCATGATCTCACGGTTCGTGAGTTCGAGCCTTACATCGGGCTCTGTGCTGGTGGCTCAAAGCCTGGAGCCTGCTTCGGATTCTGTGTCTCCCTCTCTCTGCCCCTCCCCCACTCATGCTCATGCTCTCTCTCTCTCTCTCAAAAATAAATAAACATTAACATTTTTTTAAAAAAGCAATTAGAAAAAGAAGGGGCGCCTGGGTGGCGCAGTCAGTAAAAAACAGATAGCAGTAGAGAAAAAAAATCCTTCCTTTGGAAATTCAAAAAGTTCTAAATGAATGGAGAGACCATATTCATGAACACAAGAGTTGGTATAATAAGGATGCCCATTCTTCCCACATTGACCCATAGAGTTAATGCAATGTCAATCAAAATTCTAGGAAGTTTTTCTAAAGAAACTGACAAGTTGATTTTAAAATTTATATAAGGATTCAAAGCACCTAGAAGAGCCAAAACAATTGTCCATATTTTTCCCATTTTATTTTCCCCCTTTTAATAAACATTATTTTTTTAAGTTTATTTGTTTTATTTTGAGAGAGACAGAGACAGCACGTGTGGGGGACAGGCAGAGACAGAGGAGAGAGAGAGAGAATCCCAAGCAGGCTCCGTGCTGCCAGCACAGAGCCTGATGTGGGACTTGATCCCACGAACTGTGGTTTCATGACTTGAGCTGTGATTTCATGACCAAGAGGCAGACACTTAACCGCCTGAGCTACCCAGGTGCTCCTTCATAAACATGATTTTTTAGAATAGTTTTAAATTCACAGGAAAATTGAGCAGAAAGTACAGAGAGTTTTTATACAATCTGATTCTCTCCCAACACAATCCCCCAAATAACAACATCCGCACCAGAGGGATACTTTTGTTAAAACTGACAAACCTATACTGTCACATCATTATCACCCAAAGTCCATCGTTTACATCAGGGCTCATTCCTGGTGTCATACACTCTATGAGTTTGGACAAATGTATGATGATGTGTGTCCATCATTGTAATAACACACAGAATAGTTCCACTGCCCTAAAAATCTTCCGTGCTTCCCCTGTTCACCCCTCCCTCACAACCCTTGATAACCTCCTATCCTTTTACTGTGTCCATAGTTTTGCCTTCCTCATAGTTGGGATCATACAATATATGGCCATTTCTGATTGGCTGTTTTATTTGGTAATATGCATTTAAGATTCCAACCTGTCTTTTCATGGATTTGGTCGCTCGTTTATTTTTAGCACTGAACAAAATTTACTATTCATCCCTTGTCTGGATGTACCACGTTCACCTACTGAAAGACATCCTGGTTGCTCCCACATTTCGGCAATTAGGAATAAAGCTGCTGAAGACATTTGTGCGCACATTTTTGCGTGGAATATGTTTTCGACTTTTTTGGGTAAATACCGAAAAGCGCGGTTGCTGGATCATGTGGTATGAATATGTATAGTTTCGTTAAAAACCTGCCAAACTGTCTTCTGGAGTGGCTGCGCCATCTTGAATTCCCACCAGCAGTGAGTGAGAGTTCCAGTTGCTCCACACCCCTGCCAGCGTTCGGCGTCGTCAGTGTTCCAGATTTTGGCTACTGTAACAGATGGGTAGCGGTATCTCATTGTTGTTTTAATCTGTAATTCCCCTAATGACATATGATAGGACTCACCTTTCCCCAGGCTTATTAATTTTTGAACAGAAGAAAAAAATGGAGGCCTTGTACTATCTAATTTCAAGACTTAATACAGAATTCGAGGCAGTGTGGAATCAATATATTGGCATACATCTAGACCAGAGGAACAAAATAGAGTGTCTAGAAGTCAAGTCCCCCTTATATGGCCACGTGATTTGTGACCAAAAACAGTATTTTTTTTTACCCCAAGTGATGCTGAAAAAAACTGGCTATCTGTATAAAAATAAATTAACCTTAATCTTTACCTCATACCACATTAAAAACAAATGTAATATTTATCATAGACCAAAATGCAACAGATAAATTATTAAAGCTTCCCGAAGAATACATAGGAGAAAATCATTGTGACTCTGTATTATTAGACACTATTCATTTAACAGTGGAACAAACTATTAATAAAACAAACTTCGTCAAAGTTACGTAATTTGCTTTTTTAAGCAAAAAGATGTTATTTTTTTAAGTACTCTCTATGCCCCACATGGGGCTTGAACTTACAACCTTGAGATCAAGGGTTGCATGCTCCACTCACTGAGCCAGCAAGGAACCCCCATAATTTCCTTTTTAAAAACAGATAAGAAAATGAAAAGGGGCACCTGGGGGACTCAGTCGATTAAGCGTCCAACTTTGGCTCAGGTCATGATCTCACAGTTTGGGAGTTCGAGCCCCGTGTCAGACTCTGCTGACAGCCCGGAGCCTGGAGCCTGCCTCGGATTCTGTGTCTCCCTCTCGTTGCCCCTCCTCCACTCATGCTGTCTCTGTCTCTCAGAAATGAATAAACATTTAAAAAAACGTTTAAAAAAGGAACAGATCATGGATACATGTAGCACACGGAGGCATCATGAAAACGTTACGCTAAGTGAAGGCGGTTAAAACCATAAGACTACAGAATGTATGATTCCTTCTATCTGAAATTCTAGAAAAGGCCAACATTCTTAACAGAAACCGGGGTAATTGTTGCTGGAGGTGGAGACTGGGATGGACTGGCTACAGAGGGGGGTGAGGGAATTTGGGGGGAGGGTATTAGAAAGGCTTCCTGGCTTGCTTGTGGTGGTGGTTACAAGACCTTAAATGGCCACCGGCCACCACCTTAAAATGAATGATGTAAATTACACCTCAGTCAACTGGGCAAGAAATAGAGTGGAGAAAATAACCATGTATGCAATTTTTTTAATTGTTAAGAAATGAAAACTATAGACTTCACACTAAAAAATACCAAGTAACAAAACAAAACGAGCTGTAAAGTGGATGCCAGGAGAAAATTAGTCAGCTGGACAACAGTGATGAAGAAGTCACCCAGAACTCAAACCAGTGAGGTGTTGTTTTGTTTTGTTTCGTTTTAAGGAAAGAACAGTTAAGAGACCTGAACGGCAGAGTTAGAGACTACGATATGTATCTATTTTCGAAATTTCATAAAAAGAGCAGAAAAGGAATACCAGGAAATAAATATTTCATAAGAGCATCACTGCGAAATTTCTGGATTTGTAGAAAGATGTGCTCTTTCGAGCAGTTCGCTCCAAGTTCTAACCAGGGCAAATAAAAATAAACCCTCAGGCACACACATGGCTGTCAAGTGGCAGAACCCCAAAAATAAAGAGAACATCTTTGAGCTAACACATTTGGAAAAAAAAAAAAAAAAGATTGCCACAAAGCTCTAAGCCTGCCGGCAGACTTCTAACCAGTGGTAATGAAGTCTCATCTTCAAAGGGGCCAAGGCAAAATAATTGTCAAGTCTGAACTGTGAACACGGGCCTTCTTCCAATGAGAGCGCAGAACCAGGATGGTTTCTGCTTTTCCAAGACTGTGCGTTTACCAAAGGCAAGTCAATGAAGGAGCAAATTAAGATCGTTCTCCTCTTTGGCGAGAAAAGGAAACCTGGAAAGGGCCGGGTAGGGAAACACTGGTGAGCCCAGGGACAGGGCATTTGATTGAATTAGCCGTTGACTGGGAAAAATGACCGTTCTGTGTTCTAAAATAAAAGCTTCCATAACAAATGGGCATAGCAACCTCTTTCCGTTCTGGAGGAGGAGGACAGCACCACACAGCGGAGTGTGAGGCTCTAGAAATCTTGATACGGATGCAGGGCACGAAATGCAAGGGAAAACACAGACACACAAAAATTCATTATGTGAAAAATCGACGAATATGGAATTTTGGCGGTCCTCTGGTGGTACCTCCGTCTCAGGGAGGTCCATGTGGGGCTTCACTCCATCCACCCCAGGCAAGTGTCATTATTTTTTTTAATGTTTTATTTATTTCTGAGCGGGGAGGGAGGGGCAGAGACAGAGCGGGCAGAGGATCCTAACCAGGCTCTGAGCTGTCAGCAGAGAGCCGGACACGGGGCTCCAACCCACGAACCGTGAGGTCATGACCTGAGCCCAAGTAAGACTCTCCAATGACTGAGGTACCCAGATGCCCCTCAAGTGTCCTTATTAATGTGATATTTGTCTTTGGTGCTTAAACTGCCCCCTGAGCTCAGTGAAGCCTTTGGACATTAGACACAAAACTGGATGGGTGAGATTTGTGCTTAGTATAACTACAGTGTGAAGTTAAGTGTCAATGCTAGACGGGCAAAGTCAATGTGGCCACCTCTTACATAATCTGCAGTTTCTTGCCACTGTTTGAAACTTATTTCACCTTTTGAAACTTATTTTTGCTCAAATTTGTTGTTATTGTTGCACCTGAAAAATTTCCCCATTTCTTAACTTTTTTTTCCTGAATATCGCACATACGGTAGAGGGGGCAGCACATACAAATTTCAGCTCAACCGATTACCACTTAGGGAGCAAAATCATGTAACCATCTCCCACTTCTAGAAATAGAACATCAGCCACACCCAGGAAACCGCCGAGTGACTCCTCCTTCCTGCAAAGGGCTGCAAACCCTTGCTTCCATCACGATCATTTATTTTTGCCTGTTCTTGTCTTTTATGTACAAGCAATCCTATAGTACGTGTTCTTCTAGGTCTGGCTTCTTTTCGCTTCATCATACGTTTGTGAGGTTCACCCTTGTTGCCGTGGGTTTATTTTTATTGCTGAGTAGTACTATGTTGTAGGACTATGCCATAAAACACCCAGATTCTTCTGTTGAGCAAGACTACACATTTCTTGGTGACCATGTGAATGCATTTCTACAGGGTTGCCACTAGACGTAGATTTTTCTGGGACATCAGGAACACATATGCTCGGCCCTGGTTGATAACGACGGTCCTCCAAATGTGATTTTGCCAATATCTGCACCCACCAATAACACCTGAAGGTTCCAGGTCCCCTACATCCTCAGTAAGATTCGTTGTGCCGGGATTTTAAATCGGGCCATTTTGGAGGGTGTGTAGTAAGCATCTCAAGGTTTTACTTTGCCTTCCTCTCATGGCCAACTGGGTTGAGTCCTTTTCTACATACTTACTGTCACTTGAACATCTCATCTTCGAATGCCACTTCACGCTTCCTGCCCACCCTTCTATGACCTTCTTTATCTTCTTACTGATTTGAAAGCGTTCCTTACACGTCCTGGACACAAGCCGTCTGTCACTTACATGTGTTGTCAATATCTCTGCCCCTGGTGCTGTTGTAATGTTATCTTCCAATCACTTGATCCTTTTTCAAAAGTTTTTAATTCAGGGGCGCCTGGGTGGCTCAGTCAGTTAAGCGTCCGACTTTGGCTCAGGTCATGATCTCACGGTTTTGGGAGTTTGAGCCCCGCATCGGGTTCTGTGCTGACAGCTCAGAGCCCGGAGCCTGCTTCAGATTCTGTGTCTCCTTCTATCTCTGCCCCTCCCCAACTTGTGCTCTGTCTCTCTCTGTCTCTCAAAAATAAATAAATGTAAAAATAAAAATAAATTAAAAACCAAGGTTTTTAATTCAAATAATTTCAGGTGGGGCACCTGCATGGCTCATTAGGTTAAGCAACTGATTCTTGATTTCAGCTCAGGTCATGATCTCTCAGTTTGTGAGTTCAAGCCCCACATTGGGCTCTCTGCTCTCAGCACAGAGTTCTCTTCAGATCCTCTGTCCTCTCTCTCTCTCTCTCTCTCTCTCTCTCTCTCTGCCTCTCCCCAACTCATGCTCACTCTCTCTCTCTCTCTCTCAAAAATAAATAAACATTTTTAAAAAACATAAAACATTTCAGGTTTAAGGAAAAAATTGCCATTCTACAAAGAATTCTCATATACCCTTTACTGAGATGAGACAAATGATAATATTTTATCATGTTTTTTTCTGTCTTTTTTGTCTCTTTTCTGAACCACTTGAAAATAAGCATTTAGCTTACCCTTAAAGACTTCCGTGTGTATTCCCTACATAGCTACAGCACCATGATAAAAGCTGGGAAATTTGCACAGCTTCTGTGCTATTATCTGTGGATATTACTCAAGTTTCACCTGTCGTTGTAACAATGTTATTTATAGCAAGAGAAAGAATGGTTTTGGTCCTGGTTCCAATCTAGGATCTTCATACCTTGTATTTAGTTACTGTGTGTCTTTACTCTCCCTTGATCTCTACTCCTCATGCTTTAGATTTTATATTAACTTTAACTGTTTTATTTTATTTTAATTCTAGTATAGTTAACAGTGTAATATTAGTTTCAGGTGAATAGTATAGTGATTCAACACCCGGTGCTCATCACAAGTGCTCTCCTTAATCCCCATCACCTATTTAGCCCATCCCCCCATCCACCTCCACTCTGGTAACTGTCAGTCTGTTCTCTAGAATAATAATCGCACTACTGGGTTTTTACCTCCAAAATACAAAAACACTACATCAAAAGGATGCATGCACCCCTGTGTTTACAATAGCCAAATTATAGAAGCAGCCCAAGTGTCCATCAACAGATGAATGGATAAAGAAGATATGGTATATATCTATATAATAGAATATTACCCAACCATAAAAAAGATTGAAATCTTACCATTTGCAACAACATTGATGGATCTAGACAGTATTATGCTAAGTGAAATAAGTCAAAGAGAGACAAATACCATATGATTTCACTGGTATGTGGAACTTAAGAAACTAAACAGGGGGCGCCTGGGTGGTTCAGTTGGGTAGGCATCTGACTTTGGCTCAGGTCATGATCTCGTGGTCCGTGAGTTCGAGCCCTGCGTAAGGCTCTGTGCTAATAGCTCAGAGTGTGGAGCCTGCTTCGGATTCTGTGTCTCCCTCGCTCTCTGCCCCTCCCCTGCTCACATTCTGTCTCTCTCTCAAAAAATAATAGACATAAAAAAAATTTTTTTAAGAAACAAAATAAACAAGCAAAGAAAAAAGAGAGAGACAAACCATAAGCAGACTCATGATGTCAACATTTTAAAAGACATTAAAATTATTATTTGGTAGAAGTTCCCTTGAGTGGATTTACCTGATGTTTCCTTATAATTTGATCCAAACCATCCATTTTTGGCACCAATTACACAAATGTGATTATATTCTTCTTGTATATTGCACTTTATTGCATATACTTATTATATTTATTTCTTCTATTGCATATTAGGAGGAAGACATAACAACAAGTTGTCCCAGTACTGGCGAAGTTGACTTTGATCACACTGACTAAAGAGCATACTGACAATTTTCTCTACTGCAAAGTTAAGAGTTATTTCTCTTTGTAACTGATAACTATGCTAGGGAAGGATACTTTGAGACTATGTAAATATCATGTTTCCCCCAAAATTTCTACCTACTAGTTTTAGTCACTCATGATTCTTGCCTAAATCAATTATTACCACAATTCTAATTCCATCATTCTACTTTTAATTAATTCTAATTCTAATTCTATCATTCTATTTTAATTAATTAATTAATTGGCATTCCATTGCGAGAAATACCTTTCCATTCTCTCCTTCATTTGTTCATTCATTCATTCACTTCTATTGGTATCAGTTGATGGATTCTAATTTCCTTCAGTAAGTTATAATCCATTATTGACACTGACTTTGAGTCTTCAATTGTTCCACACATTTCCAGTAGAGTCTTTCTTTTTTAAAAAAATATTAATATATTTATTGCATGAGAGAGAGAGAGAAAGATAGAGAGAGCAGGAGAGGGGCAGAGAGAGAGGAAGAAAGAGAATCCCAAGCAGGCTCCATGCTGCCAACGCAGAGCCCAATGAGGGGCTCGATCTCACCAACTGTGAGATCATGACCTGTGCCAAAAGTAAGAGTCGGACACTCCAACGACTGAGCCACCTGGGCACCCCTCCAGTAGAGTCCCTTAAAGCTGGCTGTGTTCCCTTTTGACATGTCTCCATCATTCTTTGAGCAATTCCTTCTTTCCTGAACATAGTAAGTACTGTATTTGCCTTTTATCTTCCCAGTTTCAGGTATGGATCGAACTTATTTATCCAAGGAGACTTTTTCTTTTTAATGACAAATATATTTAGAAATCAAGATCTTGGTACTAAGGGTATTTATTGCTGCTGGAGAATCATTGCTGTTTGACTCTTAGTGGACAGAGTTAGGAAAGATAGATAGATAGATAGATAGATAGATAGATGATAGATAATAGATGGAAAGATGATAGATGGATAAGTGATAGATAGATAGATAGATAGATAATAGATGGATAGATGATAGAAAGATAGATAGATAGATAGATGATAGATAATAGATGGAAAGATGATAGATGGATAAATGATAGATAGATAGATAGATAGATAGATAGATAGATAGATGATAGATGGATAGATGATAGATGGATAGATGATAGAAAGATAGATAGATAGATAGATAGATAGATAGATAGATGATTGATAGATAGGTAATATATACCATGAATTCTTACCGATGCCTCCAATTCCATGCCAATAACCAATGACACTCCAGTAAATGGAGCTCATTCCAAATCTCCCTATATTCACATTGCAATTGCTTTTTCGAACAATGAGAAACCTAATGCCCACTCTCCACTATATACTTTCTTACTGCATAATCCTAGAATATACCAGAATATATAAAACATTCTTTAAGAGTTGCTAAGCTGAACCACACCAAACTTCCTACCTAAAGTTCAATCCTTGCAATTTTTTGTGTTCATTCTGAAGCTACATTGTCAACACGCTCCCTTTAAAGATTACCTGGTTTCGTTTATTTTTCTCACTCAGCGTGGTTCTGTTATTCCTTTCAATTCCAGAGAAGTTGATTTGTTTCACTTTCTGTACCTTTTAGGTCTTTCTCTCATCTCTGTTGGTTTCTAAATTTGTCGTGTATGTGAAACACTAACATAGTTGCAGAAGTCTAAATTACAGAAAAAGTAACACTCAGGAAAGAAAGGGTCGCTACCCCGCTCCTTCTGTGCTGTCTCCACCACTGCTGTACTTTCTAGTCTGTTCCATGCCCTCTCCCATGGGTATCCAGTCTCATTGCTTTCTAGTTTTTCCCTTCCATGGTTCTTCATACACAAATAAGTACATTTATGCATAGCTCGTATACCCCTCCACTTTTACACAACAGGAAACCTACTGTAGCTACTCTTTGCCCATTTACTTTTTAATTTGATTTATTCAGTTTTAAAGGTTTATTGTTTTGAGAGAGAAGGAGAGAGAGTGTGTGAGTGAGGGGAGGGGCAGAAAAAGAGGGAGAGAGGATCCCAGGCAGGTTCCGAATGGTCAGCACAGAGCCTGATGCAGGGCTTGACCCCGTGAACTGTGAGATTGTGGCTTGAGCCGAAATCAAGAGTTGGTCGCTTAATGGACTGAGCCCCCCCGGGCGCCCCTACTTTTCTATTTTCACAAATGGTCTCGGAAGTCATTTCAGTTCACAGCGTTCTTCTTCACTCTGCTTTCTTTACAGCCGCCTGGGGCTTCACTGTGACCGCAAGCCTGGGGACTGTCCAATCGCTGTCCTATGTATGGGTATCAACGGTGTCTCAGATATGCTGCAGTCACACGCAGTGGTGCATGAATAACCTTGGGCACGTGTAGGTTGCGCGTTGTTAGGGGCGTATCTCACAAGTAAATGCTTACAGGTGAGATTGCGGGGTCATTTTTGGATATTGCCACATCGCTCCAGAGTCGTCTTATCCGTTACGTCCTCGGAGGCAAAAGTAGGAGAGTACACACGTTTGCACAGCTACAGCCATGCAATGTGTGGTGACGGATTTCAGTTTTGTCCATCTGATGAATGAGAAATGATACAGCAGTGTGGCTTTAACTTACAACTCTTTTATTAGGAGTAAGGTGGAAACTGTTTGCTACGTTCGGTGGAACTCAGGAGTGAAAACAGCTCGGCTTGCTGCTTTTTAATTTTTTTTTTGTTTAACGTTTATTCATTTTTTGATAGAAACAGAGTGGGGGAGGGGCAGAGAGAGAGAGGGAGGCACAGAATCCGAAGCAGGCTCCAGGCCCCGAGCTGTCAGCACAGAGCCCGACGCGGGGCTCGAACGCACGGATCGTGAGATCATGACCTGAGCCGAAGTCGGACGCCCAACCGACTGAGCCACCCAGGCGCCCCTTGGCTTGCTGCTTTTTAAAATTACTCTCCAGTTCCTTTAAACTTGCTCTATCTCTTTTATAGAAATTGATGTATTTGATCTTTCTGTTTCCAATGAGTATGATTTTGGTAAATATTTACTCCAAAAACAAACCAACAAAAGCTATCAATTCCATCTAGGTTTTCATTTTTTTTCCATAGCGGTTTATAAAATAATATTTTGTATTTCTAAAAAAATTCTTCTGTTTCAGTGTTGTGTTCCCTCTTGTAATTTCATATTTTGCACATCATTTTCTATTTTTTTCCTTCTCCTTTTTTTGATTAGGCTGGCTAATGCTTTGTTCATTTTGTTCATTTTTTAAAAAATAAACATTTTGATGCAGTGATGAATTTACTGTTTTTCTATTATCTGCCTCATTAATTTTGGCTTTTAGCTTTATATTCCCCCCCCCCTTTGTCCTCTGAATTAGTTAACCTTATCATTCTTTTTTCTAACTTTTGGAGTTGAACATTGAATAAACTCATTTTTATTCTTTCTTTTTCATTGTTGTGTTTTTTAAAAAAAATTTTTTTAACGTTTATTTATTTTTGAGACAGAGAGAGACAGAGCATGAACAGGGGAGGGTCAGAGAGAGGGAGACACAGAATCCGAAACAGGCTCCAGGCTCTGAGCTGTCAGCACAGAGCCCGACGCGGGGCTCGAACTCACGGACCGCGAGATCATGACTGGAGCCGAAGTCGGCCGCTTAACCCAGGCGCCCCCATTGTTGTGTTTAAGGCAATGAATTATCTTTGGTAACTGACGGTGGCGTGTTTTCAGTGTCACCAGCTTTGAGACGTGGTGTACTTTCTGTTGGGATTCCCCTTTTCACCCAATAGTTAGCTGACCTTACTACCTTGAGATCAGAGAGCGTTGTAATATTTCCATCTTACGGACCTTCATGGCATTTTCTTTATAACCTAATGTGTGATTATTTTGGTCAGTGTTGCATGTTGCAAGGCTTACTCTCTGGTTTAAGGATGTAAACACGGAGACGTATTGATTCTGTCATTCAGTTCTTGGGTATCCTCATTTATTTTTCGTCCACTGTTTGGGGGCACCTGGGTAGCTCAGTCGGTGGAACGTCAGACTCTTGATTTCAGCTTAGGTCATGACCTCAGGGTCTTGGGATTGAGTCCCGCGTTGGGGTCTGTGCTGAGTGTGGAGCCTGCTTGGGATTCTCTCTCTCTCTCTCTCTCTCTCTCTCTCTCTCTCTCTCAAATAAAATTTTTAAATAAAGAAAAAGAACAAGAGTTGGGTTCTCCCACATTCGAATGTTCCTGCCACCTTGGCCCTCCTATAGTTTCCACTATAGAAAGGTGTCTGCAATGTTGCTATGTTCCTTGGCCCATAGATGTTGTGAACAGTGAACTTAGTCAAGTTCCATGCTTTTGGACCTGAATTATACTTTGCTGACATCATGATTGCAATCTCCACACTCTTGTTTCCATTTTCCTGGGAGGATAAAAACAAAATCCCCTTATTTTTAGTCTTTCTGAGTCACTCCCTGTATTGGTGGAAAGGGAGGGGTTCTTATGTACCAGACTTGTATCTTGTTTCGTGAGCCAAGTTTAAAATATTTTTTAATGAGTCAATTAAGCCCATTCACATGTATTAATAGGACAGTTATGTTTGGTCTCAACTCTTGTCATATTATTTTGGTTATAATTGCATCCTGTATTACGTTTGTTGCTTCTTTGCATGATATTTTGTCTTTATACTTTTATTTGGATACAGTTTTACTATAATCTCCTCACTTGACCCCAGCTATTTAACAATCAAAGGGATTATTGGACTCCCTTCTTTCCTTCTCCCTTCTCAGCACCTTTGATTTAAGCCTAGATTTACAATTAAAATGTATTAAAAGCGGGGCGCCTGGGGGCTCAGTCAGTTAAGCGTCCAACTTCAGGTCTGGTCATGATCTCACGGTTCGTGAGCTCGAGCCCCGCACCGGGCTCTGTGCTGACAGCTCGGAGCCTGGAGCCTGTTTCGGATTCTGTGTCTCCCTCTCTCTCTGCCCTCCCCCGCTCATCCTTTGTTTCTCTCTCTCTCTCCCAAAAATAAATAAACATTAAAAAAAATGTTTTTTTTTTCAACGTTTATTTATTTTTGGGGGGGACAGAGAGAGACAGAGCATGAACGGGGGAGGGGCAGAGAGAGAGGGAGACACAGAATCGGAAACAGGCTCCAGGCTCTGAGCCATCAGCCCAGAGCCCGACGCGGGGCTCGAACTCCCGGACCGCGAGATCGTGACCTGACTGAAGTCGGACGCTCAACCGACTGCACCACCCAGGCGCCCCTATAATTCTATTGTCCTTGAAGTTACTTGATCTCTTGGCCCGGAGGCCTTGGGCTTTCTTCTCTATGTTTTAAGTCAGTAATTTCATTGGGATATGTGTCAGAGCCATGGTTGGGGATCAGTTTTCACGAGTAGCTGTTGGGTCTTTTTAGCATGAAAACTCAGGTTTTCTTCTTTTCTCAACAGTTTTGTTACAGATTTAAATAGTAATTCTTCCCCCATTGTTTGCTTTTCCTTTTCGGGGCTTAAGTTGCCTATATAAGTGCAGGTTCCTTACACCTTCCTTGTCAATGACTTTCTGACCCCCTTTCCACCTGCTTTGTCTCCTTCGCTCTCTCTTTGCTATCGTCCTGTTTCTCTTCTTTGTCCTTAGGTAATTTTCACTTGAATCTCTCCTCTTTAGGAACTTGAATTTAGTCGCTATTTCTGATGTGATGGTATCTTTTCCTTCTATTCTTTTCCTGAAATGCTCAGGGCACCTGGCTTAGTCAATTAAGCATCCGACTTGGCTCAGGTCATGACCTCATGTCCACTGATTGCTTCCAAATCCAGATGACCTTTGTCCCCAGGGTAAGCTCTGGACACTTGTTTCAGGCATTCCAGGGTCAGCACCCCCATTCCAGGGTCAGCACCCTGACCCATTCCAGGGTCAGCACCTCTCCACTCCAGCGTCGGCGCCCCCCCACTCCAGGATCGGCACCCCTCCACTCCAGGGTCGGGACCCCCCATTCCAGGGTGGGGACCCACCATTCCAGCGTTGGGAACCCTCCACTCCAGGGTCTGCACCCCCCCATTCCCGGGTCGGGACCTCCCCCACTCCAGGGTCAGGACCCCCCCATTCCAGGGTCAGCACCCCCCACTCCAGGGCCAGCACCCCCTAATTCCAGGGTCAGGACCCCACCACTCCAGGGTCGGGACCCCTCCACTCCAGGGTCGGGACCCCTCCCCATTCCAGGGTCAGCCCCCCCCTACTCCCAGGTCAGAACCGCCCCCCCCCCCCAGGGTCGGGACCCCTCTTGAGTCCCAGGGAAATCCTCAAGGCTTTTCATAATCTATAACCTAACACCACACACTAAATCCGTTATTTCTTTAGAGGAAACTGTTGACATTGGACGCTTTTATGCAAATATTTTTATAATTTTGCAAAAGATTTACCAGGGTCCCTTCCATTCTACTCATTCTTTGCTGCTGTTTGCAGAGTAAACATTCTGTGTTTGGAACTTCGGATCAACAGACAGAATATTCTCTCTGAAAGTTGGAGTTCACATAAGCAGATCCCTAAAGGGGGGTGGGGAATCCCTTTAAGTCAATTGTGCTCAATTCCCTCGCTTGTACTTTCGCTTTCCTCTCCGGGCCATTACAGCCCCACTGATGTACTTTAAAAGCCAGTGCTGACGGATAAAGCTCACGGATGATGAATATTCATCACTGCAGCAAACTGGGAATCTAGGCAGGAAGGATACTGTTCTATAAGCACCTCCTGTCACATGGGCCAGCTCAGGGATTTGATTTTCTAAGGAAATGCTCTGTTTCTTAGAATTGCTCTCTGTCTTTATCTCTGTTTCTCTGTCTTTCTGTGTTTTTTCTTTGTCTCTCTGTCTCTCTCATAGCCTCACCCTCTGTGTATTTTAATATATACCATTTGAACATAGACCAAATGATCTAATAAAATGGTGTGACGCAGGGGATTTTGTCAAGGATTGTAAAGCATGTTTCAGACATTAGCTGGTGAGCCCTAACTTCCTGATGAGCTTTCTGCCCAATAAACACCAAATGCAAAGAGAGGGAGGCATTCTTGGAATTGACAGGTCAGCTGTCTCAACATAAATACGAATTCAATCTCAGCAATCTTGTTTTCTGTGGCAGCATCTAGGACGACAATCTTATTTGCTGAGTCTAATCACTTTGGGGTTCAAAACAAAAGCATCGAGGTGGAATCATGTTTGCTGTTAAGTAAATCACCTTTATTGTAAAAAAATCGAATTGCAACAGAAATGCGGGTGTCCAAAATAAATGTTTAGCCAACCTTGATGCTTTACAAAATAATTTTAAAAGAAACTAGTATCTGTTCCTCATTGACAAGTGCTAATACATTGCCAACAAAAAGAAACAGGTGTTTCACCAGGGGCTCCTGGGGAAGCTGATGTCCCAGGACCTCCTGGTGGATGACTGGTGATGTGTTTCTAATAGCCTCAGACGTCTTACATGGTTGCAATAAGCAATTCCGTTTCCAGGATCTCGCTTTATTTTTTTATTTTTTTTAATGTTTATTTATTTGGGGGGAGAGAGAGAGACAGAGCATGTGTGTGCGCACATGCGCGCGCACGCACACACACACACACACACACACACACACACACACGTGAGTGGGGGAGGGGCAGAGACAGAGAGAGAGACTCAGGAACCTTGAGATCATGACCTGAGCTGAAATCAAGAGTCAGATGCTTAACCGAGCGAGCCACCCAGGCACCCCTCCAGGCTCTCATTTTAAAGAAATAATCACCGGGGCGCCTGGGGGGCTCAGTTGGTTAAGCGTCTGACTTCGGCTCAGGTCATGATCTCGCGGTTTGTGAGTTCGAGCCCTGTGTTGGGCTCTGTACTGACAGCTGAGAGCCTGGAGCCTGCTTCAGATTCTGTGTCTCCCTCTCTCTCTGCCCCTCCCCTGCTCTCTCTCTCTCTCTCTCTCTCTCTCAAATAAATAAATAATAAATGGAACAAAAAAACCCATTAAATAATCATGAATATGAACAGAGATTGGGTACTAGGATATCCATTGCTTACTGTTATTGATAGCAAGAAATGATGTAAGTGAACGAGTCAATAAAAACCATCTAAAACCCCCACCACTCCCAGAAGGGAAAACAAATTTTCATGCACACTGAGTGTGTTGTTGGTTTGGTCTCTTCCCCACCCCCCCCCCCAACCTCCACCCCTGGCACGCTGCCTGCTCAGTTTCTCCAAGGACCTGGGCGGTCTCCCTCCATCCCTGCATCCCACACCTGCACCACTGCTTAGAGATTTCCACCTGCCTGCGACTCCACCACGGATGTCCCTGCATTCACGCCCACTGTCTCAGGGGAGGTGGCCTCTGCTCCAGCAGCAGGGAAGGGAGCGAGGGGGACAGTATCCTTCTTCCTTCCTCATCCCCTCCACCCAGCCCCCTGCACCCGGACCTCCTCCATGGACCGCCTCTAGACTCACCTGTGCCCCGTGAAATCGCTGATGATCAACTGTTTTGGGGTTTTTTGCTTGTTTGTTTTTACCCAGAACAACAGCAATTTCATGAGGTTCCACCTGATAGAAAACTCTCCATCATTCCTTCCCCACTTCCAGCCAGACATTCTTTGTTGGGTAGTCAGTGAGTCTGATTGATGCTAACACTTGTGATTTGCTGTGAGGGGTTCCCTGGGCAGGTGACTTCTCAGCACCCAGCGTAAGACAGAAAAAGAGTGGGGTCCGATGCCAGCTCAGGGATTCACAGGAAGCGATCTCCAGAACCACCAGGAGTGCAGACGAAGGGCTGGAATGACAGGCGTGCACCCCTGGGGGACCAGGGAAGGGGATCTCTGAGGACCACGGGCCAGGGGGAGCCAGATCAGTGATGATGGAGAGAGGGTCGGACATGCTGGGGTCGGGAACTCGGACTTCGTAGATTTCCCCAGTGGGGAAAAGTGTTTCATTACATTGTGGCGCAAAGTTAACCAGAGCGGAGCTGACACCAGGTAGCGGGACGTGAGAGAGCCCCCGGGCTGGGGTTCTGGGCTCTGTGTGAGGCTGGAGTGTGGGATTGGAGAAAAGGGGAGACACAAGTGATAATTCTCAGAACAATCCGCAGGAATTGTTGGCTACTTGAAAATTATAATTGAGGAGCCAGGAGGAAAAACAAAATAACAGCTAAAAGCCGGAACTCTGGTGGTGCCACTGACGTCAATGGGCGGCTTGACTGGGGTAGGAAAGTTAGTTTTACAAGATTGCAGGAACTTTCTTGCTCAACTCAGTGTGAAGGTCAGTTTTCTATTGGTCTACTTCTACGTGGAATCTAAAACACAAACCACAGGGCGCCGGGGTGGCTCAGGCAGTTAAGTGTCCGACTCTTGGTTTCAGCTCAGGGCATGATCTCATGGTTTGTGAGTTCGAGCCCCGGGTCGGGCTCTGTGCTGACAGTGCGGAGCCTGGTTGGGATTCTCTGTCTTCCTCTCTCTGTGTCCCTCCCCTGCTTGCACACAAACACTCTATCTCTCAAAATAAATAAATAAACATTAAAAAAACAAACATCAGGACAGAAGCAGACTCCTAAAAACAGACAACAAACTGGTGGTTACCAGAGTGGGGAGGCGTGGGGGGGGATGGGGGAAGTAAGTTTAGGGGTCAAGGCGTACACACTTCCAGTTATTCCAGAAATAAGTTACGGGGATGTAACGGCAGAGAAAGTGCCGTCCAGAATGTTGTAGTCGCTTTGCGTGGTGACAGAGGCCTTTTCGGTGGGGATTATTTGGTAACACAAAAAAACCACATGCAGCCATTGTGACGTACCCGAAACAGATAGGCTGTTGTATGTCAATTATACTCGGAGAAAGACGGTTTCCTATCTATCTCTATTTGCATCTATTTATATCTATTTATCTTTATCTCTGTTACCTATCTACCTATCAGTCAAGTACCTATAGTCTATCTAAATGTATGCATTTATCTACTATCTATCTCTGTCTACGTATCTGTATATCTGGGGTAGCCATCCGTATCTGTTATCTATCCATCCCCGTCATCAATCTATGTATTTACTCATCTATCTCTATCATCTGTGTATCTGTCTTTGTATCTATATCACTCATCTTTGTATCTTTCTATATCACTTTGTATTTATCTGGGCATCTGTGTATCTATCTATGTATCCAGTTATGTCATTTATCTTTGTATCTACCTATCTATATACCTATCTTTATATCTATCTTTGTATCTATCTATGTATCTATATATCTATGTATCTATGTGTCTTTCTTTGTGTCTATCTATATCACTTATCTTTATATCTATCTATCTATCTATTATCTTTATATGTATCTATCTTTATATCTATCTATATATCTATCTATATACCTATGTATCTATCTATGTATCTATGTATCTTTCTTTGTATCTATCTATATCACTTATGTTTATATCTATCTATGTATCTATCTTTATACGTATCTATGTGTCTATATATCCATGTATCTATGTATCTTTCTTTGTGCCTATCTATATCACTTATCTTTATATCTATCTATCTATCTTTATATCTATCTATCTATCTATGTATCTATCTACCTATGTATCTATCTACGTCTCTATGTATTTATCTATCATCTATCATTTATCCTACCAGTTTTCTTTCTCCAGTAGGACCCTGATGGACCTAACAAGCTCAATTATTCTGGAAAAATCCAGGTCCCCTTTCTCTGTCACAGCGGAGACCTGATGCAGCTCTCCCTCCCCGGGTTCCCGGGTGGCGGTTCTCCGTGTGACAGGCGGTGAAACCCCTTCCCACGCTCACCACAGTCTAACTGGAGGAGCATGTGCTGCCTCGCGTGACAAGACTCTCTCTAAAGAAGGAGGAGGAGATGCCGTGTCTGGGCGGTGGGAGCTCCCGAGCTCCCACACCTGCTTTCTGCTCCCTGACGCTCAGGGTTCCGCTCGGTCCATCTCCGCCCCTGGCCTCGACCTTCCGGATGGATTGCACGGTGACATTGCATTTTGTCCCCCTTCCCCGGCTATCAACTCAGGAAGGCTCGGAAGAATAACATTTTAACGGCTTGGAAACTGTTCCCAACAGAATGATCTGAGAGAGGATTTTTCAAGGGTTACATCACTAAATGACCAAACAAAGACACAGTGTCTGGCTCCCGCCCACATGACTCCACTTGTGAGCCATGTTTTCATAATGATGTAGCAGGATTGAGACACACCCCTTTTATAAGTGGTAAAAAGAATATTAGCATAGAAATGAACGCCTGGACCTCAGAACTGGGAAGCCAGCAGAGAACCTTAAAAAACAAAGTGAGCCTGACTTAACAAGAATAGTTGAAACGTATTGGGACATTAGGCACGCAGAGCCCATTACCTCACATGACCCTCGCAGGATCCCTACGGATGAGTCCCCTATTGTCCTCGTTTGACACAAGGGGACACTGGTGGCTCAAAGAGGCTGGTTGATCTGACCAGCTACCAAAGGGAGGCATGGGGACGAAGGCCAGGTTACATGGGACTCCAAAGTCCCCTTCCTTCTGCTGTTGATTCCGATGAAGCACGAATGAGTTAAAGGCTAAAATATAGAAAAAGTGGTCTGTCAGTGAAGTCCCCTTGCATTTCTCCACGGATAGGATGAGCATCTGAGATTTTTAGAGTACAGTCTTGAAGTTTTAAAAAATGCCCCGTGGAGTAGATACGGAGAACTGATCTCAATGAAACATAACTCTGGTCTTTAAGGGTGTTTACAAGGGTTTTTGTTTCTTTAATGGGTCCCGTACTCTGCACCAGGGCTGTCTCCAGCCAGCAGGACTTAGTGATTAATTCCCCTTTTTTGTGTCAAGGACCAGAGTGACTTTATATAAAGCTGGTCGTTGGCCCTATTTGCTTCCCTGTGGGAAATCACGCTTTCCACTCATGCCCTTCCCGCCACACAGTGCCCTTCCCGACCATCCTCACAGGGGTGTGAAACAATTAACACCAGGGTGCTGGCAGGGGCTTAAAATCCTCCAGGGTGCCGGAACATAGGAGAACAGACACTTGGCAAATACCGTCAACGCTCCTAGGAACTGGCGGTGAAGTTAATACTCCAGGGACATCCAAAAGCATGATCCCTTCCTGGAATAATCTGGAATAATACACCAAACACGTTCCTGGAAGTCACACTATTTGCGCCTTTGGGCCTTTACTATCTGCCCCGCCTTTCCTTCGCCTCTCGTTCCTTCCTCAAGTGCTGGAGAAATGGTAGATCCAGAAGATTCTGGCAAAAATTTACTGTCCACTGATGGCGAGTGGCCGAGAGGTCCCGAGTACCCACGATGACTCCATAACATATTTATTGTTGATTTCTAAATGACGTGGGTCCACGGGGCAAGGCCGGGTATTTTTCCCCCACATCAGAGGAGGCAGGGAATTTAGACCCTCTGTCTTCTGGATATGGTGCCGAGCGCTGGACAGACAGAGGTCTTGCCCCAGAATGCCCCAGCTTCTGTATCACAGACACAGCAACAAACACTCATCTTCTTAGAGCCTCAGCTTGCCAACAGGGTTGTCGAAGCTGGGCCAGCCTCTCTGTCCCCAGATCTGTGTCACCTCTCGTTTGCGCTGCCTCTATACTGAGCTTTATTGGTTTCTTCTAAATAAGGGAGCAGAAGTACAAGAAACTGTAGTTTGGGGCTTCAAGTATTTCTAAAAGCATTGTAATCAAGGTAATGGGGGGGCTCAGTCGGTTAAGCCTACGACTTTGGCTCAGGTCACCTGTGGTGCACTTTGTGGTGCATGGGTTCGAACCCTGCGTCCGGCCCTGTGCTGACAATGTGGAGCCTGCTTGGGATTCTCTCTCTCTCTGTCTCTCTCTCTCTCTCTCTCCCCCACTCACACTCTGTCTCTCTCAAAAAATAATAAACACTTAAAAAATTAAAAACTAGGGGCGCCCGGGTGGCTCAGTTGCTTAAGCGTCCGACTTCGGCTCAGGTCATGATCTCAGTTTGTGGGTTCAGGTCCCGCATTGGGCTCTGTGCTAACAGCTCGGAGCCTGGAGTCTGCTTCAGAATCTGTGTCTCCTTCTTTCTCTCTCTCTGCCTCTCCCCTCCTCACACACACTCTCTCTCTCTCTCTCTCAAAAATAAATAAACATTAAATTTTTTTTAATTAAAAACTAAAATAAAAAGGAACAAAAAACTTGCTGGAGGGGGGGTGCTTAAGCCAGAATCTCCCCTCCCCCGCATCTCCTGAGACTGAATATACAAGTGGACGATGGCGAAACATATATGAAAACAGAACCCTGATCCCCACCAGCAGCAACCAGCCCAGGACGCCCAACAAAACCCCCTGTGTCAATGAGCCCCCGGTGGCCAGGCCTTGGTCATGCCTGACAGCCTCTCTAATGTTTGTTCCACTGCAACTGAGGCCCAATCAGAGAAAGTCAAATAATCCAAAGACGGCTCCACGGGTCTGGCGTGGAGCATAGATTTGCCATTTGCTGTGACAGGAAGTCAGTAGAAGGGACCTCTGTTCTGGGCTCCCCAGAACACAGGCACCTGTGCTGGTCCAGGAACAGTCTGTTACCACGCTGCAGAGAGAAATAGCCAGAGGGACACCTGGGTGGCTCAGTCGAAGCGTCCAACTCTGAATTTCAGCTCAGGTCATGATCTCATGGTAACCGAGTTCGAGCCCCGCATCAGGCTCTGTGCTGTCAGTGCAGATCCTGCTTGGGATTCTCTCTCTCTCTCTCTCTCTCTCTCTCTTTCTGCCCCTCCCCTGCTCTCTCTCTCTCAAAATAAATCAGTAAACTTAAAAAAAAAAGGCATACTGACAGTGGTCAGAAACATTTAGAGCAATTCTGTTCTGTTTATTCTAATGATAGCTATTGAAATGTCATTTTATGTCTGTTACATCTAGTAAAAAGTCGGAGTATATTGTTAGCATGTCTCTTTTTATTTATTCAGGAATTCATTTCTATTAGGCTTTTTATTTTTTGTTTTGATTTTTTAAAATATTTATTTATTTTTGAGACAGAAAGAGGCAGAGTGTATGGGGGGTGGGGGGGGGTGTGCAGAGAGAGAGGGAGACACAGAATCAGAAACAGGCTTCAGGCTCCCAGCTGTCAGCACAGAGCCCGACGCAGGGCTCGAACTCATGCACCACAAGGTCGTGACCTGAGCCAAAGCCGTACGCTTAACCGACTGAGACACCCAGGAGCCCCTCTATTATACTTTTTAAAAATACTGGCCTGCAACGGATCAAAAATGATAATGAACCCTTCCCTACAGAGAATCAAGAATCACTGCCCCATTTCCCTTCAGGAATGAGTAGTGGCAAAGACAGTGAGCCATGGTGGGTTGTCAATAAATGCGATAAAGATCCCTTGAATAAATAAACAAAGGAAACATGAATTGAGTGAGAAATACGTCATTATTTATTCAATACACACGAGGTCAGCATGATCTTGGGAGCGTAAGATTCCTGTCGCAAGTTTCCCAGCAGGGACATAAACCATATGACAAGTTTTCTCTGCCATAAGAGCTGTGTGCTCAAGAGCTCAAACCTCAGGCACCGTAAAACCTAAACAAAAAGCAATTTGGCCAGCATGGAATATCAATAAATCGCAGTAACTTCTTTATAAGACAAGTAAGATTTGAATTCCATTTCCCCACATAAAATAATAGGAATACAGAGAGACCAAAGGTATTCATATTTTGTCGCTGGCCATTTGTAATTAAAAACAACTGTTCTAAAGGGTAGCGGCTAGTTGTCATGGACCAGAATCCATCGGGGCCACTCCCGGAGGATCTCAGACACATGTCCTCAGGATACATCGTACTCAAAGGGCTGATGGGGCAAGTAAACATGGACAGAAAGCCCCATGTATGCACCTGCCAAAGTGCACAGCACTGATGCCGATCTCATGCTCAATTTCAGGATTCTCCTCGTTCTTGTGGCCAAAAAAACATCGACAAGAACGGTGACACTTAGCGCGATGTGAGAAAGAGACAGTGTCCAAGTAGCCTGCTCTGCATGAAGGCGACAGACACTGATTCCTGGGCCGTCTGTCTCGTCGGGTCCACAGCTGTCTCGGTCATGAAGAACATGGAAATCGTGGCCCTTAAACCAGTGGTTCTCCGTCTTTCACCAGCACGGCAATGTGCCTGACGGCATTCGCTTACGGGACGCACTCCCCTCAGCGAGACAAGCTATGCACATTCCAGAAGCGGCAGCCATAACTCAAGGGAGGACGAGAGGAGCTCACGAAAGGGTGAACCTTAAAACCAGTGTGGTTTCCAGTAAATCGTCTGCAAACTTTGCTACTTTGCGAATAACACGCTTTGACACACCCGACACGTGAGTACAACCCATCGGCGTGGAACAGCTCTGGGGTTAAAGGCTGTCTCCTCCTCCCTTGTCTAGAACCACAGTGACCCATGTCTCAGGGTCACGGAGCCATGGTCGTTCAAGCATTCGATTCACAAGCATGTATTCCGGTTGTGCTGAGTGTTGGGCTCTGAACAAGCCATCCGTTCTTAGCACCTCTGTCCTCAAGAAGCCCACAGCCAGGGGGAGAGCCGGCCAAGGAAGACATCAATCCGTGTCCACGTAGAAGTGATAACGGACAGTGACAAGGACGTGGGGGTTCTCTGCAGCCCACAAGCCCAGCTGTGATATTTGGCACTCAGGAGCAGGATGTGACTGAAACGTCTGGCCACAGGACGGTTTTCTTAGTTTCAGTGTAATTACGCGTGTGCCCTTCTGTCTTGAAAGGGCAGAGAACCTAACTAAGGTATTTTAGGGATCTCTGGGATTTGTTTTAATCAGGTATGGTAAGACGGGCAGACATAGAAATGACCTTCAGTAAGGAAGACCTATACACTCACGGTTCCCTGGAAGCAGGAAACATGGCATGTGGGGCCACGCGGGAAGCACCGGCTTCAGCCAAGAGGCAGCGGAGCCCAGGAAAATGCTGACGAGAACCTCTGCTGTGGTTTCCATGGGTGGGAATGGGCAGCTTCAGAATTGGCTACTTTGAATAATTTCAGTGGGCCCTGGGGCACAGGGGCTGTCGAGTTGTCTGGCACGTAGATCTGGGCTGATTACAGCGGTCGGGAGCGGGGGGTCTTGGCCCGGAGTGTAAGAGCCCGATAAAGAAGGCATCTGGAAGGGTTGCCTGGGTGGCTCAGTCGGTTAAGCCTCGACTTTGGCTCTGGTCATGATCTCACAGTTTGTGAGTTCCAGCCCCACGTCAGGCTCCGTGCTGACAGCTCAGAGCCCGGAGCCTGCTTCTGTGTTTCCTCTCTCTCTCTCTGCCCCTCCCCAACTCGTGTTTTCTCTCTCTCTCTCTCTCAAAAATAAACATTAAAAATAAAAAAAAAATAAAATAAGAAGGTGGCCGGAGGGGCGCCTCGGTGGCTCAGTTGGTTAAGTGTCCAACTCTCGATTCCGGCTCAGGTCATGATCTCGAGGTCCGTGAGATCGAGCCCCGAACGGGGCTCTGCATGGACAGCACAGAGCCGGCTTGGGATCCCCTCACTCTCCTCGTCTCTCTCTGCCCTTCCCCCCTCTCCTAAAATACATAAATAAAATTAAAGACAAAAAAAAGAAGGTGGCTGGAGATATTTCCCACAGGGAAGGTGAGTTCGCAGACAAGTCATTTGCAACCTCTAGGGGTGGTACGCCTCCGGGGTTAGTGAGGCCCCGGACGCCAAAGGAAACCTGTGAATCACAAAACTTTTTGCCATCTTTTGCCATCTGGGTGGATGCACGCGTGCACGGTGTCGTGAAACTCCGATAATACTTCGAGGAACTAAATAGGAGACCGTGTTCCTTCAGCTAAGCTCTGCAGGACCTAAAGAGTAAATTTGGAAGTGCAGAGCCCCCGACCATTCTGAAATTTTCCAAGGGACCTGGGAGGGATCTTCATTTCCTTGTACTTGATTTTACGAAACTTCATGCCCGCCTGACTCATTTTCCCTCCCCACTAACAGCATTGCACTACCCTCTTTGTGAAGGTCTACATACACCCTCCACACCCCCAGAAAGTTGGTCTCTTCGGGTGTTTCATCATCACCGCCCCTCCTCAGGTAGAAATTATTATGTTTATTCGCCGATGAGGACATTAGGGTAAAAGGGTTATCTAACTTTCCCCAAGGGTCACACAGGGGGCAGTCTGTGGATCCAGGATGGGCCCCTCGCTGTCCGGCTCTAAACTTCGTCCCGCCCAGCCACTCACCGCTGTCTGGTCTAGAGGCTGAGGTGACTTCCCCCAATCCTTTTTTCCGATGGCTTCTTGTGATGCCTTGTGGCCCAATGGCAGAGGAGAACTGAAATCTGTCCCATTGGGACCTCGGCCAGCTCAGCCAGCCACAGGGCTCACGCACAGGGCTCACGGTGGCACCGGAAGGCAGACACCATCCGGTCGAAAACGTGTGAGGATTCACGCCATTCCCGGTCACACTCCGCCTACAGACAAAGATCGCTCTTCGACATTTCAGCCCCACTCCCGCTTGGGGAGGGACCCTAACATCTATGAAGTTATTTAGGAGTACTTTACGCACATCATCTCCTGGATGTCAGCCCCATGAAGGCTGTCCAGAGAAGAGTGGCTGGGAAGCTTGTCTGGGGTCGCAGGGCTCAGAAGGGTCAGATGCTGGATCCCAACCCAGGAGGGCTAGGCGAGAAAGCCACTTCTCTCCGTGGACCAGATCATTCACTGGCTTCGATGGAAGGAAACCCTGGTTGCCTGAGCTTAAGGCATTCCCCACGGCTTGTCCTGGAGTTTTGGCTTCCGTTTGCCCCGCGTGGGTCCCAGACAGGCTGCCGGAGAGACCCTCCCCTCCGCAGTGGCCCCGAGGGTGCCTTTTCCCACCAGCAGCCCTGCCTCCCGCATTGTGAGGGGAGGATTATATCAACTTCCAGACAAGGAGAGTCTTGGCGTCACCAATGTTTGGGCTGGAAACAGTATCCTGGCAGCCTGGGTGGGGACCAGGGAGAGAAAAGTGGCCGAGGTACACGGGAAGAAGCCAGTAATGTGGCGTCCTCCCTACTCCTGAATTTTAGTTCAATAAGGAGGAGAAGAAAGGTTGACTTTACGTCATTACGCAGAACGTTCAATTCCTACGCCTTCTTCTCTCCCCAAGCTGGCATGTCTCATTCACCATTTTATAGTGTCATGGTCTGGTCCCCAAGAAAGGTAATGCACATGAGTTTTAGTAAACTAACGCATACAATTAGAGACGGCCAGCGCGGGATGCAGGAGTGAGGCTGGCTGGGGGCGGGGGGTGGGGGATCGCGAGAGGACAGGCATTCCCAAACTGGCCATGACTCCGTATCAAGGGCAACTGCTCCCTCAGTCTCCAGCCTTCAGTGAGGCTCTAAGTATCACCAGTGTCAGGAGAGTCCGTCTGGGGAGAGGAAAGGAGAAGCATTCACCTGCCAGCTCCCGTCGCCTGGGTCAAAGGTTATCATCATGGGAGTCGCTATTCCAGACACACCCCTGCCTGACCCGTGGTGGGGCAGGCAGTCCTGGAAAATCACCCCACATGGGTCATAAGTTCTGGCTTTCCTTGTGAGTCCACTGGACCCCAAAGTGGCCAGAGGATGGTTGTTCTCTCTAGTCCCAGGGACTCCTCACTGTGTCCTCTTTCCTTGCGGGAGCATGGCCACACTGGGAACAGGATCTCTAACCCAGCAAGCGCTTCAGTTTACAGGGGCAGGAAGCACAGACTCCAAAAAGGTGACCTGAAGAGGTGGTGAAGGGCTCAGTCCCACCTCTGCCCCTCACTCTCCCGATGCACACCTCCTCACTATCACAAACATCGCCCCGCATACCGGCCATTGATAGCACATGGATCAGTCTTGGAGAAAGGTGAACCGTTCATGCAGGGCTTTGTCCCTTGGCTGGATCTCCCACAGGTCACTGCTCCGTGCCATCAGGCAGTTGCTTCCGGGGAGAGGGTATGTGGTAAGATCAGTGGATCCCGTGGCCACGTGCTTCCTGTTGCATTTATTTTGCTGTTAAATGGGTTCCTTGCGGTGTTCATTTCTGAGAGCTGCTGTAACAAAGTAAACCAGATGGTTTGAAACAATAGAAGATTTCCCTTACAGTCCGAAACCCAGAGGTCAATGGGGCTGGCTCCTTTCAGGGGTTCTGAGGGAGAACCTGTTCCAAGCCTCTCTCCCAGCCAACAATAGTGTTCCTTGGCATGGAGACACATAACTCCAGTCTCTGCCATTGTCTTCACAAGGGCTGCCGCCCATGTGTGTGGCTGGGCATCTTCTCTCCTCATAAGGACACCTGCCATTTTGGATTAAGGCCCACCCTAGTCAAGTATGAGCTCCTCTTTTTAAAAAAAAAATTTTGTAATGTTTATTTATTTTTGAGAGAGAGAGATAGAGCATGAGCAGGGGAAGGGCAGAGAGAGAGGGAGACACAGAATCCGAAGCAGGCTCCAGGCTCTGAGCTGTCAGCACAGAGCCCGATGTGGGGCGTGAACTCACGAGCCTTTGAGCTGTGAGATCATGACCTGAGCTGAAGTTGGCCGCTCAACCCACTGAGCCACCCAGGTGCCCTGGAGCTTCTCTCTGTCTCTCTCTCTCTTTTTTTTTTTAATTTATTTTGAGAGAGATAGAAACATAGGAAGGGCAAGACAGAGGGACAGAGAGTGAGGACCCCAAGCAGGTTCCGCACTGTCAGTGGAAAACCAGATGTAGGTCTCGAACTCACTAACCGTGAGATCATGATCTGAACTAAAACCAAGAGTCGGACGCTTAACTGACTCGGCCCCCCCGGGTGCCCCAGGGATGAGCTCCTCTTGACTTGATGAGCAAAGACCCTATTTCCAAATGAGGTCACGTTCGGACGGTGGGGATTAACAACCTATCTCTCAGGGGGCCACAATTCAACCCACAGCCCTTGGTACAGGATATCATGTCGAACGATCAGAAACCCTGTGGGTCAGTCTCCAGTGGGTGGCACTGGCGGAGACACCGGGGGAAGGGAAGGCAGACCCACATCCATCGCAGTGAGGCTTCTGGTGAAGGCACGTTGATTTTCTCTCCAGGGTAGACGGCGTCCATGTTACCGACCGTTCACTACCTGACAACCTCGTGTCCTCAAAGGAACGGCGTCTTTGGGAGCCAGCATCCAGCATTGCCGCTGACCGCCTGGGCATGCCGCTCGAGCGGTGTGGCTGGTTAAGACTTTGTGAGACTTTAGGAGAGAGCTCATGCTTGCGAGCTCATTCAGAGCTTCTAACTCTGTTCTCGCGTCCACCCCGTTTAAGGGAAGCCACAGTTCAAGGACAGGGGTCGGCTGACGAGCCCAGTGTGAACCATCCTGTGTAACTGTTGTGGGGCGCTTCCTCGGGGATACATGATCGCTGGTGGGCGTCGGCAGGAGGCGTGAAGATATGCCTGTGCTGTAAAAGCTCTGCCCAGCTTTCCTTGCTTAGTATTCCAGTCGTGCCCCTTCTCAAGCCATGGTCAACTGGCTCATCCATTTGCCAAGGTGCTGGGGTCCGTGTACATCTGTACATGGTGAGATCCAGACCTCGTATCTCCCCGTACGAAGTGAACAGCCACGTTCTGCCCACAGCTCTGCCCTTGAGGAGAATGTTCCTTCTCCCCGATCTTAGGTCCCGCCCGGGTGGGGCTGCCGGACTGCGGTAGTCTATTTTCATCTACCAGCAGCATACGGCACTAAACCACCTCCAAAGTGAGCCAGTTTGGGATGGCACCGGGGAGAAATGTCTGACGCCACACTCCTTCCTCCTCTGATCTCGGGCAGGTGTGAGCCCGGCAGGAATCCTGGTGGCAAGAAGGTGTACTGATGTGGCCCGTCCTCTGCAGTCTCCGGGAGCACAGAGCAGTGAGGACAGGAGGCGAGTGGATCTGGAGGGGCCGATGGAAGGAATCCAGCACGAAGAGTCAACACACCTACTTCCCAGGAAATGGACATTTCCGGAAGGGGAGCATCCAATTCTCGGTCCACACACGACGGCTTGTTGTCTTTTCCAGAGCTGATGAGTCCAAACACACATGGCCGGTCATGGCTCCCCAGAGCCTCTCCCGGGAGACACACAAGACACCCCAGGCGCCCAAGGTGACAAGTGTCAGAACTCCGACAGCGATTGCTGGCAGAGGGGAAGAAGGTACATTCAGCCACGTTGATCTCAAGACTGAGGCTCATTCCATGATCACCTCGCACATCTGGCCACACTGGGGGCGTAGAGACGGAAGGGGCTCTGACCTGACTCCTGAGGGAAATGGACTCTGAAAACTTGAAATGAGTCGACACCCCCAACAAAAACTCTACCCGTAAAAAATTTTAATGCTTTTTTGTATTTGAGAGATAAGGAGAGACAGAATGCGAGCAGGGGAGGGGCAGAGAGAGAGGGAGACACAGAAGCCAAAGCAGCTCCAGGCTCTGAACTGTCGGCACAGAGCCTGACCTGGGCTCAAACTCACAAACCATGAGATCTTGACCTGAGCTGAAGTCAGATGTGTAACTGACTGAGCCACTCGTGCACCCCCAAAACCCTACCCTTTAAAGCTCTAGTCCCTTCTGTGTCTCCCTAGCAGGAGGATGCTATAGAAGATTTGCAGAACCTTGTAGTTGGGGCGGGAGGGGGGCGTTAGAAAGGGGACATCAGGAAAAGCAGCCAACCCATCTTAGGTGCTGGTGGACAGAGCTCTGTATTTGTGTCCCTTCTCCCCAGCAGCTGGAGAGGAGTCTTCCCTGGGTCATGGTCCTTCCCGAGTTGAACACAAGAGCCGACAGCTCCGGGGGAAGCGTTAGGTCCAGGGGCTGGTAGATTCTGCTTTCCCAAGATGGCCGCCACCACATGTGTTATCTCGTCCGCGGTCCTGGGCATTCCTCTCACTGCAAGCGGAGCCTGGGCCCCCTCCCCTTGCATCTGAGAATCCTCGTTGCTGCTTCAACCAGCGGAATGAGGCAGGAGTGTCAGCTGTCGCTTCCCGGGCCGGGCCGGAAAAGTCCACGCAGCTCTCTCGAATCTTCTCTCCAGTGTCCTCTCCGGACGTACCTCTCGGGACCGGCTGCCCGGGGGAGACCGAGGGTGGGTGCGCTGCTCCCCGAGGAGCCCACCTTCAGTGATCCCAGAGCAGGAAGTGGACAGGTGAGGGGAGCCGCCTGGGAAGGCGTCGTCAGGCCAGCTGCCTGGGTCGTCCCTGTCATGCCAGATTTCCCAACTGAGGCTTCAGTCATCAAGAAGCAGAGAGGACAGCCTGCCCCACCACCCGATGCCCTTTATGAAATCCTGGCTCCTGAGTTCATGGGCATAACAAAGTGGTTGGGTGACACAGAGTCAGGCCTCTTGGAGTCCCTTCCTGCTGTTTCTGCCACCTCGAGGCAAGTGTGGGCAGCCAAAACGAACTCAGGGTGTAAAGCACCTGGACTGGGAAGTCACCCTGCTTTCCATCGACCCCGGGGCAGCGGCTGGCTACAAGCAAATGACACACAAGAGGCCCCCAGAGCAGGAGCTGGTGCTCCGGGGTGGAGGATTACCATGGAGGCACGGGTCCCGCCTCTCCCCAGGGAAGACGCCAGGCTGGCCTGCGCGGGGTGGGGGGCAGGAGTCCAGGGGCCAAGGCCTCCATGCATCCAACTTTGTCAGCACCGCTGAGGGGAAGGGACGGCGGGACAAGGGAGGGCAGCTGAGCTCTAATTCAGTCAGCCAAGCAGGGTCTGCCTGGTCTCGAGGCTGTGCTCCAGTCCTGGCCAGAGCTGGGATCCACCTGTGGCCACAGGTAAGTAGCCCCAAGATATCCCAAAGAAGAGAGGCAGGGTTTCCAGAAGACCTATCTTGGGGCGCCTGGGTGGCTCCGTCGGTTAAGCGACTGACTCTTGGTTTGGGTTCAGGTCATGATCTTGCCGTTCTGCGTGTACTACAGAGCCTGCTTGGGATTTTCTCGATCGCCCCCTCTCTCTCCGCCCCTGCCCTGCTCGTGCGCTGTCTTTAAATACGTAAACTTTAAAAAAATAAATAAAAGACCTACTTTGTTGCAGAGAGGGGAATCTCATGTCATTGGCTAATGAGATGCACTGGCTTTCATGGCCCAACCAAACCCCGTGGTGTGGGTCACAGCAAGGGGCCTTCGTGCCGTTCATCAGGCTGGGCACCGAGCGCTGTCCCCGACCCGTCTGGTGTCCGTCCATGGGATGCACGCCACAAGACGGTGCAGCACAGGAAAGGATACTTAAATGTAAGGAGAAGCCCAATGTATACATATTTTTAATATTTTATTTATTTTTTGAGAGAGACTGGGCACAAGTGGGGGAGGGGCAGAGAGAGAGGGACCCAGGATCCGAAGTGGGATCTGCACCAACAGGCTGACAGCAATGAGCCCGACGCGGGCCCTGAACTCACGAACTTCGAGATCATGGCCTGAGCCGAAGTCGGATGCTCAGCCAACCGAGCCACCCAGGGGCCCCAAAGCCCAACGTGTTGAAAGGAGGTGAGCAAGAGGTCCTAGCTCCAGCCTCCAAGAGCAAACCTGAGATGGTCTGCCAGGGGACCTGGCCCTCTGGGGGCTGTGCAGTAACTGTCCCTGATTTTAGGAGCTCCCCACACGTCGTCCCTAGTCCCCGCCATAGGCTCGGGTCTGGGGCCCAACCCACTGTGTCTTCTGGGAAAGCAGGTTTCCTGGCCCTGCCCGAACCTCTGCGCTAGCCTCTCTCAAGGAACACCAGCCTTTTCCAGGAGACATTTGAATGGAGGAACAGGGAGGCCTGGGTCTTGTCTCTGATGCTTGAGGGGCTGGACACACCTTGTCACTTGTGTTGGGAACTCTCAGGAGGAAGGAAGGAGTTGCTCTGCAGAGAGCGGCCCGGGACATCAGAGAGGCAACGGCAGGGCGGGAAAAGAAGACCCATCAGCCCTGACACCCCAGGAAGGTCTGCTCTGCGCTCCCACTGGATGTTCGCCCCCTGTCCCTGCCCCGGGGAACCCAGGGAGCCCCCCACCCGGGCTCTATCAGTCGCTGCTCTTCCTCTCCCTCAGACACCACTATTCAGAATGCTGCTCAGAATCTCCTGTTTCCACGGTGCTTACGGATCATCTCGTAGCTAAGTCTCCCTCGCCAGCCTTGTGTGACCTGGAGAGTCACACACGTCCAGGCCAGGGCGGGGGTGTGTCTGCCTGAGGACACAGGGCAGTTCTTTGGGCCCTGCCCTGTATGTCGTGACCACAGTCTCAGGGAAATGTCCAGGCTCAGAATTCGGAAATCCCTGGGGCGCCTGGGTGGCTCAGTCGGTTGAGCGTCCAACTTCCGCCCAGGTCATGATCTCGCGGTTTGTGAGTTCGAGCCCCTCGTCGGGCTCTGGGCTGACAGCTCGGAGCCTGGAACCTGCTTCAGATTTCCGGCATTTAAAATGGTGACGGAATAAGTGTCTGCTGTTTCAAGCCACCAGGTTTGTGCTGATTCCTTGCAGCAGCCCCTGGAAACTAACAGAGCGGGGCCTGAGAGATGTCACCGTAAAAATAATCGTGAATTGGGGCGCCTGGGTGGCTCAGTCAGTTAAGCATCTGACTTCAGCTCAGGTCATGATCTCACGGTCCATGAGTTCGAGCCCCGTGTCAGGCTCTGTGCTGACAGCTCAGAGCCTGTAGCCTGCTTCGGATTCTGTGTCTCCCTCTCTCTCTGCCCCTCCCCTGCTCATGTTCTGTCTCTCTCTGTCTCAAAAATAAATAAAACAACATTTTAAATAAATAAATAAATAAATAATCGTGAATTTATTTAGATGTTCCCAAGGTGCCAGACACATCCCTGAGTGGTGCCCGTGTATTAATCAGTTACATCCTCATGACAACTCCATGAGGAAGGCTCCAGCAGTACCCTCTTCCCAAGGCTCCCGCTGTTCAGGAAGCTGCCCAAGGTCTCCCAGCCAGTTTATGGGAGAGCCGGGATTCGAACCCAGGCCACCTGTGGGCTTCCCCACCTCCCACACTGCCTCTCTGGCTAGAGCAATCACCATAATCAGCCGGTCACTTACCGTGACCAGGGAGTGAGTGTAGAAAACCAGAGTGGGGGGGCGGGGGTAAGGGGAGAGGAGCGGACACATGAGTTTGGTTTTGAGCTTGAGTGCAGAAATTGACTAGATGCTGGGATTCGATGAATCCCGGGCTCTCGTGGAGATTTCTGGGCTGGAGCTGCTGGTGTGGATTATACATAAAATGAGGATTCTGTGTGAGCTCCCTGAAGGCATACGGGAAGACAGAGAAGGGCACAGAGGACGGGGCCCTGGCACAGTGGGGATGAGGGTTCGGGTGTGCCGGTTGCCGAGGCTGGCCTGTGTTTCTGCAGGTGGCCAGGCCAGCAGGGACAGGGAACATTCTAGGATTTATCTTGACCATCCCTTCCAGGAGGGAGGGGGCAAAAAAGCACCGATTCTGGATGGTCTGGGGTCCCTGGCGGCTGTGCTTTCCTGCAGGTCCCTGTGCTAAGGTGCTCAGGGCTTCCTTCCAAGGGAAGATGTCCTACAGCGAAGGCTCTCGGGATAACGTGTTGTCTGGGCAGCGGCTTGGAGCAGCAGGAGATATTAACCAGGCGCCCAGTGTCGCGGGCAAAGGGAAGAATGCGTAAGGACACAATTCCTGACACGTCAAGGGGGCAGGGGACCACGATCACCGGATGTCACCAGAGCAGTATGTTGAGAGGCGGGTCCAGGGTGCTGAGCGGGCAGCAGTCACCTAATAAAATAGGGATCAGAGAGCCCCTAACACAGGCAGGAACAAGATGAGCACACCATCCACCTGGCTTCTCTCTCCTCTGTTTCCTCACCTGTGGTATCACCTCAGGTCTGAGGCCAGGAGGGGACGTTGCTCAACCTTGACCTTCACTTGACAAGGGGCTTGGAGAGGATCAAAGCACACAGCGCTGTCACTATGGACCGAGTGTCTGTGTCCCCCTGACGTTCGAAACCCCCAGTGTGTTGTCCCTGGAGGTGGCGCCTGTGGGAGGTAATTAGGGTTAGGTGAGGTCTTGAGGGTGGGGACCGTGACAGGATCAGTGCCCTTATCAGAGCCTGCAGACTGGCGCCGTCTCTCTCTCTCTCTCTCTCTCTCTCTCTCTGCCAGGTGAGAACACAGTCTGAAGGCTGCCATCAGGAAGCGGGCCCCCATCAGACGTCCGCCAGCACCCTGACCTTGGACTTCCCGGCCTCTGGGGCTGAGAGGAGTAGATGTTTGTTGCATAAGCCACTCAGTCTGTGATGTTTCACGGGAGCAGGGCCCAAAGAGTCAAGGCGCGTGTGAAGGCGTTTTGTAAACTTAGGAGATACGGAGCCCAGTGCTCGTGACTCATGGCTGGGTGTTTGGGTCCCTTCCAGCTTGTAAATCGTATCCCATAAACACGCCTGTGCAGATGGGTTTCGGGTCATTGGTGAGGTCCATTCCCCGCAGCCCCGATCGCCGGGACAGGCAGTGCGATCTCGTTCATGGTTTTTGTTTTGGCCCGTATTTTATGCCTCTGCTTCCCTGTGTTATCTCAGCCCGTGTCACGCTGAAGTTCTTCAAACTGGTTTGTCTTGCTTTCTTTACAAAAGTTGTCTGAGGAGAAAGGATAAAAGTTGTGTCTTCCTTCCTTTTTTCCTTCCTCCTTCCCTTTCCTTTTTTCTTTCTTTTTCTTTCTTTTTTTTTCTTTCTCTCTTTCTATTCTTTCATTCTCCCTCCCTCCCTCCTTCCTTTCTCTTTCTTTCTCCCTCCCTCCTTTTTTCTTTCTTTCTTCCTTCCTTTCTTTCTTCCTCCCTCCCTCCTTTCTTTCTTTCTTTCTTTCTTTCTTTCTTTCTTTCTTCTTTCTCCCTCCATCCCTCCCTTCCTCTTTCTTTCTCCCTCCCTCCTTTCTTTCTTTCCCTCTTCCTTACTTTCTTTCTTTCTCCCTCCCTCCCTCCTTCCCTTCCTTCCTTCTTTCTTCCTTTCTTTCTCTCCCTGTAACATAAGTTCACAGAATGAGAGCTGAATGCTCTGATGTGGACGAGCCCCCTCTCACAGCACGACGCACAAATATTGGGATGACCATACACAGTACTCACAATGCTGGGAGGCTTCTGCAGAGCAGTGGGGCCCTGGCTGTGTCACATGAAGTGAATGACTCAGCTCTCGTAAGCGGGCCTCCTCATCTGGAAAATAGAAGGAAACACCGACTTCTCGCCATTGGTGTTTCAAGGAGCTCGTAAGTGGGATATTTTATAAAGTCCTTAGCCTGTTATTTGGCCCATAGCAAGACCTCCGTAAGTATTTATTGAGCTTTTAGACTGAAGGTTATTGAGTCAGCATTTTCTAGAGCTGATGTCATCGGGCAGCAAATGGCTCGGCTTATTAGTCTCATGATCACATCATCGCCGCCCTCACCACACTCAGTCTTGCCTTTCTCTCCCTCTAGGTGTTTCCGTGTGGCCACATGAAGCCTCAGCGAGGATCCTGGGATGGTCCATTGGAGCGAGTCAGCTTCCAAGTCCTGACATCCCGCGGGACGCCTTCCTTAGAAAGTTCCTAGCACTGGTGTTACAGTCTAGCTCATAAGGGCCCAGAGAGAGCAATACAGGAGGTGTTGGGGGCAAAGCCAAAGGTTAGGTAACTTTGCGCCCACCCCTTCTCTGCCAAAGTGGCTTCTAGGCGGATGTAGTGAAGCTGCTCGCTGACAGTGTGGACCCTGCTCCACCTGCCTCATCAGAACGTGGGAGCTGTGTGGCCCCGTCCATCCTCCCCATGTCAGTTGACGCCCATCCAGGAAGGGAAGCGGGTGGGACGGAGGAGCAGAGGGCAACACGGCCCGAGGGTGCATTGCCAAAAACTTCTCTGTAACCAAAAACACGCAAGAGCCAAGTTCCTTGGCTGTGGAACTTGAAAGCATCCTTCTTAAGTGACACAGAATTAAGCTCTGGCATTTAAAAAGTGACAACTTGATGGGGCACCTGGGTGGCTCAGCCAGCTGAGCATCTTGACTTGATTTCGGCTCAGGTCACGATCTCACCATCTGTGGGTTCAAGCCCCGCGTCAGGCTCTGTGCTGACAGCTCGGAGCCTGGAGCCTGCTTCGGATTCTGGGTCTCCCTCTCTCTCTGCCCCTCCCCCGCCGGTGCTCTGTTTCTCTCTCTCAAAAATAAAAACAAACATTAAAAAATTACTTTTTAGAAAAGGTAAAATAACGGAGGCCACATAGATGCAGGAAGAACACTTCTACCATAGAGGAATTGATACAGGAAATCAGCAGGCCCACCTGGGGCTCTGGCCCACCTTCACACACCTCGGGCTCCTGTCCTCATCCCGGACTCTGTCTCTGTGGTGACCACGCACAACCCTGCTCGGAAGAGTCCGGCACCCGAGTTGGTCCCGGGACCCCTCCCAGGGGCTGCAGACCCCTGTCAAGCAGGTGCCCCGCCCCCGCCCCCCCCCCCCCCCCCCCCCCCCCCCCCCCCCCCCCCCCCCCCCCCCCCACCGCACTGAAGACTTCATCCTGTGCATCGTCCAGAGCCTCCACCGGGCCAACCCTGGCCCCACTGGGAAGCCTGCCCTCTGTCAGACACTGTCAGAAACACCCACGCAGCACCCCTCCCAGCTGACAAGAGCCTGCGAGCTGTCTCTCCTCGCCTGAGGACAGCAGAGCCCTTTCACTTTCCCTCTAGAGCCACTCGCACCTGGGCTGCTGGGCTCAGCCTGCTCCCTGGAGTGAAGCCCCACGCGTCCGTATCTCTGTCCTGCCGACCAGCCGACCTGCCCAAAACCTGGGTGGGCAGGTCAGAGCTGCACTGATCCCAAGGTTCAGGTTCACTCCTGGCCCCCCGCCCCCGCCATCCAGCCGGCCGGTACTAAAGGTAATGGCCCGCCTGGCTCCCCACATATATTTCTCAGAGGTGACATCCTGTAGGGAAGGAGGGAGGAAGGAGCATCCCAGAGCTTGACCTTGTCCACTCACAGACCTGCATTTCCCCCCAGCTTAGCGACCCACAGCCATCGGCACCCCTTGGACCTTGTCATGACCTCTACTACTGGACCTCAGAAACCTGAAACCATCAGATTTGTACCAATGGTATGAAGTCCCTTCGTGCTCTCCTCCTAGGTTCCTGTCCCCGCTTAGGGGGGTCTTCAGTTCTTCTCCCCCTCTACCCTTCCCCCCCATATTCTCAGTCCTCTCTGCCTTTGCCTCCCCCCATGTTGTCATCTCCCACTGATTGGTGCCTCGACACCCTCCCTCCCCTGAATCCTGAACTCCCTGGACCACACCCCCCTGGTGTGTGCTCACATCTGGACAAGGGTACCGTCTGTGTCCCCCACTGTCCCCACTCCCAGCCCCAAGCAACAGAACCTGGCGTATGCACGGCCCACAGATGGCACTCCGGGGGCCTCGGCCCCTGTCCCCGGTGGCTCTTCCGTCAGAGCCCTGGTCCCATTTCCTGTCCCTGTTGGGGACCAGCTCCCTCCCACATCTCTGCAGCAGCCACTGCCAGACTTGGCCATGTTTTCCAAGCCTACCAACCTCCACTGTCCCCATTATCCCAAGCAGGCTCCGTGCTGTCAGCACAGAGCCCAAAGTGGGCTCAAGCCCACGAACCACGAGATCATGACCTGAGCTAAAAATCAAGAGTCGGATGCTTAACCGACTGAGCCACCCAGGCGCCCCTCCCCTGCTACTGGACAAGACAACAAAGGCCATCGCATGGGATGGCAGACCCTGGCCTCTCCCTCTGTCTACCCTGGCTCCCGTTTCAGAGCAAAAGGCTCAGCTGGGACCCCTGCCTTCCCGGGGACACTTTTCTCTCTTATTAGCCTTAATATCTAAACTCCTCTTGTCTACTGTCTTCCTTATCCGACTAGAAGTGCTCTGATGTCTCTCCCCTTTGTTAACAAGCAGAGGTACCTGTGGTGCCTGCCCCGTTTCTCTCTTCCCGTCTTCCACCAACCCTCCAGGAGGACCGCCTTCTTCCGCACCTCCTCTTGCGCCCGTGGCCCCAGCGCTGCTCTAGAACTGCTCAGTCAGAAGCCACCTAGGGGTCTCCCCTCACGCAGGCAGCTTGGAATGTGCCCTGCTCGGATGCACTCTGGATTTTAACTGGAGCTCGCTCCTCGTTATCCCCGAGGATATATGCCCATCTTGTCCACCAGCCTATCTGGGGGCCGCTCAGAGGGGCTGAGAAGCGGAGGTCCTGAAGGAGCTGTAGAAAGGTCGAGACAGGGAGAAATAGGAATGTGCCCTGGCCTCCTTCTTGAACTCCCCCCCCCCTCCTTGGTTTCCCCAAAGTCATTTCTTCTGGACTTTCTCTGCTCCTTTCTTCTCAGGCTCCCTGACCGGATCCTGCCGTTCAAGGCCTCCTACCCGTCGGTGCAGGGAACAGCGGTCCCGACGGGCACCGTAGAGTCAGAGCTCCAACCGCAGCCCCCACCCGTCTGAGCGGTGAGGGAGCCACTCTGAGACTGCTCCCGTCTCAGGAAAACGGAGATAATAATACCGATTGCACCAGATTACGGTAAGCAAATGAAATAATGGTAAAAAAAAAAAAAAAAAAAAAAAAAAAAAAAGGCTTAGTGCAGAATGTGGTGTCTCAGGAAACAGTGGTGACGGTAATAATGACCCTAGTGTCCCTAAATGATCTCACGCACCCTCAACATTGCAGCTCCTACCCATGGTCTGATGGCTCCCAAGTGTGTATCTTTAGTGCTGACGTCTCCTCTGTGCTCCGGGCTGGTAGCAACGATTATAAAACAGCGCTCATCACTTTCCTCCTCAAAACTGTTCCTCGTCCCACCTTGCCATTCACGTGAATTGTACCAAAGTCCACCCAGTTCGTGGCCAGGTCGGGTAGGAAGGAAGGCAAGACAAAACAGGATAAAGAAACCAAAACAAAACAAAACAGCAAGACAAGACAAACCAAACGACAAATAGGAAGCAGATTTAGCTCACTCATGGAAGAACTGGTCGAAATAGGCACAAAAGACGGTTTAGAGGCAACTGGGGGAATTTTCCTGCGGACGAGGTGCTAGATTATATGTAGGAATTATTGTCAATTTTCTCGTATATGCTGGTTGTAGTAGAGTGGTCATACAGGAGGCTGTCCTCGTCCCTGGAAGATGCAGGCTGGGGGCGCCTCGGGGGCTCATTCGGTTACGTGCCTGACTCTTGATCTTGGCTCCAGTCATGATCTCACAGTTTGTGGGATCGAGCCTTACATCGGGCTCTGGGCTGATAGGGTGGAGCCTGCTTGGGATTTCTCCCTCTCCCTCTCTCTCTGCCCCTCCCCCGATCGTGCTTGGTCTTACTCTCAAAATAAATAAATACTAAAAAATAATAATAAAAAGATACAGGCTGAAGTGTTTGGGGATGAAATATTTTGATGTCTGCAAATCTACTTTCAAATGGGTCAGAAAAAATGTGCACACACACACACACACACACACGTATGTAACACACACACACACACGTATGTATTCTCACACACATACAGAAATGCGAAAAGCAAATGGGCCAAATCGTCATAAACTGTGGAATCCGAGCGGTGAATGCACGGGCGTTCGTTATCGTAAAGTTCAACTTTTGCCGTGCGCTTGAACTTTTCCGTAGTAAAGAGTTGGGGTAAAAAGCAGAATAAAGCTGTCTGAAGTGAAAGCCTGTGCTGGGGCTGGAATAGGTCCCCAGGGGACCGAGACATTTCTTCCTCATTCTAGATACTGTAGTTTTCACCTAGCAGCTAAAGAGCAGACTTGTAGTTATGTCTTGCTGACCTGTCTGATCTAAACCCTCGTTTTCTTTCTTGCCCCTCATGCTGTTCCGTAACTCTGCCGGTCCCCGTCTACACAGGGGCGAAGGGCTTGGGTTTCAACCCGGTAGAAGGATTTCACTTTATGTGTGGCTTGACCGCGCTGCCCAGCTTTGTGGTACAGGCATTTTTTTTTTTTTAACTTACTTGTCTTTATCCAAATCATTGGGAGAAAAGATGAGACGAAGGTCAGGTTTGGGGATAAAGTCCCTGCCATAGTCCAGAATTATCCTGAGAAGCTGAGAAGAATCTGTTAAATTGTATTACTGCCCAGTGCCTCTCCGGCTGGCTCTCTGTCTCTGCCTCTCTCTCTCTCCCTCCTCTTTCTCTCTCTCTTGCTGTCTGTCTCTCTCTCTCTCCCTTCTTTCCCCACCCCTCCCTTTCTTCAGAATTGCAAGAATATAGCTTATTTTCAGGCTCGGAGCACCGACAGAGTGTCCTAGCATTCCTTCAAGATCCCCCACAGAAGTTCACCGTTGTCATTTACAAGGTCCTCGCCTCCTGGATGCGGGCGAGGATGTGTGCACTGACCTGGTGCCCTTCTGTTAGGGGTCACAGATTCAAAGGTCAGGGAAGCCAGGCAGGGTGGTGGAGAGAGGGAGGTGCCCAGCTGAAGTCGGCAGCCTGCTCAGAACCTGCCAGCCCAAAATAAGGTCCTCTGCGGCCACGTTTTCTAACAGCAGACACACCAGAATTGTGAGGGTTTGTTCTTTTTAAGGAAAAATATGCAGATTTAAAAATTTTTGATTCCCACTTTTTTTTTAATGTTTATTCATTCTTGAGAGAGAGAGAGAGAGAAAGAGAGAGAGCGCTCACACACGCGCGCATGAGCGGGGGAGGGGCAGAGAGAAGGGATCAGAAGATCTGAAGCAGGCTCTGCGCTGACAGCAGCGAGCCAGACGCGGGGCTCAAACTCACGAACCACGAGAACATGACCTGAGCTGAAGTCAGACGCGCAACCGACCGAGCCCCCCAGGCACCCCCGCTGGTTCCCGCTTTTCATCGGAGGTTCCATGCAGGTCAAACATAACCATCGACGGAATAGTCCTGATGGCAGCCTCGGGGGCGGCGGATACCCCTGACCCTTTCTCACTCCCATCCAGCTTCAGGCTAGTGCCAGTATGTCCTTCTTGGAGGTAGGGCCAAAGAGTTCTTTCACTGGTGTCACCCTTTGGTCCATCTGTCTTTGTCACCCATTGTAACAGGGTCCCCAGGCCCCGGGCTCCAGGCCCACTGCCTCCTCATTCTTCCGCCTGAGCTCTTGTGTTGCCTTTTGGAATCTTCCGGATGCTAGTCTTCTAAACTCACTCTTCTCTCTTATTCCCGGTGGAACATGATGCCATTTTCCTATCTTTTATTCATGTGCTATTTAAATCTGAGCTCACTAGCATTCCTTGGGCTGCCTTGCCATTTTCTTTACTTGCGAGCCCCGTCCCTGACCTTTTAAGTGATTCTTTTTTTTTTAAATCGTGCTGAGAACACTTAACGTGACATCTCTCCGTCTTGCATAATGGAGACTTCAAACAGCATCTCCCCAGTGCCCTTCCCCCAGCCCCTGGCAACCACCTTTCTACTCTCTGTTTCTAGGAGTTTGACTATTTTACTTATTGTTTTAAGTGTTTATTTGTTTTTGAGAGAGCGCAAGCAGGGAAGGGGCAGTGGGGCGGTGGGGGGACAGAGGATCCAAAGCAGGCTCTGTGCTGTCAGCAGAGAGAGAGCCCGACGCGGGGCTCGAACTCCCAAACCGTGAGATCGTGACCTGAGCTGAAGTCGGACACTCAGCCGACTGAGTCACCCAGGTGCCCTGTCTAGGAGTTTGACTCTTTCAGATTCCTCATATAAGTGGACTCAGGTGACATTTCTTCTTCTGTGACAGGCTTATCTCACTCAAGATTCATCCGTGTTGTTGAGTGAGTGTGACTTGTGCCTGAACCAGTGAGGAGCCAGGGGGAGATGGCATTCCAGGTAACGTGACAGGACCGGCTAGCCCGCCCGTGTCTGTTCTGTTCCTAACCTGGATTCTCTGTGCCTCTCTTTCTACATCGGCTCTAAGCTCCTCACTAGACTTGAACGTGTGTCTGGCCCCTTGGCCTGGCCCTGAGCATGAACCTGATCCAGCCCACCCATATTTTGAATCTGGCTCTCTCCAGCAGCTCCATCTTGGCTCATTTCTTTTCTTTTCTTTTTAAAGTTCATTTATTTATTTATTTTAAGGGGGGAGGGGCAGAGAGAGAGAGAGAGAGGGAGAGAGAGAATCCCAAGCAGGCTCCAAGCTGTCAGTGCAGAGCCCGGTGTGGGGCTCGAACTCACAAACCATGAGATCATGACCTGAGCCAAAACCAAGAGTTGGACACTTAACCGACTGAGCCACCCAGGGGCCCCTTGGCTCATTTCTTTAGTGCTGAGTAGCCTTGGAAGGAGCTCCACCCCCCCACTTCCTGCTTCCAGAAGAAATCAAGGTCTGACCCCCTCCCAACGTCCACGTGGCAAGACGAAGCCCACCTCTTTCCTCTCTGTCTTGCTCGAAAGGAGGAAATGAAGGATACACCTGTCCTTCATCTTCTTCAAAGGGCACGATAAGAACGGACACTCCGTTGAGCAAAGTCTCTGGTTTACAATATGGTTCGCTTTTGGGTGTTGGGCATCTCATGGTTTGGGGCAAAGGTCCGATGGCGTGTGTCCATCACGATGGTATCTGCGCCTTCTCTTCAGCCCTCCCCACTACCCAACCTCCGCAACCTCCAATCTTTTCGCTGTCTCCAAAGTTTTGCCTTTTCCAGAATGTGGTTGGAACCATACAGCACGTAGCCCTTTCAGATTGGCTTCTTTCACTTACTGGTATTCATTTAAAGTTCCTTTGTGTCTCTTCATGGCTTGACAGCTTGTTTCTTTTCAGAGATGGATAGCATTTCATTGTCTGGATGCTCCACATTTTTATTTATTCCTTCGCCTGCTGAAGGACATCTCGGTAGCTCCCAAGCTAGGGTAATTATGAATAAAGCTGCTATAAACATCCATGCGCGGGTTTCTGTGCGGACATACATTTTTAATGTTTTTGGTCATATGATATGTCCGAGTCACTTGGGGATATGATACATTTAGTTTTGTGAGAGACGGCCGCACCGTCTTCCCAAGTGGCTGCACCATCGTGAATCCCCACCAGCAATGGAGGAGAGTTCCTGTTGCTTCGCACCCCAGTGCTTGGTGTTGTCAGTATTCTGGATCTGGGCCGTTCTAACAGGTGTGTGATGGAATCTCATTGTTGTTTTAATTTGCCTTTCTCTGATGACATATGATGTGGAACAGCTTGTCGTGTTCTTTTTCCCCACTTGTCTATCTTCTCTGGTGAGGTGTCTGTTGAGGTCTTTGGCCGACTGTTTAAACGGGATTGTTTGTTTTCTCACCGTTGACTTCTAAGAGTTCCTTGTATATTTTGTTCTGTATCAGATGACTGCCTTTTGCAAACATGGTTCTTTTTAACGGTGCCCAAGAATTTTTTGTCCAGCGGCAAGGTTATGGCTTTCCTTTCTGGGTCTTGTTCCTGTGACGTCACCATTTTTCATTTTGCAAGTTTTCTTTTCCATAAATGAGTACCCAAGGATCTCTTGACAGCCCTTATATCCCTTCCATTTATTCCCAACCCTGGCCATGAGTACACATTGAATTGTTAGTTTCCTGACACCTTATTAATGTAATGATTACCATTATAGTTTCCTAGTAGATGACTTATATTATTCTTGTCTGGAGACCACTTCTTGTTATAATAGAGACAATCTAACACAAGTGTCAGACTCAGATAACCTTCATAAACTTGACCTTAATTAGCTCGGCTGCAATTAACTTTTTAAAAATGTTCATTTTTGAGAGAGAGACAGAGTGTGAGTAGGAGAGACGCAGAGAGAGAGGGAGACACAGAACCTGAAGCAGGCTCCAGGCTCCGAGCTGCCAGCACAGAGCCCGACATGGGGCTCAAACCCACGAACTGTGAGATCACGACCCAAGCTGAAACCAAGAGTCGGACGCTTAACCGACAAAGCCACCCAGGCGCAATTAGATTGAAGGCCTGGGCTAGTGCAGGTCAGGCCTGACAGCTTCTTCCCTCTCATAACATGGATCCATCAATGAATTGTAATATTTCGGTTGCTGATTATATGCCAGGAATACTGGGGTTACAGCAATAAAAAATGGATTCAAGGGTTAAAAAATCCCTACTCTCAAGGAATTTATTTTCATGGTGGAAGAATTACAAAAACAAAATGGAAAAGGTACAGAAATACAATGCAGGGTATGTTAGCTGGTGATAAGTGCTGTGGTGAAAAATAGAACAGGAAACGGTGACAGGGGAGGTTACTGAGAAGATGGCATTTGAGTAGAGGCCCAGAGGCCGTGAGTGAGTGAGTGTGCCATTATTTACGGGGGGTAGGGGTGGGGATCAGAGGGTGAGGGAAGAGCAAGCGTGGAAAGTAAGCCCTGGAGCTTGCCGGCACACGCAAGGAATCGCAACGTGAGCGGGAAGGTTAGGGAAGTCAAGGGGCGTGAGGTTGGGAGGGGATTTATGGGCCGCCGTAAAGACGTGGGCTCACCTCCACATGAAGGGATGCCGCTGGAGAGTCTTTAGTGGGAAAAGACACGTGGTAGCCGACAATGCAATGGGACCGCCCGCTGCTTTATGGAGAACACGTGACACGTGAGCGTGGGTGGAACTGAAGGAGCGCTCATTTCTACCCAACCTGTCGTCTCCGCCCTCCGTGTTTTCTGCGACTCGCCGTCTTGGGCATGGTACCCCTCCCGGAGTCCCGCCACACGTGGTCTCCGGTCAATCCCATGGAGGGTTCAAGGCCAAGTCTCTTTTCTTTCTCTGAGCCGGCCCGTCCTCACGCGGGGAAGTGCCTGAACAAAGCTGTTAGCGGGACCCGGAGAGCACTAAAGAGGTTTCCTTGGATGGGACAGCGGGAGGACTGACAGAACATCAACCTCCCACCAGCTTCGGCAAGTGTAGGCCCTTGACGTTTGTTGCTGAATTTAATCCTCCCAACAACGTATAAAACACAGAATGGCGGGAGATCCGATGTGGACTTCGGTGAGCACATCGCCCCCCTTTCCTTTCTCACCCTCGTGGGGCCTCCCCGATCTGAGAAGAAGCGTAGCAATCTATCAACTTGATGATGAAACGTGTGGGGCTCCCTTGAGAGGTAGATTAGGGGACCGACTTCTCAGTCTTGAGACCTCAGGGCTGACAAACCCAAGATTGCCAGTTTGGTCACAGGCTAAATTAAGCCCTGCGTCAGGCAGCCAACCACAAGATGATAGTGGGGCCACTCAGAAGCAGAAACCCTCAGGCATTAAACTTGTGCTGTAAAGGCTGTCGCGATCTCACCACTATTATTCTCCTCCTGAGCAGGAAGGAGCCGGGGCAAGGAGGAGGAGCTAGACTTTCCTCCTGCTGGACTACTCGGGGCCAGATGGGGAGGAGAGACGCATGTGAGTGAGGTCAGGGCTGGAGGGACACGCCTGTGCTGCGTTCAACGCTCACCCCGGCTGGGAGACCCCACCCTTTCTCTCTGAGAGGCCCAAATCTTCATGTGAATGTGCAGAGGAGAAGAGGGGCCCTATCATCGCCACCTCCCACCCTGGTCAGGACAACGTGTATCTCAGGTGCTGGCTGACGGCCAGAGGTCGTGAGCGCCAAGGGCAGGCAGGTGCGTTCTTCCAGCGATGAGGACGCTACCAGAGACCAGAATCTGAACTCCCAGACGGGGGAGAACAACTAGGCTTATGGTGACGTGGACATGCTGAGTGAGCTCTGGGAGATTAAACATCAGGCTTCCCATGAGGGTCTGAGGTCACTGCTAGAGGGCTACATTGTGTCCGCTCCCCCCCACCATGCATGTGTTGAAGTGCTAACCTCAGCACCTCAGAATGTGACTGTCTTTGGAAAGAGGGTTTTTAAAGACGTAGTTAAAATGAGGCCGTTTACGGTGAGCTCTACTCTAATGACTGGTGCCCTTATAAGAAGAGGCGATCAGGACACAGACACGCACAGAGGGGCGACCGTGAGAGGACATGGGGAGAAGACAGCCGTGTACGTGCCCAGGAGAGAGGCCTTGGGAGGAATGACCTGTGCCGACTGCTGGATCTCAGACTTCTAGCTTCCAGAATGGGAGACAAGATGTTTTTTAAGCCACCTAGTCTGCGGAACTCTGTTATGGCAGCCTCAGCAGACTAACACAGCGGGGTAACTGACAACGCTACTGGGTAATTTGAGGTTTGTTTTGGTATTTATTTATTTATTTTGAGAGAGAGTGTGTGTGTGCACACGAGCAGGGGAGGGCTGAGAGAGAGAGAGAGAGAGAGAGAGAGACAGAAAATCCCAAGCAGGCTCCGTGCTGTCAGTGCAGAGCCCGCCTTGGGACTCGATCTCATGTGAGATCATGACCTGAGCTGAAATCAAGAGTCGGGTGCTTAACTGACGGAGCCACCCAGCGCCCCTGGGTCATTTGGGTTTCTCAGCAGCCTTAGGACCCTCGTGCCCCCCAAAGAGATGAAATCTCACATCAACATGCCTCAGAAATAGGGCCGTGTTTGTGCACAGCGTTGTGAACATCCCTGCTGCAAGCCTGGTCTTGCAGCCACGCTGTCTCCAGCTGAATTCCATCAGTCTGGAACCTGCTCCCCCTGCATGGCCACATCCCTCCTCCCTCCACCATCCAGACTCTACCTGGACTCCCCGCAGCCCCTGGGCATCGCACACCCAACACGCCATGTTACACCTTCTCTGCGGCACGCGGACCCACCCGGCGTGATAAAAAGCCTCGTCTTTATTCCAGGACTTCAGCAGAGCCTCTTCAGTTGAGACTTATTACTCTTCCTCACGACTCATGTTTGGACCCCCTTGGATCCGTCAGATCCCGCACAGTTACTGTTTGCATACAGGTGGCGATATGGCCGAGAGACGGCGGTCCTGACGCTCCCGCGTTCCGCCCCCGGTGGCAGACATCACTGACTGATCTGTCCTCCCTGTCCATGGGGCAGAGCAGCTGAGGAAAGGGAACAGGTCTCCATCTTGTGTGGTCCGTACATGAGGCGAGAGTCGGGACCCACGGATCCTCAGCGCAGATTACGCTCACGAGCGCCCACATACGCACGCCGACCAGCCTGGCCTCCAGCAAGAAGACAAGCATCCCGGCTGCCTGCTGTCACTGGACACGTCCACTCAACCTTACTCATGTCTCCATTATGTCTGGACTGCCAAGTGAAATTCTACCCCTCTCTGTCTCCCTTTGGAAATTCCCTAATTGCCGGAGTAAAACCTCCATTCCCTCCCCTGCTTGGCCAGCCCTCAGCCTTGAGATTTCCTAATGGAAACCACTCACTTCTGTTGGAATCCCAGGGGTAATTAGCAGTCTGGGACTTGCCTTAGTGGGAAGGCAAAGCCATTGCCAAATATGTTGTTGATGTCAACTCACGTCTTCCTTGAAGACAGCATGCGAAGGAGCTGTTTTATGTTGACGGTCTCTTGTATATTTTTTGACGGAAACATTTGAGCTTTTGCCTTCCACATTTGTAATTTTAGACCGCAGATGCCTGGCGTGTTTAAGCATTACAGCGAAGCTCACATCTAATGAGGAAAGTGTCAAGTATATTGTTACCCACCATAAAAGCTGTGAAACAGATCTCCGCCATCGGCAACGTGCCTTCGGCTGCTGCCTCTGTGAATGTAGCCGGTAACAATCGCAGATTCATAGGAGGGCCGACATTTAAAATTGAAAACTTGGTGAACTTCCTCCTACCATTAGAAACCCACCAAGAAGTACAGACCGCCCCTCAAAGTCAGATCCGCCTCCCTTGCCTGGATTCCTACAACAGCCTGCTCCCGGGTCCCTTTCCCTTCTGTGTCTTCAACACATCTTCAACACTGCTGCTGGAATTATTGTCTGCATCGTAGGCCTGGTTTTATCAGCAGCTACTTGAACACCTTACGTGGCATTTCGCCTCCTCATCACTGCCAGCAGGTAGGCTCCGTGACTCAGCCCCCCTGCTCTAGGCTATCGTCACACACCCACCCCCATGCCCTCATTCTAACCAGGCTAGGTCACTGGTTACTGACTGAACTCACAATACATCTCCCCACTCCGTGTTATCTCTCCGAAGGCCGTGGTTTTCCCTCCTACTGTGTGGCCGTGGCCGCTCTCACACATCCTGCAACGTTGACCTCAAACATCACCTCTTCTGTGATGCCTGGCCACAGAAACAATTGGTCCTTTGTCTGTGTGCACGAGGCGACAGTTGTCACCTCTACGGGAGGGCTCATCATGTGGAACCCTGATGCTCTGTAACGGGCATCTTCCACGCAAGTGTGAGCTCCTCTGTTGCGGGAGAGCCTTGCATCATGGCTGCCCCTCAGCCCTGCCCACCCAGCCGCCATGGCGCCGTGGCTGTCCTTCCCCTTGACCTGGATGATAAAATCAATGTGGAAGGGGAAGGAGTGAATGAGGTTTCTTACCCAGGAGCTTGCTCTTTGACTTTGGCGACACAGAACCTTGCCATTAGGCAGGCTGTGTTTATTTCTAGGTTTGCTCTCTGTACTTTAGCTGTTTCTCCTACTGAAAAAAATAACAGCCCTGTCAGTCAGCGAGCAATTGATAGTGATAGAAATTCTCCTTTTAGACAGTGAGTTCACTTGTTCTTAAGTCATTCTTTGCCACAAACTGCAGGCTCATTACATGAGGGAAATGTGGCATCTCTGAGAAGCCACACGCTTAGAAGTTTATAATTTGCCTCAACTGATGACGAAGGTCCAGGGGTTTTCACCGCTTATTTGAGCACGGCAGGGGTGGGGACGTGACAGTAAACAAAGCTTTATCTGACTCACTGGAACTGATCTGTGGAAACCATAGAGCAATACCTCTTCTCTAGACAGGCACCCACCACTGGCTTGGGGCGTTGGAGGGAACAGGAACAATTGTCTCCACTGAAACAGGCTCCCTGCCTCTTGAGTAGGTGCCCGCTGCTCGGGACACATCATCCACTGACGTCAGGACTTCCAGTTGCAAAAGATAAACTCACCGCCCATGACTTTTGCTAAGAAAAATGGAACATTTGGTAGAATATTGGGTTATCTCGGCAAACCCGAAGAAAGGCACCTAGGTGGGCTTCAGGTACAGCTGGAAGTAGGGGATGGCCAGCAGGAAATGGAATGCAGGTGGCCTTTCTCCCCCCCCCCCCCCCCCGCTCACCTCAGCACCCGCTTTGGCCAATAAGACCATCCCTGAGGTCATTAGTTCACAGACCTCCATTCGGAGACTGACTAGACTCTCTCCATCCTATTTCTGATTCCCCAACACAAACGTGTTCTAGCAGTTTCTCTCAGGAATCTACTTTGGTCCAGGAGACAGGTGCATGTGATATACAAAGAGCCTGTCCCCCCCATAGGGGAAAAGGATGTGGGCTGCGCAGACACCCCAAACAATGACGGCTAGCCCCTCCTACCCTCGCCTTTCACCAAACCTTCTGGAGCAAAAAAATGGGCAGGGTCAACAGAGGAGAGCAATGCTTATTCCCACCTGCTCTCCACACTCAGCCATGGTTGTCCGGAATAGAGTGAATTGTGTCCCCCTTAAAGATGTTGGGATCCTAATTCCCAGTATCTCATGTGAAAAGGAGGTGTCTGCAGATGTGGCCAAGTTAATATAAGGTCATCCAGTTGGGATTTAATCCAATATGGCTGGAATCCTTATAAAAATGGGGAAATGTGGATGTGGAGCAACCAGCACAGGGAGACTACCTTGTGAACATGAAGGCAGGCAGCCAAGGAACGCCAAGCGTTGCCAGAACACCGTGAGAAGCTAAGGGCGAGGCGTGAAACAGGTTCTTCCTCAGCCCTCAGAAGGAACCAACCCTACCAACACCTTGATACCAGACTCGAGGACTGTGAGACAGTAAATTCCTGTAGCTTAAGCCCACACAATCCATGGCATTTTGTTATGATGGCCCTAGCAAACTAACACACTGCCCTTCAAGAAGAAGGAGCCAGGCAAGCGCTTACCACAGAAGGAGAAAGAATGCCCCGGCCACCCCAATGAGGCCATAATGTACCTTTAACACGGATGGTCCCTGAATTGGAGGGAGATTCTTGCCTCCTGGCGGGACAAGATAGTTGAGTTTAAGAATACAATAGTATACAGAGAGACGCTATGTTTGTGTTCTCCTAAAATTCATATATTGAAATCCCAACCTCCAATGTGATGATATTTGAAGATGGGGGGCTTTGGGAGGTGATTAGGTCATGAGGGTAGAGCTCTCATGGTGGGATTAGTGCCCTTACAGGAGGGACCCTACAGAGTGAGCTCTCTCCTTCCGCCACATGAGGACGCAGAAGAAGACGGCCGTCTGTGAACCAGGAAGCAGATTCTCGTCAGAAATCAAGTCTGCAGGAGACTTGATCTTGAAGTTCCAACCTCCAGAACTGTAATAAATATGGGTTTTTTAATTTATGCTACCCAGTGCATGGTACTTTTTTATAGCAGACCCAACAGACTAATACATATATATAATATATGTATATTATATATATGTTATACTTATATAATACTTATATATGTATATTAGACATATATGTATATATACATATATTATATATTTACTTATATAATATATATAATATATATAACATGTTATATAACATGTTATGTACTTATATTTATATACTATATATCATACACATAATATGAACATATTATAATAAAATATGAATATAAATATATATACATTTACCATAGAAGTCACTTAGCAATAGAGGACTTCAAGGTTTTCAAAGACAGCTTTTTGTTTTGAGGGAATAGTTTCATTTGACCATTTTCGCTGTTGTTCTTTGCCCACTTTTCCTCGTAGGCTCAGTCCTGCTTTTGCATTTTAGACATTTTTCTTTCTCTTCTGGCAAAAGTATTGGTTGGAACCTTTCGCGGAATTCCTTCTTTGTCTCCCAAACAACTAAAAAATCCAGGGTCAGGACTTCCTGTCTACTCAGCAGGTGCAGTTTGGGCTGAAACAGAAAGGGGTCTGTCTGCAATGCCCTAGGGCTGTAATGTTCAGTAGGGTAGCCAATGGCCACAGGTGGCTGCCGAAATTCCAGTTCTAAAATTACACAGTGATTCCTCAGTCACACGGGTCAAATGCTCAGTAGCTACATGTGGTGAGAGGCCACTTTATCGCAGAGCGCAGATACGGAACATTGTCATGGGTGCAAATGATGAAGCAGAAGGACACGAAATTGAAATCATGACCGGGTTTCCAACTCCATCTCTCCAATCTCCTGACCATTCACCTTAGGCAAGAATATCTTATCTTTTTTGTTTCCTCCTCCTCCCTACTAAAGAGGAGAAAACCAGCTTCCTTACATAATACTGGACTTCAAAACTAAAAAAGATATAGACAAGCAGTTTAGTACAACGAATAGGAACGAGGCAGCATAAGTCTGTAGTCCAAAGACATATTTCACACATCCTCTTGGCTTCATGGAGCATGCAGTCAAGTAGAGAGAGCAAGGTTTCAAAGAATTTTATTACAGGCAATAACAAATATCCGTGCATTAAAGTAGGACGCAATGATGACACAAAGGTGAATGAGTAAGTTGAGGGCAGTGCAGGCATCTGCCGGAAGACTGTGTACGAAGCATCTCTAAACGAGAAATGGTTGAAGATGAATTGGAATTTGACAGGCAGATAAGGTACCCCTGAATTTTCTGGCATGAAATGCGTATAATAAAATTCAGGCCTCTTCTCTCAGCCCACTCCTTTCCTGCGATCTAAATACGAAGTGTTAAAACTTTGTTTTCCAGAATACACCATTCAAACAAAACCTTGAGTGGGAGCATAATATCAAAATATATTAATGAGCAATGCTGGGAGTTCCACTTCTGGTCAACACGGAGTAACAGATACGATATTTATCCTCCTGATGAAAAAAAAAAAAAAACCAATAACAACAATAATAAAATGTAAGAAGTAACAGTTTCCGAGATGCCAGATTAACATTTAACAAAGGATAATGATCACGGAGAGACAGGAAACAAACCAGATGAGCCCTAAAATTGCAGCACATGGGGAGGGACCCAGGTGCCAGAACACTCCCTAGTGTGAGGAGACAGAGCTGCGAGGTCAGAGTTCGCAGGACAGAGCTCAGAAGGAGAAAGAGGGAGAGGGAGAGGGAGCGGGAACTCACAAGCACTGATGAGTGAATGCAGGGAGGAGATTACCTGAGGCCAGGGTAAGAACCCTTAGATACTTACAGGGAACACTACCTGGTACTCATTGGGAAAAGAACAGTGGCTGCTCCCGCCAGCCAGACTGGAAGCCTCAAGACTCATGGGGCATTGGGTAAAGCATTCAGAAGGATCTTCCCTCAATAGTAGGGAAAAAATGAGCTCCCAGTTAAAGATGGCCCTGGTCCTACCTAAGAAAAATCTTAAGAACAAGAACTAAAAGAACGAAATGTTTTCAATAATTTTAGTTTTCAGTAGCTTACTTTCTCCCCAGGATAAAGTTTAAGAATAGTTATGACAGTACAAGAATATCCAGTCCTCCACAAGGTTAAATTCACCATGTCTACATTCTAAACAAGATGTCCGGGTAGGCAAAGATATCCGAAAATACAACTCATAATGAGGAGGAAATTCAACCAAAAGCAACTGGGTGGGAACACACACTCATGTAAGCATCAGCAGACCAAGGCATTAAAAGTTGTTACAATTGGGGGCACCTGAGTGGCTCAGTCGGTTAAGCATCCAACTTCGGCTCAGGTCATGATCTTGCAGTTCGTGGGTTCGAGCCCCGCATCGGGCTCTGTGCTGATGGCTCAGAGCCTGGAGCCTGCTTCGGATTCTGTGTCTCCCTCTCTCTCTGACCCTCCCCTGCTCATGCTCTGTCTCTCTCTCTCTGTCAAAAATAAATAAACATTAAAAAAAAATTTTTTTTAATTTCTTACGATTGTATTCCATATATTCAAAATTTGAACATAGACACGGGAGAGATTTTTAAAGACCCAATGGAACTATAATATCTGAGATAAATGAAACACTGATGGAGTTAATGGCAAATGAGGTAGTAATGAAGAAAATATTAGTGACTAGGAAATTTCCAAAATAAAACACATAGAGGAACAAGAAGATTAATAATAATAAAGTTGGCTGAAGTATCAGCACACGGTGAGACAATTACAATCAGCCAACACAGGTGCCCTTGAAGTCTTCCAAAGGGAGGGCACAGAGTGGCTGAAAATTTCCCAATTTGATGTATCCCTCCCTGAAGCCACAGATCCAGGAAGCTCGATGAACTCCGAGGACAAGAAACATGAAAAATAACTAAGCCAATGTATATCATGTAGAGATTGCTCAAAACCAACGATACAAAATATATCGTAGGGGTGCTGGGTGGCTCAGTCAGTTAAGCATCCAACTCTTGATTTCGGCTCATGTCATGATCGCGTGGGTCCCGAGATCGAGCCCCGTGTTGGACTCCGTGCTGACAGCGCAGAGCATGCTGGGGATTCCCTCTACCTCTCTTTTCTGCCTCTCTCTCTCTCTCAAAATAAATAAATAAACGAACATTTTTTAAAAAATCTTAAAATCTGGCAGGGGAGAAAAGAACATTACACAAAGAGGAACAAAGATAAGGATGATGGCAGAATTTTTGCCAGAAAAATATGAAGTGGCCAGACAATGGAGTGACATTTCCAAAGTATGGGGGAGGGCAACCCTGCCAATCGAGACTTCTCCTCCCCCAAAAGATAATTACAGAAGAGAAACAAATACTTTTTCAGTTATAAAGACCTGCAAGGGAAAAATGAGACTAAACAGAAGTATATATCTATACATCATAGTAAACATCGCCAGAAGTAATAAATATGTAGGCAAAGTAAAACACGCCATTTTTCTTAATTTGTAAATATCTCTAAAAGATAACTGACTACATATGCTAAAATAATAGCGATGTGTCGGAGGGTGATGACATATGTAGAAGTAATTTGTATGGCAAGGACAGCGTGGAGGGCTAATAACAGTAACAGTAATATCAGAAAACTCGAATTGAAGACAAAAATTGTCACTAGAGACAAAAGTTGTCGCTGGAGACAAAGAGGGTATTTTATAACAAAAGACTTGTCCATCAAGAAGAGATAACATATAGGGGTGCCTGGGTGGCTCAGTCGGTTGAGTGTCTGACTTCGGCTCAGGTCATGATCTCACAGTCCATGGGTTTGAGCCCCGCGTTGGGCTCTGTACTGATAGCTCAGAGCCTGGAGCCTGCTTCAGATTCTGTGTCTCCCTCTCTCTCTCCCCTCCCCAGCTTGCTCTCCCTTTCTCCATCTCTTTCAAAAATAAACAAACATTTAAAAAAAAAGAAAATGTAACAAATATAAACACACATATAAGCCTAACAAAAAAACCCCATGCGGCAAAGATGGAAAGAATCGAAGGAAGAAATGACAGCTCCATAATAACTGGGGATGTTACTACCCCGCTCTCAATAATAGATCAAATACCTGACAGATAAACAAGAACACCGAAAACTCTAGAGCAACCAGACCTAACAGCCATCTGCTGAGAGCCGCACCCAACAACCACAGCATACACATTCCACTCAAGTGCCCATCGAACATTCTCTAGGGTAGACCATATATGAGGCCATAAAATAAATCTAAATGCAATTTAAAGGACTGAAATCATGTGGAGTGTGTCCTCTGACCAAAATAGAACGCAATTAGAAATGAATAACAGATGGAAATTTGAGAAATTCACAAATCTGTGGAAAATAAGCAACACATCCCTAAATAATTAATGGGTCAAAGGAGAAGTCACAAGGGAAATTAGGAAATACTTTGAGAAGAAAGAAAATGGAAATCCAACACATCAAAACGACGTGAGGCAGCAAAGCAGCGCTTAGAAGGAGGTAAGTACAACTTTCACCTTAATACATGGAAAAATGAGGAACAGTCTAAACCCAAAGCAAGTGGAAGGAAGGAAAGAATGAAGACTGGAGCAGAAATAACTGAGAGAAGACAGGAAAGCAATCGAGAAATCAATAAAACCAAAATTTGCTTCTTTGAATAGATCAGCAAAATGGACAAATTTCTAGCTAGACTGACCAAGGAAAAAGAAAGCAGACTGGGATTTCTACAATCAGGAATGAAAGAGAGAACACGGCGATTGACCTTAAGAACTAAAAATGGTTTTAAGGAAATTCTGTGACTAATTGTATGCCAACAAATTAGACATTCTAGACGAAATGGACAAATTCCTAGGAAGACACAAATTATCAAGGCTGACTCCAAAAGCAGAAAATCCAGTAAGTCTATAACAAACAAACAGACTGAATTAATAGTTGGAAAACTTCCCACAAAGCAAAGTCCAGATGGCTTCGCTAGCGAATCCTACCAAACATTAAGAGAAGATGGGCGCCTGGGTGGCTCAGTCATTTAAGCATCTGACTCCTGATTTTGGCTCAGGTCATGATCTCGTGGTTTCTCAGTTCTAGCCCCTTGTAGGGCTCCATGCTAACAGAGCAGAGCCTGCTTGGGATTCTCCCTCTCTCTCTCTCTGCTTCTCTTTCTCTCAAAATAAATAAATAAACTTAAAAAAAAGAATTAACACTAATATTTCACATGCCCTTATAAAAATATAGCAGAAGAGGCAACACTTCCCAAGCCATTCCATGAGACCAAGATTACCCTGAAACCAAAACTAGAGAAAGACACCTCAGAATATGCAAAGAGCTCTTTAAAACAACAACAGCAAAGCCAAATTAAAAATGGGAAAAGGAGAGGTCAGTCGGTTAAGTGTCCAACTCGACCTCAGCTCAGGTGTTGAATCTTGAATTCAAGCCCTCAATTGGGCACCACAACGGGCATGGAGCCTAGTTAAAATGAATAAACAAATAAACAAAAATAATAAAATAAAATAAAATAAAATAAAATAAAATAAAATAAAATAAAATAAAACAAAATAATAAAAATGGGAAAAGGGCATGAACAGACATTTCTCCAAAGAAGCTACCCAAATGGCCAATAAGCACGTGAAAAGATGCTCAGTATTATTCCATTGTAACGCTCATCCATTATTCATTAGGGAAAAGCAAGTCAAAACCTACTTCATACCCGTAGGATGACCTTCATCAAAAAAATGGAAAACAACCAGTGTTGGCAAAGATGCGGAGAAACTGGAACCGTCATACATTGCTGGCGGGAATGTAAAATGGGACAACTGCCTTGCACAACAGTTTGGCTATTCCTCAAAAATGTAAACATAGAGGTTCCAAATGATTCAGTAATTCCACTCCTAAGTATAAACCCAAGAGAAATGAAACCACATATTCACACAAAAGCCTGCACCCAAATGTTCATGGCCGCACTATTCGCAACGGCCAAAAGGTAGTGGGAAACTGGCCATTGACTCATGAGCAGGTAAGGAACCTGCAGTATGCCCATACAGGTGGAAATTGTTTGGCCACCAAAGGAATGAAGGATTGACGCAGGCTGCCACAGAGATGAACCTTGAAAGCATCATGTTAGATGAAAGAAGCCAGACACAAAAGGCCACACATTGTGCGATTTTATTTATATGAAATTTCCAGAACAGGTAAAGGCAGAGACATAGCAAGTAGTATCTGTGAAGAGGGACATGGGGAGTGATTGCTAATGGTTACAGGGTTTCTTTTCAGGGTGTTGAAAATGTTATGGAATTAGTGGTGGGGGTTGCACATCTTTGTGACTACACAAACCACCCCCCCCCTCCCCCCGCTGAGTTACATGTTCTAAAGTGGGGGATTTCATGGTCTGGGAGTTCTATCTTGATAAAACGAAATTAAAAAAGAAAAGAAGGGCATGAAAGCCAGAAAGAGAGAAATAGAAGCAGGCTATTGCAAGATTCTTATATGAGGCGTGTTTTCTGTTATTATTTCTTTGTGGGTTTTAGTTCATCCTCCCTGGTTGCCATCAGTCCTATTCACCAACTGCTTCCAGCGTTTCTCACTCCTAAGACAATGCTGGGATTCTACCTCTCTGTCCCCTTGAAATTAGAAGTGGCCCTAGGACTCGCGTTGGTGAATGGATTAGGAGCAGAGTTGGCACATGCCACTTTCTTCTGGGAGCTTTAAAAGCTAGCACATGATTGGCCACAGCCTTTTCACAGCTATAGGGACAGGAAGCACGTGGGGAGATGAAGCCTAGGTCTGCCTGTGTCCCTGGATGTCTAAGCCCCCTGCCATGTTAGGCACGTGGTATGAGCAAGAAGTTAACTTTCAGTGTGTTAAGCCATCTAGCTCAGGAATTGTTTGTTACCGCATAGTAACTTAACCTATCCTGACTAATGGAGCCTCTGGAACAAGTATGTTTTATCTTCCTTGAGTGACTTCATATTTAGTATGTTTAAAAGAAAAAATCACAAAAGAGGGGCAGTGTGCGGGTCAGTCGGTTGAGCATCCAGCTTCATTTTGGCTCAGGTCATGATCTCAACGGTTTGTGAGTTCAAGCTCTGCATCGGGCTCTGTGTCGACAGTGTGGAGCCTGCTTGGGATTCTCTCTCTCCCTTTCTCTCTCTGCCCCTTCCCTGCTCACATGCACTCTCTCTTTCTCTCCCTCTCAAAATAGATAAACATTTTTTTAAAAATCACATAATATTTCAAAGAGTTAAAATTATACTATTTTTTTTAACAAGACTCTTTCGTGGAACATTTGGATTGTTTCCCAACTTTCCCTATTAAATAATCACACTGCAATAAGCATTTTGATGCTTACAGTTTTGTCTGTATGCTTTGTGTTATTTCCTTGGGTTATACTCCCAAGTGATATTACTGGACCAAAACATCCATAATTTTATTGATGTTGATTTATATAACCTTTCACCCCATTGCCTGCAATACATCCTTACAAGCATAAGTAATATTTTTATAATATATCTAATATTTTATAAATATTAAATAGTAATATATTTAATAAATAATTAATAACAAATAATAAATTATAAATAATAATAATAAATAAATAGTAATATATTTAACATTTTTAAATTAGGGGCACCTGGGTGGCTCAGTTGGTTAAGCGTGCGACTTCGGCTCAGGTCATGATCTCACAGTTCATGAGTTCGAGCCCCGCGTCGGGCTCCGTGCTGACGGCTCAGAGGCTGGAGCCTGCTTCAGATTCTGTGTCTCCCTCTCTCTCTGCCCCTCCCCTGCTCACACTCTATCTTTCTTTCAAAAAATAAATAAACATTAAAAAATATATTGTTTTTAAATTATTAAAGAGATGTATGGTACTTAAATTCATGCGAAGATTCATTAAAAATCTTCCTCCTGTTACATACGCCTGATACCCTAAATGTATATTTGCTTAAAGAACAAGTCAAGGGAAATTACCAGAAACTTTCTTCTCTAGTGCATTTATTTATTTATTTATTAAATGTTTATTTTCGAGAGAGAGACAGACAGAGCATGAGCAGGGGAGGGGCAGAGAGAGAGAGGGAGACACAGAATCTGAGCTGTCGGCACAAAGCCCGACACGGGGCTCAAACCTACGAACCATGAGATCATGACCTGAGCTGAAGGTGGACAACACTTAACTGAGCCACTCAGACACCCCTCCTCTAGCACATTTAAAGTTTGATTTGACTCTATAAGCACAAAGATTGTGTCCAGGGGAAGTAGGAGAATTGCATTTTGACACCGATCAAAGCAGATGGGGTATAAATTCTAGGAGGAGAGGAATTGGCAGAGGGAGCACTTCATAAAGTCCAACATGTGACCAGCTAAAAATGCAGAGGGGGTGTCCTAGCTCAAGAAGGGGTGGGGGGGGCATTAAAAAGAGTATCAGGCAGAACAGAAGACTCAGGTTGTGCAGACTGGCGCTGTGTCTCCCAAGGTCACTTCTCCCTCCCATTGTATTGGCTTCTTCTGCAGCAAGTTCTCCCACGTGGTGGGAAGATGGTCACCAGCAGGCTCCCACCGTAACAACACAGGGAAAGAGACAAGTGTTGTCCCCACATCAATGGAGCGATTTAAAGAGAGACCCCCTGATCCTGGGCCACACACTCCTCCCCTGTGACTTCTCCTCCTGAGCCCGCAGGAGGCAGGATGCGGATTGATGTGTCAGGGCAGCAAGGAATGGGGGGAGCCCGGTCCTCAATGGTACAGGGGTGCCGGGCAAGCCAAGACAACAAAAGTCCTTTATGTCACGTACCCTCCTAGCAATCCTACACACTATTCATAACTGACATTAGGGAAAATTCAAGGTTACCCTGGAGCATCTTATAGTACCAAAAGCAAACACGCTTGAAAAAGAAAAGAAGGATGGAAACATGTCGAAAGGACATGGGAGCCATCGTGGAGGACGGCTACGCACCCACCGTGATAGAGCACAGTAAGGGAAACAGTAATTCTACAGGGGACGCACTTAGCAGACGCCATCCTAACCCTCGGGGTCAAGGTCAACCCCAGCAGTGACAAGTCACGTTGATGTCACAGACCCCCAGATAGGGCACAAGGAGGACAGTGCACCTCGGTGCGATTTGTTCCAAACAGACAGAGCCCAACCTAATCGTAAGAAACAGCAGACACACTCCACGTGGTGGACACCATACAAAACTCCTGATGCACACTCCTCAAAGAGTCTGCCTCACGGTCCCGCATGGTCTGCCTTGAACTATAAAAGGTGCCATGGATGCCCTGGTGGGAACGTGGAGTGGCTGCTGGGCAGAGGCAATCAAGCGGCCCTTACAGATTTGTCCCCCGTGGGGACTGAAAATGATAGGAGCCAGATTAAGGGAGGATATGGCAACGGGCATGAGGGAGATCCTTTCAGCCTGCCCACTCCCGGGGCTCCCTGGACAAGAGCTTCTCGGGAGCAGGTGGCATGGTTTTCCATTTCTCTGCATCCCTACTGGACTGTGGAGATGGTGAGTGTGTACTTTGGTTACTAGTCACTCGTGCAGACTCTATTCCTTCTGTACATGCTAGTAAATGACTGATGAAAGCTTGTTCGTGGATTGCAATTGAAAAGGCAGAGGAGGACCAATCCTACGATGCCGGGCCCTTGCTACTTCCCTCCCACGTGCCACTAGGACCCTCTGATCCTTTTCTCTTTCTTTTCTTTTTCTTTTCTTTCTCTTTTCTTTTTTCTTTTTTCTTTCTCTTTCCTCCTTTTTCTTTTTTCTTTCTTTCTCTTCCTTTCTTTTCCTTCCTTCTCCTTCAACTTTGCATAAATTCTTCTAGTGCATATATAAAAATGCAACTATCTTTTGTCCCCAAAGGCAGTAGTTGTCAGGAAGACATGGGCTCATTTTGCTTCTTGCTTGGGATGGGAAAATCTTGATTCTTCTTCCATGGAATAAGCGATAATAGAGGCCGACACACAGTCCTCTGGACTATGTTTCCAATGAAAGAATCAGGGATTCCGTCACAATTGAAATTGGGCTGCCCGGTGAGTTCCACAGAGGTGAACAGGTGTTCTCACCAGACCTGGATGTCCATCTTCCCTCAGTAGTGATTTTTAAAAAGCTATGCTCATGGTCATGATGGAGAGATTTACCGATGTTCCAGGGAAACTCTGCCTTTGGAATTTATGCAGCAAAGCACATATTGACTTTGTGTCACTGAGAATACCAAGATTTATGTTCCCGAAGATAAGTAATAACCTTGACTTCGACTTGGTCAATATTTATCTCACAAGTCAATAAATGTCCTGCAATAAATTTCCACAAAAGCCAACAGCTTCTGATCCTGGGCTGTGCTCTGCAGAGGCCCCCAAACAACCCTGCTTTTTTTCCTGAACAAACCGGTGGTCAAACTCAGGGCACTTCGATCCACTTATGACAGAACTTCATCCAAATAACTTCATGCGGGTAGAAATATAGAGTCTGAATCTTTTTGTCTTCTTCTCAATAGTTTTGACCAAAGAATCTTCTCCTCTGGGAGCCTGGGTGGCTCAGTTGGTTAAGTATCCGACTTCGGCTCAGGTCATGATCTCACGGTTCACGGGTTCGAGCCCCACGTCGGGCTCTGTGCTGACAGCTCAGATCCTGGAGCCTGCTTTACATTCTGTGCCTCCCTCTCTCTCTGCCCCTCCCCCACTGGTGCTCTGTCTGTGTCTCTCTCAAAAATAAATAAACATAAAGCAGAATTTAAAAAAAAATCTTCTCTGTCCAGCTGTTCCTAAAGCTGGTCCCAAATGCTGACGTCAGACACTAGCCCCAACAGACTGGAGGATGAGCTTGTCTGCAGGAAACGGCAAGAGGTGACACTGGTCACTTGTGTGACTGTCACAAAGCACATTATCTTCCCTTTCTTTTTAAAATTTTAACTTCCCAAAAGCTCAAAATCTTTTTTTGTTTTTTTTTTTTGGTGTTTATTGGCCAGATGCTTTGTCACCATCTTATACTACAGCGTGCCCTGTGAGTAACCCAAGAGAGTTTTTGTGTCCTACATGAAAGAGACATGATGGCCATGTCCCTAAAGGGCTCGCCCTATACAGTCTAAAAGGACCTTTCCCGGGCTGCCTGGGGGGCTCAGTCAGTTAAGTGTCCAACTTCGGCTCAGGTCATGATGTCGCGGTTTGTGGGTTCAAGCCCCACGTTGGGCTCTGCGCTGCCGGCTCAGAGCCTGGAACCTGCTTCGGATTTTGTGTCTCCTTCTCTCTCTGCCCCTCCCCCGCTCACGCTCTGTCTCCCCCTCTCTCTCAAAAAATAAACATTAAAAAAATGTTTTTAAATAAAAAAAATAAAATAAAATAAACATAAAAGGACCTTTCCCCACCATGGTTCTCCAGGCAACCTCCTCCCCGCCACTGTGCGCCTCGTGTGGAATACACAGCACAGTCCATAAGTGCGCGCACTGATATTTCCGTTCTACGCTGACCACCCACACCTCCTTCTCCCTAGAGCACACACGTGGCGTGCCATTTGCCACGGGATGCCTGCACTTTACGAGAACATTACCGGGACCTAAAGGAGCCTGATTCACGGAGACGTTATTTTTCTCTCTTTCTTGATCCCCCCCGCCAAAATTTACTGAGATATCATCGACAATTAACATTGTTGTCAAGTTTTGGGTGGACTATGATAGAACATAAGCACGTACGGCGTAATAATTGCCGCAGCGAGGTTGTCATCACCCACCACCTCCCGTGGTTGCCATTTTGTGCGTGTTGGGTTTTGCTGCTGCTGTTTTGGTTTCGTTTGTCATCCTAGCTTTTGAGGAATGGATGGTCCCTTCTGGAAATATCGGACGTTAAAATGGCACCCCTCCTTCTGTCCTTCCCGTTAAGTCATCAAAGTTGTTGTGACAGCCTAAAAATCTGGGTTTCCATCAATGGTGGAGACAATACTTTGAAATATTTATCTCTGTGCTCTTTCCCCCCGCCTTGTATGTGACCTCCTTCTACTCAGAAACATCCATAGTGTTTCAAGGACCAATAGAATCATTCCAGAGCAGCTGAGAAAGGGGTTAGAGGAAGAGAGGGAGGGAAGGATAAAGAGAGAGAGAGAAATCTTAATATTTATTTTTCTGTGTGTGTTACTTTGCTAACAAGGACCGAGACTCCAAGGGAAGGCTTAAAGGAAGTCGGGTAGAGGGAATACACGACCAAAAGAGCCCACTCATGCCATCTCTGAAGCATATTGGGTGGTTGATGGATTCTCTGGGAGGCAGGAGAGCCAGGTCTGGAACCTCCATGGCCGCAGGGACAGCAGCCATTTCCGGTGCTCTGTGGGCACGGACCCCCCACTGCCACACTGACGTCAGCCTCCGATGGCAGGACCTCCGCCCGCTGCTGCTAGGAGCGACCAGATCTTGGGGTCTGCAGAGGATCTGATGCCCTTTCTTGCTCTCCTACACATTACAGTCTCCTGCAAATGCACATGATTGGCAGATCCCAGGTCTGCCTGAACTTATGGGTCTGCACTGGAGTTGTAAGGAAGCCTGGGAGAGTGAGTCCCAGCTTCCATCCTGGAGGTGGCACTCAACAGGGGGAGTCACCCACATGTAGGACAGGTGGACGGGGGGCTGGGCACAAGGCTGGCATCTGCCACACCGAAATAAGAAAGGAGGAGATGGAATAGAGAGAAAGACTCCTTCCCTTGTTTGGGAACAGGTTTCTACTCCTGGGAAAATTCAAGAAGGAGGAGGGTGGAGCATGGACTTTGAAAAAGTTGGGGGCAGAGGATGAATGACTGATCCTGGGGCACCAGGGAGAGGGGACTGCAGGTCATCAAGAGGAAACTGGCCCTTGAGGGACCACGTGGGACAGCAGCGTGGACAGGGTGGGCCAGGGGCAAACAGAGCACAGGGGCCTTGGTGTCCAGAGGGTGGGCGTGTGGTGGCAAAAGACCCCTCACCAGGACTGGGCCGGAACCCAGCAGTGATGAAGTCCACCCCCACTGTATTTCTTCTGTGAATAGATTGTCACTTGAAGGGGCAGCTGGGTGGCTCATTCAATTAAGCGTCTGACTGTTGATCTCAGCTTAGGTCACGATCTCATGGTTCGTGGGATCAAGCCCTGCATCAGGCTCTGCGCTGACAGCACAGAGCCTGCTTGGGATGCTCTCTCCTTCCGTCCCTGTCCCTCCCCTGCTTGTGTGTGTGCATTGTCTCTCTCTCTCTCCCTCCCTCTCTCTCAAAATAGATAAACATTAAAAAAAAAAAAAAAGACTCACAGGAACCAGAGTGAGAGCATAAGCGTGTGCAAGGAGGAAAGAAAAACAGTTATGGTGGGAAATAGAATATGATATACTCTCAAAGAATCTTCCCACAACCCACTTAATGATTACAGAGGGACAAATAGTAAGTTTGTGGTGGAGAAACATGGTTGCAGGTCTCTTAATCAAGTGGTCCAAAAAATCATCACTATGATGAGACACAGTGACATCATGTGCCTCCAGGTAGGAGGCACAGAGAACAGACGTCGTCTCTGTGGTTCTTGCCAAAATTGCGTAAGTTAAACCATCAGGAGGAAACATCAGACACACCCAAAATGAAAGACTTTCTAGGACATACTGACCAGCGCTGTCTATGCAGAAGGATCAAAGATCATGAAAGACCAAACAACACATAAGCACTGAAGATCATGGCAAGTAAATGAAATATGTGATCCTGGGATTGTATCCTGGACCAGAGAAAGGATATTAGTGGGAGATTTTTTAAATGTCTATTTATTTATTTTTGAGAGAGACGGGGAGAGAGAATCCCAAGCGGGCTATGCATTGTCAGAGCACAGCCCAACGCAGGGCTCGAACTCACGAACTGTGAGATCATGACCTGAGCCCGAATCAAGAGTCGGGACACTCAACCGACTGAGCCACCCAGGTGCCCCGGAAATGGTCTGAAATATAAGTAAGGCTGTAGATGAGTTAGTGTTGCATCGATGTTAATTTCATGATTTTCATTAACGGTTTTCGGTAACGCAGGATTTAGGGAAGCTGAGGGAAAAGAGTGTGGGAATTCTTTACCTGATTTTGGCAACTTTAAGGTAAGTCTGGGTTTGTTTCAAAATAAGTGGAAATTAGTAAGAGTGTATACATTGGTCTAGCAGAAGAAGTGGGGAGGAGGCGGGGAGTTAACAAAGAGCATTTTCCAAATGTCTACCACAGCAAGAGCCAACGCTGGCTGACTGGTCACAGAGCTCCTTCCCACGGAGAAGTCCACCTCTGGCTGTGATGACTGACAGCCTGAGGACAGACAGGCTAGAGAAGCAGTACAGCAGAAACCCTTTACTTACCATCTGATGGGAGGACAGAGGGCTACCTGGGATAGGTCAGCCCCCAGGGCTCCTTTCCGTGGCTCCCTCCAGACTGAACCTCAGAGGTGACAGGGCAGCCATCATAATCATCCAAATAGGCATCCTTGAACCCAAAACATTGGTGCCACTGGTGTGCCTCAGTGAGTGTGCCAGTGGGAGAGGATGTCCAGGGAGGGCAGGTGTCTCTGGAGGAAGCCCTGCCTGTGACCGGCACAACCACAACCATGGGAGGTATACGGATATGTGAGTCCATGGCCTTTCTCCTGGTCACACAAACAGCTCAAAAGTTCTTGCGTACCCGAGGGAGGGACACAATGCTGACACATCAATAGGCTGACAGGACTCTGGGGTCATATAACCAAAAGGCCACTGCTGACAGGAAATCAAAACTGAGGAGAGGCTCTGAGCTTCTGGCCAAGATGTAAGAACAGGCCCCAGATCTGCCCGCCCCCCCCCCCAAAGAGCTAAGAAACTGGACAAGATACACGAAAGAAGCATTTTCCGATGTTGGACACCAGACAACATAGGACAGGAATCACTGAGAAGAGGAGGAAATGAGGTGAGCTCCACACGTGACATGGGATACCTCTTGGAGAGCTTCCAGATGTCATTGCAGAGAGGGAACTCTCAGACTGAGCCCAGCGTCTTCCCGAGAGAAGTAGCAGAGCTGGGTCTGGGGCACCTCACTGGCTCCAGGGCACAGAAGGCAGAGCCTGAAGGCACAGTGCTGCAGACGGGAGACGGAGGGGGGGCGGGGCTGGCATAGCTTGAAGACTCACAGAGGGTTTCCCTTGAATTCAGCCAAAAACTGACCAGAACACACATGAGTATAGGAAATGAACCAAAGCCAGTAAGAGAACCCACCCAAAAAGTACAGAGGAAACAAAACCTGTGGTGGATACAGAGGCAGGAATGGTCCATGCTCCCCCAGGCCAGAGTGGAACGTGTTCATGGGCAGAGTACTCCAAAAGGGCTGTTGCCTTAAAAAAAAAAAAGGGGGGGGTGGGGGGCGCCTGGGTGGCTCAGTCGGTTAGGCGTCTGACTTCAGCTCAGGTCATGATCTCACGGTTTGTGAATTCAAGCCCCGTGTCGGATTCTGTGTGACAGCTCAGAGCCTGGAGCCTGCTTTGGATTCTGTGTCTCCCTCTCTCCCTGCCCCTCCCCTACTCACACTCTGTCTCTCTCCATCTCTCAAAAATGAATACACGTTTTAAAAAAGGGGGGGGGGTGCAGTTATAGCTTTAGATAAAAAGTTGCTTTGGACCTAAGAAAGCTTTGTGGGCAGCAAGCCTCAAAAGTATCAAGCTGCTTCCAAGTAATTTAGTGGCATCACAAAGCACAGATCAAACCCAGTTAGAAGAATAAACAAAATGTCTAGCATGCAAAACCAACTACACTTTACAAAGTCTGCACCCAATCCAAAATGATCACTCATGCAAAAAATCTGAAAAGTAGATTCTATAATGGTAAAAATCAAGCAGTAGAAAGAGACCCATAATAACACAGATGATAGAATTAGTAGGAAAAAAAAAACATTAAACAAGTTAACAGTTATTAAACCTATATCCCATATGTTCAAAGAAGTAAAAAAAGATCATGCATTCTAAGGAGGAACATAGACAATATTTTAAAAGACCCAAATCAAACTGTAGACATGACAGAACTCTGGATAGGACAACAGCAGAGCAAATACTTTTGCAAATGAGAAAATGAATACATTTGAAAACATGGCAAGAGAACCTGCCCAAAATGAAAGACAGAGACTGAGACCAAGGGAAAAGAGCAGGTAAAGGTGAATTGGAAGAGGACACAATGAGTCTAACATATGAGCAACTGGGGTCAGGGAAAGGGAGGAGAGGGGCGGGGAGGGAAAAAATATTTGAAGAAAAAATGGCTGAAAAAATGTTTCAAACCTGCTGAAAAAGACTAAAAATTTCTCAAAGAGTCCCAAACTTGAGAAACATGAAGACAATTACATGAAGGCACATCATAATCAAACTGTGTAAAGTCAGCAATAAAGAAAAATCTAGGGGCACCTGGGTGGCTCAGTCTGTCTGACTCTTGGTTTCAGCTCAGGTCATGATCTTGCAGTTTGTGAGTTTGAGCCCTGCATCTTTCCCTCTCCCTCTCTCTCTCTGCCCCCCTCCCACCTGCACTGTCTCTGTCTCTCTCAAAATAAATAAATAAACTTAAAAAAAAAAGAAAAGAAAAATCTAAAAAGCAGTGAAGAAGAAAGGACACATCCTGCACAGACAAGCAAAACTCGTGGAGACCAGATCTTAATTATTCTTGCCATAAAAAAGAAATAATTACGTGATGTGACAAAAGTGCTAAATATCGCTACAATGACAATCATATTACAGTATATAAATGCATCAAATCAATATGTTGTACACCTTAAATCTACACAATGTTACTTTTTTAGTTTTATTTATTTTTGAGAGAGAGAGAGAGAGAGAGGGAGGGAGGGAAAGAGGCAAAGAGTGAGAGAGAGACAGGAGACAGAGAGGCAGAAAGAGAAGGAGAGAATCCTAAGCAGACTCCAAACTCAGCACAAAGCCCCACTTGGGCTCAAACTCATGAACTGTGAGATCATGACTTAAGCTGACACCAAGAGTTGGATGCTCAACTGACTGAACCACCCACACGCCCCTACACAATGATGTATATCAAATACATTGGATTGTGAGTCACTTGTTCTGCGAGTGTTCCACAAGATGAGCAAACATCTCCAATAAATTTTAACTTGATAAATGAGCAATGTCTTGCAATATAAGTCATTCGTGACACCAAATGTCACATGATCACAACTGAGCCAACAGTTCTTGAAATTCGCTCTGATATAGGAGTGCTTTGGATGAGAAGCATGTTTCTGAAATTATGCTCACAAACCAAGGTTTTACTGTATATCTTTTAAAACAGAAAGAAAGGGGCGCCTGGGTGGCGCAGTCGGTTAAGCGTCCGACTTCAGCCAGGTCACGATCTCGCGGTCCGTGAGTTCGAGCCCCGCGTCGGGCTCTGGGCTGATGGCTCGGAGCCTGGAGCCTGTTTCTGATTCTGTGTCTCCCTCTCTCTCTGCCCCTCCACCATTCATGCTCTGTCTCTCTCTGTCCCAAAAATAAATAAACGTTGAAAAAAAAAAAAACAGAAAGAAAGAAAGAAAGAAAGAAGAAAGAGAGAAAGAAATGAAAGAAATGAAACGAAAGAAAAGAAACGAAAGAAAAGAAATGAAACGAAACACCCTGGAACCATTAGAACATCTTTGAAATACTAAAAAAAGAAAAACAAAACAAAAACTTTATGTAGAAACCCACAACTAGTGAAAACATCTTTCAAAAATGAAGGCAAATAGAAACTTCCAGACGTGGCAAGGTTTTCAAAGCACTCATCCCAGCAGAGTCACAGTCCAAACAAAATGTCCTTCCTTCAGGTAGAAGAAAAATGACACCAAATGAAAATGAGCGTCTACATAAAGGTGTGGAGAGCATCAGAAATCCATACGTGGGTAAATAGAACAGATTTTTTTTTTTCTGGTTTTTAAAAACCCTTTAGAAGATAGTTGACGAAATCAAAACAAATGTAATTTCTTACGGGGTTTATAACATACATAGAAGTTAAAGGTCGGACAACGGAGCCCACCTCAGGAAGGTTCTAGAAAACATGAAGTGGTCCAGCGTTACCTCATACCCACATCTTCCAGTCGGGAGAAGACTCTGCACCTGGACTTGAGGAATTAGTTTGAAATACCGGTTTCCTGTGGACCTTTGAAAGTCTGTAGGAAGGTCAACTAATATTTATGAACCTGTTTTTTTTTTTTCCTCCTGCGTTTTGGGGATAGCATTTTTTTTGACACTGCTATTCTACGCGGGTCCACAAACCATACCACATCAGAATTTTCACTTTAGCAAGCTTCTCACGTGACTCAGACATGATGAAGATTGGATGCCAGCCTGGCAATTCTCGCTGACAGAGTTCAGAAGCAGATGCTTTCTACACACCGACACAGTGTTCCTGCTGCTGGAGCCCGGTTCCCTTGGCGAGCACTTTGCAGTCATGGCCAGCATGATTTCGAGACTAGCCGATGACATCAGAGCCGTTTTTAGACTTTGCTAACAGGCCTTGTAGGTGAGAGGGCATCATCTGCAATGCACGGTCAGGTCACCTGGCTCCAGCAGCTAGCTGGAAATTGGCTCTTTAGGGCTGCATTTTTGTTCTTAAAAATTTTTTTTAAGTTTATTTATTTATTTTGAGGGAGGGAGAGAGAGAGAGAGAGAGAGAGAGAGAGACAAAAAGAGTGAGGAGGGGGAGGGGCAGAGAGAAAGAGAGAGAGAGAAGCCCCAAGCAGGCTCCCCACCATCAGCGAAGAGCCTGACGCGGGACTCAAACTGCGAGATCAAGACCTGAGGCGAAGCTAAGAGTCAGACACTTGGCCGACTGAGCCAGCCGGGCGCCCCCAGGGCTGCAGTTCTATTGGAGATGCTATCTTTTCAGCCCTTGGTTAAGATTCCTCTGCCCCTCCCGTGGGAAGCCAGGTTCCCGCAATTTGGGCTGGGGATCAAGAATCTATTTGTAAAAATTGCCCCCGGTGATTTTTACTATCAAGCAAATTGATGACATGGGATGTGGAAAATCAGTTCCCACAAAACGAGGCACAGAGTTCCTTTTCCTGTCACAGGAGAGCTTCCATCAGAATCCACGCTGAGTCCCCTTCCCCCCACTGGGAGGTCCAGGCTCGGCCCTGAGTTCCCCAATCGTGCTGATGCTGCTTTGGGAACCTCACTTTGAAAGCAACTGATTTACGCAGCACTTTATAGAGTGTATAAAGCCTAGCCATGCATGCACTCTATCTCATCGGATCCAGGCCACTACGGAATGAATGGTTAAGTTAACTTGGGTTGGATTTCTAGAGGTCTGCGCACACCACCGGGAATACTGGGATAGAGCGGGAATAGCTTAGACCGGCTACTGTTTACCGAGTAAGTCTTTGTTCCTGGCACTATAGTGTCAGAGAGGTTAAGTACCTTGTCCGACACTGGCCAGCTAGAGACAAAGAAGAAACAAGATTTGAACCAAGGTGGCCACGCTGCCTTCCCTATAAATGGCAATAAAATGTATGTTACTCAAGGGGCGCCTGGGTGGCTCAGCTGGTTAAGTGTCGGTTAAGTGTCCGCCCCTTGGTTTCAGCTCAGGTCATGATCTCACAGTTCCTGAGTTCGAGCCCGCATGGGGCTCTGCGCTGACAGCGTCAAGCCTGCTTGGGACTGTCTCCCCGGCTCTGCCCCTCCCTGGTTTGTTCTCTCCAAAGTAAATAAGATTAAAAAAAAAAAAAAAAAGTATGTTACTCAAAGGACTTGCGAGATAAAGCGTAAATTTCAGAGGCTGGATTAGCCCAACCTCCTTTAGCTGCAGAGAAGACGCTCACCCTGGCTCCCCTTCTGACAAGCGGCAAAGCTGTGGGCCTGGCCTGGGAAGGTGCCAGAAAGCCTGCCCCTCCTCCTTCCCTCTCTCCCTCGGGGTTCGGCTCCCTCTCCCTTGGGGTGACCTGGCCTCTTGGCAGGTATCTTATCTTCTCTCATTTGGGTTCCACTGCTGCTGACTCGCCTATGACCTGGGGACATTGTTTCACTGCCGCACTGCAAGCCAGCTCAGTCTCCACACATTTCCCGAACAGGTGCTGGAGGGATGGGGCGCTGAGTCATGCCAGGCTTACATCACCGCTCACGCCCACGACTCGATTACATCAGCGCTCGCGCCCTAGCCCCCCCCCCCCCCGCCCCCTCGGTTGGCTGCCGTGCGTCACGTGACTTCCCATGGGTCCCGGGAAATCGCTTAATCTTCCTCAAACAAATCAGCTTCCCAGTCGGTGTGCCCGGTGCTCGTCCGTTAAATGAATCAGCATGACTTTGCAATTAAAGAAATGTTGAGAGATTTCCAGCATATTTCAGCTAGTTCACTCCCAGTACCCCTCAGCCGCTTTCTAGTTGCCGATGCGCCGTGTGCGTTTCCGCAGAGCCCGGCGTGGTGCAGGCTCCGGGGCCCTCCCCAGGTGCAGAGTGAGGGACCAGTGTCATAGGCATGACTCCGGACTGAGAGTGCTGCGGCCACATGGGCCATTTCCTCCCATGCACACTGCACCTGACATGTCTCAATGGGTATCAACGCGGTTTAAATAAATACCCAGGATCCGTACCAGGAAATGCACGCACAGCGGTCAGGAGGAGTCCTGCCTGTTCCCGGCCCTAAGCCAGCGGTTCTCCGGGGCCAGCGCGCCACATGTGTTTACAACGGGGACGGCTCAACCACCCCGCAGGTCTGATTCAGTCGGCCTGCATGGGACCCAGAAGCTGCATTTCTACCACATTGGCAGGAGGTGTGGATGCTGCTTGTCCGGGGACCGTGCCCTGAGAAGCAGTGCTCTGGGCAGCGTAGCCTTGGGGGCTGACTACAAGAAGAAAGAGGGTGGTAGCTAGGGTTCCCCAACTCACCAGGAGTTCCGGGCTGGCCATGCTGAGCCTGAAGTGTGTACAGAGCACAGAGCACAAGCAGATATGTCTGGTAGGGGGGTGAGCTGGGATGCCCTGCGGGCTGGGGAAATTGGCCAATCTGGGGAACAGCCGAGCAGCGGTGTGTGGAAGATTCTCGAAGAACGGTCAGTTGAGAAAAGGACAGAATCCCGAGAGGTGTGTGTCTGTGATGGAGAGAAAGAGACGGGTGGAGAGAAGGCGAGTAGCACCCGTCTCTTTCTCCCTCCCGGCTCTCTCTCTCCTTCGCAGACTCACACCTGCCATCTGGCCTCACTACTCGGCCTTAATAGTGTTCACCTGAACTTTGACAGCACTTGCGGGGCCCGCATTTGTCAGGCACCTACTTTTTGCAAGTTCTCGCGCTCTGTGAGCCCATGGCCTAGTCTGGCCTGCGGGTGTCCCTCGTGAAGGTCCTGTAGGTCCTGCGCCAGCCCTGGCATGCTCTCTAGAGGGCAGGTGGGGGGAAGACAGTGGGCAGGTGAGGGAGACAGAGGCCAGGTAGGAGGACAGCGGACAGGTGGGGGGACAGGGGGGAGACTCTGGATGCTGTCCCTGAAGACCACCTTCACCGGCAGTACCTGTGTGAGAATCACCATTTATTGCAAACCTTGAGGCTTTTGTAAGAGCCCGTGAGTGACAGAGACCCGAGGCCTGGGCCAGGGAGGGTGGTTATGAATCATGGAAACAGGCGCCCCCCCCCCCCCCCATCCCGGATCAGCTACAAGAGGTCCAGGAGCGGCACGTAAGCCCATGAGCGGGGGGTGGGGGGGTGGGGGGAGGCGCAGGCGTGTCTGGATTGACCTCACCAGCGCTGCAGTGGGCTGGACCCGCTGAGCCTGGCTGCCTGGCAGGGCCACACTGTCTCTAGGGGAGCCGCCTGAGGCCGGGTGGCCAGCTACCGGGTGGCTGTGTGATGCCTCACGGTGCCACCCCTCCCGCATGCTGAGCCCCAGCTGAGCTGATCCCCACCCCTCCCCCAGGCTGGCCGAGGATCCCAGGTTTGGGAACCACCTCCTGGTATATACAAATGAAAGCTAAGTGCCCATGCAGAATTGCCACATTCCGGGTGCATTTAAAAAAAAAATTTTTTTTTTAACGTTTATTTATTTTTGAGACAGAGAGAGACATAGCATGAACAGGGGAAGGTCAGAGAGAGAGGGAGACACAGAATCTGGAACAAGCTCCAGGCTCTGAGCAGTCAGCACAGAGCCCGACGTGGGGCTTGAACTCACGGACTGCAAGATCGTGACCTGAGCCGAAGTCCGATGCTTAACCGACTGAGCCACCCAGGCGCCCCTCTGGGTGCATTTTCAACGTTTCCACTTAACAATACTTTTAACAAAGGTAGCAAAAAAAAAAAAAAAAAAGGCAAGAAGATTATGCCATTTGTGAGATAATGATAAAGTTTACCAAAAAGAGACTAACTCACAGTGGCCAGATCCAGAAAGGAGGCACGCTTCCAAAGGAGCAGGAAAGGTATTTTCTGTGGAGTTTCCCAGGTCATGTATGGACTTCCATGTCGACGCACGTGTCCTTGGGTATCGCTCTCCCAAGGTGACACAGGGCCTGGGACGTGACTGGCTTCGGCCAATAGGATGTTGAGAAGCTCTGTGTGCAGGGACCTGTCCCTGCCCCCCCAGACAGGAAAGGAAGTCTGGGGAGCCTGCAAGGCAGCACAGGCAGCCTGTCCCCCTAAACCTCGCAGGCCCCGCGGCCCCACCCACCCTTCCTCTGACTGCTGCCGCAGCAGGGACCCCAGGCGAGGCTGGCAGGAAAACGTCCTAGGGCCAGTCCTAATCAGTGGCCGGGCAAATCATGAGCCAATTAGATGGTGGTGCTCACTAGTCCCTATGTTGTGGGAGTGGGTCTTGCGATGCTCCCTTGGGAGACGAAGTTAAACTGAATTTGGCTCCCTTCCTGAATCCCTGCCCCCATGATACACCCTACTTATGCCCCCCCCCCACCTTTGTGAATTCCCGTTGGACGAAGGAATACGCCCTCTGAGGAATAAGAACCATGCAGTCAGACTGAGCCCTGCTGGCAGTGCAAATGGAAACCGTTGGGTAATTGGCTGGTCAGAGCCGAAGGAGCCACGGAATCCTGGAGAATGCCAGTGATGAGAGGCAGACACGAGGGGGCAGGTGCCAGCCGGCAGGAAGGAGGGCCAAGAAGAAGCGGGTGTGGGGGGGTGGGTCAAGAGCAGGCCTGCGCCCTCTGGGACCAGCCAGCTGCCTCTGCGTCTGCTACCAGGCATATTCCGACTGGACGGCTTTGTTCATGGTGACCCAAGTGACTCATCTCTTCCCTGACCCCAACACAACAGGGGGAGGCAATCCGCTACGTTCTAACGAGATATGTGAAGGAATTTTTTTTTTTTTTTTTAAGCAGTGTGCCCAAGGGTGTTTCTTGTGGTCCTGTTCATAGCAGCCAAAAAATTGGAACGGCCTCAACTGCCCAACCAGACGTGCCTGCGGAGGGGCGATTCATAGGGTGCCTGCCAGCCCCTGATGGATACTGAACTTGAACTCTCTGCTAGCACGTGGAAATGGACACACACACACACGTCGCAAGTAGGGGGGAGAGCAGAGGGCTGCATAAGTAGTCAACGTTCTAAGTATTTCTAAGTCTTCTTGTAAAAGCTTGGGAATAAAAGTAAACGTCACGCGAAGGACACGGGAGCTGTTTTCCCATGAGGAGAGATGCTCAGTGTCACAGGGCACTGCTCCCTCTTTCTTTCTTTGGTGTTCAGTGTCCCCCTTTATCCACGAGGGACGTGTCCCGAGGCCGCGGTCGGCCGCGAGTAACTGAAACCCTGGAGGAGGGGATGGGCGACTGTCCACCAAAGCGAAGTCCCTTCCTTCTCCATCTCTCTCTGAGCTGGCGAGGAAGGGCCCAGCTCCAAGCTCACTCTTGCAGGCAGCCCCCCATGGCCTTTCAAACGACCGATCGACCTAACAGGGTGGGGGTGGGGACAGTCTGCTCTGTCCCACACAAGATGTGGAGAAGTACATTCCTTGGACACTGTCAGCTGCCTTCCTGGGCTATTGTTCTGAGTGTCATCTTCTGCTAGGAGGAGAGCAGCAGGGGCTGTAACAGGTCGGACCATCCTTGTGGCAGGAGAATCACAGAGAATAATGGTCCCGGGGATGGGGGGCTGCTGTGAGGATCCCCACCATACACCGTACCTCACTTGGAGGCGTTGTCCCCAAAGTTTACTGGTGATAGTCCCCCGACACCACCCTGTGGCCATGGTGCCATTGCTCCCCCATGTTCCGGATGCGGGCGAGGGGCACCGTGAGTATGGTACCAGAGCAAGGTGGCACTCGCCGCAGGCATGGCTGGTCTACATGTCCCCGAGACGTCCGTGGGCAGCGGTCATAACAAACACACACCCTGGACGCTTTAGACACGTTATGTAATCAATGTCATGTGTGGTAGGTGGCCCCCGCCTTATGCTTCAGGACCCCGAGGCTCAGTGTAGTTGGATGACTTGCCCAAGGCCCGAGGCAAGGGAGTATTGTGCCAGATGGAACCCCAAAATCTGTGAGCTTCACCATGATAGATATCCTCTCTCGGTGATTCTTCTGGAAGAATAATTGCCCTCCATGTGACCGGAACGGACGCATCAGTCCTGGAGGAACCTAACTTGGAAGTTCGGTGCCAGCCCCAACTCTTCGGGGCTTGAGCGGGGGCCCCGAATAGGTGTCCTTCGCAGCTGGTGCGGGCATGTTGGCTCGAGTGTTGGAGAGAGTCTTTGGGACATTCGATGAACGTGCCAGCCACGGATGTGGGTGACCAGATTCCTGAAAACGTTCCCCAAAGCAAAGTGTTGCTATTATCATATGCACACACAGGTCTTTTTCAAACGCAGGACAAACAGCATAACAGGATGTCACGCGCATCGCCCAAAACGCCCAAGCTCTGTTGCAGGCCAGCGTCCCCACCGGGCACTGGAGGGGAGGGTGACGGCTCAAGGTCTCGCTTGAGACCTGATTCCCCTGTTCTAGTCTCATCCAGCGTTTGAAGGCTTCCTCCTGCGCCTTCCCCGCTCGGGAAGGCTACTCCTCCGGAAACGGTACAGCACGCGATGACACGGCTCTCCCTCGCTCGTGGATATCTGGGGTCGGCCACGGGCTCTGTGGGGGAGGCTGGCCCCGTGATGCTGTTCCTGTTTCTGGGTGCTTTCCATGAAGCACCCGAGTGGACAACTACATCACTTGTGGTGTGACAAGCCGCAAGGACAAACAAGAGTGTCACAGAGTAAACACTGATGACACATAGCAGCTCTTGGGACTGAAGACGCCACAGGCCCGCGTTCGCTCTGCTGCTCTACCTGGAGCCCATGAGGCAGCTGCCTCCTGGGCTGGCCACCCCGGGAAGCCAGGTAAGGCTGCCCGGGCAGGGGGGTGCCACACTCTCTTTCATAGCCCGTGTCCCCGAAATGAAGGAGACTCCATACCTAGACCCCCAGGGAGCTTCTTTCCTTCCTTCACTCACCTTTCTTCCATATTGGTTCCCATGCCGGCTGCTAGAGCATCACTCAGACAGGGGCCGGGATGGCTCTGATGACAAGACGCTGGGATAACTCTGGTTACGTGCCATGTCTGCATTACTGACCCACACAGGCTGCAAAGATAATAACATGTAATAAAATGGTGTTTGCGTTACATCGCTGAGTTTGGGGTGGTTTATGATGTTGCAATGGAACATGGAAACAGTACAGGGCGCCTGGGTGGCTCAGTCGGTTAAGTGTCTGACTCTTGGTTTCGGCTCAGGTAATGATCTCATGGTTTGTCAGTTCGAACCCTGCATCGGGCTCTGGACTGACCGTGCAGAGCCTGCTTGGGATTCTCTCTCTCCTCCTCCTCTCTCTCTGCCCCTCCTCTGCTCCTGCTCTCCCTCTCTCTCTCTCTCTCTCTCTCTCTCTCTGTCTCAAAATAAACAAATAAAGTTAAAAAAAAAAGGAATATTGGAGCAGCTGGATGGCTCAGTCGATTAGAAATCTGACTCTTGATTTCAGCTCAGGTCATGATCTCACAGTTCGTGAGTGAGTTCGAACCCTGCATCAGGCTCTGTGCTGACAGTGCAGAGCCTGCTTGGGATTCTCCCTCTTTCTCTGCCCCTCCCCCCACTCGTGCTCTCTTTCTGTCTCTCTCAAAAAATAAAATAAAAATAGAAATTGAAACACTAATGACAGCATTAAGATATAAAAATTTACTAAAACCATCATATAAGGTAAGAATTTTTAAAAAATACGTTTAAGTTTATTTATTTTTGAGAGAGAGAGAGGAAGAGAGAGCGTGCACAAGCATGAGAGGGGCAGAGAGAGACGGGAAGACAGACGATCCGAAGCGGGCTCTGAGCTGTCGGTGTAGAGCCCGAGATGGGGCTCAGTCCCATGGACCATGAGATCATGACCTGAGCCCAAACTAAGAGTCAGATACTTAACCAACTGAGCCTCCAGAAGCCCCAGAATTATTATCTTGACTTTATAGCCAAGGACATGGGGGTTAAGGAGACTGAGTCATTTTTTTTGGTCCCAAACCACACAATGAAAAGCAATGTTAGAATTGGGGCTGGCCTGTCTGATTCCCAAGCACACGTTCTTGGCCAGAACAGGAGACAGAGCCCCCAGTTCTCCCTTTGCATGTCCCCCGAGGCAGTAGGACAGCTGTCTCAGTGGGTGACAATCCCGTCTCCTGATTGTCATAAACACGTGACTGGCAGAGTTGCTCTCGGGGAGCAGCTCCCAGCCGCAGCCCTTGCTGACTGCGCTCCTGAACTCTCGGGTCCCTGCCTAGCAGGGAGTTCCTGGGGGTGCCTCTGCTCCAGTCATCGGCGGCTCCTTCTAGGGGTCTGTTGTGATCCCCCAAGTCCCCTTAAGGAAGCCTTTGTAAGAGGGCCACCGCCATCACCTGGACTTGTCCTGTGCTCACAGGTGGTCAGCATCTCATCAGTGTTTGTTAAGCGGACGTGGTGTCTGCGAACCCAGAGCAGACGCGGAAGCCACTGGAACTCTTAGTGCTCTCAGAGCTGCAGGATTTCCTGCCCTTATTCCTCCCCGCAGAAGCTGGGCCTTGTGGGGTCTTGTCCTAAGGGAAACCTGGGCTGGAGAGGTCTCACGGAGGTGCCTGGGATGGACGGTCTGCGTAGACTCATGTCCCAGTTCGAGCCACGGGGTGGGTGTCCTTGACGCAGAGACCTTGACCTCCTGACCCACTTCCTTCTGGACCGAAGCACTGTCTCATCCTCGCCCGAGCACTGGATGCCTGCTCTGGGCGTCCCTCCGTGGCTGTACCTGGCAGCCACTTCCATCCACTTGCCCTGTGACAGACGCTTGGCTGTCACCTGACGCTCCATCTCCAGGAGGGTCACCGGCTTGCAAGGCTCCGACCTCTTGTGGGCTTTTCGGATATATGGCGTTTGCTCTGACCCGGACCCCCCTCTCCAGGGGTGGCTCCTCCCTTGCGTATTTCTCTTCCTTCTTTCTTCCTTTTTTTTTTGTTCTTTATTTGAGAGAGACAGAGACAGCGCGAGTGGGGGAGGGGCAGAGAGAGAAGGAGAGAGAGAGAATTGCGAGCAGACTCCACCCCGCCGGCACAGAGCACAAGACAGCACAGCCTTTGAACTCATGAATCCATGAGGTCATGACCTGAGCAGAAACCAAGAGCCAGACGTGTAAGTGATTGAGCCACCCGTCCTTTGCCTATTTCTGGATCTGTCCATCCTGTGGGTGTGTCCGGTGTCCAGATGCATCAGAATTCGCAAGCTAGCATCCCAGCCGCCTCCCCGAAACCCCTTCAAAGCAGGGGGATTTGAGGGGGGGGGCTTAAAATCTCTAACTGAAATAGAGCACTTAATGTCTTCTTCCACACTGGATTCAGGGACACCAGAAATGACATCACATCTTCTGATCCTAAAACAAAGGAAAACCCCTTCCGTAAAGACGTAGAAGTCCACAGTGTTGAAATCTAATCGCGGGATCTTGCACAAAAGAAATCCTATTGGGTCACACCCGTAAATAGCCGGTTACACGGAAAATAACACACTGACGAGAAACCACAGTGGAGCCGAGAGTGGGAGACGATGGGACTCGGGTCAGAGAAACGTGGCTTCGAATCCCAGCTCCCGTGGTTAAGTGACCTTGGGAAGTCACGGGGCGTTTCTGAGCCAGCCTCCTTGAGTATGAGATTGAGACCATCACATTCGCCTCAAAACGGGTTGATGGGATTAACTGTGACATGTACACAGAGTGCCTGGTACCATGTATGACTGGACGTACGGCTATCACCTGCCGACAGTGAGGCACGTGCTGAAGAAATGGGACTTGTTGGGGCGCCTGGGTGGCTCAGTCAGTTGAGCGTCCGACTTCGGCTCAGGTCATGATCTCGCAATGCATGAGTTCGAGCCCCATGTCGGGCTCTGTGCTGACAGCCCTTAGCTCAGAGCCCGCTTCACATCCACTGCCTCCACTCCCTCTGCCCCCCTGCCCCTCCTCATGCCCCTCCTCTCCCCCCCAAAACAATAAATATAAAAAATAAAATAAAAAGAACTAGGGCTCGTTTGGAGGGTGAGGGAGTGAAAGAAAGAGGGAGAAGAGATAGAACTAAAAGTAAGGAGAACAAAGGAAAAAACTCTCTCCTGGAGAAACCTGTCCCAGATCGTCACCCCATCAGTCGCCGTGTGTGCTAAATAACAACTGCTCTGGGTTATAAACTCTGCACATTATGGTGAAACAGACTTGTGGAGCAGGAGCACTGGGGGCCCCAGGATGGATGGGGCACTCGCTCCCCCGGCCTCCCCGTGCACGGGGTTTCTCGCCACCTCGAGCGCTGGCTGTGGGATCCCTCCAGTGCGTCCCCGGGATTAGCTGTTCTTTTTCTGTGTAGCCTCACAGGACGACGTGCAGGCAGATTAATCCTCTTAAAGAACGTATGCTAACTGCAGCAGCTTCTCAGTGTAGCGATTCAAACGTTAACTTTGCCATGCTGCCTTGAAAACAAGCCTTCGCTAGCTTTCGCGTGCACCGTGGAAGTTGTGCTCATACTAAATCTTCAGTCGCTCTCGATACGTTTCGCCCATTAAATAGTTTTGTTCTTGTTTTGGATTCCCCTTTTAGCTCTGGAATGTTGGTTATTAAAACCATCAAGCGTGTTGGGCTTGGAAATATATTTCATTAAGTAGAGTTGGTATGCTATGAGTGGGTGATTAACTTCTAATTGAGTTTAAGGGCTGGCTTGACTATTTTTTAAGTGGCTGAAAAGGAGCCCATGGTTTAGAGGCATAACTGGGTTTGCGTACCTTGGGATTCAGAATTGCATGCACTCGGAATATATATATATAGAAATATATATATATGTTATATATATATATATATATATATATATATATATATATATATATATATATAATGTTTGCTTACGTTTTGATGGAGAGCACAAACAGGGGAGGGGCAGAGAGTGACGGAGACAGAGGATATGAAGCCAGCTCTGTGCTGATAGCAGCCAGCCCAATGCAGGGCTCGAACTCACAAGCTGAAAGATCATGAGCTGAGCCAAAGTCGGATGTTCAACCGACTGAGCCATCCAGGTGCCACAGGAAGCCACTGTTTTTTTAATGTTTATTTATTTTTGAAAGAGAGAGAGAGAGATAGGAGACGGCACGAGCAGGGGATGGGCAGAGAGAGGGAGACACAGAATCCAAAGCAGGCTCCAGTCTCCGAGCTGTCAGCCCAGAGCCCGATGTGGTGCTGGAACCCACGAACCGTGAGATCATGATCTGAGCCAAAGTTGGATGTTCAACTGACTGAGCCACCCAGGAGCCCCAGGAAGCCACTTTTAAAGGAGGTGGGGGTCTTGGCTTTTCACTGCCATAAAGGCTACACGCTTTTGGCCAGAGGCTGCTGGTCATTCATTTACCAACCACCCTTCTCTCGAGCCTCCTCTCTTGCTGACTGACCCTGTACCCCGCAAGAGAGAGGTTAAAGGTGCCAGGTGCTGCCAGGGCTTGGGCCCGAGACCATATTTTGACCACTGAGATGTGAGAAGAAATCTGGAGCCTTCTAGAATGAGGAACCTTATAGAAAGGAGGAATGTTTCCTTTCTGCCTTTGGATGCAGCTATAAGGGGAAGTGATACCTGGGGCTACATATGCACTGTGACCTCTACAGCATGGGGGGACAGTTATAGGGCAGAGCCGGCAGTGGGAGTGGCCGAGGGCAGGGTGGGAGGTGCTGAGGTCCTGGATGATGGCAGGGAGGGAGGGGGGTGGTGAGCCCTGCTCTGTTCCCCGCAGCCCAAATCACCCTAAGGAGCACAACATTCTTTCAGTTATGATGGAGATGCCTCAGAAAAAGCCCCAGGAGGTGCTTGCAAAGGCTCACACTATTTGCCATGAGGAGAATGCAAATTAAAATCAGAATGACATACCATCACACACCAAGTGAAATGGCTGAAAGTCAAAAGCCTGATGATACCACGTATCGATCAAGATAGGGAGGAACTGGAATGCTCAGACATTTTTGGTGCAGGTGCAAATGGCTTTGATCACTTTGAAAAAAGTGTGGCGGGTTCTTTATTATTATTATTATTTCATGTTTATTCATTTATTATGAGGGAGGGGGAGGTGCAGAGAGAGAGAGGGGGGAGGAGAGAGAGAATCCCAAGCAGGCTCAGTGCAGAGCCAGACACGGGGCTCGATCTCACAAACCGTGAGATCACGACCTGAGCCGTAATCAGGAGCCGGATACTGAACCGACTGAGCCACCCAGGTGCCCCTTGGTGGGCTTTTATAAAGTCAAATACATATCATACGACCCAGCAATCTCGCTTCTATTATTTACCCAAGAGAAATGAAAACTGACGTCCCCAGAAAAATCCGGGTGGCCGTTTTATTCATAATTGTCCCACACTGGGACTTGCCCAAATTTTCATCAGCCAGTGAGTGGATGAACACATTGAGGCACAGGCATCCATGCGTCGTATGCAACATTTAAAAAGGAATAGCTGTTGACTCATGAACTGACATAGGTGAATCCCAAATGCATTACGCTAGGTGAGAAAAGCCGGACAGAAAAGGCCACCTACCATGTGATTTCATCCATATGACCATCTCAAAAAGGCAAAACTGGGAGCCATAAAGTAGAAGAGAGAGGTTTCCAGGACTGGGGCGGGGGCCGCAGGGCCAAGAGGGAAGCTTTTGGGCAATGACACGGGTCTGTATCTTCACTGACGTCGTGGTGACACAATTGTATACCTTGCCCAAACCCCATAAAATGTGATTTTTTTCTGAAGGTAAAGTAAATCTCAATAAACCAGACTTAAGAAACATCCTTCAGGGGCCCTGGGGTGGCTCCGTCGGTTCAGTGTCAGATTCTTGGTTTCGGCTCAGATCACGACCTCACGGTTCCTGAGTTCAAGCCCCGCACTGGGCTTGACAGTGTGGAGCCTGCTTGGGATGCTCTCTCTCCCTCTCTGTCTGTCCCTCCCCCACTTGCACAGAGCCTCTCTTCAAAATCAATAAACATTAAGGAAACAAAAAAGAAACATCCTAACATCCTTCAGTGAACCTCTTCTGGGATATCAAGTCATTTTGATTCGAGGAGAGTTCATAAGAAAAATGGATTACCATGGGAATCTGAAACAAGAGCCGCCCGTCACCCAGACCCGGGGAGATGGGAGACAGAGGGCATGTATTTGGGGCTTGTGACCCAGAATGTCCCCTCACAAACTCAGCCTGGCCCAGCTGTTCCTCACCCGGTCTGACCGTTCAGGGCCTCAAGGCACTCCCGGCTCAGACTCCCAGGGGCAGGTGTCCTTCCGCCCACTGGTAAGCCAACCTACAATCAGGAATCCTTGGGCCAAATGTCTCCCCTCCCCGCCATCCTCCAATCAATTGCTGCTTAGGGACCAAGGGAAGTGGGGCTGTTGGGGGGGGGGCACTATGGACAGTTCCACTTTGGGGGAAATCCAGTTAGCCACACCCAGGACAAAAAGATCTCGTTCCCTCTCATTGCCTTTGGAATAAAGAAGAAACTCCGGAGCATGACAAAGAGTCCCTTCTTAGCCTTCCAGCCTGGTCTCTTGTCACATCTCCTGACACCCCGTGTCTGCCAGCCCCATCGCCCACATGGTATAATCAAATGCGATTACCTGGTAGATTCTTCCTTGGCTTTGGTGAGGCGAATGCCTCTCCCTCCCCTTGGTTCCTGCCTTACAGAACTTACCATGTTGGATCCTCCAGGATATCGCTGCCGCGTTCCACCACGGAGAAGCCTTCTCTGAACCTCACCAGGCTCCCCGCCTCTGTATGCAGGGGGAGGGGCAGCCTGGATTCCTCTTGTTTACGGGAGTCAAGGAACCGCTGTGTTTGAAATACTGGTGTGCAAGTTGGGTCATGACGGAGGCTGTTCACAGTGCAGAGTGACCCCCGGGGGTGGGGGGGAAGGAAGGTGAACTCTACACGGTGGGACTGGCCCAGGGGTCAGTGGTGCAAACAGGTATCCGCCTGTGGCAGGCGCTGTGATTGTATTATGATTCCAGATCAATTCCCCACCCACGATGAGGGGGGAGAGCAGGTCGTCCAAAGCGCTGTTGACCACTGGTTTCCAGCTGACTCGTGCCTGCACACAGGCGGACCCCAGGACTGGCCTCACCCATGGAAGAAGTGAGGGCCACCTCTGGCCAGGGCATTTCACTGTCAAGGGGCCGTTCACCTTATTCCCTTTTCCTTTGCCGAGGCCGCTGGCAAGGTATGAGACGGTGCCCGGGTCCCAGGTCCTATCATTCATTTACTCCATGCATTGGCTGTATTGGTAAATTCATTCGCGAGATGCTAGTTTGCAGTGAGGACTTATTTCACTGAGTGCCCGGCACTCCCCCTGCTGGAGTGACACTGGTGAACAGCACTGGGTGACCCTAGTCACACGCGTACAGCCAACGGAGGAGACAGATATTAACCAATTCATTACCAAGTATACTTAGAGGCTAGCAGATTCTCTACTTTCAGCTGAAGGAGGCTTCTAGCACGCGTTTGTACAATTGAATTCCTCAGTGCCACGAAATCCTGTTTCTTGTCCTGACACCTAATCGCAACCGTACGTTTCCCCTTGGTAAAGCCCTTGAACACAAAGCCACACCGCCTGGCCCCTGGCAGGCTGGGTTCTCGAGGGTAATGTCTACACTGCATGGCTGTAGGCCATCCCGGCTTGCATCCCTCTGAGAGGAAGCATGTGGCCTGTGAGCATTTGGAATTTGCAGCAGGAGAAGGCACTGAGGTGCAATGTGTCCACAGAATTGGCTCGGCCCTGGGGGACAGCTGCAGTTTCGAGGGCCACAACAAGAGTGACAAGTTCATGAACTTGGATCATCAAGTGGTACTGAATGGGCCCTGCCCAGAGGGAGAGGCATGTGCGGATGTCTGCGAGGAGCTGGAAAATGTAGGGAATGAGGGCCTGTCCTAGGAATCCTGGGGACCAATGTCAGCATGCCAACACTTGAGGACATTTATTTTGATCCTTTCTCAGTGAACAGTAATGTTGGAAAGCCCAGCCATCGTGAGGCAGCTAAATATGACAGAATCTTGAGATGGAAAGAAAGAAACACGTGGGGCGCCTGGGCGGCTCAGTGGGTTAAGCGTCCGACGTTGGCTGAGGTCATGATCTCCCGGTCTGTGGGTTTGAGCCCTGTGTAGGGCTCTGTGCCGACAGCTTGGAACCTGGAGCCTGCTTTGGATTCTGTGTCGCCCTCTCTCTCCGCCCCTCTCTTGCTCTCTCTCAAAAATAAATAAACATTAAAAAATTTTTAAAAAATTAAAAAAAAAAAAAGAAAGAAACACTGTAAAAAACACTGTAAAAAAGAGAAAGATTCTCAGATCATCAGGCAAAATTGGGATATGGACCTAGATTATATGCAAGTGTTTTATAGTGTAAATTTATGAATTTGGTAACTGTGCTATGGTTATGTAAGATATTTCAGTGCTTCAGGAGAGACATAATCAAACTATACAGGAGTGAGAGACTACAGTGCAGGGAGCTTACTACCAGTGATGCAAAAAATATATGCATATGTATATAGATGCTTTTCAAACATCTATTGAAGCTCCCTGCCTATCAGGCTTTCTGCCTGGTGCAGGCATTCGCTGCTAATGGGGGCCTTTGGCAAAGCTGTAAGATTCAAAGCTTATATACTTTTGAGCAGACGCCCAAATTAAGTTTTCTTCTGAATTTTCTCTCCACCCTTTGTCTACAACAGGAATCCTTGGGTTTTCTTCTTCCAGGAATCTAAGCTCCTTCGTACCATTTTCTCTAGATGTTCATCTCATGGTTTTCTCAGCTTGGAGCAAACAGTAGAGCCTTTCAGGAGGCCTATTTTAGCTACAGGGAAGGATGACCCTTCATTGATACATTCCGTCCAAAGGTGGGAAAAGCAGGAGCTATAAAAAAATGCCGCAAAGTGTTTTGGCATCATCCTTACTCTGCACTTACCAGCTACCTGACCTTCAACAAGTTATTCAACCTCCAGAAGATTCGGTTTCCCAGTCTGTACAGTGGGCATCTCCCAGAGGTTCAGAGTGGGGCTTAATTAAGAAGATTAGTGATGTTTGGTACAAAATGTGTGCTGAATAAAGGTAAGTTATTGTGGTGGCTGTTTCCGCCTAAAGACCCAGAAGAAGATGTAATTATAGTTAATATCCTATTTGTATCCTAATTTTGATTGGGGGGGAGACATTCATAACCACATTGATGGCAATGGTTTCCATGAATTCGGGGTTCCCTCCTGCTAGTCAGTTTGTTATACCTATGACCTCATTTAACCCCTGGGACATCACTCTCAGGCATGCTCATTAGCCCATTTCAAAGACCAGGACATTGAGGCTTGGCTGCATTGAAGTACGTAGGGCCTCCCCACTCCACCCGCAGATGGGGAAACCGAGGCTCAGGGAGGCGAGGCCTCAGACCTGGCTGGCTGTGGGCAGACACCGCAAACCCAGGTTCTCCTTTCCCGGACAGGGACCGCCAGCCCACGACAGAGTCCGGGCATCCGCAGCTGGTCCCTCTGGTCCATCTGGTCCTCCCGCTGCACCCGGGATCAAGGATTTGGACTGCACGGTTAATACTTTTGAGTTTCAAAGGATTCGCTCCCAAATTGCCTTTCGGGATAGGTCCGACGGTGTCTTTCGCTGGCGCCAGAGCTTGGGCTGCCCGGATCCCGTACTCGGGGGGCCCTGGGGTGGGGGTGGGGGGGCAGGACGCGGAATCCCCTCGCCCCTGCACAGCTGTGCCTTTCCGCGCCTGCCCGGGGAGAGGCCTCCCCGGGTGCGGCCCCCCGCGCCCCCCGCGCCCCCGCGCGCCCCGCCCTGCGCCCAGGCCGCGGCTCCGCCCGCGCTGGCGGCCGCCGAGCGGTCCGGGCTGCGGCGGCGGCGGCGGCGGCGGCGGCGGCGGCGGGAGGAGGAGGAGGAGGAGGAGGAGGAGGAGGAGGAGGAGCAGGAAAAGCGGCAGGGGGAGGAGGCGGAGGCGGCGGAGGCGGGCGGAGGCGGGCGGCGGCGGGCGGGGCCGGGCGGGTTTAAAGCCCAGCGAGGGGGTGGGGAGGCCGGGAGGAGGCAGGAAGGGACGCGAACGGCGCGCCAGCGGCGGGCTCGGCTCAGAGGCCGCGGAGACCCGCGCGGAGCCCAAAGTTTGCGCGCAGCGCCCCCCCACCCCCCCTTTTCGGGCGGCGGCGCGCGGGGGGCCGGGACCGCCCTGCGCGCCGCCCTCGCCCCGGCCGCGCCGAGGGTCGCCGGCGGCCACGCGGAGGCGGCCGGGAGCGGCGCCGCGGCAGGTACGGAGTTGGGCGGGGAGCGCGGCGGCAAGTTACTTTGTGGTCGGCGCGGCCGGGCCCGGCGGGCGGGCGCTCCCCGCGCCGTCATTGTCTGCGCTCGGGCCGGCCGGCCGGGGACGCCGGGCGCCGCGGGGGCGCGGCGGGCGGGCGGAAGGGCGTCGCCTCGGGGCCGGGGGGCTGCGGCGCGCGGCGGGGAGCCGGGAGCCGGGGGGCGGGGAGCGGGAGCGGCGGGGCGCGGGGCTCCGCGCGCGGCGATCCCGGCCCGGGAGTCGAGGGGCCGGGCGGCGCCTTCCCGAGCCCTACTGCCCGACGCCGGGCGCCCGCGGGCCGGGGCCGGGCCCTGAGCGCCGAGGCCGCGCTCCCGAGCCGCCCCGAGGGTGGGCGCCGGCCGCCCTTGCAGCCCCCCGTGCGTCCGCGGCCGTGGGGCCCTGCCCTCTCCAGCCGGAGCGCCGCCCGGCCGCGGGATCCTGGCTTTTTTTTTTTTTTTTTTTGGTTCTGTTAGTGGCCCCGTTACCCGCCGCTGGGGCCTAACACCAAGTTGTGGGCTCGCGGATCTGCCGTCCGCCAGCCGTGGAAACGCGATAAGAGCCAGACGGTTCGCAGAAGGAAATTTCTGATGCAACTCTCCGCCTTCGCTGGTCGCCTCTCCAAACGCCTGCCTTGCGACTGCCCTGCAGCCTGTGCGTTATGGAAATGAGGGTATTCTCGACTTTTGATGGGGTTCGTCTTTTCCGGGCGGTGGAAGGAACGCCAACTTTGTGCCATTCGCCCCTGACCGGAACGGTGGCCAGGGTAGGGGAGCCGCGGGGGACGTGGACCCGCTCCCGGAGCTTGGCGACGCGTCGGGAAAGATCGCGTGCCTGCAAACGTTGTATCCACTTTCATTGAAGAGATGCAAAGAAAAAAGGCCCCAAAACAAGTAGCGCTCGTGAGTAAATACGCGTTATTGCACAACTTTCTCTGTGCTGCTGTTTACGAGGCCAGGCCCGGAACACTTTGTTTCCGAAAATGCTGATTCAGCCGTTTGGAGCCCCCGACTTTTCAGAAATGGTGCTCTCTTTAACGTTTCGCTCAGTTTTACTCAGAACACATGTTGGTGAGCGCAGCAACAGGCGTTGGCTAGAGTTTACAGCACAAAGCTGCTCGTTTCTCACCGGGGTTGACCTAGTGTCTCCCTCTCTTTCTTTCCCAGAGGAAAAATAGGTAAAATCGAGGTTTCTGCAGAGGAGGAAGTTTTCCCCTACTCGGGGGATGGCGAGGTGTCTTTTAGGGGAGGATTTTATTAAGGGAAAGCCCCAAAACCAAATATGTGTTTCCAGGAATGATTCTGGATGACCGTTTTTTTTCCCTTCCTGTTAAAAATCTGAACTGTAGGATAACTGCACATAATAGTTGAGTTTTATTGGGAACACTTAAAAGAGAAGGGCCACGCAGGCCAATCCCCAGATTACAGGGAGGGAATTTGAGGACAGATGGACTTACACACCCAGCAAGTGGCTCCTGTAACTGAGAGGTGTCGCCACTGATACTCCCTGAGCAGTTCACGGTGCAAGAGGCTCGCAAAGAACCTTATTGCTTTAATCCCCTTCAGCCCCATGATCCCTGTTTTACTGGTAGGGAAACTGAGGCTCAGGAGGTTAATCGGCAGGCCTGCGGTCACATGACCGGCAAATGACAGAGCTGTCACCAGAGCCTAAGCTTTGGATTTTGTTTTTAGCCCTGTGTATCTTGTGCTGCTGCCCAAGTCCATTGTTCCTGAAAGTGAAACGGCCCCCGGGGGAGGCTTCTGCTGCCGGCCTCACGCACCTGGAGAAGGGAGAGGAGGCTCTGTGACCATTCTGGTCGCTTCCAACCTTCCAGATTTCTGTCTGATTGCCAGGCCGTTGTCATTTTGTGCACTTCGTTTTATCCTCCAAATGCAGTTATTTGGGGGAGGAAACTTGGATGTCGTGAGTTTGACACGGCCGTTGTGTTTCGTGTCATTAAAACAGCGTTCTAATAAAAGCCTTGTATCCCTGAAGTCATCTGTTGACTCTCGCCTGTGGTCTTTACCACTTTGGGGGCGGTGCTGGGCTGGGCAGAATGCCTTTCCTTTGTGAATCAGGAACCCAGAGCCGGGAGGCTTCTCGCCAGCTATTTGTCTAGAGAGTTATTGGTGGTGGCCGTCGGGATCGGAACCCAGGGCCAGTCTGGGAGGCCAGTCAGCCTCCAGCTGGAGAGAGCTGGAGTCCAAATCTAGGAGCTAGCATGAAACTTTGACTTTGACCGGGTGGCGGGTCTGAGACTTTATAACACACGGAAACCACAGTCCTGCCTGAACAGAGACCAGCCCCATCAGAGCTGTGAACGTTCTGGGTTGGTGTAGCTGGTAAAGCTGGTAAAGCGTAATGCCTTGAAGGTGGCATTGTTTCAGGAACCGATTCGCTTGGAGTTCTGTCCCTTTCTCAAACCGGTAGGAGGGTGACAGGGTGTTCTTGAGCCGGTGTCTGGGGTGAGCTGGGTTCCTGTCAGCACTGGGAGCTGAGGGGGCATCTGCTCGGTTCAGGGGGGCAGTGTGTTAAGCAAGGGCTCCTGGGGAGAGAGTATTTGCCGTGTCTTTCATTTAGGTCGCCACCACGTTCAGAATTGAAATAGGACTTTTGCTGCCTAGTGAAGGTTTTCTTCTTTAACCTGTCCTTGTTTTTTGCTTAATGGTAGAACCATGGGAAATCAAGGAAGGAATTGAGACAGTTAAGCTCCTTGGTGGGCGAGGCTGGCAGACGGGCACTTGGGGGATCTGGCAACCTTCTAGAAGGTCTGCATGCTAATGGGTGTATAACAGATCTCATCCGTTCAGGCACCTGCTGGCATTGGGTTGGTATTAGAGTCATAGCTGCACGCTTCTGGGGAGCTGTCTGTGCTCCCCCTCTTTCTGCCTCTGGCAGGGACACCTCGCCTCCACTGTCCTCTCCGGCTTTGAGGAACTTCTGAACTTCTCTCCACGGAACAGGCTTTGTCCCTGCTCCTGGGGATCACAGAGCCTGATACCTGGAAGGATGTGAAAGTGGGGAAGCGTGAAACCTTTCTAGAAAGGCTCTTCTGTAATGATAGGAAGAAAAATGGCAGGACGGTCCTTTGAGACGGTAACTGAGAAAGCCGCGGCCCAGGGTTGTGGAATGTCCTCGGACAGGCAGAGAGGAGCGGTCCTGACTTTCTGCCTTTGGGGTTCACCGACTCTGAGGGGATCTCCCCTTTATGCCTCTGCCGTGGCAGAGATGGTCCGGACGCAGAGGGAAGCTTCCTCGCTGGTCCTGTGTGTGGTTTTGCCCGTTTGTGAAGGCAGCATGTCGAGGTGGAAATAGGATGCCCGCCCAGAATGCTGGGCATGAAGTTGGTGCATTGCGACTGGATGCCACTGGGGACGCTGGAATATCATTCCCATTTTTCAACCATTAAATTTATATGTGGGTTTGGGGGTTGCGGGTTTCCCTCGATGGTTGAGATCCTTGATTTGAGCATTGACTTGGGTTGGACCCACCAGAGTGGCCGGTGTGTTTTGGCATCCCCTGTGGGACAGGGTGCCGGGGAGGTGTTCTGCTCCCTTCTTGCTCTGTGCAGAGTAGCGGCCCGTACCGATGTTTGCACGAGGCCGGCTGCCTCAGTTTGCCCGCTGGGTCTGCCCCTTCCTAACGTGGCGAGCCTGAGTCACCACCAAGCTCATCGGTGAAATGAGACTCAAAGATGTGTTCACCTGCATAGAGCTGGGGAAAGGGAGGAGGCTGGTGGCATTGTGTGACCCGCCGTGTAGCGCGTGACGCTTAGCGAGAGTCCAGACACCCTGCTTCCGTGCACGCTCAGCCTTGGCTTTGAGCCGCTCTTGTGCTTGATTATCCTGCTTTCTATTAATCCACGGCATCTGCTAGAGAGAGGGCTCTGCCGCTCAGAGAGGCGCCTGCCCGCGCTTCGCGCGTTTTCGCTGCACTAGACCTTGGCAAGTTGACCGTGACCCGCGTTGAGCACAGACCCTGTGAGAATCCTGTTCTTGCCTGGCTGTAGCCACCACAGGTGGGGTTCGAAGAGGAAAGCGGGGTGGTGTGACATAGACGGTTTCTGGTGGCAGAGCATTCGACTCCGACGACGGTGACCAGCAGGCATCGACGTACTGGTTCCCTGCAGGGAAGACTGCGGAGCCGCGGAGGCCCCGGCGGGCTGCGGCGCTGTGTGCAGGGAGACCCCTGGTCTCGGGCACGTGGAGCCAGGTGGCGTCTGTTTTCAGATCCTTGAGGGGGGTGGGTGTCTGGAGTCCACAGAGACTTAGTCCAGCTGAGACAAGTGCGTGTGCACCGTAGGTCCTGATGGGCTGACCGTGAGCCTGGGAAGGAGGTCTGCACACTGTCCAAGGGCTGTGCTGGTGGCCAGCCCTGCCTCTCCCTGAGTCCTGCCTGGGTTTCCTTGCTTCCTTTTCTTCCTTCCTTTTCTCTTTCTTTTCTTTTTTCTTTTCTTTTCTTTTCTTTTCTTTTCTTTTCTTTTCTTTTCTTTTCTTTCTTTTCTTTCTCTCTTTCTTTTTTCTTTCTTTCTTTTCTTTCTTTCTTTCTTTCTTTCTTTCTTTCTTTCTTTCTTTCTCTTTCTTTCTTTCTTCCTTTTTCTATTTTTAATGTTTATTTTGTTTTTGAGAGAGAGCACGTGAGCTTGCAGGGGAGGGGCAGAGAGGGGGAGACACAGAATCCGAAGCGGGCTCCAGGCTCCAAGCTGTCAGCACAGAGCCCTACACGAGGCTGGAACTCACGAACCGTGAGATCACGACCTGAGCTTAGTCAGAGGCTTAACCGACTGAGCCCCCCAGGTGCCCCATGTCCCCCGTTTCTCATACGATTCTTTGATTTCTCTGCTAGGAAGGTGAGAAGCTGGCTTTCTGTCCCATCCCTGTCCTGCCCCTGTACTTCTTGTCCCCCCGTTGCCTCTGCTGGCGAGATCGGCCGATCTCGTCACCCACTGCTGATGCTATTGGGTCAGCCCCTCAATGCTCCTGGTGCCCGGCCCTGTAGCGCACTGCGGTCCCTTCCACTGCCGGGACGTGGCGCTTTCTCTGGGCGAGCTTCTGCGTCTGCTTGGTGGTTTATGTATTTCGCGCCCCCCACCCCGATCTTCTCCGTCAGCCTTGGGCGGGGGGGGGGGGGGGGGGCTTGCCCTTCTCTTGGATCCCTTGTCTCTCCTTTTCCTCGTCTCTTCCCGCAGCAGGACGGAGAACATTCTGTCTTCGCTCCGGAGACGCAGTTGCTTGCAAATTTCTTGAGACCTGGTGTGTCTGCACACATCCTTATTCTACTCTCGCGGGTCCGTGTGTCCAGGAGAGACTCCTAAAGTGGCGGTTTTCCCTCACGTGTGTCAAGGCTGCTGCTGTGTGTAGACAGAACGCAGTTGAGAATGAAGCTGGTCTGGTTCTTGATGCTTCGTCTGAAACCTGCTCCGTAGTTTTCTTTTTTTTTCTTTTTCGTTTTCTCACGTCTTGAAGCTTGTAGGATATTCTCTTTGAATCTTTGTTTGGAAATCCCTTGGAGAAGTGCCCTGACGCTGCATCCGTCGTGCGGGGTACATCGGGGGTCTCTACAGGCTGAACGTTTTTGAAGGAATCCTTTAGTTTGTCTTCTTCCGTCTTATTTGCTTGTTAGCCTACGGGATGGGTTCTCCGTTTACTTTTTAGCTCCTGTTTTCTGTCTGTTCTGTTCCGGGTTGTGCAGGGTGTTAGCCTTTCTAACCCTTTCTGTTGGGTTGTAAATTTCTGTCTTCATTTTTTAATCCCCGAGGACCTCTTTTCTGATTCTTTTCTTTCAGTAAACTTTTAAAAAAATATTTATTTATATGAAAAAAATTTGTTTTTGATATTTATTATTTGTTTTTAAGAGGGAGACAGAGAGCAAACGGGGGACGGACAGAGAGAGAGGGAGACACAGAATCCGAAGCAGGCTCCAGGCTCTGAGCTGTCAGCACAGAGCCCGACGTGGGGCTCGAACTCATGGAGTGTGAGATCATGACCTGAGCTGAAGTCGGACCCTCAACTGACTGAGCCACCCAGGTGCCCCTATTTATTTTTGAGAGAGAGTGTGAGCACAGGAAACACAGAGGGGGGGCGATGCAGAGGATCCTAAGGGGGCTCTGCACTGACAGCCCAATGGGGGGCTTGAACTTACGAACCTCGATATCAGGACCTGAGCCGAAGTCGGATGCTTAACTGACTGAGCCCCACCCCTCCCCCCCCCAGGCGCCCCTCAATTAAACTAAGATTTTAGAGCAGTTTTAGACGCGGGGCGTTTGTTATGTCATTGAACCTGTAGCAACACTCTGTCATTGCTGAAAATGATTACTTTTATTTTAATGGCATAATATCCTTATTTCATAGATGGCTCTATTTGTTAAATTTTGGGAGGGGGTATATTCATTTCTGTTTTTTTTCTCTTTTTCCAATATTGTTTATTTTCTCCAATTTTTATATTATTTAAAAGTTTTCTACACCTTTGGGCCTGACTTAGGCAAACAGCAGAGCCCGTGGCAGGGAAGGGCTCACAGGGATGTTTTATTTGGGTTTCTAAGCCTGGGGAAGCAGGGGTGAGGCAGGGAGGGAGGCAGTAACCAGGGGACTGGCCTCTGCAGTAATTGAGAGATACTGATGGATGGCTCCAGATTGTGACTGTCCCCAGACAGTCTTGGGGCCGGGGAGGGGAGGAGGGGGACTCCTTTTCCCTTCTGTATCCACCTGCCAGGCCGTGTGTGCAGGCCTGTGGGTGCTGGGTGCAGACCACTCGGGCAGGCCTTCCTCGACCACCCATGGGCCTATGCCCAGGCGGTCACCCCAGCAGTGGCCGGACAGAGGCCGAGACGGGTGAGGCTGGGGTGGTGTCTGACTCACTCCACGTGGCCCCCATCTTTCAGGTTCAAGGCTTTGCTTAGACTTCCGGGCCCTTCGAGGACGGCTGTCTGGCTGCCCCGATGTCCGGGAGCCCCTGGTGCCGTGTCCTAGGTCTCTTCTCCTCGGCCGGCTGGACTGTGTGCAGACACCTCTTGATCGCGGGCCCTGGGGACATCCGCAGCCCTGCGTCACCTGCACCTGGCCCACCTGCGCTCAGCCTGGTCCCAGAGATGACCCCCCACCCCCACCCCCCTCAGCTGCTTCAGAAAGCAGACTGCTCTTGCGGTGCTAAGAGCAGGGCGTTCGCCCGGCTGATGGCTTTGGGGGAGGACGCGGGTCCTTCGACTTGAGTGAATTCTCTTGTTTCAACCCCGCCTCTCCTACGCTGCCAGGGGTAAATGGTGGCTCTCCTTCCTGACACTTGCTGGGCTGGCGAGATGTCAGCCTTTGTCTCCACTCTCTGGCCTGGCGTCTGGCTCCTTTGCATCTTTGAGTCAACTTCCCCTCGTCCACCGGCTTTCCGGCTTTTATGCCTCTTAAAAGATCCCCTTCCTGTTGTCGCAGCACAGCCGAGTGTGGGCTCCGTGGGTCATTTGGCGCAGGCCTGGCTTTTCTGGATTCTTTGCCTGCCGCTGCGCTGGTTTCCCTCTTGCTCTCCCACACGCGCCTGTAGCTGGGAGCACTGGGCTTTTTTATGGGGGGGGGCGTGGCAGGGGAAGGCCCTTTGGTCCTGGGAATCGCTGTTCTTTCCCGGGAGGCTGCAGGGCGGGTGTGATCCAAGCCGAGGCGTTCACGGTCAGGGCCGAGGGCAGAGGGCAGGGTGGACGGGACCCCTGAGCCTCCCTCGGGAGGCGGACTGCAGAGGTGGGTTGGAGTCACCGCAGACAGCAGCTGGGCGTTGTCAGGTCTGGGAGGCAAGGGGGGCCAGTGACTCGCTCTGTCACCTTGGGGAAGTCCCTCTGCCTGCACCTTGACTTCTCCTGGAATTTCGGGGTTGACCTCTGTGCCTCGGTTTACCCTGTAGCATCTCCACCACAGGGACGCCCGGTATTGGCGTTCACATTCGGCTGGAGTGTGCTTCCCCTTGGCACACAGGCCAGGCGGTTCAGGATCTGCCAGGACGGTGACGGGGACTCACGGCAGTTCATTTTGGGTCGAACACTCTGCTTTTGGTCTGCTTTCATGGGGTCGACTTTACTCTTTTGTTTTTATTAAAAACACTTTTTAAAAATATGTATTTATTTTTGAGAGGGGGGGAGAGAGAGAGAGAATCCCAACCAGGCTCCACGCCGCCAGCATGGAGCCCGACGTGGGGCTCGAACCCACGAACGGGAGATCGTGACCTGAGCCAAAGTCAGAAGCTCAACCGACTGAGCCCCCCAGGCGCCCCTTTGGGGTTGAAATGTCGGAAGCATGTGGTCCTGGTCACTTTAGAGCCTCTCTGCCCCACTGCGTCCTCCAGGTTGGAGGACCCATGACCCCCCACTCGTTCTGGGGAGCACTTTGTCATTCTCTGCGTGTCTGAACACAGCGCCTCGCTGGGCTCCCGGCTCCCTACTCCCTTTTATACGCACGTGAGCATGGTAGTGTCTGAGCGTCAGAGTTCGCTTCGAGGTTGACCGCTCTTACTGCCGTGAGCGAGGTCATGTGTGGCGTGCTTGCCGGCTCTGTGGCCTCGTGCCACAGAGTCACTTATCTCCGGGCCACGTTGTTTCCCCTTTGTTCATTTCGGGGCTGTGTGTGCGCATTGTGTCTCTGGTGACTGATGCTCCCTCCGGAGCACTTGTTAGCCTCTGGCTTCAAGAGGTGGCTTCTTTCCCTTCCTGGCGGTTCTTGCTCTGACATTTTGGGGACGGGTGTGCGTGACCCTGGAAACCCAGAACTGGCTGTCCCTGGTGTTCACGCAGGCCCCCAGAGGTGGAAAGAGTGGACGCCCATCACGTGTCCGGCTCATGGGCCCGGGGTTCCACCAGCCCAGTGCTGTGCCTGGTTTCCCAGGTGGATGGGGAGAACTTTGTTTCCACGAGTAGCCAGTGTGTGTCCTGGGCCATCAGAGCGCAGGTGGCTTGCGGGGGAGGCCCGGGCACAGTAGAGGGGACAGGGGCTTCTTTTCGATTGCCACGAGAACCAGGGGTTGGAGGGTGGGCTTGGGCAACAGAGGTGCTCGCTGAAACCTTGGGGTGTGACCCGGTCCCTGGGGTTTGGTCTGGCTGTGCGCCCCCCTTTCCTCCAAAGTGCCGTCCCCTTGAAACTGAGGAGTGTGGGGTCAGGGCCGTGCTATAGGGTCCTCGGGGCACATGTGGAGTGACAAGAGTGGGTCTCATTGTACATATTTTGGAGGCAGGGCAATGTCCTCCCCTTGCCAGGATGGCTCCCCCACTTTCTCCGTGTCAGAGCATGTCAGGCTGTGTCGTGGGGTGCCCACGATCCCAGGATCTGGTGTTCTGCACCCAAGTTCCATGGTGGGGGCAGAGCTGTGTGGCCTGCACCCCAGCTGGTCTCCTGCTCTGTGCACTGTGCGGCCTGCCCCAGTTCTGTCTCCCACGCTGCGTACTGTGCGGCCTGCCCCGAGTTCTGTCTCCCACCCTGTGCCACTACGGATGTGGACTCACTGGGGCCCAGTGCTGCAGTGACCCTGTGGTCTTCACCTGCATGTTGGCCAGGCATGGCCCGGCCCCGGGTGATCAGAAAAGATGCCAGTGGTCAGCTCTCTGTTCTCGCTGTGCGCTTTGGTGGCCTGGGGGTGCCGAGTGGCTGTGTGGTCTTAGAAGCGCCGTCCCCAGCCAGCCCGGTCTCCTGCTGCCCAGTGGGAGTCCGGGAACCCACAGCCCCTGGGTCTCAGCTGGCGGGTGATGTTATGTAACCGTTTCTAACTTAAATTGTTTAATATGTAACAAGTAATAACCGTACCCAGATAAGCCGTCCGCTATCTCTTGGCCAAGCGGTAGGCAGGGGGGCGTGGGTGCCAGCTGGAGAAGTGGACAGATAAGGGTTTGCCCCGGGGAAACTGGCCCTTTTTCTCTGCTAAGGACAGATACCGAGGCCTGCCTGGACTCTGCTTAAACCCCACCGACACGTACGGTCTGGTAGCAAAACCGCAGGTCAACACACGTTGTGACGTTGTGTCCTTCTGTCCAAACCCGCCTCCTCCACCGACGAGGGGAGAGCACGACACGCTGGGGAGATGGCACAGCTTGAATTAGTTCAGCACATGGCTGCAAACGCAGGTGGCGCTTCCTGGCCCTCTCTCTGAGAAGCACAGTCAGGTCACCTGTCCCCCACGTTGATTGCCCCTCTCATCACCTGCCATCTGCTGGGTGGGCGGGGGGGATGGCAGGAGTCCCTGCCAGGGTGTCGACAAGAGACGCCCACACACAGCAGCTATTGTCTGGGGAGGCTGCCGTGTGCGCGGCCGGGCCCCTCATTCCCCAGCCTAGCGAGGATGAAGTGGGCGCCTACCCTCACGGTTCCCCATAAGCGCGAGAGGTGGCCGGCGACCGCGGGGTCTGGCCTGTGCTGAACCTGAGTCTGGTTACAAGTAACTGAGGGACCAGGCACTGCCTTCAGTCCCACAGTGTGTCTCTGCTCCTTTACGTCCCGTGTCATTTGCTGGGTGGTCCCCCCCCAGGTGTCACCCAGGAGTGTTGGGTGGGGCTAGAGGGTAGGCCTTGGGAGAAGGACTTGGTTTTTCCTCTCCTCTGACACTCTGGGGCACAAGGGGGGTGAAGACCCACAGAGGAACGCTTAGTTCAGGTTTGGGGTGCAAGGCGGCCACACGGGGAAGCACGGTTTTCACCGTAGGGGTTGTTAGTGCGCCGCTGGCTTGGGGGCCCTCGCTGCGCGCCCTGTGCCCGGAACCCCCGAAATGGATGGAGCTCAGGGCCTTGGAGGGTGGAGGCGGGGTGGGGTGGGGTGTGTGCTAACCGCTGCAGGGCGCGGCCCACGGGAGGTACAGTGATTTCACTGTTGCTTTGACAGGGGTGGGAGGGACCCCAGGAGGAGGGAATATAAGCGTGCATGACGCCTCGGCATTCTCGAAGGCTTCCTGGCACCCACTGGCGTCACTTAAGTTCCACCCAGAGCTGCGTGTCCGAACTTTTCAGAGAACATCACATCTTTTGGATTTTGGCGTTTGGTGACATTTTTTGCTACTGTCCAGATTCACTGATGCTTGACCCTGATGGTCCCGCAGAAGCCGGGCAGCCTCTTGGGGTGTGGACTTGGGCCATGGTCAGAGTGTCTTAGGAAATCCGCGCGGACTGGAACAGGTGTACCTTCCTCTCAGACGGCAGGTGATGCTTTGAGATGCCCGGGTGGAGGACTGATGTTAGGAGAAACCAGGGGTTCTCAGGCGGTGACCTCTGCACCTCCTGTTTCAGGGTCCCCGCCCCTCTGTGCATGCCCCCAGGTCTTGCTCCGATGCGGGAGACCTGGCTTGCAGAGCTGCGGTCTGGGGTCTCCCACCTTTGGGAAGCAGCCAGGTGACTCATACGGGGACACAGCTGGAGAAGTGGTGCGTGGTGCAGAAGTCCCCGCCGTTCAGGATCTGTGTTCCAGGCTTCGGACCCCCAGTTGGGTCAGGAACTTGGCAGCTCCCACCTGCCAGAATTCTTGCCTGATCAGAAGGTCAAGGGCAGAGCGAGGGGTGGCGTTGGGGTAGTCTGAGCCCTGTGGGCCCCGGGGTAGGGGGGGCTGGGAGAGGATGTGAGAAGGGGCTGTTGTGTGGCTGTTCTTGTTTCTGTGTAGGCTCCAGGGCTCCACCAGCCCCGCCCAGCGCCCACAGTTAACACGGCCACACATCAGATCCAAAATTGGTGTGATGTGCCCATATTTACTCCTGTTTCATAGAATTCACTGGGGTTGGTGTCCTAACCCATCCCACCCATCCCAAACCTTACAAGTCCCTGAACTCTTTCTACGAAGGCTTATTCTGATCAATTCAGGGAGAACATTCTCCTTCCCTCCTCCCGTGGGGCGTGGGCTTTGGTGGAGGCTGAATTAGAGGGACAGGAAATTGCTGAGTAGGGGGCCTAGGGGGCCAGCGGGTGTGTGCTGTATCCGCTTGCTTCTTCCTCCCCTTTCTTTCCCTGTCTCCTTGGGCAGGGAGTCCAGGCTCTCCAGAACCTTCCTGGTCTGTGGGGCATTGCCTGCAGGCACGTGGAAGAGGGTCAGAGCCGAGCTCCAGATGCTCCCGGCTCAAGTCTGATGTCAGGGAGGGAGGACGGCCCTAAGTGCACGGATGGGACCTTTAGGTCATCGACGATGAACTTGTTTCTCCTCTCAGTTAACTTCTGTGCGGAAGCGGTACTGGGGCCTGGGCTCCCACGATTTGCTTTCCCTGAGGACAGCTGGAAGCTCTCAGCGCTTGGGCAGCACTTAAGCAGGAGAAGGGTCTCTCCAGGGGTGTTCTGGACGGTTCAGCAGGTGTTTGAGGAGCTGGCGTGACTCCTCAGTCCATGGCTGCCCCGCTCACGTTCAAGATCATTGACGTCTGTGGAGGAAGGGACAACGAGCAGCGAGGGATGCATGGCTTGGCAACAAAGAAGCCACACCAGCGTATTTTTCACTTACCTTCCCGGAGGGAGCTGGCAAGTGTTTGTATTGACACAAGTTCAGTATTAACAGTGTCTGCAAACAGTCCTTAGACTTAAATGTGCCCATGAGTTGCCCAGGGATCTTGTTAAAATGCGGATTGTACCTCGGAAAGTCTGGGGTGCGGCTCCCAGGCAGGCCGTCCTCGTGCTGCCGCTCAGAGCCACACTTTGTGTGCTTAGCTCTTAATATGTGTGTGCCGTCTTTTCTTTGGTTTCTTCTCTAAAATTAACGCTGTAAGGGCTATTATTACTAATGCTGTTACTTAATCAGGAATTTTGCCAGAACTTTTTCAGTGACGTGCCCTGCATTGTTGTACGTGGCGTTCTTTTCTTTTCTTTTTTTTTTAAGTTTATTTATTCTGAGGGAGAGAGGGAGAGAGAGAGAGAGAACAAGTTGGGGAGGGGCAGAGAGAAGGAAAGAGAGAATCCCAAGTAGGCTCCGAGCCATCCCTGCAGGGTCCCGCGTGGGGCCGGAACTCACCCCCAGTGAGATCATGACCTGAGCTGAGATCAAGAGTTGGGACGCTTCACTGACTGTGCCTCCCAGGGAGCCCACTTGTAAGTGGCATTCTTAAACGTGCCCCTACTTTATTCCAATTTTTCATATTGGCACAGAGTCCTATGTTGACATTTACTTGGGTCCCCGTAGCTTTTACTCGGTGGTTTTTCTTTTGTTTACGATGAGAGAAAACTGAAAAGGTGGAACCCTTTTGAATCTTGCACGGTCCAGATGCCCTACCTGTCTGCATCATAGGACGGCACGGTCCGTGTCCCATCGAGCTTGGAAACCCCAGGACCCCAAGCAGCACAGAGAGACGCTGCTGAAGTCCCCAGGAGGTCGCCTGTCCTCTGCCAGCCTGAGCTCTGCATCCCCTGGGAGGTGGGCTGGGCTCTCGTTCCCCGTTAGCGGAGGTGATGTGAAAGCCACTCAGGTCTTACTCCTCTGGGAGTCTCTGTTCTGTGAGGCCGCACGGTGTGACCAGCTCTTCTTTGTTCTACCTTTTGAAAACTTTCACCAGCAAGAGCTTTCCTGGGATAATGGCCCCTTTGGAATTCTTGTATTCTCGCCTACCCTCATTGCCCAGCACTGATGGACGGACAGTGACGGAGCCCATGGGGCTTTGGATGCCATTCCTTGGTCGGCCTTTATCAAGCGTGTCCTGCGCTCAAGGGGATGTTGGACAGCTTAGTGCTTTCCCAAGGGCCCGCAGATGCCACAGAGCTAATATTCCTCGGCCAGATGGGCTGGGAAATGTCGGGGTAGATAAACCTTGTTTCTTGTGGCAGAACTTGCAAGAGGAGGATAAATTATGGTGGTTCCAAATTTTAGGGCTGACTTTGTCACAGGGCTGGTCCTTCAGAGAGTCCTCTCCTCCCTTTGTAAAAATATTTTTTTAATTTTAATTTTTTATTTTTGACAATCTTTTTTATTATTTAATATGCATATTTTTGTTGTTTATTTACTTATTTGGAGAGAGAGAGGCAGATGGAGAGGGAGACGGAGAATCCCAAGCGGGCTCCACACTGTCTGCGTGGAGTCTGATGCTGGGCTCGAACCCAAAAATCGTGAGATCGTGACTTGAACCGATACCGAGGGTAGGATGCTTAACTGACTGAGCCACCCAGGTGCCCCGAGTCCTCCCTTTTTTGAAAAAAAAAAACCAGCTTTATATAGATATAATTCACAATGCCGTACGATTTACCCAATTGAATTCGAAGGGTACGCATCAGTTATAATTAGTAGGTTCACAGATATGTGCGTGTGTACGTGTGTAGACACATATATATCATACTCAGTTACTGTATTCACTCGTGTGCACAACCACCACCAGTATACTTGAGAACAACTCGGCAGTTCACAAGGAAACCCTGTGCCCTCTGGTTATTACTCCGTCGCCCCACCCACCCCTAGACAACCTCTAACTTTTTTCCCGTCTATATCTATTTCTATGAATGGGTTCACATGCTATGGGGTTTTTGTGCCTGGCTTCTTTCATTTAGTATGAAGTTTTTAAGACTTGCCTGTATTGTGGCAGAGTTCTTCCTGTTTATGGCTGAACAATGTTCTGTTGCACGTACACACCATCTTTGGTTTATCCATTCAACTGTGGATGGGTATTCGGTTCTTTTTACATTTTGACTATTGTGAGTAGTGCTTTTCCAAACATGGGTGTACAAGTACCTGTTTGAGTCCCTGCTTTCAAATTTGTTTCGTATATACCTGGATGTAGAATTGCGGGATTTTACGGTAATCCCATTTTTAGTGTTTCTGAGGAACTGTCAGACTTTTCCATCACGGCTGCACCATTTTGCATTCCCATCAGCAGAGGACAAAGTATTCCATTTCCTCCACATTGTTATTAATACTCGATATTTTCTGATTCTATAAAAAAATAATAACTTTCCTAATAGGTGTGAAGTGGTATCTCATTGTGGTTTCTGTTTGCATTTTGTTGTTGAGTTGTAGGAGCTCTTTATATATTTTGGTTATTAATCCGTTATCAGGTATATGATTTGCAACTATTTTGTCCCTTTCTGTGGGTTATCATTTTGCTCCTTTGTCCTTAGATGCACAGTTTTTAATTTTGGTGAAGTTCAGTGTATCTATTTTATTCTTTTGTTTCCTTTTCTTTCAGTGTCCTAAGACATTGTTCCTATCCACATCCAGTGTTGTGAGGATGTTCTCTGTTTTCTCCAAGAGTTGCATAGTTTTAGATCTTACATTTAGGACTATGATCCACTTTGAATTAACTTTTGTTTATGAGGTACAAGTTTCTTTCTTTCTTTTGTATGTGCATATCCAGCTTTCCCAGAGTGATTTGTTAAAAAGACTGTCCTTCCCCACTCAATGGTCTTAGCACCCTTGTTAAAAATCAACCACCATATATGCAAGCATTGGTTTTTAGGCGCTCTGTCTTATTCCATTGGTCTGTGTGTCTGTCCTCACGCCGGATCACACTGTTTTGATTCCTGTAGCTTTGTGGTAAGATTGAGATCAGGAAGTATGAGTGCTCCAACTTTGATCTTTTTCAGTATTTTGGCTTTTTGGGGTACCTTGAGAAGAGAATCCATATGAATTTTAGGCACCTTTTTATATTTCTGCAAAAAATGTTGGTGGGGTTTTGACGGGGCCTGCATTATTTTGTTTTTGTTTTTTTCTTTAAATGTTTTTATTTATTTTTGAGAGAGAGAGACCGAGCATGAGTGGGGGAGGAGCAGAGAGAGAGGGAGACCCAGAATCCGAAGCAGGCTCCAGGCTCTGAGCTGTCAGCACAGAACCCGATGCAGGGCTCAAACTCACGGACCGTGATACCATGACCTGAGCTGAAGCCAGACACTTAACCGACTGAGCCACCCATGCACCCCTGGAATTATTTTAATTTCATTTTTGGGTTGTTCTCTGCGTATGGAAAAACAACTGATTTCCACATGTTGATTTTATATTTTATAACCTCGATGAATTTATTTATTCATTCTAATAGTTGTGTGTGTGTGTGTGTGTGTGTGTGTGTGTGTGTCTGCAATCTTTAGAGTTTTCTGCATATAAAGTCACATCATCTGGGAATACAGATAACTTGAGTTTTTCCTTTCCAGTTTGGATACCATAGGGTGGAGCCCTCATGAATGGGATTAGTGCTTTTGTGAAAGAGATCCCACAGAGCTCTCTAGGTCCTTCTGGCCTGTGAAGACACAACGAGAAGTCTGTGACTGTGATCGTGACCATGACCGGGAATGGAGCCCTCACTCGATGTGGCTGGTTCCCTGCTCTTGGACTCCCAGCTCCCAGAACTCTGAGCGGTACATTTCTGTTGTATATAAACTGTCCAGCCTGTGATACTTTGTCCCCGTAGCCTGAACAGACCAAGACCCCTTCTGTTTCCTAGTCTGTTGAGTGTCTTTATCATGACAGGGTATTGAATTTTGTCAAGTGCTTTTTCTTCATCAAGTGAGACAATCTTGTTTTCTTCTCCTTTATTCTATTAAAGTGGTGGATTCTGTTGATTGATTTTTGTGCATTGGCCTATCTTTGCATTTCTGGAATAAATCCCACTTGGTCAGGTGTGTTATCCTTCTAATATGCTGCTGAATTCGATTTGTTCGTATTTTGTGGAGGAATTTTGGGTCAACGTTCATCAGCGATGTTGCTGTACGGATTCCTTGGAATGTGTTTGGCCTCGGTGTTAGGGTGATGCTGGCGAGAGTGAGTGGGGACGTGTTCCCTCCTTCAGTCTTCTGGAATAGTTTGAGAAGGGTTTTGTTTAAATTTTTTTTTTTTTTTAACATTTATTTATTTTTGAGACAGAGACAGAGCATGAACAGGGGACGGGTAGAGAGAGAGGGAGACAGAATCCGAAGCAGGCTCCAGGCCCTGAACTGGTCAGCACAGAGCCCGACGCGGGGCTCAAACCCATGAACCGTGAGATCGTGACCTGAGCCGACGTCCGATGCCCAACCAACTGAGCCACCCAGGCGCCCCAGCCCCGCTGGTTTTTAAAGGATGTGTTAGTTCCCACGTATTTTTGAATTTTCGAGTTTCCACTTCTGTGGATTTCTATTTTCATCCTGTTGTGATTACGACAGATGTACTTTTATGACTTCAGTCTTGGTTGGGCTCATTTTGTGGCCCGACACGTTAGGTTTATTCTGGAGGATGTTCCGTGTGCACGTGAGAACCACATGTGTCCTGCTGTGCTTGAGTGGAGCGTCACGCGGAGGTCTGTGGCGTCCAGTGGGTCGACAGTGTTGGCTGTGCCCTGTTCTTGATCTGGTTCCGTCCTTACTGAAAGTGGACTATTAGAGTCTCCACCTGTTATTGTAGAACTTTCTCTCTCCCTTCATTGCTGCCCTGGTTAACCTGGTACACTTTAGAGCTCTGATTTTTTTTTTTTATTTAAAAACAATTTTTTTTAATGTTTGTTTTTGAGAGAGAGAGAGAGAGAGAGAGAGAGAGCATGAGTGCACGCGCGTGCAGGGGAGGGGCAGAGAGAGAGAGGGAGACACAGAATCCGAAGCAGGCTCCAGGCTCTGAGCTGTCAGCATAGAGCCCAACTCGGGGCTCAAACTCACAAACCATGAGATCATGACCTGAGCTGAAGTTGGAGGCTTAACCAACTGAGCCACCCAGGCACCCTGTGTACATAGGTTTTTAATCGTTACATCTTTTCAGTGAATTGATCCTATTCTCAATATAGAGTATCCTCTTTTGTCTAACACTTTCCACTTCAAGTACATTTTGGCTGGTGGTGGTATAGCCATCCCAACTCGTCTCTTTGTCACTGTTAATGGAAAATAATCGTTTTCTATCTTTTCACTTTGAACCCGATTGTGTCTTTTGCTCCAAAGGGAGTCCCTCGGACACAGCATATTGTTGGCTGATGTGTCTTTATTTTTCTGCGTGTTGTCAGCCTCTGCCTTTTTGAGAGTTTAATTTATTTGCATTTAGTTACCAAGACTGGCCATTTTGCCAGTCTCTGTGTGTGTTTTTTGGGAGGGGGGTATATACATCTTGCAGCTTTTTGTCCTGCGTTTCTCTAGAATGCCCTTTGTTTCTCGTTACTAATGCTTTAGAGAACACTGCTTAGGTGTGAACGTTTGTGGAGTAAGTTATATTTAGAAGAACCTTTTACAAAACACTGAAACTTGAATTGGTTGTGACGGTGCTCTTGATGGCGTAGTCTCGTGGTTGCTATGCGGAAGGAGTGGAGAGGTGTGTGCATTTTCTTGCACGACTCCAGAAACTGCTTGGACAAGACAGTGACAGCGTGCTGCCTAGTGCTGAGCTTACTGGGGTTGCCTTTGACCGTCAGGACGATCTCGCAAGCGAGGGAGAGAGTCTCCCTTCTGTAGATGGGAACTGGGAACCCTCCAGGTCACAGGCCTCGTTCAGGGTCAAGTGGGCACAAGAGGGAGGGTTACTGACACCTGTACTCACTCACGGATCTTCCTTTGTTCCGCTCAGTGCTGGGGAGAAGGGACGTGTTCCCACCAAAGACCCACCAGCTTGAACAAATGGGGACATGTATGATAAGAGGCAGGACCCCATCCAAGCATGTTGATTCTTTGCTCTCAGCATTTTCTTTTCTTTTCTTAAAGTTGATTTGTTTAGTTTGAGAAAGAGTGCTAACAGGGGAGGGGCAGAGAGAGAGAGAGAGAGAAGAGAGAATCCCAAGCAGGCTCTGCTCTGTCTGTGTGGAGTGTGATGCTGGGCTCGATCTCCCAAACCGTGAAGTCATGACCTGAGCCGAAATCAAGTGTCAGACACTTAACTGACTGAGCCACTCGGGCACCCCTCCACATTTTATTTTATTTTATTTTATTTTATTTTATTTTATTTTATTTTATTTAAAAAAAAATTTTTTTTTAACGTTTATTTATTTTTGAGACAGAGACAGAGCATGAACAGGGGAGGGGCAGAGAGAGAGGGAGACACAGAATCTGAAATGGGCTCCAGGCTCTGAGCTGTCAGCACAGAGCGTGACGCGGGGCTCGAACTTACGGACTGTGAGATCATGACCTGAGCCGAAGTTGGATGCTTAACCGACTGAGCCACCCAGGCGCCCCTGCATTTTAAATATTAAAGGAAAATGAGTAACTTCATTTCACAGTGCCTGGCACATAGTAGGTCTTCAAAAGACATTTAATTTCTTTTCCCTGGGGGAGTTTTTCAGGAAAGATCCTGGGTTCTTAGCAGTCCAGAGGCTCTTGGATTCAGAATGGTCGAGAGGCTGCGAAGTTTGGGAACACGGGTAATGCTACTTTGCCCTGGGGTATCCGTTCACCTTTGTTCCCAGGTGTGGGGGCCGCCTTGTGGTTTTGAGTGTTGCAGCCGAGACCTTGGGTTTTGAGTGGCCTTCCGGAGGCGGGCAACGGAGTTTCCCTCTCACACACGCCTCTCACAGTCATACTCCTTTTTTATTTCTCAGAATGTTCGAGGTCATTGGATGGTTCTCTCTGTCCATCACACCATCTCACGGAGGCTCTGTTATCTCTAATACCAAGTTTCAGGGCACCCACGGGCCACGTGAATTCCTTTGAGTTTTTAAATGCCTCTCAGGGTCCATTTTGGCTTGCAGAGGTGAGGACAGAAAGTTTCCTGCACCGGCTTCTTTCCTTTAGCTGCGTGCCGTCGCGGGTCCTTCCGGATAGAAATAACAGGCCTTATGAAGGTCCTTGCCCCATTTAGAAGAGTCAATCTCACGTACTCAGGTCAGAGATAGATCCTCTTTCCCCTTAAGCGTGTGCTCAGTCCCGGGTAATCCTGCAGCGGGTGAGCCTGGGGGCACTGTCTGGAAGCTCTGGAGCCTGGGAGACACAGTCCCTTCCTGTCCTCTACAGCGTGTCCCCACCTCAGGCCACGGGCTCTGGCCTCCCACGTTGGACAGTTAAAAATTTTTTTTTTAAACCTTTATTTATTTTTGAGAGAGAGAGAGAGAGAGAGAGAGAGAGAGAGAGAGAGAGAGACAGGGTGTGAATACAGGAAGGGCAGAGAGAGAGGGAGACACAGAATCTGAAGCAGGCTCCAGGCTCTGAGCTGTCAGCAGAGGGCCCGACACGGGGCTCGAACTCACAAACTGTGAGATGATGAAGTCAGAGGCTCAACCAACTGAGCTACCCAGGTGCCCCCTCGCCTTTTTAAAATTTTTTTAAAAAATCTTTATTTTTGAGAGAGAGAGTGTGAACAGGGGAAGAGCAGAGAGAGAGGGAGACTCACGTTGGATAGTTTAGACAAGCAGCCAGGACCGACGTCACTGAGAATGTGTCGGGGGAGATCAGTCCCTGGGCGCTGAGGGCACGGTGGAGGTCAGGCCCTGGCTTCTCATGGGAGATGGTGGGGTTCAGGCATCTGCAGGGCCAGGAGCCCCGGGGAGGCTGTCTGTCCTGCAGCTCCCTGCAGATAGGTAGAAAACTGGAAATACAGGACATGTGACATTGCCCCTCTGACTCTTTCCCGGCTCATCCAGGAGGCAGGGAAGAACCTTCGGAATGACTTCCAGCCGGGCATCTTGCCAGAATCCTGCAGGGAGCACGGTTGAGCAGATACTTTTCACAGGGAGCACGGTTGAGCAGATACTTTTCAAAGGTGACGACCCCCGGGCTCCCTCCTCAGATCTGCCCCCTGGAAGGGGATACCCTCCTTTATTTACATGGCTTCAGGTTAACAGTCTGAAACTCAGAAAATCTTTCCTGAATGATGAAGTCTCTAAGGAGTCTGGCTCCCCAGGAGCTGAGGCTTTCCATGCAGAGCATCAGAGATAGCAGGAGGTCCCCATGCGGACTGTCCCCGGTGTACATTCAAGTCCTGGGTGCCCAGTGAAGCCGCTGTCCCCGGGAGGGACGACCCCAGGGCTGGTGGAGCTTAGGGGCTCTGGTTCTCACACATTTGCTCCCAGGACCCGCCGGACAGCCTTAGAAGTGACCAGCGACCTCCAAGAGTGCGTGTTTTGTGATACTTGCCGCTTTAGAAATGAAGACAGATTGACAAACTATTTATTCCTCCGTGGAAAGGAGAATCAACCTGTTCTATGTGCACAGAAGGACTACCTCTTAAGAAAAAAAATAGCCGTGTGTGGAAGAGAGTGACTTCGTTTTACATTTTGTAAATCCCGTGAAGATCTGGCTTAGTCGAAGGCTGCTGGGTTCTCGACCCTGTGTCTGCAGCCAGCCCTGTGTCAGCGCGGCCTCCAGGGGACCCCGGTGTGCCCTCAGAAGTGCATGGCGGCTCAGCCCAGCCTGAGTCACCGAACCGTGTGGGGCGGTTTGGTGACTGTGCCCCCCTCCCTTTTTTTTGTGGAGCCTGTACTGTGCACCTGCTGCCACTGGGTACCCAGATATGCAGGGCAGAGGTTCTGGCCACAGTCCTGTTTCCCCACGGGGAAGTCAAGTGTCTGCAGAGGAATCAGAGACCGGTGTCACTCCCCCTGCCCCCCCTAGAGCACTTGAGAACAAGAGTGAGACCAGCACTTTAAAAAAAATAATTAATTTTAATTTACTTTTAAATTTTTTAAATGTTTGTTTTTGAGAAAGAGAGCGCGCGCGCGAGAGAGAGACAGAGAGACAGAGAGACAGCACGAATAGAGGAGGGGCAGAGAGAGAGGGAGAAACAGAACACGAAGCAGGCTCCAGGCTCCGAGCTGTCAGCACAGAGCCCGATGCGGGGCTCGAACCCACAAACTGCGAGATCATGACCTGAGTGGAAGGTCGGACGCTCAACTGACTGAACCACCCAGGCACCCCTGTTGTGTTTTGTCTTGTTTTTTTTTTAAGTTTATTTTGAAAGAGACAGAGACAGTGCAAGTTTGGGAAGGACAGAGAGAGAGAGAAAGAGAGAGAGAGAGAGAGAGAATGAATGAACCCCAAGCAGGCTCTGCACTGTCAGCACAGAGTCCAACACAGGGCTCGAACTCCCAAAACCGTGAGATCATGACCTGAGCTGAAATCAAGAGTCAGACGCTTAACTGACTGAGCCGCCCAGGTGCCCCGAGACCAGCACTTTGTGGCTGAGGCTCCGAAAGTGAGCTGATAGGGGCAAGGAGCAGAGTGGTGTTTCTCCTCTGTGCTGTGGACCAGCACAGCCTCAGCCGGCACTCAGACCCCAGAGCCTCGGAGTCGGCGCGGGCGAAGGCAGCCAGCGGCTGACTGTGCGGTGGGACAGACGATAAGCCGACGGTGAGGCGGTCTTGGCCGTGTGACCCGTTTTTCTCTGCCAGGTTACACTTCTTATTCACAGCGCTTCTGATGCCAAATGTGTGGTTTGCCCTTCCTGACCCCAGTGCCCCAGCTCCCCAGACTGGGTGTCCTGCAGTTCCTCAAAGTTCAGACACCGTCCCCCTGGAGTTACGTCAGACCCTGCGGGTTAGAGGGCTGCACAAGAAAGAGGCCCCCCCTTCAGAGGCCAGCTGAAGATGCCCAGGACCCCCGTACGTCTGACCCTATAGGTCTGAATCAGGGGTGTGATTCTCTTCTAGGTTTGATGGTTTGCTAGAACGGTTCACAGAATTTGGGAAGGCCCTTTACTTACACTTGTAGGTTTATTGTAAAGGCTACAACTCAGGAACAGCCAGATGGAGGAGACACATAGAGCAGGGTACAGGGGAGGGACCCCGTGGGGCTCCCGTGCCCTCCGTGGGCGTGCCACCCTCCCAGCCCCCCAGAGGGCTCACCTACCTGGAAGTTCTCTGAACCCCGCCCTTTACAGCTGTGTGTGGGCGTTCCATTAGGTAGACACGGTTGATCAACTCATTGGCCACTTGTGATTAGTTCTGCCTCTAGCTCCTCTTCCTTCCCCAGAGCTCATGAAGGTGGGGGCCACTGAAAGTTTCATGTTCTAACCATGCTTGGTCTTTCAGGTGACCAGCTCCCACCCTCAGAGGTATCACGGGATCCCAGCCACCTGCTCCATTAGTGTACGAGACACCCATCACTCTGGAGGTTTCAGAGTGCCAGGAACTAGACAAAGGCCAAATATTTATTTGTTATATCACGCAGGTGGTGCATGGTGAGCCATAGAGCGGATCCAGGGGTTGGGAACCAGCTTGGGAAGAGTGAAGGAGAGTCAAGGGATGTGAGGAATACGTGGTCTCTGTTGGCGAAGAGAAAGTGTTCCAGTCACTGACGTGGGTGGCTTTGGTCAAGATGAAGGACCGATTCCTCCTTGGGTCTCTAGGTCCGCTTTCTTCCCGGGAGGCCTCTTATGTGGTGTGGTGGCTCCCACCTTTTTCTGCGCATTTGGCATCACAATCGTGGAAGGAAATGGAATCATAAAATGATTTAGATTAACTTCAGGAATTTTGACGGGAGACCATTTGAAGTCAGCCTGTTGTGACTGTTTTAATAGCTCAGATCACCAGGAGGAGGAATAAGGGAATGTTGGTGTGGGTTTTAGGGTGGAGCTGAGGTCTGGATTAGCTTTGCAAGGGAAGACCCCGCCTTGTCACCAACACTCTGTTCCTGTGAGGAACACTGGGGACTTTGGGGTGCACTCACCTGAGCTCAGAGGTGGGCTTGGTGTAGCATTTTTGCTGGGGATACCAGGTCCCCCAGGGGCCCCTGCTCATCGGAATGTGTGTGGGGCTCTCCGTTTCCCTTTGCCTCTGGTCCAGGAGGCTAACTTTCCCAGGGGGAGGACGTGCTTTTGGTCAATGATGTGTGAATAGCTGGGATTCCTTAGAGAAGCTAGCAGTTGTTTAGGGCTGTCCCCACGGGGATTATCAACAGCTGGGCGTCCCCCGCCAGGCACCTGAGAACAAGTTCTTTTGGGACGTGTTTCAGCATGCGTGTGCAGGGTTTGTGGAACTCATAAAAGCAGCGATTGGCCACGCATGTCACACGCTGGTTTTCTTCCCGTGGGTTTCCTTACGGGGTCTCAACCAAGGTGTGTCACGTCACACTCCTGCGTCTCGAACCTCTTGCCCAAAGAAACGAGGCTGGGGACCATATTCCAGATGGCTCTGCAGTTGACAGTGCTAACTAGGACAGAGGACACAGCAAGCACTCGGTGGATGTTTGTGGAGTGAATTAATGAGAAAGTCATGACTTTCGGGACGAAGGTAAACGTGTAACGTGTTGTTAAAGAAGGTCACACGAGCCGTCCAGGGCCTGCCGTGAACTGCTGGGCTTATGAGAGCCTTAGCACAGTGTCCCGAGGAAAATGGCCAAGTGTTGCTCCGTGTTCTGTCTGTCACCGTGCAGCCATCTGTAAGTGGGCCGGGTGATGGGAAGGTGGCCTGTCCAAGAGCGTCTCTGATGCAGGTGCTTTGTCTGATGTCTGGAAAGCAGAGCACCTCTCCACCTAAATAGCTCTGACTCCCGACCCGGACATAAGGAGCCGGTGGGCGCCTGAGGCCTCCTTGCACAGGTCAGCGGCCTGAGGTTCAGGGAGCATCACGGGGTCCCTGCCCAGCTTGCTCCCACTTGCTCGGCTGGTGTCCCGGGGTGGAACAGCGTCACTGGGAGGCATACTCGGGCTCCTGGCACGTGACAAGGGAGTGGACGGGGAAGGACAGAAAGATACAGTGCATGTCAGAAGGTCAGCTCTGTGCTGGTCACCCCCTCCCGTGGGTCACATCCGTGAACAGGAGACAACCGTCAAAATGGGCTCACTGGGAGGTGGAATCTAAGAGATGCGCCTTGAAAGGATCATGTCGGAACCATTCTTCAGGCCCTAAGTGATGCTGAGCTTGGCCGCAGGGTCCGCGACAGGGGTCGGCTCCTGGGGGCTGCCACCTGTGACTCCCGGGTCAGACCAGTGGGTGTGCAGCCGGCTCCATGTGCCTGACTGGAACATTCTGCCTTCCGGGGAGAGTCCCCGAGCCCGTGAGTCCTGAGCTGGTGACCATGTGGCCAGAGGAGGTCCTGTTCAGGGAGGAGCGTGACACTGTTAGGTCTTGAATTCCTGCCCCGAAGGACCACTTTTCCTTACGTATATTTGTAATACCCCCCACCTAGAACCCACGGTCATTACATACTGCATCTGTTGAGCGATACAGAGAAGGAGACGTGATTGTCTTTCACCTACTATGTGCTGAAGGTGGGGGAATATTGGACTTTGGGGTGTGCCCCATGATTGGGCTGTTCTGGAGTGGTGATAAGCTTCGAACAAGACTGACTCTGTTTCCTACAGATTTCTCCTGTGAAGAGGGGTGGAATCTTTTTTTTTTTTTTTTAAGTGTATTTATTTTGAGAGAGAGAGAGAGAGAGTGGGATGTGGGAGATGCAGAGAGAGAGGGAGAGAAAGAATCCCAAGCAGGTTCCACGCTGTCTTTGCAAAGCCTGACGAGGGTTTGAACTCATGAACCGTGAGATCATGACCTGAGCTGAAACCAAGAGTCAGTTGCTTAACCTTCTGAGCCACCCAGGTGCCCCAGGAGAAGTGGAGTCCTAACGTGCCACCACTGGTCCCTCCCTCAAAATTATTGCTGTAGGAGCAATTACATAGTGTGTTTTCTCCACAACTAATAGCAACTTTTACTTTCTTCTTCTTTTTTTTTTTTTGTTTTAATTTTTTAAGGTTTATTTTTGAGAGAGAGAGAGAGGGAGGGAGAGAGGGAGACAGAACATGAGGGGAGGGACAGAGAGAGAAGGAGACACAGAATCCGAAGCAGGCTCCAGGTTCTGAGCTGACAGCAGAGCCTGACTCGGAGCTTGAACTTGTGAACCGTGAGATCATGACCTGAGCCGAAGTTGGACGCTTAAGTGACTGAGCCACCCAGGCGCCCCTACTTTCCTTGTTGTTTTTTTCCCCCCTAACTTCCTAAGGGAAGAAAGAGAATGGAGAAGAAAGGAAGGTAGGAAAAGAAAAGAAAAGAAGAGGGGCAGAGTCTTTCCGCGTTTCTAGAAGCTTCTGTGCCGTTCCTGTTCATGTGACTGGCCTGAAGCACTTAATGGCTTCATTGTTTTTGGTGCAGAGCAGTGATTTCTCTGGAATTCCTAGACTGTGGAGAGGGGAGAGCCAGCCTCTAGGGCTGAGGGAGGGAAACCACGCTTGGGCATCACAGGGGGCTCAGGCGGGGCTTTGCGGGGAGGCACGGAGGGGGGAGAAGCAGCAAGACCACCGGTCGGAAACTTGACAGAAGCACTTTTTACCAGAAAGATCAATTCTGCAGTTACGTAAGTGATTCATGTGCCTTCTTACAGAAATCCAAACCCAGAAGTCTGTGGAACAGAGTGAGGGTCGCACCTGTGCCCTCTGGGCCATCGGGTGGCCTCCCTCTGGGTCAGTGATGGTCTGTGTTCTCCTGGGCTCTTTTCTCCGGTGAATTCGTGGACCCACATGACGTGGGTTGTGTGTCCCTTTCCCCTTCCACTCGAGTATCACCTCCCTCCCCCTCCTCGGCTCTTTTCCTCCTTGGTCTTTGCCTGGACCTCGGTCAAGGCCAGCTTTGGCCAGTTCAGTGAGAAGCACGTTTTGGGATTTGCATCATTTAATCCCTGCACAGAGGTGGGGGGCTGTCTTATTCCCATTTTATAGCTGAGGAAACTGAGGCACTGGAGGCAGGCTGCTCTGTGGAGCTGAGCCAGAAACCCAGTTCCACGTGGGCCGGCCGAGCCGCGAAGCGGTTCCCAGGCTGCCCCGCGGGTGGTTTTTCACGTGCTTAGCACAGTTCTGCACCTTTGGGCTCCTGCTGTCGGTGGGGGACACAGACATGGAGGGAGAGGTCAGGGGGATTCAACCGCAGGACCAGAGGATCCTGGGCCGAGGGGCAGGGCCCCCAGCAGGGTCTGGGTGGGGAGGGGGAAGGAAGGTGGGGGTCATTCTTCCAGAGAGGGTGTGAAACCCATTGCCAGCTTGAGCCAGGGGGGGGGGGGGGGATGGGGGGGCGGCAGGTGCCGAGGCTGCTTCAGGGTCAGGTGGGAGTGGCATCCTGGTGGAAGGCAGTGGGAGAGCGCCTGGGCTGCTGGCTTGCAGGAGGGAGAGCGAGGTGTGAGGGGAGGGGAGAATGGGGGACTTGTGGGTTGTGCCACATGCACTTGGTGGCCACCATAGTGGCCTGAAGCAAGGTGGGGGGGACAGGGACAGGCGCATGGGTTGCTTCCAGCTTTTCCATGTTAGGGAGTATGCCTGTCAGTGATGTGTGTGTATGCACGTGTGTGTATGAGCCTGTGTGTGTGTGTGTGTGTGTGTGTGTGTGTGTGTGTGTGTGTGTGTGTGTATACATGTGCATGTGCATGTGAGGGTGAGCTAGGAGGCCATGAGATGCTGCCTGAAGCCTGTTGAGCATGTGCCTGCCTGCAGCTTAGGGGAGCCCCGCTGACCTCCCCCCTCCCCCGCCACAATATCCCCACCCTCCGTGGGCTCTGGGTGTTCGACTTCCAGCAATACGATGGATCCAAATTACAGCCCCCTTGTTGCCAGTGCTTCTATTTCCCTGGTTACCACTCACGTTGAGTGTGTTTTGCACGTGCATTTTGAGAATCGTTGGCTTTTGTCCCCTCCCCATTTTATTTTGGGCTGCTTAACTTTTTAATGTTTATTTATTTTGAGGGGGAGAGAGAGAGAGAGAGAGAGGGAGGGAGAATCCCAAGCAGGCTCCAAGCTGTCAGCAGAGAGCTGGACGCGGGGCTCGAACCCACAGACTGTGAGATCGTGACCTGAGCCGAAACCAAGAGTCGGACACTTAACCGCCTGAGTCGCCTAGGTGCCCCTGCTTGTCTTATTTTTTAATTAACAAGACATTTGCTAAATGCAGACTGCCGCATAGCGTTGCTAGTATGTTCTCCCAAAGTTTTTGCTTGTCCCTTGATTTTGTAGAGAGGGCTTGTTGCCATAGAGGAGGTGGTTTTTCCTTCGTGGCTTCCAGATTGAAAATCTTGCTTTGGAAGGTCTTCCTCGCCCAGATTTTGTACCGTTATGCTTCCGTATTTTCTCTTAGTCATTTGTAAGGTTTAAATCGTCCATCTATCGGGAATGGTGTGCAGAGAGGCTCCTGCACGTATCTTACTGAACATCAGTAACCACTTATCCTGGATCTTCTTTTCCGTGCATACCTGGATGCTCAGCTCCACCCAGATCGTGTTCCGGGCTCTGTACCCTTCTGTGTCTGTCCCCATTCTTGTCCCCGTGCCCCTGGCGGACTGGGGTATTGGCCAGGACTGCCCCACACGCACCTGCACCTATTACCTGGGGCAGGAGCCGCGCTGCAAGGGCTTGCCTTTCCAGAAAGTTCTCTGCGCCTTGGTGTCTTCCAGATTTCTTTTAGGTTCGTCACCAGAAGTTTCTGTGTTTTCTTCAGAGCCTCTTGTGTATGCTTCTTAAGTACATTATTTGTGTTGCTTCTGTGAATGAAACCACTTTATCCTTGCTTCGTAAGTGTCTTGCTGCCATTGTGTGGGTTGCTCTGGGATCGTGACCTCATTTGATGCTGACATCGGTTTTTAGCTGGTCCTGAATGTCCTCTGGAAACAACACTGGCTTTTCTTTTTTCCTGGACAACTTTCACACCATGTTTCTGTACCGTACCTCGCTGTATCACCAAGGGCCTCGAACCGTGGTGATTCCTGCTGTCCTCTGGGCTTGCTGGTCCTAATTTCTTTTTGTTTATTTATTCATTAAAATTTTTTTTTAACATTTATTCATTTTTGAGAGAGAGAGACAGAGACAGAGTGTGAGCAAGGGCGGGGGGCAGAGAGAGGGAGAGAGAGGGAGACACAGAATCAAAAGCAGGCCCTACACTGAGAGTAGAGAGCCAGATGTGGGGTTCGGACCCACGAACCGTGAGATCATGACTTGAGCCGAAGTGGGACGCTTTACCGGCTGAGCCACCCAGGCGCCCCTATTTACTTTTGAGAGAGAGAGAAAGAGAAAACACGTGCGCATGTGGGAGGGGGGTAGAGACAGAATCCCATGCAGGCTCTGTGCTGTCAGTACAGAGCCTGACTCGGAGCTCAATCCCATGAACCATGAGATCGTGACCAGAGCCAAAGTCAAGAGCTGACACTCCCCTGACTGAGCCACCCTGCTCCCCTAAGTCCTTCTCTTTCTGATGAATGCTCGCATGTATCTATATGCCGGTACCACACTATTTTAACTACTTTTGCTTTATAATTTACTATAGGGTGAGTGCAGTTCTCCCCTAATGCGCTACAATCGACAATCTCACGGTACTTTGGTAGTTTTAATGCATTTAGATCGATGCCTGCATTTCATTTACAAAATTAATTTTAGGTTTGAAACTAATTACTGTTAAGAGGATCAAAGTCTTTGTGTGGTGTTTAATCTTCCCCTCTAGGAACGTAGCATGTTTCCATTTGCCCGGGTCTCTCAAGCATGTCAAGTGCGTGGTGATACCCTTTGGTGTACCTAGGGCTCTTGCTAGCACTGGACTGAAATATGCGCGTGTGTGTATCAGCTGCGGAGAAGGGCGTTTTCCCCCATTCTCTGGTCAGTTACCGTGTCTGTGAGTGCATGGGTTTGTCCTGACCCTCGCTGTGGCACTGACCTTAGATCACTTGTAGAGAGAAGCGTCCTCCCTCTCTCAAGTAGGCGCTCCCTTGTCTTAACTGCCTTTCCAGTCTGGGTGGCCGCAGACACGGGTCCATGGGGTAACCCATCTTTGAGCTTGCTTGGTGGCTCCTGGAAGCCACACGGCGAAGACTGGTTCTGGGATCGCTGGTTCTGCTTGACCCTGGAATTGAGGACCCTGTTCGTGGCCCATTCATCCGTTTTGATTAAGTTGTGTCGGTTTCTGTGATGGCGGCCAGTTTGGGATGTGGCTGCTCTGTCCTGGGTCCACTAGACATCTCTGTGGAGCCCCCACCGAGTGTCCGCTGGTGGACGGGCCACGCGGGAGCTGAGTCACTGTGCGGTTGTCGTTGCTGAACGTGTCCTGTGTGTTCGCCAGTTCGAAAGTATGATGTTGGCATTTGGGGGGGGAATCTCGTTGTGTTTTAACTTCCTTCTGCTCCCAGTTTCCTTTTTCCTCATGGCCCATCCCGCCCGCCAGGTGGGGGCAACTGTGGCCTTGCTGGAATAGCACGTCCCGCTGAAAGTGACGTGAGATGCGGTGTTTCCGCTTTAATCCTCGCTTCTCTCTTCCGCTGTCCTCAGGTTCGGGCAGTAGCACTCTGAAATTGTATAATGACTTTTTTTAAAAAAAAACTTGCCTTCAGTTCCATTTCGTTGATCTGTTTCTCCAGCTGTCTTTCTCAGTTTGCTGTCACAAGCGGGCTCTGACATCAGCACAGTGCTGAGTTCAGTTTTTGAGTTAAGGCTATCCTGTCCCCTTTTATAAAGGCCTAGACTTCATTCCAGAGCCGTGTGGCTGAACCCGCCCAATAGCCTCCTCGTGAACGTGGGGGTTTGTTGAATGTCTAAATAGTCACTGTTATTACTCTAAATATTTAGCGCGGGGAAGCTAGACGGATGGAAAGATTAATATTCACTCTGGAATTTTTGGAAGATATCACAGATGCTACAGAGAAATCAAGGGGTCCTTTGTTTCCGAAACACTCTGGAAGTGAGTCCAGATGTTTGTTTTTTGCCCACGTTCACGCATGTGGGATTTCAAGTTCGCATTGTGTCTGACCGTGAACCCGTAGCAGCGCGCTGTCTGGACTGATGCGCGAATGGCACAGAGTCCCCGGGGCGCCGGTACATGTGAGGCACGCGGCCGGCTCGGGCAGCACGTCGGGCTGTGCTCTGCTGGTGTTGGCGACAGCGGCCATGGGTGTGGATGGGCCAGCGCACACGGCGCTGGAGGCTTCTTTAAAGCAGTTTTCTGTGCCTGGCGGGTGGTCCTGCCCTTGGTGAGGACGCGTCTCAGGAGCTCTTACAGCTCACCGTGTTCGGAAACCGTCCTGTGTTTGTTCTTTCTGCTGGGAAGTTCGATATCCACGTTCCTAGAATAGACAACGATGGTGGAACAAACAACTGGATGTCATTTTTCTTTAATTATAGATTAATTTATGTTGCCCATAGTTCTTCAAAAAGGCTTATTTCTTTGTTTTGAGAGAGAGAGAGAGAGCTCACGGGTGGGGAAAGGCAGAGAGAGAGCGAATCCCAAGCAGGCTCCGCATTGTCAGTACGGAGCCCGACGTGGGGCTCGATCCCATGAACTGTGAGATCGTGACCTCAGCGGAAACGAGGAGCCTGACCCCCGAACCCCCTCAGCCAGCCAGACGCCCTGGTGCCCACGGTCAGGGGCAAGCATCCGAGTGTGTGTTGCAAATTTGAAAGCATACGTGTGAGAGCTACATCCGGAAGTAGCCATGGGGCATTCGGATCAGACTCCAGAAAAAGATTAGTTTCTCTGGAAAAGATGGGAAACCTCTCAGAGTGTGAGGAGTGGATGTGTTACGTGACCCAAGTCCGTTTCCCCGGTCCCGGCCCATTGTCATTTCAGAGACCCTCATGCTTGTCTGACCGTTCACCTTTTTTTTTTTTTTTTTTTTAATTTGTGGACAACCTAGCTGCTAGAATTTAGAGATGTCCCGCCTGATACAATTGCTGTAATCCTTTTTGGAGTTACAAATTCTTTGCGAGGGTGACAGCAGGTGCCCTTAGTAAAACGCCTTTGCGTGTGCAGGTGGTGTTCAGTGTGATGCCCCCACGTACTTTTGTGACCTGCGTGCCCCTCTCGATCCTAAGGCCAGCGTCCTGTCTGAGCATCAGTAGGCTTCACAGCCTGTAGGTGGCTGGCGTGTTCTGTGTCTGACAACGGGCGCGCTGCCGGCCGAGTCACATTCGTGAAAATGTAGCATTCGTTCAGCGTTTACTGTGTGTTGGGTCCTACAGCTTGACATACGTCAGCTCGTTTCCTCCTCGTAAAAGCCCTCGGGGGGAGATGGTATTTCCATGTCAATTTTGGAGCTGGGGACTCGGGCTCAGTGAATTCAGTGACTCTCCCGACTCGCCCGGGTGTCACCTGCAGAGGCACCAGGGCTCTCTGGCTCTTGTGCCTGATCTCCAGCCAGCGTGCCTGGTGGGACCACCTGCGGTGGTTTTCTAGTAAATTCTAGGTCCCTGACTTCTTCCATTGCGGGTCAGCAGCAGGTCATGTTTTATTTCCACTGTCGAGTGATCAGGAAAGGTTAGTCTAGGCATCTCCTCTCCTTGCAGGGGCACCCACACCGCGGGCAGGGGACCGGCTCGGACACACAGAGGCGGCAGCGGTGATGAACGCTCCGTGCTCCTCTCCCTGCTGAGTCGTTTGGGGCGGTGTGTCACTCGGCACGTGATGATTCAGCAGCATATGTTACTGTCCTCGGGGAGGTGGGCTCTCTCCCCACCGGCCTGCAGAGGAGCCCGGCTCAGGGAGCACCCTGGTGACTGGAAACTCCCCTCCAGCCTTTGCCTTAGTGCTGACACTCCTCTTCAAGCCTAAAACAGCCCTCCTGCCCGTCCCTCAGTAGATGAGTTGCATAAGGCGGTGAAAAAGGAAGTGGCCAGGGGTCAGACCTCGGGTCTGCCCGCTTCTGCCCCTTCCCGCTGAACGCGCGTGCACCTCGTGGAGAACATCAGTCCGTGCTCCCTGCCGGCACCAGGGGGCGGGTACCCAGGCTGAGACAGAAGGGGGTCTCTGTGGAGTGGGGTGAAGGTTGCAGCCTGCGAGGACCCTGGGAGTGACGACGTGGGCTCGGATTTGGGCTCCCAGCACGAATGCTAGGTACGCTTGGCCTTGCGAGAGGGCAGAGGTCTGTGCGTTCCATTCCCAGCCTGCCTCGGGGGCACTTGCTTCTACTGCCGAGGGAAGATGGCGACCTGGGACGCAGGGCGGCCTCCCCGTGTCCTCCGGCCTCCCCGTGTCCTCCGGTCTCCGCCGGCAGGATCTGCCCCTGCAGTCGGTTGACATGCCGACTAGAAAAAGCCTGGTCCTTGTGGACCTCTTCCTTTCTCTGCTCCTTGTAGAATCTTTTAAGTTAAATCTCCCTGAAAAGAAAAATATTCCACGTGTCTGTTTCAAAAGGACTGGAGTCTTGGGTGCAGAGCAGAAGATTTGTGTTTGGCCAAGTTCAAGGTGTTCAGTGACGGCCTCTTTGACTTTTCAGCTTTGGAGCCGGGCATGAGGCTGAACCGGAGCAGGGAGCTGTGGGGAGCGGGAGCCCCGCGACCGTGACCGGCACCTGGTTCTCACCTGGCTCCTTGTGGTCGAGCCGAGGCGGCTGCCAAACCAGCGGAGCCGGAGCGAGCTCCTGACAGGTAAGGTCTGTTCGGTCTTTACCCAGAGGTGGGATTCTCTCTTGGGAGAAGCGTCTGGTAAATATTGAGCTGAGATCAGTAAGTGAGGGTCGCTGTAGGCAGGGGCCTGATGACGGATGCTTTCTTCCGGTGTTTCTGCACCTGTCTCTCTGTGTCCCCTAGCCTCCCCTCTGCTCCCTGCGCTGAGCTGGGTGACTTGAGAGATCTTGCCGGGCCTCCCTGGGCTCTGCAGACCACCCTCCACGCCCGCTGTGCCTCTCCCTAGCCTGCCTCCCTTTGGTGTTCCGCCAAGGAGCTGTTGTGTTTGGTGACGGGCCAGGACAGAATGGGGGGCGGCTCCTGCCTCAGGCTTTGTTTTCCGATGGAGCTTGGAGCTTGTGCGGGGTGCGTCCCACCTTAGCACTGGTAGTGGGGTGCCCGTAAATAATGAGCCTCTGGGGCGGGTGCTACACCTGGACCTTCCCTTCTGTCCCGGTCGGCTGGGGTGTGGGGTTCTTACCATGCTGACCATGGGGCTGCGACGCTAGTTGGAGAACTGAGGCCGGAACAGTCTTCCAGCAAACGGCCTTTGGTTCCAGGGAGGATGGTGGGTGCTGGAGAGTGTATCAGTCAGCTCAGGCTGCCGTAACAAATACCCCGGGTAGGGCGGCTTGAACAGCACATGTGCGTTTGGTCACAGCTCTGGAGGCCAGAAGTCTGAGAGTCTTAGAAAGCCTCCGTCTCTGGTGTGTAGATGAACGTCTTCTCGGTGCCAGCATGGTCTTCCTCCTGTGTGCCTCTGGGTTCTGCTTTCTTTTTCTTCTAAGGACATGAGTCCTCTTGGATTGAGGCCTACCCAAGAACCCGAATTATCTTAATCACCTCTTTAAATTTTTTTTATAACATTCATTCAGTTTTGAGAGACAGAATGTGAGTGGTGGGGGAGGGGCAGAGAGAGAGAGGGAGACACAGCATCAGAAGCAGGCTCCAGGCTCCGAGCTGTCAGCACAGAGCCCAACACGGAGCTCGAACCCGTGAGCCCTGAGATCATGAAGTGAGCTGAAGTCAGACGCTTAACCAACTGAGCCACCCCGGTGCCCCCTTAAGCACCTCTTTAAAGACCCTATCTCCAGATATGGCACATTCTGGGGTCAGTGTTCCAGTGGCACATTCTGGGGTCAGCGTTCCAGCGTAGGAATGTTTGAGGTCAGCCCCTAACAGGACCCTGGGCTGAGGAAGTCGGGTCCAGATTTCTCGGGGACAGAGGTGCTGGCCTTTCTCTCCCCATTTCCTACACTCACGTCCCTTCTCCTGTTACGTGTTACTGCCTGTCATGACCCTGGACTCCCTTGGGTTTTCCTTGCCTGTCTATAGTGCAGAACAGGAGGGTTCTAATCCCTTCATTAATCGGGTTTATTCAGCAGATCCTTCCCGAGCATCAGCCTTGCATTAGATGCTGAGTAACATTTTAGAATCCTGTTCAGGTTCAAAAGGTGCACGCATGGACATTTCGTGTTTCTTTCTCTCTGGATAGCGAACACGAAAGTTGATTTTTTTTTTTTCTGGGGTGTGATCCCTCCCTGCCCCCCGCCAGCCAGTGAGCCCTCATGGAGACCATGTTCCCCACACGGAGTCGGGCTTAGCTCTGGCCTCCCTGCTCCTGCCCCCATCCCACCGAGCAAGGCTTGCTTCCCATGAACCGCGACATCAGACTTTTACCCCAGTCCTGGAGGAACACCACCACTGGTACAGACTGGTTTCTGTAAACCAGAGGGAGATGAAGAAAAGGGGCAGACGCGTCCTATCCGGCTCTTCCCGGAGGCTGCAGAAATCAGCGTGGGGAACGAAATGATGGGAGAAGTAACCTCATCGTGGCTCCCATCCCATCCGTGTCCCACACCCAGGGCACAGGTGCTTTGTCTTGCCTCTGTTTTCGCCTTCCTCGGCGAGCACTTCGTGCCGGAAGCTCCGGCAGGCGTGGTACAGAAGGAAGGTACCTGGTGTCGTGGGTCGGGCTGATGCTCCCACGTGGCCGTGGGCATCCTTCGTGGCCCCTGTGCTCCCTCCCGCTGACCGGCTCCTTCATCCATGCCTCGGGGTTGTTACACGTCGTGCCGAGACTCCTTGAGGGTTGGGACTGGTTTTGTCCCTGGCAAGCTGATTGCAGCGTGGAAGGAACACACCTGGAAAAAGGCCCGAGGCGTCCCTGATCACGCTTGTCCCTGCTTCTTTGATTGTCTGCTCAGCTTCCACCCCGCGTCCCCGTCTTACCTGTTACCATCAAAGCCGCCAGCCTCTGGATTCTGACAGCCCCATGAGGGACATCTTGGCGTGGGCACGCAATGAAACGAAGCCTCGTTTCACAGTTCGTCCTCCTGTCTGGGGCCTGAAATCTAGTTATCCGTGGCAGCTTAAGCGTGGGGGTCTGCTGACGTGGAAGGCACCGTGTGGGGCGTGTCACGTCTACCCTCCCGGACTGGGCAGCTGGGTCTGGGGCTGTCCGTCCCCCGTTTGGATGAGTTTGCATGCCCAGCAAGGTCACTAGGTGTAGGGACTAAATGGTGGGTCCCTGAAGTTTGGTCCAGGGACGGCATGTCCAAAAACACTGTAGCCACAAAACCCTTTCTTGACCCGAACGCTGATGTGGTGACCTCTCGTGCGGCATGTGTGGGACCCATTGGGTGCTTGGGGGGCCTGGAGCCCGCTGGGTCTGGGGGATGGCTGGGCAGTGGACACGGGTGCCTTTGTGGTCACTGACAGTTCTCGTGATGGGCTTCTCCAGGGATGAGTCCAAGGTAGAAAGTCTTAGATTTTGTTTTTTGTATTTTTTTTTTTTTTTAATTTTTTTTTTTCAACGTTTATTTATTTTTGGGACAGAGAGAGACAGAGCATGAACAGGGGAGGGGCAGAGAGAGAAGGAGACACAGAATCAGAAACAGGCTCCAGGCTCTGAACCATCAGCCCAGAGCCTGACGCGGGGCTCGAACTCGCGGGCCGCGAGATCGTGACCTGGCTGAAGTCGGACGCTTAACCGACTGCGCCACCCAGGCGCCCCAAAAACTTTTTTTTTTTTAACGTTTTTATTTATTTTTGAGACAGAGAGAGACAGAGCATGAACGGGGGAGGGTCAGAGAGAGGGGGGTACACAGAATCCGAAGAGGGCTCCAGGCTCTGAGCCATCAGCCCAGAGCCCGCCGCTGGGCTCGAACTCGCGGGCCGCGAGATCGTGACCTGGCTGAAGTCGGACGCTTAACCGACTGCGCCACCCAGGCGCCCCGTTTTTTGTATTTTTTTTAAATGCTTATTTATTTATTTGGGGGGGAGAAGAGCGCGGGTGCAGGTGGGGAGGGGCAGAGAGAGAGAGAGAATCCCAAGCAGGCTCTGCCCTGTCAGCGCAGAACCAGACGAGGGGCTCAAACTCACGAACGGTGAGATCATGACCTGAGCCGAAATCAAAAGTTGGACGTTTAACCGACTAAACCACCTGTGTGCCCTGAAGGTCTTAGATTTTTTAAAAACCAGTTTGTATTCTCTGTGGCCTCACACTGCACCCTTAGTCCTAGCCAGACGAGTCTAAAATGCACTTTTCACGGGACACGGAGGGAGCCGGGGGGCGTGCAGGTGTGTGGGCTGCAGGCACAGGCCATTCCACTGGGTGGTCTAGTGTGTGCATCTTCTCCAAGGCAGTGCTGACCCCACCAGGGATGGGGTGAGGCTCCTTCCATCCTCCATGATCCCCTGCGTTAAAGAGAACTAATTTGGCCCCACGTTAGGCTCCGCTAACTTGAACACGACCTATGACGTATTAGATAAAGCATTACATTGGTTCTCATTTTCCTGACCTTTTTCTAGTCATTGATTAGTTCCAGAGAGCACAGTTTGGACTAGTTAACTGTCCCAGGTGGGGCACTGGGGTCTGCAGGCTGGCCACAACCCTGCACACATGGAACATTCTGGTAGCAAGAGGTTCCCTTTAGAACTCATTTCTCAGGGGCACCTGGGTGGCTCAGTCGGTTAAGCGTCCGACATCGGCTCAGGTCATGATCTCGCGCGCGGTTCATGAGTTCGAGCCCTGCGTTGGACTCTGTGCCGACAGCTCAGAGCTTGGAGCCTGCTTCAGATTCTGTGTCTCCCTCTCTCTCTACCCCTCCCCCTGCTTACACTCTGTCTCTCGCTCTCTCTCAAAAACAAATATTAAGAATAAAATGAGCTCACTTCTCTTTGATCTGTGAGTCGGAGCCCCGTCGGGAAGGTGCCGTAACATGAAATAAAAGGGTCTGAGAGGGACCCAGTTAGTGGCTAACAGGGAAATTAATAAATCACAGGCTTTGGTTTGCAGGGTGGCTCTGACCGGGGCTCTGGATTTGGGTGGAGCCAGCATGGGAATCCCCATCCTGGAGGGGCGGGGTCGAAGGCTGTCAATGAGGGTGGGGGGGATCATTTGGGCATTAGGGCCGCCCTCCCTCCCACCTTCACTGTGGATGCATCCCAAGAGCCCTGTTTATTTTGGGGTCTTAGGGGGAGGGAGGGAAAGATACAGATGGTCTTACCTGCCCGACTTTTTTGTTGTTTCAATTGTTTTTAAAGTTTATTTATTTATTTTGAGAGAGAGAGAGAGAGAAACAGAGCACATGAGCCCGGGAGGGGCCTAGACGGAGAGAAAGAGAATCCCAGTCAGGCTCTGCGCTGTCAGCCTGGAGCCCGACTCGGGGCTCGATCCCACGAACCGCAAGATCATGACCTGAGCCGAAATCAAGAGTCGGATGCTTAACCGACTGAAGCCCCCAGGCGCCCCTTACTGTCCTAGGCTTGATCCCACGGAGGCCTCTGAGCTTAGCCATCCTCTGACCCCAGGTTTTAGTTGCTTGTTTTGTTCTCGCAGTCGACTTGGGTCAGAGCGTTGCACCCCCAGACCCTGTGTCGGCTGCATCGCACCCTCTGCGGGGCCTCGCCTCCAGAGCGTGCTCTCTCCCGACAGCAGAGGTGGGCCTGCGCCCAGCGGTGCGGGCCCCCGGCCCCTCAACATACAGCAGGAGGGCGCCCCCTCTGGGCCTTGGAGCCTTGGGTTGGGAGGGGTATGGTGGTAGTTACTGCTGCAGCGGGTGTAACCTGTGTAGCAGGACAGGAGGTGGAAGCCATTTCTCTGCCCGGCTGTGCTGACCGGTCGCACCTCCCCGTTTACGGTATAATTTAAACCCACACCTCCTAAGAATCTAACTGTAAATGGAGTGACTTCTGTCTTCCTCTTTTCAAGAGCAGAGAGTCCCAGTTGTGCCACAGCTTGAGGCCAGCCAGCCAGGAAGGGAGTTTATTTTTTTTTGTTTTTTGTTTTTTGTTTATTTTGAGAGAGGGGTGGGGGGCAGAGAGAGAGAGAGGGAGACAGAATCCCAAGCAGGGTCCGTGTTGTCAGCGAAGAGCCTTGACACAGGGCTCGAATTCACGAACCGTGAGATCATGACCTGAGCCGAAACCAAGAGTCGGATGCTTAACCGACTGAGCCTCCCAGGCCCCCACGAAGACAGACCTGGAAGGAACTGGCGTGCACCTCGGCGTGTGTCCTCCTCTCTGGACTCCTGTCGCCTCCTGAGTTTTCTAATGGTGCCTGCTTCTCTCTTTCTGCTCTCCCATTACTCCCCGTTGACTGTGTTTCTGCCCTGTGCTCCCCACTGAAAGCATCCTCGCAGCCTCTTGGCAGACTTCTGTGTCCTCCCGTGGGGTGCCCATATTGTTTTATTTCTGCCTCGTTTGGGGCGCTTGACCCAGCGTGCCCTGATGCTGGGGTTGCACGAACCTTCTCTCCTCCTTGTGCTGAGAAGCCAGGATCCTGTGGCGTGTCTCCCCCCCACCCCCGTCAGCTGGTGCATCTGATAAATATCTGATTGAGCTGTTTGCACTGTTGGGTCCAGATACGTTGGGGTCTTGGCACGTTATTCCCCGAGGGTGGAAGGAATCTAAAACTCACTAACACTGAAGGAAGCAAAATAATCTGTTTGCACCCGGCTTGTAAGTCCCTTAGAGATGCAGGTCTCTAGCTCTCGTTTGTTTCAAGAATGTGTGCAATTGTCACGGAGGCATTTGTAGGACGGTCACATGGACACTCTTGCCCATTCCAGCCAGAGTCCTCACCGTGCTGGCATCTGTGGTCATCTCGTTCCAGGGCACCATTGACCTTGTTCTGGGAGTGACAGGTGATTTTCAGTTGTGCTCTGGACATCTCGGGTTTATGCTGTGAGAGTCGGGGGTCCCGTTGTAATCTCCTTAGTAGGTGGTTTCCCTGGTGGGGCGTCGCCGCAGGACTGCGTGGGGCCGGGGGACTCATGCCAGCTGGGTCTGGCCAGCACCACCCCAGCTCGGCTCCTTGTCACAGCCTGGAAACTCACACCTTCCTGGAGCACAGGCTCCTTGTGGCCACGTGCAGGGGAGACTCAGCTCCCCTGCACCCCCTCGGGGGTGTGGAGGGTGCACATGCATGGCCTCATTACCTGTCGGGGCTCATTCAGCTCCCACTGGACGCTGCTGGCACGGAAGGTGACAGTGAGGGGAAGAAACGCCAGCTAAGCTCACCTCTCCCTCGTTACCTTCATGATGCCAAGAGGGATTGGAGGCCTTTGCATCATGTTAAAATGTGCAGTATCGACAAGTTTCTGAGAACTTTGGGTATTTGAGTACTTAAGTGTAAGCTAACAGGCATTTAAAAAATTAAAAACAATTTTTTTAATGTTTATTTACTTTTGAGAGAGAGAGAGAGAGGGAGCGAGCGTGCACAGGGGAGGGACAGAGAGAGGAGACACAATCCGAAGCAGGCTCCAGGCTCTGAGCTGTCAGCACAGAGCCCGATGCGGGGCTCGAACTCAGGAATCGTGAGATCATCACCTGAGCTGAAGTCAGACGGTTAACCAACCAACAGGCATTCCCCCCGCAAAAAATTTTTTTAATGTTTATTTATTTCGAGAGTGAGAGAGAGAGAGAGGGAGACAGAGTCCCAAGCTGCCAGCACAGAGCCTGATGCAGGGCTCGATCTCAGGATCCATGAGATCATGACATGAGCCAAAATCAATAGTCGATGCTTCACTGAGCCACATAGGTGCCCCAAAGATAACAGGCATTATTCCTGGAAGCTCAGTGTTTTTTGAGCAGTGACAGCATCAAAATCAATTTGGACAATTGCAGGGTAAGAGTGTTTAACGCGGTGTTGAAGGTGAGCCTCAGGGACCTCAACCAGGCTTTTGCTGTTCCACTACGGCGGGTGTAGAATGCTTGCTTTACTGCGCATGCACTTCCTTCTAGGCTTGTGGGAAAGTGTGTTCCTCTTTCCATCCCCCTCTCTGGATGTGATCTTCTACTGCCAAGGGCTCAGGCGTCTGTCTTGGGACATTGCCGTGAGTCTACTAGTCGCGTGTGTCTTGGGCTGAGAGAGAGCAGGTGTACGACTGGTCGGGAGGACAGTGTTCAAGGCAAGTCGATGTGGATAAAGTGCCAAGGGTGCTGTCTCTGTCTTAAGATTGGGAGCCCCAGGCACATGGGTGGCACCTAGTTAATTCTTGCTTGGTCTGTAGCATCAGGGGCAAACCATTGGGGATGCTGTCAGCCTATCTTTATCTTATTTATTTTACTCATGTTTCCAATGATGAAAGATGATTCCTGGACTTAACTTTCTTCTCAGACGGCCCAGACTGGTCTGGAAGGGCCTATCCTTTCGGTCACCAGTGAGTTATCTTGGGATATGGGGGTCAGCCTAGGCTGAAGGTAGGGCCTGGGTGACTCATCGTCTAAGGTAGCTAATGTCTTTCCTGTCCTGTTAAAGTGGTCAGCGTCATTAGACTGGAACTCGTGTATCTTTGTGGCATAAAAACATAACTCTTCTGGAATTGGCATTGGACGTGGCTGAACTTCACGGACACTGGGGACTAGTGGTAGGAAGCTAGGTTTTATAATTACTGTAGGTTTCTGTCGCTCTTGGGTATTTAGAATCATGGCTGGTATACTTTGGCACTTCTAAATGTGTCAGCCCAAGGGTGACTCTTACCAGGCTTCACATGTTTGCAGTCATGGAAGCTTCTGTTGAACGGGATTGCCCCGAGATGGACGCATGGATGGACAATGACAAGGAGACTTCCTGTGTGCACCTGCTGTGGTTAAGAGAAAAAATGGAGACCTACACGTGTGCACCTGCTGCAGTGGAAAAGAGAAAACGGAGATCTGCCTGTGTGCACCTGCTGCGGTAGAAAAGAGGAAACCGAGGCTTTCACGTGTGCACCTGCTGTACTAGAAAGAGAAAAGGGAGACCTTCACGTGTGCACCTGCTGTGGTAGAAAAGAGAAAATGGAGACCTTCCTGTGCACACCTGCTGTAGAGAAAAAGGGGGACCTTCATGTGTGCACCTGCTACAGTAGAAAAGAGAAAAGAAGCAATGAGGAAATATCTTTCTTGCTCTTCAGTCCTTGTCCAGAGATGGTAGTTCATCAGCTTTCCAAGTGGCTTCACACGGGAACACTAAGAGCAGCACGGATCACGCCGCTGCCTGTGGCCGTCTTAGAAGTTGTGCAGAGAACTCTGTGCCTTGGCGTGTGCCAGGGGGACTCGGTTCCTGAAGCAGCAGAGGGAGCCCCATTCAGGCTGCTTCCCCGTGGGGATCCCTGTGGCAGCTCTTATGTGTGATCCGTGGCTCAGACATTCCAACTGTCAAGAAATACACGTTCCCTGTTTCTTTCCGGGAATAGGGGCAGCCTGGGGATGCTATTGCTGACGGAGTGGCTGGGCCAGCAGGCTGCTGCAGAATGTTCTGGGTCGAGGGTCATTTTTTCTGAGTTCACAGTCTCAATGAAAGGAAGATGGAAGGATGCAGTAACGCACGATGGGATTTACGATAACAAGTACCCGCTGGTCGAATGTTTGATCTAAACATCCCCTGCCTTCAGAAGCAGCAGACCTGGGTCCTGAAGCTGGGCTGGGGGACAGAGACAGGAGGGTGACATTCTGGACATGCACCTCTTTGTCCTGTCAGGGCTTCTTTTGACAAATTGCTTTGTAGACAAGAGAGTTGATATCTGAGGGTCCGGAGGGAGTGTGATGGATGTGGGGGCTCCACCCAGAGATTATCGCTTTCTTAGTTATTGTGACCAATGTTATTAGTTATTATAAGTTATCGTCAGGGCCAATGGGGGAACATGTTATTTCAAAAATGACAGATCCTGCCAATTACAAACTTCGGAAGAAAAACTCTTGGTGGTTTGTTATTTTTTGTTAAGTGTGAGTGGGGGAGGGGCAGAGAGTGGGGGTGGGGGGGAGAGGGAGGGGCAGAGCAAGAGGGAGAGAGAGAGAGAGTCCCAAGCATGTTGACAGCATAGAGCCTGAAGCAGGGCTCAAACTCATGAAACCCTGAGGGCATGACTTTGAGACAAAATCAAGAGCCGGACGTTCAACCAAGCCACCCAGGTGCCCCTTCGTGGTTCGTTATTGTGACTCCCATAGTGTAGGACTAGTGTGGCCAGAATAGATACAAATCTATTTTTTTTTAAAACAGAACAATTAAAAAAAATTTTTTTAATGTTTCTTTCTGAGATAGCCAGAGCATGAGTGGGGGAGGGGCAGAGAGAGAGGGAGACACAGCATCCAAAGCAGGCTCCAGGCTCCGAGCTGTCTGCACAGAGCCCGACGCGGGGCTCCAACTCCCAAACCGAGATCATGACCTGAGCCGAAGTCGGACGCTCCACCGACTGAGCCACCCAGGCGCCCCTTAAACAGAACAATTTTAAAATTCCGTTTTACTATTAGACGTTAAGGAATTTTCTAATAAAAATCCAAGTCGCGTGGGAAAGAGATTAATGCGTTTGTAAACCTCTAGAACTGTGCCGTTTGAAGAATTTTTAGTGTCTTCTAGGTTGTAGAGATCCATTTTGACCCTTTATTTAGGTGAGAAAAGCAGAGTTTCTAAAAAATACGTATTTTCATTTAGCACGTCTTCCTGAAGTACGAGTCAGGACTTCCCATGATGGTTGCGAAAGAAATGGCCTCAGTAGCTTTTTCCTTTTTGGGGGGTGGGTCCCGCCCTGTCCATGAGACCAGAGCTGTTTTCCCTCAAAGTCTATGTGGCCAGAACGGATAATGTTATGTTTTTACCTGGACCGGCCTCCATCCCCAGAGGGCTCTGGTCCCGAGGCCCTAGTCCCGGCCACAACCTCAATGCACCTGTTGCCTAAACCTTGGGCTGTGGGCTCCTCATTTGCACACGGCCTCACGTGCTGGCCAGAAGGAGGGGGAGGAAGAGGAAAATGCAAGTCGACGCCCAGCAAGTGTCCAGCAATGGGCTCCTTCCCGTGGTCCCACCCTGAGTGTTTTCTGCTGCTTCTCCCGGCCTGGCTTTGGGGCTCCATCCTGCGTTGCTGAAGTATCTCGTGTCCCCTACATCTGTGCTTCCTCCCACCTCCTCGCTCCCCAGCTCCCCAGTTCCCACCACTGGCCCAGACTTGGCCCCCGCCATGGAGCCTCCCCTTCCTGGTGTGGCCTCATTAAAGTCAGTCTGTACCACACGTGGCCCCCAAGCAGTGATTTACAGCGAGGTGCCTGCCCTCCTGCCTGGCCCCGGAGGCAGGTGTGTCCCCACTTGCCGTCAGGGTCCTGCTGAGGGGCAGCGGGTGTCCAGGTGGGCCGTGTGGGTTTGTCCGGCGCCCCCCTCCTCGCCCCGCGGGTAACACGTGTTCACCTGCAGAGATAGGAGACATCCATCCTCCTGCGAGGTGTGTTCCTGCATTTAGTGCATCTCGTCCAGGCCAAACCCTTAAGAAGATACATCATCTTACAGTAAAACCTTGGTTTTTGAGAGCATGATTCATTCCGGAAACACGCTTGTCATCCAAAGCGCTCGTATTTCAAAGCGCACTTCAGGGACCTGTAGCTCAGTTGTGATCACGTGACATTCGGCGTCCCGTACGACTCGTATCGCAAGACATCGCTCGTTTATCAAGTTAAAATTTGCTAGAAACGTTTGCTCGTCTTGCGGAACCCTCGCAGGACAAGTTCCTCGCAATCCAAGATTTTACGGTATGGTCCTCAGAGCTCGACTGTATCTACACTGGGGGGATTTTTAACTGGGGTAAATACAAGCTTTGCCTTAGAGGAGCGAGAAGCTGTGTAGGAGGGCAGCAGATAACGGATTGGTGGCGTGGACAGAAGAACCGCGAGGGAAGAGGGGTCAGGGGTCAGGAGCACCTGAGCCAGCAGCGGTCACGACCTCCGCCCGTGTCAGGCAGCCGCATCTCACTCCCACCTGGCGGGTGAGGAGGGACCCTGCGACCGTCTGTGGGCCACGGGATAGTGGGCACGGGGCCTGAACCCGGCCTTGGCTCCGCTCCGGCCTGGCTCTTAATCCTGATGAGGACGCAACAATCAGAACCGACGGCCGGAGCCCGTTCTGACCTTCCTTTCATGTTCACAGGAGCGGGAAGGACCTCCTGGTAAAATAGGCGGGATTTACGTGCCGCCAAATGGTTTTCTTTTCCTCCAGTTCAACTTTGCGGCTTCCCGTAGTGACGCAGCGTGTAGCCAGATGAAGCACCTTCCCGACGTGGTTTGACCTGCTCTGTGGCCCGTTCTTCTTCTCGCCCCTCTGTCCTCCCCGTCCGCCCCCGGTGCCCTCCTCCCTCCCCTGTGTCTCTGCCTGTCAGAGTCTGGAGGGGATCCAGCAGCTGTTTTGAGGACCAGGGTCCCTGGCAGTGTGGGATCCAAGGGCAGAGCAGTGCAGGCGGGGGCTTGATTTTAAGAGGACCACCCCAGCTTCTCTGCTGGGAGGTCTGCAGTCGAGCAGCTGGGTACGGGGACCGAGCGCTCGGACCACACTTGGTCGGGGGTGGCAGTTAGGGTCTGCCTCCGGGGGGCGGCAGGCGTGTGGAAGAGAGAGCGGGCTGGGCTCACAGATGATGCAGTGTCTCTGCCTGAGCCAGTGGGTGGAGGGCGTTTGCATGTGCTGATTGGGAGAAGCAGTGGGGGCCTTTGAGGTGGACACTTGGGTCAGAGAGGCCGCGGCGGGGGGGGGGGGGGGGGCGGACAGCCTAGCGGCAGCGGGCAGGAGTCAGGTGTGTGCTTGGTGGGAATCGGGGGCTGGGTCCTGGAAAAGACACAAGGTGATAGTTACGGGGATGGAGAGGAAGGAGCTTCACGCCGGAGGGAGGGGCCTGAGAACTGGGTGACGGCCCCCAGTATTTAGAGGTCTCAGTGTCGGGGGGTTACTGCTGTGGAGACCAAGCAGGAGCACACGAGCGAGGTGGTGTCCTGGCGTCCTGCGAGGTGTTCATGGGCCCTGAGTCCAACGGGTGGCCATGCCAGGTGCCGGAGGCCTGGAGCCTGGATCCTGGATGGATGCAGGTTCAGGAGTGCGGGGACAGGGCCGGCCAGGTGGATTCGGGGAGCGGAGAGAACAGGTAGTTGTAGAAGACGTGATGCGTTGTGAGTATTTTCCCATATAATTTTGTAGCCGCGTTGGAGCGGAATCGAATTAGAAACCCACACACCTCACGTGACACGCACACGGACGTGGTGTTCATGGACTTACGCGCATTGGCATCCTTGTGATGGATGGACACGTAGAGCGTTCAGATCGTTTCTGGCTTCACTGGAAAAAAGACGTACCCTCGTGTCCAGCTAACATAGGTTTGGATCAGTAAGAAGGTTGGAGGGCGGAGATCCTTGGGGCTGGGGGTAACTTGTGCCTTATTTCCCCGCCTTGCCCTCTGCCCGGACATTGCCCGTCACCTGGACGGTTCTTTAAGGTATGGGTGCTAGTTAGGTGGGCTGCTGTGGGGGGGGGGGGTGGCTGGGGCCGGGAGTTTGAAAGAATGACTTGTGACACGAGAGCAGCGTTGAGAACCACACTTCTGTTGGGATGGCCGAGGGATACTGAGGATGGGCGGGGGAGGCAGAGGGCAGGGCCTGGGACAAGCTCTTGCTGGCAGGTGGGTTCAGTGGGCATGTGGGGTGCTTGGTAGGCAGCAGAGAGGCAGGGACCGTGTGGCGGTGGGACAAGAGGAGGGAAGGGACAGACGTTGTGTAGGTGGACTGAGTGGCTATGGGGCGGGAGACTCACCCTGTTAAGCCTGGTGTCGGGGGCGGATGTTCTGGGACGGGCACTCAGGTTTCGGTGGGTTGGGACCTGTGCGACGGGGGTGTCTCTGGGCCGTGGGGTTTGCAGACGGAGCTTGGGGCAGCGGGTTTGGAATCTGTCTCATCGAGGTTTGCAGACAGACAGCAAAGCTGCAGGAGGAGCGATGGACAGAAACCTTCCCCGCCCCCTGTTCTTCCTAGTGCAAGAAATAGTCATGGTAGGGAGGACGGAGCCCCTGGGGACACCAAGGTAGACGAGCTGGGGTGCAGGGATCGCGGAGTGACGGGGGCCTGGGCCCAGGGATGCCGGTGGGGAGGGCCCGCAGTCCTTGGAATATGAGAAAAGACGTTGACTTCACTATGTGACTTTTCGCCTCCCCAGAGGGATCTGGTGTCTTTCCGTTGGTGGTGAGTTACTCAGGTCGTGCCAGAGGACAGAATGTTGCGATTATTCATTGGGAGGGTCTTTATGTTTCCTTTTTTTTTTTTAAGTTTATTTTTACTTATTTATTTTGAGAGAGAGCATGAGCAGGGGAGGAGCAGAGAGAGAGAGAGACAGACAGACAGACAGAGAATGAATCCCAAGCAGACTCTGTGCCATCAGCACAGAGCCCAACACGGGGCTCGAACTCGGGAACCGTGAGATCACGACGTGAGCCAAAGTCGGATGCTTAACCGACTGGGCCCCCCAGGTGCCCTGGAAAGCAAGGGTTTTTTTTTTGTTTTTTTTTTTTTAATTTTTTTTAACGTTTATTTATTTTTGAGACAGAGAGAGAGACAGAGTATGAGAGGGGGAGGGGCAGAGAGAGAGGGAGACACAGAATCCAAAGCAGGCTCCAGGCTCTGAGCTGTCAGCACAGAGCGCAACGTGGGGCTCGAACTCACGTACCGTGAGATCATGACCTGAGCCGAAGTCGGACGCTTAACCAACTGGGTCCCCCAGGCGCCCTGGAAAGCAAGTTCTTTTAAAAGGACCCCAAATTTAGGTTTATGTGTAAATAACCCCCATTTTAAATTTAAAACCAACGACGGTTTCTCCTCTCCCCCTGGTGTCTCCCTGGTCACACAAGGTTGGATGCCCTCCTCTGCAGGAGATCCCTCCTTTGCTCCGGCTCCCAGGCCTGCCGCCCGTGCCCGGTCCCATGGGCTTCCCTTGACCACGAGGTCCATCCAGGTTGTCCCTCATATCCGAGCGCGCGTCCCCATTTGTGAAGGGCGGATGGCCCCCTTACGGGTGTCAGGGTTGTCTGGGGCTCTGTGCAAATGTGGCTTCCCTCTCGCCACCTGCTCAGGGAGTGTCCCACCACTTCTGGGAAGGCGGCGCGTGGCATTCTCACCGACGCCCTCATCTCACGATCCGGAGAATCTGTTGTTTTCCGTGGTAATGCATTTCTGACGGAGGTCGGGAGGCCGCTGGCCTGTGCATCGTCTCAGCTGTTCTCTGGCTCGTTTGTTTCTTGACTTTTCTAGCGATGCGTCCGAGTCCATGGGGTCAGTCCTTATGGGAGCCTTCAGGAACTGGATTAGGAGCCCCATCCTGGACTCAGCACACGATGGCACACCTGTGCGTTAACCACGGTGGAGGGAGGCCCGGCTCTCAGGCCCGGTGCCCACGGGCTGGGGCTGCTGGAAACAGAGGGTCAGTTTCCACCGTCGGCCTCTCTTGGCTCGCATGGACCGGACCCCGTTCCTGGGCACTCCGCATCTGGTCTCTGGATTGTTGCAGAGAGGATCTCAGGGACTGACCACACAGTTGGCCGGCACGGGTGACCGGAGGCAAGCCGCTTCTGCTTGGGCTCCTGGCCTGTCCGGTGGGGACAGAAGTAGTGTCTCCACGTGGCTTGTTCAAGGATTCGAGCTTGTGTTCGGTCAGGAGGCTGAACAAAGCACTTGGGTGGAAGGCACTGTGGGCTCTTGAATAGAATATTCCAAACAAGTCTCTTACCAAAGGCTGAGAATATGAAGCCCAAGGTCCTTCTCCCACGTACGGTCACGTCCAAACCTCGTTGCGGTGATGAGGCCATCTATCCTGCCGGCCGTCAAGATGGGCCCTGGCCTGCCGCGTCTCCCGCTTTCACCCTTCGATCGGTGTTCTAGAGTGGGTTCTGTTTCCATGGGAAAAAGGGGTAGATTCGTAAAAGGCAGAGAACGTACCAGCTACAGCTTCCAGCCGGGGATCTGGCCCTTAGGATTCGGGTGGAACATTTTGAGGAACTGATGATATGGTTTACCCCCCAGCTTCCAGAAAGCGAACTGGGAGTCTTCGAGGCTTTATTGCAGTCTTTTCCCAATTCTGTTCCCCTTGCACACGTCATAAACCAAAGAGAGGAGAGTAGTGGTTCTCAGCTTTGGAAACACTGGGGAGCTTAAAACCACGCCTCTGTCCCCAGGATTTTATTTTTGCTGGTCTGGGGTGCAGCCCAGGTACCCGAGGCGCCCTGTGGTTGGGGCTTGGCCAGAGACACAGAGCCCCCCCTGGGACTCACTCCCAGTTTCTGATTTAGTGGGTCAGCGTCTGGGCTGCAGTATTGTGTGTGAGCAGGTGCCCAGGTGGTGCCTGGGGACCACAGTTTAACAACCACGGGACTGTGGGCATGTACTTCTGGACTGACCTTTGTTACCTCCTCTGCCCCTTCCCATCACTGGCCCCAGGACCTTGACCACTGCACTCCGTTTCACGCCTGTCAACCGCGGGAATGATACTAGGGTGAGTGTGTGTGTGTGCATGTGTTTGTACACAGACGTAACTATCCCTGCCCAGCCCACTACGTGGTCTCAGCAAGCACTTGAGAAATCCTGTCTTTTTCTTTTTTCTTTTTTTCTCTGTCTTGACAAATGGAAATAATTGACAGTAAGAACATCTAAGTCCATGGCTTTCTTTATATGTTGGGGTGAAGGTGGGAGGAGTACGGGCTTCAGTCCTTTTTATCTCCAGAGTTTTCTACCCTAAGGATCTTTTTTTAAGATTGTTCTGATTTTTGGCGTACATTTTAAATAAAAGTTCTAATTTCATTAAAGTCTCCAAATTTCTTTTTTCTAATTATTTTTAAATGTTTATTTTTGAGAGAGTGAGAGAGCGCACAAGCAGGGGGGGGCACAGAGAGGGAGACACAGAATCCGAAGCAGGCTCCAGGCTCCGAGCTGTCAGCACAGAGCCCGACGCAGGGCTCGAACCCATGAACTGTGAGATCATGACCGGAGCCGAAGTCGGATGTTCAATCGGCTGAGCCACCCAGGCGCCCTGTCCAAATTTCTTTTTTTGTAAGTTTTTTAGTTTGTTTATTTTGAGAGGGAGAGAGAAAGAGAGCAGGGCAGAGGCAGAGAGAGAGAGAGGGGAAGAGAGACAATCCCAAGCAGGCTCCGTGCTGTCAGTGCAGAGCCCCTCTTGGGGCTCGAGCTCACGAACCACGAGATCATGACCCCAGCCGAGATCAAGAGTTGGACGCTTAACCAACTGAGCCACCCAGGCGCCCCCCAAATTTTTTTCTTTATTAATGCCTATAAAATTACCACGATTAAAAAAAAATACCGTATTCTTTTGCTTTTGTTCTGTGCGTGGAGTTCTTGTTTTTCATGTAAATTTCTTATCAAAGTATTCTGTCCATTCACTTAAGATTCTAATACGCGGATGTTTTCTTGTTTGGAGGAGAAAGGCTGAGCACTGTTGTTCGTCACGAACATGCCCTCTGCTGTCCGTAGTACATTAGTGTGTCTTTCCTCTGCTCTGCGCTTTGCTGGCCCTGTCCCCTCTCTCGTCACTTTGCGTCCTGTTCTTGCGTCTCTGCCCCTCCCTTCCTGGCCCTCTTCTCACAGCATTTCTGTTTCAGTGTGCCTTGAGTATGTTTCTTTTTTTTACATTGGAATACTTCAGATGTTATTTTGAAACGAAGAGAATTGGGTTGTTGACACCCATCTTCTGAATAAATTGTGAATGCTACCTTCGTCACCTGGTTTCTGTTTTCCCTTTGATGTTTGAAGTATTCTTAGTTTCTTCTAATGCCTTTATTATGAGTTAGAAGGTGAATGTGCTGTTTTCAGCTCTGAAGCGATGACCTTAATATATCCTGAATGTTGGTCCTGGTAAAGAGCAGGGTCCCCGGCTTTTATGGGAGGTATCGCTTTCTTTTTAAAAAGTCCCGCAGTGATTTACTTATTCATTTATTTGAGTTTATTCTTAAGAGCGACAGCACAGGCGGGTGAGGAGTTAGAGAGAGGGGGAGGGAGAGAGAGAATCCCAAGCAGGCTCCTTGCCAGCACAGAGCCCAGAGTGGGGCTCGAACCCACGAACCGTGACATCATGACCTGAGCCGAAATCAAGAGCGGGTCGCTTAACCGACCGAGCCACCCAGGCGCGCCCCCCCCCCCCCCCCCCCCCCCGCCGTGATTTATTTTAAGACTTGCAGCTTCTCTTTTTCAATTTTATTTTCATTTATTTACTTGCTTTTACTTCCAAATCAAATGTTCTTATTTAGCCTGCCCGTCGGCAGTTACGCTGGTTGGTCTGCTTGGAGCCCCCCCGGGTGTGCTGTCCTCAGCAGAGCAGGGAACAAGACCAAGTTCTTGATCGAGAAGGCATTTAGTCGCTCTCCGGCTGTGGCCGCGGGGCAGGGCCGCAGGGCGACGAGCTGGCACTGGGCTGTGCGAAGCGTCAGGAGCCGAGGGCCACCAGGCTGTCCCCTGAGTGTCCTGAGGAGGAGGCAGTGAGGAGAAAGTAGGAAACAGGCACGCTGGAGCGAACAAAGTAAGTGCCCTAAGGAGACGTCTCGGCTTCCCCAGCAGGGTGAAATGCACATGTTGAATTTCTGGTCAAGTGAAGATGGAAAGAGTCCCCCAGTGTGTGCTGTCCTCGGCGGAGCAGGGAAGCCACCCTGCAGGTGATTTCAGGGGTCTTGGAGGCGGCTGGTTGCGTTCTCGTAAGAGTAGGTCAGAGGAGGTGACGCGCTCGGGAGCTCAGGTGTTTGCCACGTCCGGGGCGGACCAGGAAGGCAGGGGAGGGGTGCGGGCAGGGGGAGGGGGCCGGTGGGCAGCAGGTGCGTGCCACAGAAGGCGGTGAGCTTTCAGGCGAGAGGCGCCACGTACACACTTGAACCTGAACCTGTCTTCACATCGTGGGTCGTATCCCATCGCCGCAGCTGACATCAAGGTCATGTGTGTTCAGTAAGGAAAACAGAGCAGAGGCGGAAATCAGAGCGGATCGCGTGGATCCTGAGCCCGCGTTGAGCACTCTGCCAGGTGATACGAGCCGGGTGTACATGAGGTGCCGGGTCCCTCGCTGCACCTGCCAGCATCACAGTTGACATTTGTAGCATACGGGGTCCCCGCTATGGGAAGGGTTGACAGACACTTGAAATTGGCCACAAGTGTAATTCCCAGTAGGTTGTGATGAGAAAGGCATAGGTATGCCTGCCGGTCTCCAGAGATTCAGTGAGAAACTCAGAAAAAGCGGTTTTGGGTGCAACATTTAAAATCTTAGGATGGTCTTGTCATCGTCATTTAGCAGAAGTTGCCCTCAAAATGGAAAAAAAATAAACATGAAACAAAAAGAACAAAGGCATGTTCAAGTCCAGCTGCTGGACCCAGAAGTGTAAATATTGACGTTGTTGAGAAAAATGTTGACTCTAGCATCAGCAGACTTTGGCTCTGCTTGAACTATTTTTCTGAACTGTCGTCTAATAAGGAAGAAAGTTCAGGCTTCGTGGTGAAGATTATTTAAACTTTTATCACAAGTTCAAAACCCTGTTAAAATGGATAGACTCCAATACATTATTTATAATGGGATTCTGGCAAAGGACAGATTTATAATTAAAAGGACATATGGAATCCACACAGTGAGATGAACGTAGCAGTAAGCCTCTTTAATTGAAGGAAGACAGGACAGCAGTCACGGGTACAATTTCTTCGTCATTCTACAACGGTTAGAGAGAATGCCGTTTATTGTTGCAGAAAGCTCTAGTAGCAACCAGCCTAGGAGGCTTTTCCTCAGTATCTGTACAAAGCACATCATTTTGATAAGTCAGCTGATGATTTACATGTGGAGCTCGTGAGGCGCCTCAGGGGCTCAGTGGATTAAGTGTCCGACTTTGGCTCAGGTCATGATCTCACCGTTCGTGGGTTCGAGCCCCACATCGGGCTCTGTGCTGACACCCCGGAGCCTGCTTGGGATTCTTTGTCTCCCTCTCTCTCTGCCCCTCCCCTGCTCATGCTCTGTCTCTCTCAAAAATAAATCAACGTAAAAAAATAATGGGGAACTCTTTACAAAGTGGCACAGTGTGTCATCGAGCCTGTATTGTTGTAGGACGTTTAGAGGTGAAGTTTTTTGCTCAGGAGCAGGATGAGGGTTTCAGTCTCCACAAGAGCACAGATCACGACCGTGGTCCCAGTCTTTGTCAGGTACGGGTGGCAAGATGGATTTTACCAAGGGCTTGCGGTGGGGGTTTCATTTCACCTGCCAGACAGCTGGATGACGTAGAGTCACAGAGCAGAGAGGGCATTGCTGGTCAAGAGAGACCAAAACGGACAAGTCTTAACCAATTCCAAGTGGTAAAACTGGTGTGACCAGGAAGCATTTTGGAAATTAAAAAGAGAGGCGCCTGGCTGGCTCAGTCGGTTAAGCATCCGACTTCGGCTCAGGTCATGATCTCGCGGTTTGTGAGTTTGAGCCCCGCGTCGGGCTCTGTGCTGACATCTCACAGCCTAGAGCCTGCTTCGGATTCTGTGTCTCCCTCTCTTTCTGCCCCTCCCCCACTTATTCTCACTCTCTCTCTCTCTCTCTCTCTAAGATAAACATGAAAAAAGATTTTTTAAAAAGTTTGTACAGAAGTGATATTTGCAAGCCTTGCTTTATCCATCTTCAAGTTTTAACATCCTAAGAAATTCTGCAGAATCTCATGCTTACATTTAAAAAAAAATTAGCAAAAGTTTTAAATTTTATTAAAGGAAGCTCATTGGACAGCCATCTTTTCTATGTTTCAAAAAAGCAGATAGGGGCACCTGGGTGGCACAGTCAGTTAATCATCCAACTCTTGATCTTGGCTCAGATCATGATATGACAGTTCGTGAGATCAAGCCCCACATTGGGCTCTGCACTGATGTTTTAGAGCCTGCTTAGGATTCTGTTTCTGCTCTCTCTCTCAATAAATAAAATAAACTTAAAAAATAAAATAAAAAGGATAAAACATATAAAACATAAATTTCCTATTTTAGCTCCTTCTAAGTGTGCAATTCAGTGGAATTACTTACATTCACAACGTTGTCTAACCACCATGGCTGTCTATTTCTAGAACTTTTTCATCATCACAGACAGAAACTCTGTACCCATTAACCTCCCGAGCCCCTGCTCACTTCTACATTTTGTTTGTAGACGGCCTCGTGGAAGCGAGATCCTACAACATTTGTCCTTTCCCGACTGACTTAGTTCACTTAGCATAACTTCTTCAAGGCTCATCCTGTCGTAGCGTGTGTCAAACTTGCGTTCCTTTTCAAGGCTGAGTAATATTCCGTCATATGGATATGCTGCCTTTTGCTTATCCATTCATCTGTTGATAGACACTTGGGTTGTTTACACTCTTCCGCTATTGTAACAATGCTGCTTTGAACACGGGTGAACAAGTACTTGTTTGAGTCCTTGCTTTTGCTTCTTTTGGGGCTTATGCCTCAAAATAGAATTTCTGGACATACGTTAATTCTCCATTTGATTTTTTTGAACAGTTGTTATACTGTTTTCCACAGAGGCTGTGCCGTTTTGTATTCTTACCAGCAGCAGAGAAGGGTTTCACTTTCTCCACATCCTCGCCAATGCTTATTTTCTGTGGTATCTCACCATGGTTTGATTTACATTTCCCTAATGACTAGTGATGTTGAGTGTTCATTGGTCATTTTTATATCTTCCCTGGAGAAATGTCTAGTCAAGGCCATTTTTAAAATTGGTGGCCTGTTTTCTCACTGTTGAGTTGTAGGTGTTCTTTATATATGCTGGATATTAATCCCTTATCAAATAAATGATTTGCAACTATTTTGTCCTTTTTTATGGGTTTTTGCCATCTCTTGATCATATCCTTGGTACAAATGTTTTTAATTTTGATGAAGTCTGATTTGTCTTTTCTTGTTGCTGATGCATTTGGTGTCCTAACTGGAAGTCTTTGTCAAATCCAACATCATGAAGACTTTTTCTTATGCTTTCTTGTAAGAGTTTTACAGTTTTAACTCCTAAGTTTAGGTCTTTGATCCATTTGAATAAATGTTCATTGATAGTGTAAGATAGGAGTTCAACCTCATCCTTTTGCATGTGGATATCCAGTTTTTCCAAAACTGCTTGTTGAAGAGGCTGTCCTTTCCCCATTGAATGGCCCTGACACCTTTGTTGAAAATCAGCCTGCCATCATATGTGAGGGTTTATTTCTGCGGGCTCTGTTGTATTCCATTGGTCTGTCCATCTGCCCTTCAGCCATTTCACACTGTCTTTATCACCAAAGCTTTGTAGTCAGTTTTGAAATCAGGAAATGTGAGTCCTCCAACCTTGTTCTTCCTTTTCAAGATTTTTTTTTTTTTTTTTGGCTGTTTGGGGTCCTTTGAGGGTCTATATGAATTTTAGAAAGGTTTTATCGATTTCTGCAAAAAAATGCCAGTGGGAATTTGTGAGGGATGGCACTGACTCTGTATATGCTTTGGGTATTGTCATCATCTTAAAACTGTTAAATATTCCCAGTTATGAACACAGGATGTTTTCCGTGTTTATATTTCCTTTATAGTCTTAGAGCGACGTTTGTAATTTTTAGTACACAAGTGTTTTGCTTCATTAGGTAAATATATTCCTAGTTGTTATTCTTGATGCTGTTTCAAGTGGATTTGTTTTCTTCATTTCTTTTTCAGATTTTTTGTTGTTGGAGTATAGAAACACAACTAGTTTTAGTGTGTTATCTTACATTCTGTAACTTTGATGCATTTGTTAACTCTAATTATGTGTGCGTCTTAGTAATTTTTAGGGTTTTCTATGGATAAGATCGTGTCGTCTGTGAACAGAGATTGTATTAGTTCCTTTCCAATTTGGATGCCTTTTTATTTCTTTTTCTTGCTGTATTGCCCTAGCTAGAACTTCCAATGCTATGTTGAGTAGAAGACGCAAAAACTGACATCCTCACCTTGTTTCTGATCTTAAGGGAAAAGCTTTCTATCTTTCACCATTAAATCCAATGAGAGCTGGGTTTGATACATTTTATTAGAGACTCGAGTTACTCTGATCTTCTTACTGTATCGAACTATAGTGTTCTTATCCCAAAGGGAGCTACTCAGCAGGAGTTACGGGATGTCTATTATTCTGACTGAGAAGCAATCTCATTTGGTAAATGCTTTCAAAGGTCGTATTTAGGTGATAACATTGGCATGTGTATGTGATATTTCTGGCACTCCAACACCCATTAAATTTGAAGCTTCGGGGGAAAGTTACGTGTCTCCACGTGTTGAACATGTCCAAGAGTTCCGGAGGCAAACAAGGCTGGGCAGGGCGGCACGCACGGAGTGAGCTGGAAGGAATGTGGGGAGCAGTGGCAGAAGGGGGCATGGGGCAACAGGGCAGCCATTAGCACAGGTGCTGAGAGGGTCCTTAAGGGGCCAGAAGGGTGTTAACCCCTCCCCAAGGCCCTCGGGGATGTGGGCGAAGGGGAGAAAATTAGCCTGCTCAGGGAAAGGAGGCTGCGGGCTGAAGAAGGTGGAGGGTGTGTTTGGAGAAGGGCTGGGGGCTGGGAGGTTGACCACGCAGAGTCATCAGACTCAGATGGGCACTGGGGAGGCCTACAGGAGACACCACGTGTGATCTGGCCGTGGTTGGCTGGGGTGCATACGTTAGGGTTCTCCTGAGACACCGAACATGTGTGTGTACATACAAAGAGATCTATTTTAAGGAATTGGCTGACGTGATTGTTGGGGACTGAGAAGTCTGAAATCCCTGGGCCAGGCTGGCAGTCTGGAAACTCAGGAGTTTGCTACAGTCTTGAGGTCAGATCCCTTCTTTGCGAAATCTCAGTCTTTGCTCTTAAGGCCCTCAGCTGATTGCACGAGGCCCACCTCTTGTAGGGAGGGTAATCCCCTTTGCCTAAAAGTCCAGTGATTGCAAATGTCAACCACTTCCCCAGAGTACTTTCAGAATAGCAGCTAGGTTGGTGTTGGGATTAAACGGCTGGATGCTGGACACACGGACGCATGAGACTTGCTACCATAGGCCCAGGTTGACTTATGGGCCAGACAGGTTTACAGGCTTGGGGGCTACTGGCCTTGCCCAAGGCTGGAGAGAGGTGACCAGCCACAGCCGTGCCCATGCAGTAGAGAAGCCGGTTACCGCGTGGGGCCCTCCCGCCATCTTGTTAGGGCTTCCATTGCCCCTACCCTTTTCCCTTCAGCCTAGCAGCCTCTTACAGGTCATTCTCTGGTTTCTGTGCAGATGGATTAAAGGATCCTAAACACTTAAGAGAAAACATAATTGCCTGGTAGTGGATGTTATAGATTTAGGGCACTTCTGTTCCTTTTAGCTGAAATAGCAATTTAATAGTGTGTTCCTATCTTGGGTCTGTATTAGTTTTTCAGGACCGACCGCCTTAACAGAATTGTACAGACTGGGCAGCTCAAATAACAGAATTTATTTCCTCTTGGCTCTGGAGGCCGAAGTCTGAGATCGAGGTGTGGGCAGGGCTGGGACCTCGTGAGGCCCCTCTCCTCGGCATGTAGACGGCCGTCTTCTCCCCGTGTCTTCCCGCGGTCGCCCCTCTGCGTGTGTCTGTGTCCTCAGGTCCCCTCACATTGACTCGGGGGCCACACTAACACCTCATTTTAAGCTAATCACATCTTTAAAGACCTCCACCTCCAAATACAGCCACGTTGTGGGTCCTGGGCATTAGGGCTTCAACTTTTGAATTGTGGGGAGGACACGCTTCAGCCCATGACTGGGTCTTACCTTCGAATTTTTTGCTATCTTTCTTTTTAGGTTTATTTGTTTCGAGAGAGGCAGAGACAGTGTGAGTGGGGGAGGGACAAAGAGAGAGCGGGAGAGAGAATCCCAAGCAGGCTCCGCACTGTCAGTGCAGAACCCCACATGGGGCTCGAACACACGAAACCGCGAGATCACGACCTGAGCCAAAACCAAGAGTTGGGTGCTCAACTGACTGAACTGCCCAGGCGCCCCGATTTTGTTGCTATTTTGGTTGACGGAATGAATGTCCTTACTTTTATGCCCCACTGGAGTCTTTCAGGATTCCCCCGGGAAGCTTTTGTGAGTCTTCCTTTCTGAATTCTGAAAAACTCAGACTGTCTGGTCAGGGAATCTTCACTCTGCCCCAGATGCGTGAGAGGTGCGGGGTCGAGATCAGCTGGGGAAGGTGGTGTTCCCTTCACAGCCGGGCGCTGTTCTCTGCACCCCGAGTTTTGCGCCAAATTGCAGACTGTTCAACCTTTTTGCCACTCTGTTTGATGCGTTCTCCCTGGGGTCTGTTGTCCACGTTCCTGGGATTTTGTGTCCATGGACTGTACTGTCTGCAGCATTGATTCTGATTTGACTGCCCACAGCCTCCGGTTTATCTTGTCCCGGGCAGTTCCTGCCTGTCCGGTTTCTTCCATTCTCCTTTTTTCTTTCATTGAGAGAAATGAGCCACTGACTAAATAGTCTTTATTTTGCTTGTAGTAAAACGACTTCAGGGAAGTGGGACCTTCCATGCTCTGAGTATAGGAGCAGAAAAATTTTTTAAATTTATTTGTTTATTTTGAGAGAGAGGGAGAGAGAATCCTTAGCAGACTCTGCGTTGTCAGCACAGAGCCCAACGTGGGGCTCAGTCTCACGAGCCGTGAGATCATGACCTGAGCTGAAGTCAAGAGTCAGTTGCTTAACCAACTGAACCCCCCCAGGTGCCCCCAGAAAGTGTTTTTTTAAGCTCGGTTTCCTTGCTGCCTCGTTGTAGGGATTCTTGTTAGTGTCCATTGTTCTTGCTCCTCCGAAAGGCAGCCTCAGAGGAGACCCTGTGTTCTAGAATAGCAGGACACCTGCCTGTCCCTGGGCCTCCTCTGGGGACACCGTAGGAGAGGCGGGTAGTCCTGTTGGAGGCGGCTCCTGGACATGGTGGGGTGGCCTTCCTAGAGCTGCTGTGTTTTCTTCCTGCTCTAAAGGGGTTGACAGTGATGACCACCAGCGCTCTCTTTGTGAAACCGGCTTGGATCCAGATGCCAGAAGCCCAGTGGACACTGACTGAGCGAGCCATCTTGGAGCAGTGTTGATTGGCGAGAGGCAGTCTGAGGGGGCTTCCTGGAGGAGGTGATCCCTGAGCTCAGTCCTACAGGGCATAGGAAGGTAGCTGGTGGTGGAGCAGGGAAAGACAGCCACAAACGCAGAGGCTCGAGAAAAGCCTCTCGTGGCCAGGGATTATGAATTGTTCAGCGGGGCTGGGCTGAAGAAGGGCCGATGGTCCAGGCGCCTCTGGGACCGATTATGATGGAGAGCGTTCATTGCTGCCATTCCTGAAAATGTTCTCAGCGTCCGATGATTTCCACATGAGAAGACATTGTCCCTGGTTCCTCTCTGTTCCCGGAATCCTCCCCCTGCTCTCTGGTTACCGCTGAGCTTTAGAAGGAAGGATCTCGGAGAAGCTCGCTTCATGGAAGTTTGGCCTTGGTTTTTTTGTGTTCAGAGGCAAACGGGTGACCCGTCCGAGTCCCGGCCAAGCTGCTGGTTGCCCCTAACCTCCCCGCCCCACTCGTCGTCTGCGTCAGAGGGGAGGGAGATTCGCCGTCTGCTTTGTATGCATCAGGCATGTGGTTTGTGCCGCAGCAGATTAAAAACGAAAATGACAGGGTCTGTGTTTCGTGCTTATTGGGATCTCACTGTAGGAGCCAATGTGCTTTTAAGAAGAAGAAAAAAAAAAATTTTTAAGTTTATTTATTTTGAGAGAGAGAGAGAGCACGAGCTGGGGAGGAGCAGAGAGAGAGGGAGAGAGAGAATCCCAAGCAGGCTCTGTGCTGTCAGTGTGGAGCCTGATGAGGGACTCGATCCCACGAACTGCGAGATCGTGACCTGAGCCGAAATTAAGGGTCGGGTGCTTAACGGACTGAGCCGCCCAGGCGCCCCCACGATGGGCTTTTGAATACAGCTCATGTTACTTGTAGCTCACACAGAAGCGAGGAGAGGCTTAATGTGCGTTCAGAAGTCCATTTCTGTGAATGTCATCGTCAGAGATTGTAGTCACAGAACCGTGCCTCCAGGGAGTGTGACACCAGTGGGGGCGTCAGATGCCCGTAACAGTGTTTTGATCTCGGCTGCGGCCGGGAGAGTCAGCATACACACGGGCGGTACCGGAGACACCCCGACCACACACAGCTTCCTCGGTGCTTGATTGGAATGAGGCTCAATCCATATTCCCCAAAGGAAGATCAGGTCTTCAGGGTGTTAATGTCTGTAATGACCAAAGGAGCCCGGCGGTCCCTGGGAGCCTCCGCGGGGGGGCCGGCGCCCCCACACCCCTCTGAGGGCCCCCGCGCCCCATGGATCCTGTGACCGTGCGGACGGCCTTCCCAGGGTTCCGTAGCTGGTCTCTGTGTGAGAAGAAAAGCGGGGACCCCTTGAGCAGACCTCCCACCTGAGTGCCTCATTGCGCGAGGGTGTCCAGGGGCCACAGGCTCGGGTGTGTCGCCCTGGAACAAGCTGTGAACAGTGACCGTGGTGTCCCGTCTGGCTGCTTCTCACGGTCTGTCTCTGTTGCAGGTGCTGAAGAAGGAGCCCATGGCTTTAGCCGGCTGCCCGGATTCCTTCTTGCACCATCCGTACCACCAGGTATGGGGGAGCGTGGACGTCGGATGCCAGCAGGCGGAGCTGGCACCCGTGTGGTCAGTAACCACGACGGGTCACCGGGGGGGATGTCTGCACTGGGGTCACCGGCGTGTTCTGGAAGATCTTACCACGTGTCCTCCTCGGCCACGGCTTCCGGGTTCCAGAGGGTTGTCACTGTGGTGCGATCTTGCCTCTGATGTGTGGGAAGAGGTGTTTGGGATAAAGCAGGCGCCACGTGGTCGTCTGCCGGGCCCCAAACCTCCAGATGGCCCGTTCGAGTGGCGGCTGCGGGGATGTTCAGCCAGAGACCTGAGCATCTGGGGCACGACGCGGGGAGAGGAGGGTGTCCTGGCCTGGGTGCAGCTTGTGCTTTGGGGGTGGAAGCCTCAACTTCCCCTCCCCCCCCAACTGGCTCCTTTTTCCCTCCGCCTGGAAGCATCAGGTGGGGATTTGTGGAGGACAAGTTCATATCTGCTCCTCTGGTTTCCCAGGCTCTTCCTGGGGTGCTCGGTGAATTTCCTCTGTTAATTTCCTTCATCTTTGGAACCATGTTTTCTTTCTTTCTTTTTTTTTTTTTTTTTTTTTTTTTAAAGTTTACGTATTTATTTTGGGAGAGACAGAGCATGAGCAGGGGAGGGGCGGGGGAGGGGATAGAGAGAATCCCAAACAGGCCCCACGCCGTCAGCATGAGCATCAGCCCGACGTGAGGCTCGATCCCACAACCCTGGGATCAACCCTGGGACGGAGCCACCCGGGTGCCCCCACCTTCTGAACCACGGTTTTGTTTGAGCCTTCACTTTGCAGGGTGGAGGGCTGCCCTTGAAGGAATGAATCCTGGTTCTTTGGACTTGACACATGGCGCCTGGTTTATCTTTATTGGTCCTTTAGTATGTCAGGCACCTGTACTCACTCTCTCTCTCTCTCTCTCTCTCTCTCTCTTTCTCTTTCTCTTTCTCTCTCTCTCGGCCTCCAGCTCTCCAGCATGGCTCCCTGATTTTGAGGCCCTTCCGTATGCTCTACCCTTGACCGGAGTTCTGCACTTCTCTGAACTTGTGTTTCCTTCCCTTGGTCTGTCGAGTCACTTTTTAGTGACTGTGATGAAAATTTGCTTATTCATCGGCTGCAGAGAGCTTTCTTTTTAATAAAAAAAAAATTTTTTTTTAATGTTTATTTCTTTTTGAGAGAGAGAGACAGAGTAGGAGCAGGGGAGGGGCAGAGAGAAAGGGAGACGCAGAATCTGAAGCAGGCTCCAGGCTCCAAGCTGTCAGCACAGAGCTCAATGTGGGGCTTGAACCCACGGACCGTGAGATCATGGCCTGAGCCGAAGTTAGACGCTTAACTGACTGAGCCACCCAGGCGCCCCTGATCTTTTGTTGTTGTTGTTGTTGTTTTGGTATCAAAGTGAAGTGAACCTTCCAAGAAAGGCTGAATGTTAGGAATACCATTCGTGGTAGTCACTGAATTTGGGACGAGGCCAGAACGAGTTACAAGCTGGAAAAGAGGGCCAGCACCTAGTAGAAGTGGGAAGGGTGTTCTGCTTAAGCCATGGTTGCTTGCTTATTCCTAAAAGAGGCCTTGGGGCTCCTGGGTGGCTCAGTCAGTTAAAGGTCAGACTCTTGATTTCGGCTCAGGTCATGGTCTCATGGTTTGTGAGTTCGAGCCCCACACTGGGCTCTGTGCTGCTGGTGAAGAGCCTACTTGGGATTCTCTCTCTCTCTCTCTCTCTCTCTCTCTCTCTCTCTCTCTCCCCCCCCCCCCCCCTTTCTCTGTCCCCGCCCCCCACCAAATAAACTTAAACAAGAGGCTTCACCCTGTTGGTTAAAGCTCCATGCTGCATCCATGGGTCGTAGGTCCAATCCTCCTGTGGCCCCTTAGCTGTGGCCAGTTGTCTGGGTGCAGATTGTACCCATCATCTGGCCTGCCGCCTTGCACTTCACACCATTGCTTCCAAATGGAAAAGATCAGTGCACTACGTGGAAAACTGTCCCTGAGGGAGTCCGTCTGAAAGTTGGTGGAGAGGTGTCCTCTCCAGCTGGTTATAGAGTGGACCTGATGGAGGGAAGGGTGATGGCACAAAGACCCTCTTGCCTCCCTCCGCCCCCCTCCTTCCGTTTTCAGTCTTCTGTGGGTCTCACAGAGACAGCAGAAGCACCCAGTAAAGGTCATGCCTTTCTCCACAGACGCACTAGCTGTTTGTCATTGCTGCCCCGGATGCCCAAGGCAGTTCTGCATAAGCCAGAAAGCCGTGGAGAGGGTGTGGGGGGCAACCCCAGTGAAACTCTGTCACCCCTTGGTGAAATGCTCAGTCGTGCCTTTCGGTGGCATTTGACGGCACGGTCCTCCGCTCGTAAAAATGCGGCAGCCCGACTTGGCAGTTGGCATCCACTGTTCCTGGAAAATCAGATGACTGTTGCAGAATTTCTCAGAAAATGGCATGATTTACAGTGAGTTCCAGTCTTGAGCAATCTGCAATTATGGCAATTTAGAGGAATCTCCCAAGTCTTCGTGGAGAAGAATTTCTTAAGATCTTTAGCATACTATCGGGTTTCTGACTTGAGCTGTTCCGTATGTGCTGGGGCTCGGATTAGATAATGGGCTTCGGTCAGTGAGTGGCCGAGATGTAGAGTTTTTTTACGGACCCAGAAGCACCCAAGTTAGCGTGTGCATTCAGTTATCATGCTTTCCGCTTTAGCGGCCCCGGGGTTGGTGGAATAGGGAACAAACAGCTTTTAAGACTTAGAGTTTTCCTTTAAAATCTGATATTGTCGTTGTTCGGTGGCCTTTGGAGGGGGGGTGGATCTTGTAACACTCCTGTGCCTCAGTTTCCCTGCTGGCCCAAAAGGGTTAATGGTGTCCAGGTCGTGTGGGGATTGGAGCAAGGGCATGGAAATTGCCCAGCACGGGGGTGACCACGTCTGGGGCACCCGGCCCAGGATAGTTACCTTTAATTCCTTGGTCACTGATTGTGCCAGACACAGTGTCTGAGCTACGGGGGTGGGTGGCTTTGCACGAGGCAGGCAAGTTCCCTAGGCTTATGAGTCTTAGTTGGGAAGGTGGACACGGGACAGCTGGCAGATAAGATGATTGTGAACGATGACAGTGATTCTGAGGCAGATAAAATAGGCTGGTGGGGGAGAAAGGAGGTCAAGGAGGCCTCCCTGGAGGAAGCACCCAGAGCCGCAGGTGGTGCCCAGATAGGACTGGGCAGAAGGATGCAGGGAGGAGAATCCTGGCCTGGCGAGGTGGGGGAGGTTAGACTTCGGCCACGTAGGAACAGGGCGTCTGCGGGGGAGGGGGTTATAAATAGACGCCTGCAGCCCATGGTCTGCAATTTTACAATTCCCAAAGCTCGGGGCGCCTGGGTGGCTCAGTTGGTTAAGCGTCCGACGTCGGCTTAGGTCGTGGTCTCACAGTTTGTGAGTTCGAGCCCCGTGTCGGGCTCTGTGCTGACAGCTCGGAGCCTGGAACCTGTTTCAGATTCTGTGTCTCCCTCTCTCTCTGCCCTTCCCTCGCTCACTCTCTGTCTCTGTTTCTCTCAAAAATAAATACACATGAAAAAAATAAATAAACATGAAAAAATAATTAAAAAGTGAAACCCCCAAAGCTCTAAACTGAGAAGTATGGCCATTTCTCACGTCACAGGAGAATTCGATTCGACTTGTTCAGAGCTGTGGACTGTAGGTGCATAATGGTTACGTTCCTAGGCCACCCTGGACCCTGCCTTATCTTTCTCCATTCCATAACAATCTTTTTAAAGTTTTTGAGAGAGAGAGAGAGAACGATTGTGAGTGGGGGAGGGGCTGAGAGAGATGAGAGGGAGAATCTTTTTTTAAATTTTTTTTTAATGTTTTTGATGTATTCTAGATAGATAGAGAGAGACAGAGCATGAGCAAGGGAGGGACACAGTGAGAGAGGGACACGGAATCTGAAGCAGACTCCAGGCTCTGAGCTGTCAGCACAGACTGGAGTCTAAATTAAGAGTCTGACACTTGAGCCACCCGGGAGCCCCTCGAATCCAAAAATTTCTGAATTCCCACCTACTTTCAGCCCCCAGGGTTTTGAGGAAGGGATTATGCACCTATTTCAAGGTGCATTTTATCTATTCACTATAAACAAAAGCAGCGTTTATTATCTTTATGAAGAATGCTGGAAGTAGGCAGTGTGATGGGTTCAGGTAAAATGCGTGAACAGAGTGTTGAGCTGTGCTGTGGCACCGAAATGCTTGAATGTAAACGTGACACAGGCGATCAGGCTTATGCTTGAACTTCCAAATATTTATTCTGAGTATTTTAGCTTTATCTCTATAATTGTCTTTCTTGACTTCTGAGTTGCTCGCGTTCGAAGTCAGACGTCTGGGAAAGCGTCCTCGTGATCCTGTCGCGCAGAGACACCTGCTGGGGTGGAGGTCAGAGCCCCGAGCCTGCTGGTGGCTCCTTCTCCGCCACCGTCTGCTTGCTGGGTCGTTTCCTACGTCCTGTCCCGGCCCCCGGTGGTTGCTGCGAGTTGCTCCTCTGGCTTCATTTCAGTTCCGTGGCGCTGAGCCTTCCGGAACCTTCCCTTCCGGCGCGGGAGCTGGCAGACGACTGCCGTGGGCCAGTCCTGCCCCCCTGCCTGCTTTTATAAATGAAGTGTTACGGGAACACGGCTACGCTCATTTGTTGACATCTCGTCAGTAGCCGCTCTCAGGCTCCCCGGCAGAGTTGAGTAGCGTCTGGCCCTTCACCGGAGACGTTTGCCAACTCCCGTTGAAGGACGGACCGGGGCTCCCCGTGGGGCCTCCTGTGTCCGCTGGCTCGTCCGCTCGTGGTTGGGGCCGCGGGGACGAGACTCAGAGCCCGCGGATGGCGCTTTGCTGCTTGCCGAGCACAGCCAGCTGTGGATTTTCTGCTGGGTCCGCGGACATCTGGGGACACCGGACCCCTCCATCTGCTGGCAGTGTCTGGAGGGCCCGGGGGATGACCTCATCCCTGTAGTCTTGATTTGGGATCCGTCCCTAGAAGTGAATTCCATTCCCAAAGTCCGTCGCTTGTTTTTAATTTTTAATTTTTTTTTAACCGGAGAGGGATTCTGTAGCCTCTTCATTTTTAAAAAAAATATTTATTTTTGAGGCGGGGGGGAGCACAAACTGGGGAGGGGCAGAGAAAGCACAATAATCCCATCAGTCACTTGAGCCCAAGCAGGCTTCACACAGTCAGTGCTGAGGCCCACATGGGGCTCGAGCTCATGAACGTTGAGGTCACAACCCGAGCCTAAGTTGGATGCTTAACTAACTGAGCCACCCAGACGCCCCTTCTTCTGTTTTAATCTTACACGAAAGGACGTTTTATTGGACTCTGTGTTCTCCAAGAAATTTGTGGCTGGTACCTTCTCCTCACTGTGGCTCTTACACATCCCTTAAGTTGTCCCATCCCTTATCTTTATTTCATGGCAGTGTCTCAGCAGGTGGGACGCTTACCTATAAGTGGTTTTGCAAATTATTTAAAGTTTTGATTCTGGGGGCATCTGGGTGGCTCAGTTGGTTAAGTGTCTGACTCTTGACTTCGTCTCAGTTCATGATCTCATGGTTCGTGAGTTCAAGCCCCGAGTTGGGCTCTGTGCTGACATCGAGGAACCCACTTGGGACTGTCTCTCTCTCTCTCTCTCTCTCTCTCCCCCCCCTCTTCCCCCACTTGTATTTGCATGCTCATGTTCTCCCTCTCTCTCTCTCTCAAAATAAATAAATAAACTGAAAAAAAAAGAGTGTACATTTCTTCCCTAGGCATGGAATGTTTAAGTGCTTTTGCGATACGTGTGTAAATTTGATTATGGTTTTTTCAAGTCTTTGAAGCGATTGCAGGATAGTCACTTAAAAAATAGACCGGCATTTGGTTTGGAAACCCATTTGCTTTCTGATCTGGCAAACTGCACTGAGCTGGTTTAGTTTATTGGAACTGTACTTAGTCAACGACACGTTGGTAAATAGCACGCGTGTTTATACTTTTCCTAACTTTCGGATCCATTGAAAACCCTTTCCTTTAAACGCTGGGAGCAGCTGTGACCGGTTTGGTCCCAGGTGGAGCGTGGCTGGGGGTTGGGATCCCCGGAGGACAGCACTGTCTGCGCAGATCCCAGCCGTGGGGTGACAGGTGCGAAACCAGCCGGGTGGGTCTGTGTCAACAGTGTGCTTCGTGGGCACCAGTGGGGACCCGCGTCATTTCCTGACCGGTCATGTGAATGGTCTACAGCCCAGAGCTGGGGACTTGACGGATGGCGGTATACGGGGGGTGGCGGGGAAAAGACTCAGCACTTGGGTGCACTTGTTTTGGATTCTCCCATTGAACCGTCCACCAGCCCTGTGAGGTACGACCTTCGTGACACCGATTTTAAAGATGGGAAAACCGAGTCGCTGGCAGCGTGCTGCCCATCGTCCAGGTACTTGACTTGGATGTTACCTGTCATTGACGTCCCCTTTCCAGATGACAGTAGCATCAAGGCAAAGAGGCCATTACTCTCTGCTGAGTAACGGAGGCTTGTTTTTCTTAACGTTTTTTAGCTCCCGGAGTGTGTTCATGCCCGAGACCCACGAGGGAAGGTATTTTCAGGGCAACTTGGGTTTAATTCTCGGAGCCTCTGTGATGAAACGTTCAGTGTGTACCCTGGGATTTTGCCTTTATGTCTTTGATCCTAAAATGCCCTGAGATAAGGGGTCAACTTAATGACCGCTTTCCAGTCAAAATGAAGAGAAAGATGACCAAGTATGATCCTTAAATGTGGATCAACTGGAAGGTGTGTGTGTTTTAAAACGTCAGAATGAGAGAATGTCTGGAAACCAGTGAAATGCTATAAATAAGTAAATAAACATAAAAATTTTTGAAGTATATATATATATTTTTAAATTTCTAATTATAATTGTAATTAAAAAGTTTTTTTAATGTTTATATTTGAGACGAGCACGAGTGGGGCAGGGGCAGGGAGAGAGGGAGACACAGAATCCAAAGCAGGCTCGAGGCTCCGAGCTGTCAGCACAGAGACCGACGTGTGCCCACACTCACCGACTGCAAGATCATGACCTGAGCCGGAGTCGGACACTTAACTGACTGAGCCACCCAGGCACCCCTAGTTTTTTAAAGTTTTCTTATTTATTTAGCGAGAGAGAGAGAGAGAGAGAATGAGAGGGTAAGGGGCAGAGAGGGGGACAGAGGACCCAAAGCAAGTGGGCTCTGTGTCGACAGCACAGAGCCTGATGCAGGGCTTGAACTCACCCACCGTGAGATCGTCACCTGAGCCAAAGTGGGACGCTCAACCGACTGAGCCCCCCAGGCGCCCCTACAAGTATATATTTTTTGATTGGAGAGAGAGAGACAGGCTTGTTCTACTCTGAATGCTGATTTTTTTGCCCACGCATCTTCTTCTCAAATAAGGTCATCCCCTTAGGTGTGGGCTTGACGTCTTCGATTTCTTCTGGATAGCTTGAGGGAAATGACAGCTCTACAATAATTCTAAAAAACAGCTGTATTTATTAAGTGCCTTCCACGTGCTGTTTTTATCGTGTGCTCCTGTCACACAGCGTGTGCCTCGACGGTCGCGGTGGGGCCATGGGCCCAAGTCCTTCTCCACTCTGCCTTCCTGCTCCTGGGCACTGTCTTTGGTTCCTGCCTGCAGGCCGATTGAGTGATGGAGAGCCAGGGGTACTTAATTCATGTCCTGTCCAGCAAGGTCCAGAGCCACGGTGGAACAGAGGCCAGTGAATTTGCCTCCTTCCAAGAAACACCTGTCTAGGGCCAGACCCCAGTGTCCCGCTTCTGTTTTCCTCCTCCTCCTCGCCATGGTGGTTCAGTCCCCCCCGGAAATCCGTGTTCTTTCAACTCTCCGGGGTTCTCAACAGAGACTGAACTTCCCGGATCAGCATTCTGGTTAGCCTCTGCCTCTGGGTCATTATGGAATCCCCTCTAGAAGGTACGTGTTTGCTCGCGTTGGCTGCCTCTTGAGCTGTAAAGGCTCAGTGTTTGTCACGTACCTGTCAAGGCCACAGTGTAGCCCACTGGTGTGTGCTGTTGGGTTGGCGGTGTGAACTGAGAGCCAGCTGGGCAGGGAGGCAGCGGACACGACTTCTTGAGAAATGTCATGGGTGCTCGGAGCCGGAAAGGGGCCTGGCGTGCACCTGGGTGATGCGCACGGGTCAGCTGCTTCCCTTGTAAGCGCCCCATCTTGTCCTTGAGCATTTGAAGTTCTGTGTCCTATATCAGGACCCATACGCCCCTCAGCTTCTTTTTTTTAACGTTTATTTATTTTTGAGAGAGAGAGAGAGAGAGAGAGAGCACGGGCAGGGGAGGGGCAGAGAGAGAGGGAGACGAAGATCTGGAAGCGGGCTCTGAGCTTCGAGCTGTCAGCACAGAGCCCGACGCGGGTTTCGAACTCACGGACCGTGAGATCATGACCTGAGCCGAAGTCGGACGCCCAACCGACTGAGCCACCCAGGCGCCCCCAGAATTCTTCCTTTTTAATACAGCATGTGGAATAGTGAAAACATGAGCTTTTAAACCTGTTTAATTTCCTATTTAAGTGTTTGTTCTTTCGGGTAGGTTTAAATCATTTCTGCATGATACTTAGTTCATGCTGAATTTCAGAGTAGTGTGTGTGGATCCCTTTATTGTTACAAGGGATTTTTCCCTCCCTGGGCAAAGTGTCCTCTGCTCCCTGTGCCTCATTTGGCAAGTGGGGGTAGACAGGGCCCGCTCCCCTGCTCCCCTGCTCCCCTGCAAAGAGGGGCCACTGACTGTTGGTTGAGTCTTTTAAAGATTCTTAACTATTGGGGCACCTGGGCGGCTCAGTCGGTTAAGCGTTGGACTCTTGGTTTCGGCTCAGGTCCTGATCCCAGGGTTTGTGAGATTGAGCCCTACGTCAGGCTCTGCGCTGACAGCACGGAGCCTGCTGTGGATCCTCTGTCCCCCTCTCTCTGCCCCTTCCCCCCTCGGGTGTGCTCTGTCTCTCTCTCAAAATGAATAAACTTAAAAAAAATAAAAATGATCACTATTTTTTTACTAATTAGGAAGACAGCAAAAAAAAGTGTTTAAAGTTGCTGTTAATTGAAGGTTAGCATTATTCTCAGCCTCTGCAGACTTTTCCTATAATTGATGTTTAAGGAAAAGATAAACACTTGGCTGATGTTTTAGCCTGTCTGCTTACTGAACTTGCTGTCACTGTGCATGGGGTTGGTTAGGTTTTCCGGAAAAGTGCTAGGAAACCTGGCGTGGCATTTTCTGCAGGTGGATTCCCCACCTGTGCCTGCAGCTCGCTCTGGCTGCCGTGGTTCCGCAGAAGCTTTTCAGCCCCACCGTGGCACTGGCTGGGGGACAGGAGGGAGAAGGGGGTCTCCGCCAGCTCTTCCTAGGTGCGTGGGAGCCCGCTTACGATGCGGGGACTGGAATTTGATCACTTGGCATTGGGGCTTAAAAAAATAGAAAATAAACCATAAAGGGAGCATAAACTTCTAGGAAAAACAAGACCTTTTCGTTATTGGTGGAAAATCCCAACGTGGGTTAGAAATGCAAGAAGCTGAGGGGCGCCTGGGTGGCTCAGTCGGTGAAGCGTCCGACTTTGGCTCAGGTCATGAACTTGGGGTTTGTGAGTTCAAGCCCTCCATCGGGCTCTGTGCTGACAGCTTGGAGCCCGGAGCCTGCTTCGGGTTCTGTGCCTCCCTCTCTCTCTGTTCCTCCCCTGCTTGCACTCTGTCTCTGTATCTCTCTCAAAAATAAATAGAGATTAAAGAAAAAAAAAAAAAGGAACAGAAGAAGCTGGGTCAGATGTTTGTTTCACGGGGAAGCTGGCTGGCCTGTGGCGTACTTGTCCGGATTTGTCACGATCAAGGTGAAGACATTGAAGTCGCCGTACACAGGCTGCCACGTCTGTCTGGACCGAGGACCTTGCTGTTGCCAGCAGGGGCCTTGTTCCTCCCCCTCCCTTTTCAGTGAGACCACCCCTCCTGTTTTGGTTCAGTCGCACCTTCCTCCCCCCACTTACCCTGCTCTGTGCGTTCCTTGTATTATTCTACGGTGCCGTCCTCTTAAATTATAAATTAGTATGCTGCCTGGTATGATAATCGTGTACTATCTGTATTGTCCAGGTAACATATAAGGCAGAGAGGGCAGGATCTGTCCTTTAAGGGCTCATGTGCTGGCCATAGAATGGGTGTTCAGTAGACGATTGTTGAACAGGTGACTCTCTCTGCAGATTGGCTGTATTTGTCTGTTCCTTAGGTGACCAAGTGGTCAAGTGTCAGATTCTCCGAAGCCTTGTGGTCAGGTAGGTCCAGAACTCTGCTGTGCTGGTTAAGATTTTCTAGTCTCAAGGAGTATAAAGGTGTCGATCGGTAATCACAGACGTTTCGTTGTTCTGAAAAGCTTTCTCGTACTGAGATTCCTGCTTTCACGACTTCCCCGGCTGGCCGGTGTGGTAGGTCTTAGGCTCCCAGTGACCTGGGGTTAATGCCTGTAGGAAATCCTCCTCATGAGCAAATTCGTTTGGAGTAAAGTGAGGTCTCTGGTCTTAGATCTCTGGTCTTCTGAGACGGAAATGCCAGGTGGGGGGTGAGGATCGAGGGTGCAGACGCACAAATCCCTGGGCTAGACGCTGTCCCCTGTGGTGGTGCGGGATTCGCTCCACCCTCAGCCTGCGCTGCTCGGTGTGGGATCCGGACACCAGAATCACCTCGGAGCTACTGTCCGAGCGAGGGCTTCGGCGTGAGACGCGGGCACCCGAGGCTAGGACACTGCAGTGGCCGTACGAGAAGTGAGTCGAAGTCTATTTAGAAGGCCAAGTTATCAGGATGTGGTAACCAGTCTGGAATGCGAAGCAGGAAGAGTTTGTGGCTGACTCTTCGTCTGGCTCGGGCACCTGCCCGAGGGGTGGCTGGCCGGCGGTCACTGAAGTATTTCTGGGGACCAGTGGCATGCCAGCATTTCAGAACACAGAAGTTTCGATATAATTATGTACCTTCCCATTGCACAAACTCGCCTCTCCTCTGTCCATCCATTACCCTCCTGGCCAGCCAGGTGCCCAGCCTTTGTGCGGGCACAGACTGCCCTCTTCCCGGACGCTGTGGTCACCTGGCGAACACCGTTGCAGGAGCCTGTCCCGTCTGGGAGCCTGGCACTTGGCCTGCTGGGCTGTGACATTTGTGCAGGTGACCTGGGCGTCTGCGTCTCTCTGGGCTCCCTAGGGCCTGAGGCTTCCTGGCAGTGGGAGGGGTCTGTGCTGGGGCGGCCTGGGCTGGACCTGCTATGTTTCCAGAAACATCTTTTGGAGCCCGTTTGGAACAGGGTCATGTGATGGCGCTGTCGGGAGGGACCTCGGTTTTCTTTCACGGCTCTCCTCAGGACTGGTGCCAGGGGCAGGCTTGTGGAGTCTGTGTATCAGTTCTATTTTATTTTATTTATTTATTTATTTTAATATTTATTAATTTTTGAGCACACGAGAGAAAACATAAGTAGGGGAGGGGCAGAGAGAGAGAGAATCCCAGGCAGGCTCCACACTGGATTCACACAAGGCCCAAAGCCATGAACAGTGAACTCATGACCTGAGCTGAAATCAAGAGTCAGACGCTTACCCCACTCAGCCACCCCGGTGCCCCCTGTGTATTGGGATTTTGCATGGATCTGGGTATCTGGCAGGCCAGGAACCCAGCTTTAGACAAGGAGACGTCGGGTACAGGCGCCAACAAGCAGCTTCGTGAAACCTGTCGCGGGTCCACTGACACGGGAAGATAGTCTCTCTGGAGACTATCTGATAACGCGCAGGGATTATGACCTCGCAGGGGGCCTTTGGGGGAAGAAACGTTTTGTGGAAAAGGCCGGGCTGTCGCAACATCTGTAGACTATCTGTGGCCGCGCTCGTTCCGAATTTGTGACGCCTGTATTTCCACATGCATGTGCGCGCACACACGTACACGCTCGGCCCCGTCTTCTCCTGAGCGCAAGGCCTTCACTCATAGGGCTGGGAGCCGCGCCTTCTGTGACGGAGGCTGGCCGGCTCCGCGTCCTTGCTGTCACTCACTGGGCCTTCTTACTTGCAGCTGCTTTCCAGGTATGCAGGGGTGAGTTCAACTCCCCACGCTGTCCCCGACCCCTCCTGAGCTGTAACAGAGTGGGGTGTCTTCTCGTTAGGGTCTGTGTTGGGATTTTGTGTACCTCGCCTGACTCGATCTCCCCCAGCAGGCCCTCTGAAGTGGGTGCTGTTACCCAGGTTTGCCTGTGGGGACCCTGAGGCCCAGAGACTTCCGTTGACTTAATCTTGCTCGGCTCAGATGGCTGGAAGTGGAAGGGTCCGGGTCCTGCTTTGCTCTGTCTGGTCCCAAACCTGCATCCCCTCCCCGCCGCCCACATGGGGCTAGATTTGGGGGAGTTCTGCCCTTGCGTTGCCTCTGGGTGTTTCATTCTGGACAGTTCTTGTGTCTTCATGGGGGCTCTCCTGCCCCAGGTCTCCCAGAGCACTCACTGCCCTCGGGCATCAGTGGAGAGAGAGCACCCCGGGCCCCCCTCAGAGCTCATCCCTGGGAAGGAGGACGTCCTATCCTGGGCGGGGGGGGGGGGGGGGGGGGTGTTCATCTCTGGAGGTTGGATTTGGTCCCTGTCAGGATGGCAGTTGCTGTCCCTCTGGAAACATAGAGCATATCTCTCTGGACTGTTTGAATGTCCCTCCTGTCCGGTGTCGTCTTAGACCTCCTAGGTCTGTGTCTCTCGGTTGACATCTCCTATGGTGACGGGCCCATCTTTCTCTTCACACCTTCTGGTTTTGAATTGGGTGTCAGACGTGGTGAACCATACGTGGCTGAGGGCTGGGTTTTTTGTTTTTGTGTTGCTTTAAACTTTACTCATTTTATTTTATTTTTTAGAGAGAGAGCATGCATGTGAGTGGGGGAGGGGCAGAGGGTGGGGGGGGGAGAGAGTCTTTTTTTTTTTTTAATTTTTTTTTTCAACGTTTATTTATTTTGGGGACAGAGAGAGACAGAGCATGAACGGGGGAGGGGCAGAGAGAGAGGGAGACACAGAATCGGAAACAGGCTCCAGGCTCTGAGCCATCAGCCCAGAGCCTGACGCGGGGCTTGAACTCACGGACCGCGAGATCGTGACCTGGCTGAAGTCGGACGCTTAACCGACTGCACCACCCAGGCGCCCCTAGAGAGAGAGAGTCTTAAGCGGGCTCCGTGCCAGCACAGAGCCTGAGGTGGGGCTCGATCCAACGACCCCGGGGATCATGACCTGAGCAGAAATCAAGAGTCACTCAACTGAACTGAGTCACCCAGGTGCCCCTGTGTTGATTTAAATATGGGGCGGGGGGGGAATATATATTTTTTTTAATGTTTATTTTTGAGAGAGAGAGAAAGCACAAGCAGGGCAGGGGCAGAGAGAGAGAGGGAGACGCAGAATCCAAAACAGGCTCCAGGCTCCGAGCTGTCGGCACAGAGCCTGATGCGGGGCTTGAACCCATGAAGTGCGAAATCGTGACCTGAGCCGAAGTCAAAGGCTTTAACTGACTACTGAGCCCCCCAGGCACCCCCTTCTGGCTGCTCCTTTCTGGTGGTTCTTTCCCTGGCCTGACAGTTTCCTGACATGCGTGCACTAGCCAATACTCGGCTGACACCTTGCCCGGTGCCCCGTGCAGGTCCCCGTGGCCTCCCTGAACCCTGCGTTCTGTCTCCTAGAAGGACCCCGGGTGCGGTATGGGGCCCCCTTCCTGGTGCTGTGGATGGGGAGCTCTCCGGGCAGCCAGTGGGGCACTGGTCGGGCTGATCTCGTTTGTCTGTCTCTGTCAGGGATACAATCCCGTGCCGCCTGTCGTCCAACGTGCATGAAAACTCTTTTCAGTGTTTTAGTTATTTAAGGAGAGAGGGTCCCTTCTGTCCTCATACTCCCATCTTGGCAGGTGGCATGTTTTAACCCTGGTTCTGGGACTAGGTTAGGCTCACCGTGTTGTTAGGGAGTGTGCAGAACCAGCTTAGGAGCTGAAGAGAAATAATAGAGATCGTGGGGTCCAAAGACCTCCCTTTCTAGATGAGGAAACAGGTGCAGAGAGCGAGTTTATTTGCTCGGAAGCTTAGAGTTTGTCACAGGGGTGATTTGTAAACATTTGGCTCACATCACAGCGAGGGTTTTCATTCACAGAGGATGTGATGAACAGCTTTTTGTGACCCATGCGGGGGTTGGGAGCCCGCAGTCCTCCCCGGCCGCAGGGAAGGGCTGACCGCATCTTGTCTAGTGGCCGCCAGCAGCTCCCGGGGCCCTGGGGGTCATTCGCTCTCTCTTGGCCACTTGCTTTGCACAAAGCCCCGTGGGAGATACGCCTCAAGGGAGCGGGACCCCGACTTGACAGCCATGCCCTTCAGCATGCTTCTGGAAGCTTCTTTCTGCCCTTCCCTGCTCTCGAATCTGCCCCCTGAAGAGTATCACACCGGGTTGAGGTGCGGCGTGGGGACCCAGGCAGGAGCTCTTTGCCAGCCTCAGCTTACCTCATCCTGCCTCCAGATTCCTGGCCTCGGGCTGCCGTTCACCCCTGGCCCTCTGCCCCAGGCTTGGCCAGAGGGCCGTAGAAATGAGGAAGGGCCACCAGGGATTACATCATCTTAAACCCTGGGGCTTTTTCCTGGTCAACCAGGACAAATGAAAGCCCTTTCCAGTTTTGAAATTCAGCATTAAAGAGTTCGAGGAAGAGGATGTCTCTTCTCCTTCTGCTAACTGGGGGCACGCGGTGTGGTTGGGCCGTGCACCCGCTGTGTGGGGATAGCGCCGACCCCATTGATTGTTGCGACAGCGCGGCACGGGGTTCGCTGCCCGAGGTTCGAGTGTAGATGTTGCAGGGGCCGGTGTGGCCGAGAGCAAGCGGGAAGCTTCGAGACAAAGACGTCGGGGCGCTTGTCCACAGGGGTTTTGTGCGCCCCGTCAGGGACGCCTCAGGATCGTGATCCACGTTTCAGACGAGGCAGCTCAAGCCTTGAGACGCTGAGGGATGGTTGCCACGACCAGGTCACCAGGACTTTGAACCAGATCACCCCCGTGTCCAATCTGTGCTGGCTTAGGGCACCGCACCGCCTTTTGTTAGCACCTGTGCTCTGTCCTTTGGTTGACGTCTGTATGCAGCCGGGGGACTTCCTTCCCTTTGCCTCCGGGAGGGGTTCCACTCTTATGTGGCCTCTTGGCCTGGTCCCTTGAACCTCAGCCCACAGTCAATCTGTGCATGCGCAGGGGAGGGGCGGGGACAGCAGGTGGGACACCTGGAATGATGCCTCTCTTCCAGAACTTGGAGTCCTGGCCAGTCAGAATTCGCTGGGGCAGAGTCAGAACCTATTTTTTTTTTTTTTCAATGTTTATTTATTTTTGGGACAGAGAGAGACAGAGCATGAACGGGGGAGGGGCAGAGAGAGAGGGAGACACAGAATGGGAAACAGGCTCCAGGCTCTGAGCCATCAGCCCAGAGCCCGACATGGGGCTCGAACTCACGGACCGCGAGATCGTGACCTGGCTGAAGTCGGATGCTTAACCGACTGCGTCACCCAGGCGCCCCGAGTCAGAACCTATTTTATTCCACTGGGAAGTCTGTGGTTTGACTGTCGGATTGTTCTCATTCCCCGTGTTGCGTTTTACCCGATCCCCGGGAAGCACTGTGAGGGCTGAGATTGGCAGCCTTATTAATTAGCAGCTCGGTGATTTCCGTATCGTCTCACTTCCCAGGCTGCTAAGTCACCGTGGACCTTGAAGACAGTTCAGGTGCCCCTAGCCGACCATCCTAGCAAATTCACCCTATCTTAGTACGTGCGGATGTTTTGGTCTCTGTTCATTTTCCTTTTCACAAGGGAGGGGGGTGGGTCCCAGAGCATAAACCGCGTGTGCAGCAGAAAGGGGGGTATCCTCAGGGGATCTGCCTTGGCGAGCAGCCAGGCCTCCATTAAGTCATCTTGTGGTAAGGCCACCATGGTAATGCCTCCCTTCTGGGGGTGGTTGGGGATAGAGGAGGACAAAAGGGCATGCCGGGGGCCTGGTGCAGAGATGCTTTAATGAATAGGGAGGCCTTCAGGACTTCCTGTTTGTTGTTGTTGTTGTTGTTGTTGTTGTTTTTAATGTTTATTATTTTTGAGAGAGAAAGAGAGACAGAGGGCAAGTGGGGGAGGGGCAGAGAGAGAGGGAGACACAGAATCGGAAGCAGGCTCCAGGCTCCACGCTGTTAGCACAGAGCCCGACGCGGGGCTCGAACTCACGCAGTGGGAGATCATGACCTGAGCTGAAGTCGGACACCCAACCGACCGAGCCCCCCAGGCGCCCCTGTCCTTCCTGTTTCGTATCACACGCAGAACCTGCGTTTGCTCTTCTGTGTTAAGTAATATGTGGGCAGCCACGCAGCACCGGGTGACCCGGTCATTGGGCAAGTGCCCATCGACTCTGACTCATTGGCTCCCCCATCAGGAGGGGTGCCTGGTGCCTGGGCAGACGGTGTGTGTGGGTGGGAACCGGTGACCCCCGCCGGGGAGGGGCGTGCTCCCTTCCCAGAGAGCCTGGGAAAACCTGCGTGGCCTTCGCCTTCCTCCCGTTGACCTTCTCTAGAGTCCCGGAGATCCCCTTGGGTGACCGAAATAGCCATTAAAAAGCTGATAACAGCGTTGTGGTTTGGGCAGGGGCCCCCGTTGTACTAAAGTCAGTAAGTGAATGGCTTTGGAAAGCCATTAGCCTTCACGAAAGCAAGAGTGGGCGGGAGAATTAGGGGCACAGGAAACATGGGGCTGTGGCTGCGGCGGAGTGTTTCTGCCATCACGCTTCTCACCAGTTGGAATGACGCCACCTGAGACGTTTGCCTTCTTCTCTGAGCCACAGTCACTGTATCGGCTGGAACTCACCCCCCTTTCACTAGAGCTCCTGAGACACAGAGCCCCCCCCCCCTTGTGAAATCATGGGGGCCCCAACCTCTGACCTCCAGGCCCGTGCCCCCGGGGTGATAGCTGTCCCCCTGTCCCTGGGCCCACCTACCTCCCATCTCCTTCCTGCCGCACAGCCTGGGCCTGCTTACTGGCCACTTACAGCTAGTTCTCAATTGTGCTCCGTGCGTCCCCCGGTCAGCACGTCCAGCATTAAAGTCCCGGATGCGGGTAGAAGGCCTCGCACACGGGAAGAGGTGATTTGTCCTTTGGGGGCTGCCGAGGAGGCCGGCGGGGGTTCTGGATCAGGGCTGAGTCGGGGGCAGAAGCCCCGTGAGCCCTGCGGGTTTAGGGACTTGTTCCTGGAAGCTATTCCTGTTCTCTTCACAAACGGCTGAGTGAGCGAGTCCACAGCCCGGGGATCCCGTTCCCTGTGCACTTGGGGTGTCCTGCTGGGGACACGGTATCAGAAGCCGCTCCACCGTCGGTGGGACCCGCTGCAGGAAGAGAAAACTCCAAGGGAGTCGGACCCACGTGACCTGAACGCGCGCCATCTAGTCACCTACGCACCTCGGGTTCGCCGTGCCGTCAGCTGTGCACAGGTGGCCCTTCTCGCGGTTCTCACGCTACAGGTGGTGAAGAAGGAGGTGAAGACGGGGGTCTTGGAGGCAGAGCAGGTGGAGGCGGCGGAGGAGGTCGGGGGAGACGGAGGTGAGGGAGGCGGCCGTAACAGCCGGATGAGTCGTGGTGTCAGTGAAAACAGCCACTAGGAACTTAACCGTGACTCTTCACGTGCGCGATCACCCTGAATGTTCCAAACCCTGACACGGTGAGCTCTAGTGGTCTTCCCCAGGCTACTCAACTACTGATTTCTAGAAACCCTAGAGCCAGCGTTGTTAGCCAATGAGGCGGGCTGCTTCACTGAGGTGGGCACGCCAGATCAAAAGACGGGAAGAAAATTGAGGCGGCAAAGGGAATTTGGGGGAAGCCGTGCGTTCGGATTGACAGGCTCTGGGCACAAGGTTTCTTTGTAGGGTGATGGAAGCGTTCTAAATTTAGATGGTGGTGATAAGCGTACGAGTGCTGTAATTACACTGACATTTGTGGGATGGCACTCAGATGTGCAGATTACATTTATGTTCGTGTAACTTCTATCGCAGTAAAGCTGCTTAAAAAAAAAAAATAAATAAGGGGCGCCTGGCTGGCTCAGTCGGTTGAGCGTCCGACGTTGGCTCAGGTTATGATCTCGCAGTCTGTGAGTTCGAGCCCTGCGTCGGGCTCTTGTGCTGACAGCTCCAAGCCTGGAGCCCGTCGCAGATTCCGTGTCTCCCTCTCTCTCTGCCTTCCTCTGCTCGCCCTCTGTCTCTTTCTCAAGTATAAATAAACATTAAAAAAAAAGGAAAGAAAGGCAATTCGTCCGCTACTTTCGCTTTATGACGTCAAGGATCAGGACACTTAGAGCTAATTGTGTAGAAGGAAGTGTCTCAATATGGTGTTTATGGGGCAGTCTGTCTGTTTAGGTCTGTGGTGCTTGGGCGCAACGAAGTTCTCATGGAAATCGGTTCTCTAAATAGTGGCCTTGTCGCTGCCACGCTTGGTATCCTCCTCTTTTGGAGACGAGGTTTTGTTTCTCTGATGAGTGTAGATCCAGGTATGTGTGTGGTTGAGTCAGCAGCTTGCATCAGTACCGTATAAATAGGAAGCATTACTCTCACTACACAGGAGGGCTGGCGTGGTGAGTAATTACTGAAAAATTAGTCCGTTTTCATGAAAATTGGTGATCGTCTGTAGCTGGAGGGAGGCCCAGTGTGAAATCTTGACCACCCCTAACTGTGTCTGTCTGGAAGTTATAGAGTGACGTGTGCAGCTGACCCCGTGGGCATGGGTCGCGGGGAATTTACAGTAGACTGTAAGACAGCGCGTTCCCTTCTAGAATTGGATTCCGATTTGTTTTACACCTTTACCTGTGTTTTGTATCAAGTGACAAGACCCAGGGTGACTGTGTTTCACATACCGAGCTTCAGAAGCACTGGCTTGTTGCATGTGAGAGGGACCCACGACCTCACCAGGTGGTGGGCTGCAGTGGGTGGGGAGGGGGCCGCCTGGTGGGACAAGGCCCCAGCGGTGGCATTTGCCAGGGCAGTGCAGGGCAGGGTGTGGGAGGGCCGGGAGAGCCCCTCTGGCTTGGCTTTCACTGCATTTTCAGGCCGGCCTCCCTGGACAACCCCTTCCCCTTGCCCACGCTGTTCTCATGCATTGTTGTTTGTGTTTTGTTTGTTTGTTTTGGGGTTTGGTGTACCTGTGTTGTTTATTTTTATTTTTATTTTTTAAGTTTATTTCTTTATTTCTTTATTTTTTTTTGAGAGAGAGAGAGAGAATCCCAAGCAGGCTCTGTGCTGCTGGTGAAAAGCCTGACATAGGACTTGAACTCACGAACAGTGAGATCATGACCTGAGCAGAAACCAAGAGTGGGACGCTTAACCGACTGAGCCCCCCCAGGTGCCCCTGGTGTACCTGTAGCATTTGAAATCTATCTGCATTAGGATTTCAGCTCATGGGTTTTGATGGAGTGTCCTCACTGGGTGAAGACATTTCGAATCCCCTCGTTCCGTACCAGGTGGGGTTAATGTTGGGTTATCTTAGAGTAATTAAGGGCGCCTTCAGTGCCTTCATTCAGGTCCTTGAAAAGATTGTACATTGCGTGGGGCCAAGGACACAGCCCTGACGCCCACTGGAGACAGAGACGTCTCTTACAGACATCTTGTCCCAGCTGTTTAGTATTTGTGTCGGGGCCTGCTGTTCACGGACACCTGGAACCTTCCCTTGCTGGACAAGTCCTTGGTTTACGTCGCCTGAATTTATTCCCCCCAGCCAACGTTTGAAGCCGCCAGTCTGCCCCAAGGAAGCACACAGTTGCCCAAAGTCTCACACTGACAGGTGGGAGACTGGGATTTGACCCCGGAGTCTGGCTTTCAGCAGTACGCTCCCATTTGTTACCCGGCAGATACCGCGCTGACCGTTACACTCACGTGTTCTCTGAGGCACACGTGCGTTGGTCCTGTATTTTTATTCAGATAAGGAACTGCTCAAACCGCCCAGTCTCTGTGTCGAGAGCGGTGTTCCTCTTGTGCGTTGGGCAGCCAGCATGGGCACCGATTTATTTGAGGCCCCGCTTGTCACAGGATGCGGGGGCCAGCTGACGTGTGTGGAGTCAGGCCCTGTGTGTGCCCAGGCCGTGCTGTGATGCGTCTCACGGAAAGTGTGTCCTGCCAGGCTCATGCAGGTGGGGGCGTGCCCTGGTGACAGTGCTCCGTGATATTCCTTCCACCCCCGCCTTCACCCTCACTGCCTCCCCGGGGGGGGCAGAGGCGTCCCTGCCCCAGATCTGGGGTCGTCAGGGACAAGGGGCACGCGCTGGTCAGCTCGCCCTCCTACTTCCCACTTTGAATTAAAGAGTGCAGCAGGAAAAGGGGTGCGGGACCATTTTCATCTGGGCTGTCAGAGAAGGCGCCTGAAGGAAGCGGCTTCTCAGGCCTTGAGGATGAGTGGATGGTGTGTGTGGAGGACAAGGCGGAGAACATTCCACATACTGAAGAATCCCCGGGCAGAGCAGGATGGGGAGGTGTGCCTGCTGTGAACTGTGCCTTTGAGCTGGAGGGAAGCCAGGCCAGGAAGGTGGCCCCTGGAATATTCCGTGTAAGCAAACCACCTGAGGTAAGGAGCTCAGACTCAGCCCCGCCTTTGAAATGAGGGCCTTGCGTGCCCACGGGCCTGGGAGTCTGCATTCTGCCTGGAGAGGCTCGTGTGCTACTCTGGGGTGGGGTCTGACCCCACAGACAGCCAGGCCCACCAGGCTCAGAGCCCGGCTCGAGGCACCCTTTACATATAACCTTTAAAACCTTGGGTTCTCGGGGTGCCTGGGTGGGCTCAGTCGGTTAAGCGACCGACTTCGGCTCAGGTCATGATCTCACCATCCATGAGTTCAAGCCCTGCGTCGGGCTCTGTGCTGACCGCGTAGAGCCTAGAGCCTGCTTCAGATTGTGTGTCTCCCTCTCTCTGCCCCCCCCCCCGCCCCCCGTCTCTGTCTCTCAAAAATGAATAAATGTTGAAAAAAATAAATAGATAAAATGAAACATCAGTGCTCCATCGGCAGAGAGAGGTAGGTTAAGCACCTGCCTGTGTGCAGCGGGCATGTGCCCAATGAGAGAGGAAGAGTATTTCAGGGAGGGCCTGGAGGGGTCTGGAGAAGCCAGCCTGGGGCCAGCAAGAGGCCTGGAGGAGCGGGGGGGGGGGGGGGGGGGGGGGGGGGGGGGGGGGGGCGGGTGCATTCCTGCAACTCCCGGAAGTATGGCTCACGAAGGAACTTTCTAGAAGACAGCACAGTCCAGCTGGACGATCCATCCCTCATCCCATCCTCCTCCTCCCCATGCCCCATTGCCACGTCCCACGGGGGCTCCAGGACCGGCATGCCGGCTGCGGCTGACCTTGCGGGCTCATACCCCCAGCTCCCCCAGCTCGGAACAAAATCACTCAGCACAGCTTTACGCTGCAGGAGGCCGCTCTCCTTCCTTTTCATGGAGGCGGTGTGTCTGCCCCGCTCCACCGGACGCCCGCTTCTGACTCTGGAAAGTGTTTCTACAGCCACGCGGGTCTGGGGGGCAGTCCGGCCCCAGACAGTGAAGTGACCTGCTCGGCCACTGAAGGGGCTTCGTTTCACTGTCCCGGGCTCCCACCTTCCCCAGAGGCATAGATGGCCCAGTGACGAAGGGCTCGGGTTTGAAGAAGCCGTAGCTGCCAGCAGCCACCTTCGGAGAAGAATCCTGGACTTTCCCTCCAGGCCCCGGGCCTCCTGCCAAGGAGGAAGCTCTGTAGGATCGGCCCCTGACCCTCCGGGGAGGCTGGCTAATCTGGAACGGGAAACCCACCCGGACAAACAGAAAAACGGACCCCTGGGAGACCCAGCCGCACAGTGACAGGCTTGTTACTCCTGGCCGGGTTTTCATCACCCTGAGCCTGGCCAGGGGCCACTGTTTGCCTTTGAAGAGCGGAGGGACGGGACGTTTGCGCCTTGACCTTCCGGAGCCATGGGGTGGGGGCGGTTAGCCTCTCCCTGCTGGCCGTATTTTACAAACGCTACCGTCTCTCGTACTGTTCCATCTGCTTTCGCTTCCCAGGATAACAGGACTCTTGACTGAAGCGTCTGTCTGTTCAGTTTTTAGAAGGACGGTTTTTATTGACCTGGGAGTTTTATATACGAGCAAATGAGCCACGCTTCGAAATTTCGCTCTTACTGCTGTAATTTGTCATGCATCCCTGTCGGATTTTGACAGTCCTTGAGGTGTAGAGTTGCCAGATAAAGTATAGGATGCCCGGTTAAATTTAGACAAACTACAAAAGCTTTTTTTGTTTGGTTTTGTTTTGTTTTGTTTCTTTCTAGGCGAAGTCCCATGTAAGTTGAGACATACTTCGACCAAAAAGCGGGTAGGGTGTCTATCTGAAATGCCGTTTTCACGGGACATCCTGTATTTTTGTTTGCTAAATCTGGAAAGTTACTTGTATTCTAGAAAGATATCTCAGTGGTGTCAGGTTAGTCTAGGGCCTGAATGGGTTCAGGGGATGCCCCGGGGGGGGCCTTATGTGTCCCAGAGGGACGGGCTGGGTGGGGCCTAGGGGGGTGGTAGGAAGGCTGACCCTCTTACCCTTGGTTTATCCTCTCCTCACGTACCTGTGGGTCTGATTTCCACCAACACGTGTATTCCTAATGAGTACTAATTACTCATTTATATGTAAGGAAATGCTATAGAAGAGAATTAAAAAAAAAATTTAACATTTATTTTTGAGAGAGAGAGAGCGTGAGTGGGGGAGGGGCAGAGAGAGAGGGAGACACAGAATTGGAAGCAGGCTCCAGGCTCTGAGCTGTCAGCACAGAGCCCGACATGGGGCTCGAACTCACGAACTGTGAGATCATGACCTGAGCCAAAACCAAGAGCCAGATGCTTAACCTACTGAGCCACCCAGGCACCCCCTTGTTTTCTTTCTTTCCCTTTCTTTCTTTCTTTCTTTCTTTCTTTCTTTCTTTCTTTCTTTCTTTCTTTCTTTCTTTCTCTTTTTAACATTAATTCACTTTTAAGAGAGAGAGAGAGCAGAGAGAGAGAGAGAGAGAGAGAGAGAGACAAAGCATGAGCAGGGGAGGGGCAGAGAGAGGGGGAGACACCAAATCCAAAGCAGGCTCCAGGCTCTGAGCTGTCAGCACAGAGCCCGACGTGGGGCTCAAACCCACGGACCGTGAGATCATGACCTGAGCCGAAGTCGGCTGCTTAACTGAGCCACCCAGGCGCCCCCAGAAGAGATGTTTTAATAATTTAAGCAAACCCTGGAAGCAATTGTAGAAGAAAATGAGGAATTCGTGTAAAAGGAAAAGGAGGACGAGCGTGTGCCCCTGGAAACGTGTCGGAAGATGTGATACAGAGAGTGTGGCCGGGGCTCAGGAACCAGCAGATCTGGGTGGCTGAGGCTCAGACACACGCACGTGTGGAGATTATAAGGTGGGATGAAGGTGACCTTCCAGCTCAGGCAAAAGGGCAGAGCGAACTGGGGCCAGTATCTGGTCTCACTGCGTCCTTTCCACCAAAATAAACGTCCGAGACAGGGATGGGTCAGAGTACATCAAGTCAGAAAAGGGACCAGGTAGAACATACCTGGATGCTCTCCAGATTCCTTGAGAGAGGGCAAGGGCAGTTATCAAGCTGGCAGCAGTGAACTGAAAAGAAAAGGTCAGGGCACTTGCCTACCTTGAATTGAACTTGTGAGAATCAAAAGTATAGTTAAAACGGCAGACAGGATGGGAAAAGCATTTGCGACAAATAGCAGTCAACTGTGTTTCTTACCACATGAAGAGCTCATCCTGGAAGGATTTGAGGAATAAACCAGAGTTTCCAGTGGGCGGAGGAATCCACAGGCCACCTGGGGGGTGCTCTCCCAAGCCTTGGGCCCTGGCTTTGCACTTCAGGGTGTAAACAAACCTTCTGCCAATAAACCTTCTGGAGGGGGGTCATTTAACACATTTTCCAGATGAACCAGTTGACTCAGACTCCAGGTAACTGGCCCCGAGGGGCTCAGCTCCCGAGGGGTGGGTGGGCCGTGGCTCTCCCGGAAAGCCCCGGTGCCCTCGGTCTAGCCGACCCGTCTGAGGGTAGTCCAGATGAAGAAAGAGAAAGGCCTAATGAGCTATGAGAAATGGTCAACTTCGGTATTTAAGACCTGCACCAAAAACCACAGGCCAAGGCTACGGTTTACCTCCGGCATTGGCCAGAAAAAAATCCCAGAAAAATCACCAGTGTCAGCGTGCCACAGATGTTATGAAGCAGGCAGTTCTCTGTTTTGGGTGGAAGGGTAAAGCGATACAGACAAGAGTTTGACAAAATGTATCTAGATTCAAAAACAAGAATGCGCATGAAACCTTTGGTCCGGTGGTTCTGTTTTCAGGGATCCGATGCAAATAATCAGAAATGTGGACAGTTTTATGCACAGAGGTGTTTCTTGGATTGTTGTTTGATGCTGAGATTTGCAAGTGGCTGCAGGTGGTCACTAGAGTAGTTTGGAATCTGAAAACAGTATTTACCAAGGCTTTCAAATACCATCTTGTATGGGTGCCTGGGTGGCTTAGTTAAGTGTCCGACTTTGGCTCAGGTCGTGATCTCACTGTTTGTGGGTTCGAGTGCTGCGTTGGGCTCTGTGTTGATGGCTCAGAGCCTGGAGCCTGCTTCAGATTCTGTTTCCCTCTCTCTCTGCCTCTCCCCTGCTCATCCTCTCTCTCTCTCTCTCTCAAAAATAGACATTAAAAAAAATAAAATAGGGGCCCCTGGGTGGCTCAGTTGGTTGGATGTCTGACTTCAGCTCAGGTCATGATCTCACAGTTTGTGGGTTCGAGCCCCGCGTCGGGCTCTGTGCTGACAGCCCAGATTATGGAGCCTACTTCCGATTCTGTGTCTTTCTCTCTCTCTGCCCCTCCCCTGCTCACATTCTGTCTCTCGAAAAAATAAATAAATATCAAAAAAAAAAAAAAAAAAAAAGCATCTTGTAGTGTTAACTGGGGAGGGGAAGGCAGCGGAACCCCAAATCGTTGACCCCGTGTGATTTCCAGTGTCTGGCTGTGCACAGTAGTGGTGCGGGGTCCACAGGAGAGCTATCACTTACCCCACCTGCCGTCGTGGGATTCAGGTTCATTTTTATTTTCCATCTGCTCTGTGCTTCCCCAAAACGTACCTGCTTGTTTTACAATTTGGGAAAGAAAGAAAAAATATGTATCCCGATGGCAAAGAGCCGGCTGGATGGGGAAATGCCGGCTGAAATGGCAGACACTAGCGGAGGGGGAGGGGTGAACCCGGAAGGGGAGGCTTCGCTGCATTTGGGGGTCTGGGGTACCACCTCGTGCACTCACCCCAACAGCCCAGTTCCATCCTCAGCACCTCACTGGGGCTCCTGGTGGTGTCCTCTTGTCTCCAGACTTCGTGTCCTCCAGACCAGCCCATCTCTTCTTTTCTAATCAGAAACTTCTGTTTGTGCTTGCTTTTTTTCTTTCTCGCTTATTTATTTTAATGTTCGTTTATTTTTGAAAGAGACAGAGCACGAGCAGGGGAGGGGCAGAGAGAGAGGGAGACGCAGAATCCGAAGCAGGCTCCAGGCTCTGAGCTGTCAGCACAGAGCCCGACGCAGGGGTCGAACTCAGGAACCGTGAGATCATGACCTGAGCCGAAGTCAGACGCCCAACCCACTGAGCCACCCAGGCGCTCCAGAAACCCGTTCTTAACTAACCGTATGCTCACCAGTATGGAATGGATTAATGTCACTTGAAGGACTAAAGTCAGGTTGCACACCCGCCTAGGGGAGTGGTCCAGGGCTTGGAAGTGCTGATTGAGATGCTTCGTTGCCATGGGAGATTTCAGAAAGATAGGCTCAAATTCAGTAACATGTGTCCTTTGATTCTGAATCCGTTTTTTAGTGGGATCATTTGTAACCCCATGCAGTCCAGATGTCCCCTACACGTTCTCTGTAAGTAATTCAAACGTCACGCACAGACGTATCATGTTTGTGCATTTTGTCTTCTCTCTGGGAGAACAGATCGAAAACTGATAGGATCCATCCCCGGGTGAGAGGAGAGAGGCTCATTTGGATTTTTTTCTTTGTGCTTTTCTTTAGCATCCAGATTTTCATAGTTAGCAGGTATTACATCTTAAAAAAAAAAAAAAGAACGCCGTTTGTTTTGGAGGGAGAGAAGCAGTGAGAATATCCTCTTGCACCTTGGGGCTTTGATCCATTTTGCCCAGATTTTCTGGGGGAAGGGGTGATGGTGGCTGGGCCTCCCCAGGGAGTGAGCCGCGTCCTTCTGAGGGGTAGATGTCGGTGGGTTGAACCTTCTGGACTATCTCCCCAGTGCCCCCGAATCTGCCTCCCCAGCTCTAGAGAGTGGCCCCCAGCACTGCATTGACCACACCCACACGTGTATACGTGCGGGTCAGCGTGCACACGGCGGAGGGCATAGAGTATCGCCCATCCGTTTCTATGCTCCCAGGCTCTGGACAGTCAGCCACTTGCTGGGGGAACATTCGGGTGATAAAGCAACTTCCTCAAAATTAATGAGTTTCTTGGAGTTTCTTGGGCAGCTTGGTGGGAAGGCACTTGGGATCTAAAAGCCCCACTGCCTGGGTTCTAATCCCTGGGATGCCCCTTCCCAGCAGGGGTAGTAAGGTGGACATAACCTTCTGAGCCTCAGTGTTTTCATCTGTAAAGTGGGAGTCCTGCTGGCAGTGTAGGCTCTGTGCACAGTGGCTGGTGCGGGTGCCCAGGCACGTGGAACATTCCACCCGAGGCAGTCTGCGGTTCCTGTGCAGAGGTAGGGATGAGGTTGATGAATTTGGCTGTTATTTTTGCCAATATATTATTATTCTCAGAGCCGATGTGTTTTGCAGACAGAGTTCTAAAAGCTAATTACAGAGGTAATACATGGTGCATGGTCAAAATTTCTTAAATCTGGAAGAGAAATTTGACCTCTTTCCACCCCAGGTTAATTCCTGCTAGTATTTTGTTACAAGCGTGTAAATCTTAAAGGACCCGTTTTCTTTGCCCGTATTTTAATACGTCTTTCATTGGCTTGGTTCTAAGTCTCATGAAGACATTTTGCTAGAGTTGTGGAGCTGGTGGTAATATTGCTGTTGTAACTTTTGCCTAAGATTGTTGTCCTCATCTTGACATCTTAAAAAATGCCACCGAGCCCTCCCGCTTGGTAGAGGGGGGCCAATTATAAGGCAGACTCCGGATGTTTCCGTACCAGATAACAGACCGCCTGGGGCTTGATTACCAGTAATTGTTGCAGAAAATGCGTGTGCTCCCTGGAATGCTAATTATTTATATTCATTGCATAAATCCAGCGGTTGACAGTAATTCTTTTTGAGTTGCTCTTCAGGCAAAGCAGTTAAAGCCAGAAACAGAGAGTAACTTCTGTCCTGACTCCCTTGCTAAACAGAGTGGTACCTTCTCAAGATTAACTTCCTTATGTTATGTTACGTTACGTTAAAAATGTTTATTTATTTTTGAGAGAGAGGAGAGACAGTGCAAGCTGGGGAGGGAGGGAGACACAGAACCCAAAGCAGGCTCCTGGCTCCGAGCTGTCAGCACAGAACCCGACGCGGGGCTCGAACCCACGAACCACAAGATCATGACCTGAGCCGAAGTCGGACGCTTGACCGACTCAGCCACCCAGGTGCCCCATCCGGTGTACTTTAAACAACTGTCCTTGAGAACTAGAAAGGTAAAGAAATTGAAGAAACAGGAAGAAGGCAACGCGAGCGATGGTGGATGTGGATGAGTGTGAACTTTTGACTGAAGCCTTTGTGTTCCTATTTTCTGCAGGACCAGGTGGAGCAGACACCCCCCGTCAGCCCACGAGACCTGGCAGGACCTGGCTTCCCAGCGCAGCCTGACCGGCTCACCAATCACCAGGGTAAGAAACGACAAAATCATGGTGACCCAGATGCCCTACCTTCCGACTGTGACTTTGCCACGTGCTGGGGCTCTTTATGCCAAGAAATCGTTCCTACCCCTCATCTGAGAAGATTCTGGCCTTGGCTCTTCTCCCCTTTAAGGAAAACAAATTCAAAAACGGGGAGAAAATGCATGGCTGTCAGATCTTCATATACAGGTGCCCCCTGCTTTTGGAAAGTCCATTTTCCACTGCTTCGCTTTTGCGAAAGACCTACCTCCGTACTTGTCTTTGCTAACCGAAAGCGATCCTCCAAAGAGGATTTCCGCTTGGACAAAAAAGGACTCGGTGTTCCTTTTGCAGGGAGCCAGTATTGCGCGGGACAGTGGCCCCGCCATGCCCCTGTCCCTGAGCTCTACCCCGTGCTAAAGCATCCGGCCATCAGAGCCTTGAGCTGTGAGCCTCTCTGTGTCTTCCCTCCATTTATGTCGACCATCCGGAAGCAAGATGTGTCTTAAGCTATCGGAGAAGGCAGAGAGAGGTGATTTTTGGTGCTTGGAACGCTCACAGGGTTTGTCATATAAATTAACGGTAGCGAGGGGAAAGCTGTCTTTCTGTTCAGTGGGCAAAACTTCACAGTCAGTTCTACGGAGATTTATCTAAGGATGCAACTTAAGGGCAACTTGATGTTACCTATCCAGGGCTCCTCCATGGTGAAATCTTGTGGATTTTGGCATTCTTTTTTTCATGTTTATTTGCTTTTCAGAGAGAGTGTGTGCTCAAGTGGGGGAGGGGCAGAGAGCAAGGGAGACACAGAATCTGAGCTGTTAGCCCAGAGCCCGGAGTGGGATTGCAACCCACGAGCCGCGAAATCATGACCTGAGCCGAAGTTGGAGGGCTTAACCGACTGAGCCACCCAGGCGCCCTGATTTTGGCATTTTCATATTTGCACTTAGGCTGGTTTGGTGGGTCTGTGCTCTTGGTAATTCTCCACCTTTCTGTGATTTCTTCTGTTCCCCTTGTGTTAATTTCTGATGGGATCATCGTGGAAAAGAAAGGACAGGGGTTAAAAGCAAATTGGGTCTTAGGGATACATGCTTTGATATGGGGCGGGCAGCCCAAGAAGGGACCCAGTCTGGTTTGGGGGGAGGGACCAGGAAAAAGGCACATGACTCATGGTGTGGATTCCTACAGAAGTTAAGTCCAATAAATTGTAGGGTTTAGAGCTGGGAGGAATTAGAATAATCAGGTTTTTTAAATTGCTTAAGCAGAAAGAGGATGGAATGTTGCAAAAATAAAAGCTGGGAGCTTCATAGGAAGTCAAAGAGATGTTTCCTCAAGTGTTAGAAGATTCATAAAACAGTCAGGCTTTTCTGTGTCAGGCACACTTTCCTGGTCGTCTTTTAGAAAACTTGTAACGAGAAAGAGGAATATCGTTAATGTCGGCTTTGAAACTTTGGAAAATTTTGATTTATTACATTGCACTGCTTAGCAGTGGTCTCATTTAAGGTGAAATAATCTAAGTTTTGGTATTAATGTTCATACACAAGTCTATGTCCACGCTTTAGTCAAGAAAATTGACTCGATAGAAGGAAATTTACACAGAAGGAGCTTATTTATTTAGTTTTAAATTATTTATGTTGAGAGAGAGTGCATACGTGCGCAGAGGAGGGGCAGAGAGAGAGAATCCCAAGCAGGCTCCACACTGTTATTTGCAGAGCCAACACGGGACTCGGTCTCACAAACCGTGAGATCGTGACCTGGGCCAAAGTCAGATACTTAACTGACTGAGCCACCCAGGTGCCCCAGAACTTTTTTTTCCTTTTTAATGTTTCTCTGTTTATTTTGAGAGAGAGAGCAAGAGTGGGGGAGGGACAGAGAGAGAGGGAGACAGAGAGTCCCAAGGAGGCTCCGTGCTGTCAGCACTGAGCACGACGTGGGGCTCGATCCCACAAAAACGTGAGACCATGACCTGAGCCGAAGTCGAAACCGTGAGCGTCTGCTCAACCGACTAAGCCACCCAGGCGCCCCTTGAAAGAACTTTTTGAAGCTTAAAGCTTCTTTAAGGTTTGACGACATCCAAGGTATACTTTCAAGCATCCTGTAGATGTCACGCCTGCTCCGGTGGTGGCAGGGAGGGCTGCGCACCGAAGGCAGGGTGGGCTCCACGTGGAACAGAGCAGATCCCCTCTCCTGCTCCGGAGCTCCGCAGCCCATAGTTGAAGCTGAAGGTCTGATGCGTCCCCGCACCTGAAGCAGGGTCTCAGGGAATGAATGAACGCGTCTCCACCTGTGACATTGAACACCTTTCCCTCCACTCCTCAGTAATTCTGCACACAGAGCTTGTAAAACAGGACAGTCAGAAGGACTCAGCCTGGCTGCACCGCAGGACGGGTGATTCTCCATCTCCTACTGAGAAGTGAGCCACCCGAGTCAGCAGGTCGCGTTTCCATAGGCAGCGAAGTCTATCAAAGGCTTCGAGGGAAGCGTGTGTGTCACACTCAGGGCGGTGAATGACAGAAGAGTGTCACGAAGGACCGGACACCGTGACGCGCACGATGGGAAGAAATGACAGAAACAGGTGGGCGTGAGGAGCCCACGTGTTGGAAGTGAGCTGTTATGCCAACAGTTATTGGCATTTTAATATTTTACTGTTTACTTATTTTGGAGAGAGAGAGAGGGTGAGAGCTGGGGAGGGGCAGAAAGAGAGAGACACAGAATCCGAAGCAGGATCCAGGCCCCGAACTGACAACGCAGAGCCCGACAGGGGGCTCGAACTCACTAACCGTGAGATTGTGACCTGAGCTGAAGTCGGACGCTTAACCGACTGAGCCACCAGGCGCCCCAGATGGTGCTCAGAGAACTCAAAGGAAAGGGGAAGGTTATTCCACATCTAAAAGCATCTAGCAAGAATCTAGAAAACAGAGGACAAAGAGAAGATCTGCGGAGAAAATGCAGACTTCCCAGTGCGTGAACGATGGTTGGACTGACAACCGACCTGGGCACAGCCGGAAAATAACACAGAGTGTTTTCAGAGGGTCGAGGGAGAAATGGCTGTCTACCTGAAAGTGGATAGCGACATCTACTGAGAGCAAAATAAAGCTTTTTCGGGCAAACATTGAGCACATTTGTGACTGGCAATCTTCCCTGAAAGATTTATTGAAAGCTGTACTTCAGTAAGAAAAGGCCGGGAGTGTAGGGAACAGTAGTAAGGTTAAACTGAACGTTGGATGATAATTAGACCCTGGGAGCGCACACGCGCGTGCGCGTGTGCGTGTGTCTGTCTTGTGAGGTTTGTTCCGTGACTGATTCTGTCATCATAAGACCCCAGTTGGGGGAAGTAGAATGTAAAACGATTTGAGGCTACGTTAAGAAAAAGTATACTAAGTTACGTACGTATTTTAAAATCTTAGCTGCATCTAAAACACGGATTGTAACTAATGAAAGAATATGAGTAAAATCTGTACTCCTAACCTAGCAGAAGAAGATATAAGGGAATCCATATTTAATAAAAACAACCGACATCACCAGGAAAGGAGGAAAAACAGGATGTGAAGAATAAAAAGGATGTCAGACAGAAAATACTAAATAAGATTGTAGGAGGGGGTGCCTGGGTGGCGCAGTCGGTTAAGCGTCCGACTTCAGCCAGGTCACGATCTCGCAGTCCGTGAGTTCGAGCCCCGCGTCAGGCTCTGGGCTGATGGCTCGGAGCCTGGAGCCTGTTTCTGATGCTGTGTCTCCCTCTCTCTCTCTGCCCCTCCCCCGTTCATTCTCTGTTTCTCTCTGTCCCAAAAATAAAAAAAAAAAAAAAAAAAAAAAAAAAAAAAGATTGTAGGAGTAATTCCAAGGATATCTGTTAACAGTATTAACAAGCCCCGATTGGTAGAAATACATAGAACCCTGCATCCAACAGATAAACTCTTGATTCTTTTCTTTTTAAAACATTTTTTTTAATGTTTATTTATTTTTGAGAGAGAGCGCGTGAGCGGGAGAGGGCTAGAAAGAGGGAGACAGAGGATCTGAAGCAGGCTTCACACAGTGAGTGCAGAGCCCGTTGCGGGGCTCGAATTCATGAACTGTGAGATCATGACCTGAGTCGAAATCAAGAGGCGGCAGGTTAGGGGCGCCTGGGTGGCTCAGTTGGTTAAGCGTCTGACTTCAGCTCAGCTCATGACCTCATGGTTTGTGAATTCAAGCCCCACGTCAGGCTCTGTGCTATCAGTTCAGAGCCAGGAGTCTGTTTCGGATTCTGTGTCTCCCTCTCTCTCTCCCTTCCCCACTCATTCTTGGTCTCTCTCTGTCCTTAAAAAATGAATAAACATTAAAAGAAAAAAATTCTAAGAGTTGGCAGCTTAACCAGCTGAGCCATCTGGGTGCCCCCTCTTGATTATCTTCTAAAATCTGTGTAACTTTTTAAAAAATTGACCACATAGAGGCACCTGGGTGGCTCATTTGGTTAAACATCCCACTCTTATTCTCAGCTCAGGTCTTGACTTCAGGATTCTGAGTTCAAGCCCCATGCTGGGCTCCACGCTGGGCATGAAGCCTACTTAAAAAATTTTTTTTTCAGTTAACCACATATGGAAAACTGCACTAAAGTTTTTAAAGTTTTTAAAAAATATTTATTTTTGAGAGAGAGAGAGAGAGAGAGAGAGAGAGCGAGCCCATGAGAGGGAGGGGCAGAGAGAAAAGGAGACACAGAATCCAAAGCAGGCTCTAGGCTCTGATGAGCTGTGGGCACAGAGCCTAATGTGGGGCTCGAACTCACGAACCATGAGATCGTGGCCTGAGCCAAAGTTGGATGCTTTTAGGCGCCCCTAAAACACTAAATTTTAAGCGATCCATGTCATGCAAGCCACGTTCTTTGACCCAGTGTGATTAAATCAGAAGTCAACAGAAAAAGTTCCAAACAAAATGGGTAACATGCGTGGAAACTTTAAAACCCACTGTTACCCCACTCCTGGGTTACAGAGAAACTCACAATGAAAATACCGGTTAGTCGTTTAGAATTGAATGCAAAATGAGTGTACTTGCAGGTAGGAAGTTGTATGTTGCTGCTAAATTGTATTTGAGACTCCATTTCTAATCTTGGAAGAGAAACGGAAATTAAGAGCATCAGAGATGGACGGATAATGCTAAGGAATGTAGAGGGAGAAGTTACAAACATTAAGATCAGAAATTACGAGAATGGTGAAGAAAGTATCAACGGGTAGGGACCAAGCGAAATGTCAGCCTTTTGCAAAATCTGGCGAAACCGTGAACCTCTAGTAGAGTCCCTCAGGAGGGAGAAGGCACACAGGAAAACCACGCGAAGAGCGCGTCAGAGTTCAGACAAGAAAACCACGAACGACTTCATGCCTGTAAATGTGAAAATAGGGGCGAAATGGGTAAAGGGTCGCAGCAACAAAGGCAGAATTGCAACACCCAGTGCTGACACCGATGTAGGGCAACAGAAACTCTCATTGCTGGTGGGAATGCAAAATGGCGCAGCCGCTTTGGAGGGCAGTCTGTCGGTTTCTTGCAAAACTCAGCTTGCTCTTGCCGTACGACCCAGCAGTTGTGCACCTCGGTGTTTACCCAGAACAGCTGAAGATTCAGGTCCACGCAGAAGCTAACCCAGCGATGCATGTAGCTGCCTTATTCGTCATTGCCAAAGCTCAGAAGCAACCAAGACGTCCTCTGTTAGATGGATGAGTAAACGGGTGCGTCCAGACAGTGGAATATTCCTCAGCACTAAGAAGAGGTGAACTATCAAGCCATGGGAAGAAAGGGAGGAGGCTGGGCCGCACGGTACTGTGTAAAATGGATCCCGCCTGAAAAGGCGACATGCTGATAGGATTCCAATTCCGCGATATTCTGGAAAAGGAAAAACTACGGAGGCGGTAAAAAGACCAGTGGTTGCCCGGGATGGTGACGGAAAAATCTTCTCTGGGTGGAGCAGAGAAGATTTAGGGCAGTGACAGTACTGACGTTATAAAGACACATGATGTTACCAGGATGGGTATGGCTGTGCAGGTCCCCATATGGCATGCACACTACCAGGAGCGAACCCTAGGTCAGCCGTGGACTTCGGATGGTTATGGTGTATCAGCATAGGTTTATCCATGGTAAAAATGTACCATTTCAGTGAGTGATACTGGCCAGCGGGGAGGCTCTGCATGTGGGGGGGGGGGGCAGTAGGTTTATGGGAAATCTCCATACTCACCTCTGAATTTTGTCGTAAACCTAAAACTGCTCTAAACAAATAAAGTCTTTAAAAAAAAAAAATAACACCAAACTGACACCATTAGAAAAACTAACCTAGAGGTTACCTAAGAAAATCAAGAGTATTTCCCCTGCACCGCTTGCAGGGAATGTTCCGTGACGTGACCTAATGTATAGCTCTGTGAATAGCGTAGACAGCACTCAGAAGTTTTAGGTAGAGACATTGGAAGAAGTAAGAAAGAATAGTTGAAAGAGGAAAACAAAATGAAACAGTTTGACTCTTGGCAGAACACAAAATCTTAACAAAGAAATAACTCAGAAGAATGGAGTCAGTAATCAATGCCTCCCCCTTGAAAGGGCTCAGGGGTTTTGCAGATGAGTGTCACAAAACCTTCAAGGAGCAAATAATTGCCCTCTTTGTATGAGCTGTTGGAGAGGTAGTGCCCAGAGCCTCTCCCACTCATCTTACAGTGTTTTGTAGCTTTGCAGGAGACGGTCCAAGAAATCCAGATACAGGCATATTTCACGTTACCGTACAACCACAAGGTCCACGTAAAACATTAGTCAAATTCAGCATTCGGTCGGAAACATCGAACAAACGTTAGGACCAAGTTGGGTTTATTATGATTGTGCAAGGGTGCTTTACCATCGTTACATGATGAAGACTTTATAACACTTTCAGAGATTTAAGGGGAGAAGATGGGCATCTCACCAGTGACCACAAGAACATATACAATTCTCCACTCGTGCGATGCAAAAGAAACGATAAGAGAACAAAACTCTTACTGAACCAGTACTTTCAGAAACCTCCATAACTAGTTTCTAATAATATATTTGTCAAAAATGTACAGCATCCGTCATACATGCAGGAATAATATCAGAGTCGTGTCCATGAAAACCTGGAATCACACCCGAGTGCCTGTTGTCAGTGGGGTCTTAGCTAGTGCAACAGAATACTAAACAGACAGAAATGACACTGAAACGGAGCAATGAAATCCGTGCCTATTTGTAGATTACCCAGACAGAGAATCCGCACAGACTTACAAAGTTTTAAAATGCATGAGTTCTGGGGCGCCTGGGTGGCGCAGTCGGTTAAGCGTCTGACTTTGGCTCAGGTCATGATCTCACGGTTCTTGAATTCGAGCCCCATGTCAGGCTCTGTGCTGACAGCTCGGAGCCTGGATCCTGCTTTAGATTCTGTCTCTCTCTCTCATAAATAAGTAAAACATAAAAAAAAAAAAAAATGAATGAGTTCTTCAAGCGGGGAGATACAACGTGAGATCAACAGATAAAATGGCACAGTATCTTGTGCAACTATAGAAAACAATCAGGAGGCGTAATATAAAAAGAAATCCCACGGACAATAATAGCTAAAATCAGAAGGTATCTAGGAATTAGTTAATTCCTAGATTAATTCCTAGTTAATTCCTCGATTCCTTGACATTGTATGATGTTGCTGAAGCACATAAAAAAGACGTAAATAACTGGAGCCCTATCCCACACGATCACAAATCAGAAGACTTACCTCGCAGAGGTGTCACATTATCAAATTTACCTTTAAATTTAATGCAGATGTGACCAAGTTTTGCAGAGTTTTGGTATGACTTGACAGATAGCTTCTAAATTTCTTTTTATTTTGAAGATTTTATTTATTTTTAAGTGACCTCTATGCCCAACATGGGGCTTGAACCTACCGCCCTGAGATTATCAGTCACACGCTCCCCCGACTGAGCCAGCCGGTCTCCCTAGAGGGCTTCTAACTTTAATGTGGGCGGGTGGTAACAAGGCTTCATTAAGAGTCCTCACAATTAAGAAAGTGTGTGAATGATTCGTAGACGTAGAGACCCAACGACCAGAACAGACAATCCCGTAAAGAGACCTACCCATTTACGGAGATTCAGTGTAGCACAGAGATGTCACAGCCGATCAGGAGGACCCGTGGGCTGGGCGAGGGTGACTGGAGGATCCCTACCCCCATACTATCCTCAGTCATCAATTGCACGTCAATTAAACCACGGAAGGTGGAAAACAGCGGTTTTAAAAAACTTAAGAGTAGGGAGAATCTTCATGCCCTCAGGCTGAGAAAGAATTTCCTCTGTCCAGCTTAGCGCAACCGTAAAGGAAAAATGATGTTTGAGGGCATTGCAAACACGCATCTGTGTAGGGATAAAGCGGCATTTAAAACCCTCACCGACGTCAGCCTGGGGGGGAGAAAAATCATTGCGGTGCATTTAACGCGCGGAGTGTTAGTATCCTCAGCTTATTGCGAAAGCCCTGTAAATAGGAGAAACGGTCAACTGGGAAAACTGGCCAAAAAAGCGTGCGCAGGAGGGCACGCTGTGTCTGTGTCTGACTGCGGACACTCACGTCACACGGAACGTGGCAGTGACGGGCCTGGAGAGGGAGGGGGCCGAGGCTCGGGGTCTGTGATGGGAATGGAAGGGCACGCGCTTCTCGGTCAGGCGTGTCAGGAGGGAGCCGTCCAGCGCCCTCTGTAGGGAGCGGGCTCGGGGTCACAAGATGCAGGCCTATGGGAACCTGCCGCCGACCCTGCGGGGCATCTCCGAGCCTCCCCGGCCCCCCTCTGCGGTGGACGCCAGGGTCAGTGCTCAGTTCCCCGTAGCAAGATGCCCTGAGACCACATGACAGAAATTGACAGCCATCTGGTGCCTCCTTACTGTGCAGGGCGCCCTCGGATGCTCCGATTATGGGCCTTAGGTTTGTGCCATGTGTTGGATGTCGATTCGGCGGGTCGTTCGCAAGGGACCTGCTGTGCCAGACAAAAGATTCTCTGACTTTCCTTGACCGGCCCTTTCTCTGGCAGAAAGATTTAATGCTCTTGTTTGTGTTCGCTTGCTCCTCATGTAAGCAGCTCAGTTTGGGGTGACAGTTGCTACAAACCCCTCACACTCCGGGAAGGGAGGCATTTTCCTTTAAAAAGTTGGTGGCTTGGGGCGCCTGGGTGGCTCGGTCGGTTGAGCGTCCGTCCGACTTCGGCTCAGGTCATGATCTCACGGTTCGTGAGTTCGAACGCCGCGTCGGGCTCTGTGCCGACAGCTCGGAGCCTGGAGCCTGCTTCGGATGCTGTGTCTCCCTCTCTCTCTGCCCCTCCCCCGCTCATCTTCTGTCTCTCTGTCTCTCAAAAATGAATAAACGTTAAAAAAATAAATAAATAAAAAGTTGGTGGTTTGGTAACAGCTAGAATTGTGCTTGGCTGGTTTTTTAAAGATAACGCTTTTATGGCGGTCAAATACATAGGACAGAAAAACTGTTCCTTTTAACTTTTTAAGTGCACAGGTCTGGCATTCATTATTTTCACACTGTTGTGCCGTTATTAGCACTGTCCGTCTCAAAAACTTTATCACCCCACACGGAAACTCTGCATGCCTCAAGGCAGTAATTCTCCCCAGTTCTTGGTAACCTCTGTTCCGCTCTGTGTGTCTACGGTTTCTGGTTACCTCACGTAAGTGGAATCACAGGATATTTGTTCTTTGTGCCTGGCTTATTTCGTGTAGCACGGTCTTTGGTGTTCATCCTGGCGCATCAGTTTCATTCCTTTTATGGCTGAAGGCTGTTCCACAGAGCACACGCTTTATGTTGTTGGCCTGATCGTGAACATGTGCTGGGTTACGTACACCTGTAGCTGCAGCAAATAATACCTGCTGGGGTCCTGCTGTCCCTTCCTTTGGGTACAATTAATAATGTGGTCAGGCTTTTTCATTCTTTTTTTCTTTTTTTTTTTTATTTTGAGAGAGACTGAGACAGCGCAAGTGAGGGAGGAGCAGAGAGAAAGAGAGAGACTATTCCAAGCAGGCTCCGTGCTGTCAGCGCAGGGCCCGGGGTGGGGCTCGATCCCACAAACCGTGAGATCGTGAGCTGAGCCAAAATGAAGAGTCAGACGCTTAACTGACTGACCACCCAGGCACCCCTGGGTCAAGTATTTTCTTGACAATATTTTTGATAACGTGAGGTGTCCGAGGATTTTAGAAGTTTGGCTTTTTCTCATTTTATTTTATTTTTAATTTTTTTAAATGTTTATTGTTATACTTGAGAGAGAGAGAAACAGAGCACCAGCAGGGGAGGGGCAGAGAGAGAGGGAGACACAGAATCCGAAGCAGGCTCCAGGCTCTGAGCTGTCAGCAGAGCCCGATGCGGGGCTTGAACCCACGGACTGTGAGATCATGGCCTGAGCTGAAGTCGGACGCTTAACTGACTGAGCCACCCAGGCGCCCTGGCTTTTTCTCATTTTAAACAAGTTGTTTCTGACGGCTGTCGCTGCTCCCTGCAGACGCTGAACTGAGCGACCACTCTCACCAGAGCACAGCTGAGCAAAGGTGGCCCAAAGAGCTGGGAGATGTTTTGGGTCCGCTTGTGGAGGGCGCTACAGTTGCCTGTGTGTTCGTTTTCAGACCGCGGTCCATTTGGAGACGGGGATATGTGTGCATCATGGTGAAGCCTCTGAAGATGTATTTAAACCATTGCCCATGGCCCCTGGAGTCCTACATCAAGGGACCCAGCGGCTCCCGTGGAGACCCCAGACCCCAGCCCTCGGCTCCTGAAACGGAGCAGTGCCTTTCCGCCCCGGCCTTTCGCACTCCTGTCCAACCTGTCACGGCTTCTGGCTGTAGCTTCTCTTGGTTGTCCGTAAGCCAGAAGGATGGTTGTTAGCACGCAGTTTCAACGTGCAGAGCTCTGTGGGGGGGCCTGGCTTCCTTTCCCGTAACCGTGTATGTACGGAGAGCAGATGTGTCGTGGGCGTATTTCAGGACCTTCCGTATCTCGTTGGATAATCGGTTTTGCCGAGTGGAAGAGACCAGAATTAGAGAAGATTGTCAGTAGAGAAGGTGAAGTAGGTCGAGAAAGATTGTTGTGTTTTGTTTCCTCCCCTGCGGGGAGCCACGGCAAATGTCACAGATGTTGGGGGCGGCCAGGCTTTGGACCAGTTATTCCCTGTGTCTGGTTTCTTCCAGGGGATCAGGGGAGGGCCCTGAGACCGTGGGCGAGTTAGTAACCACTTTGCGGTTGAGATTCTTCAATAGCAAATACCCATCTCACATCATTACTGTGAAATACGTCTGATAGGACAGTGATAACTTGGAGTCTCACGCTTGTCCCCACGTGTCTTTGGAGTTTTCACTGTCATCGGAGCCACATAGGGGAAACTGAGCCGGAGATGTTTGGTAACTTGCCCAGAAGTGACAGAGAAGTCACACACTGGTAAAATCGGAATCAAAGCCAAGTCCGTGCAGCTTTACGCTTGGAGGTAATTTAGGGGAAACATGGAGCATGTGCCTGTACATATAAGCTGTCCTGCAAGCATTACTTTATATACCATATTTACCCCTTTCTCCCGAGATCGTGCGTTTCTTGCCGGTAGGAACCATGTCTGACTGATCCTGAAGGTTCTGCGATAGTGCCTTGTATTGAATAGTTAATGTTTAAAGAATGCCTGAACTCACATGCCATAGATGCATGTGGCTTCCAGAAAGGTCCTGCGTTCCTGCCCCTTCCCGCCACATGGGAAGTCCTGGTAATTCCAGGCACCTGAGATGAGAAGAAGTTAACGAAGACCTTCCCTTCGTGTGGTGCCATTTAGGAGGTGACAGGAGAGCTTGGGTTGGGATGACAAAGGACGAAATCAGAAAGTCAGCTGAGAAGACCGTGTGGCTCCTGCTGGCCATAGCTTTTGGACCAAGCTCGAGTCGTTCATTGGATGCCCTCTTACCTACTTCACCTTTTATTAGGGCTGAGATGCCAAAAGGCGAGGAGGAAAATCCTCCCTAATCCTTCTCCCACAAAATGACATCTTTCCGCCTTTTGGAATACATTCGGGCCACGTCTAATAATTGCGTTTGCCCACGTGATTAATGCTGCTTCTGCAGGATCCGTCTAAATAAATGACTGTAGTGCTTACGGTCCTTCAGACAGGTCATGATTTCTTGCCTCTACCCTCTGTGTCTTAACATGTTTAGGTGACCTTTCTGTTGTAAAAACAGGTTCTTAATCTGTTAACCAGTGAATCGACCTAACTGTGCTATGCGGTGGGCACTGTTGTTAACCCATATTTACAGGGGAGGAAACCAAGGCTCAGAGGCCAGAAAAGCCACCCAGATCACCCCCAAATGGCTGGCGGAGCCCGTGTGTCCCCGCATGTGGGCTGCAGCATTGGTGTCTCCCACCCCCGGGCCGCCCTCCGTCCTTCACAGTCCGCTCATGCCTTCCTGACCTTATGACCCCCTTAGATTTTTCAGTGGGTCAACCTGAGATGATAGCGGTGGGGACCGAATCCCCCTGGTCTCGGAAGCATCCAAATCGGTTGGACCCCTGCCGCCGCCTCCCCTGTCCTGAACCTGTGCTCACTTCATCCTTTGCGCTTGGAACAGTCCAGGTGTTCACGAGGAGCACAGAACAAAGAGGCACTGAGGTGCCCGCTGGCCCCGCCTTTCCCAGCGGCAGGTGAGCCCAGACTCGACCTCCCCTTCCCAGTTCCCGTGTGGAACCGACACGCTCACGTTTCACGTTGCCTTAGCTGTCAGGATGCTCGCCGCTCGAGAGCGGGCTTCATCCCTGAAGTCCTTGTGTTCTCCTCGCCTTCGCTTTTCTTCCTCGAGCTCCTTACCTTTCCTGTTTCTCATGTTCATTCAACAAAAATCTGTTACCTGTCCAGGCCACGTCAGGAGCAGGGGACGCAGCGGTGAGCAGTGAGTTTTTAATTTATCACTCATAGAACACATGGATCTTTTTGTCCAAGGAAGCGTAAATCCCATTTTTGGAAGCGGTGGGTCCAACTTAGATATAGTTCATTATTAAGATCAGTGATGAAAGAGTATCTTTAGATCTCCCTTAGGTAGAGAACTAGAATACGCTCTCTCCTAACGCCTTTTCCACTATATTACGCTTTACTTAAATTAACTTATTTAAAAAAAAAAAATTAAAGGGAGAGGGGCAGCGGGAGAGGGGGAGAGACTCTATTTTTATCTCCCTTAGGTAGAGAACTAGAATACGCTCTCTCCTAAAGTCTGACATACCCTTTTCCACTATATTACACTTTACTTAAATTAACTTATTTAAAAAAAAAAAAATTAAAGGGAGAGGGGCAGCGGGAAAGGGGGAGAGAATCTATTTTTTTTTAATGTCTAAAAAAATTTTTTTTAAATGTTTATTTATTTTTGAGAGAGAGAAACAGAGTGTGAGCGGGGAGGGGCAGAGAGAGAGGGAGACACAGAATCCGAAGCAGGTTCCAGGCTTTGAGCTGTCAGCACAGAGCCTGATGTGGGGCTCAAACTCCCAAACCGTGAGCTCAGGACCTGAGCCGTAGATGGATGCTTAAGTGACTGAGCCACCCAGGCGCCCCTTTAATGTTTGTTTTTGAGAGAGAGAGAGAGAGAGAGAGAGAGAGAGAGAGAGCACACATGGGGTAAGGGCAGGGACAGAGGGCAACAGAGGATCCCAGACTGGCTCTGCACTGACAGCAGTGAGCCCGATGAGGGGCTCAAACTCATGAACTGTGAGATCATGACCTGAGCCAAAGTCGCACGCTTAACTGACTGAGCCACACCCAGGAGCCCCTTGGAAGAGAGAGAGAATTCCAAGTAGGTGCCACACTCCTCGAGGAGCCCAGTGTGGGGCTCGATCCCGTGACCCTGGGATCACGACCTGAGCTGAAATCCAGAGCCACATGCTCAACCAACTGAGCCACCCAGGGGCCCCTAAATTAAGTTTTTAGTTTTTAAAACCTCAGTTAGCCAGCCCTTCCAAGTGAACATTTTTTGGAATGAGTTATTTTTCTTAGAGAATTTTAAACGCTATCCCCAAAGGAAGCTCTCAGGCTGGAGATTTCCAGCAAGGAAAAGTGAGCCCATCCTGTCCCTCGGGACAGAACGTACTGCTGCCTTCAGAAGTCATTGAACAAGGTTGCCGGTTTCACTTTCGTTGACACGGCTAATATTATATGCCCTCCTGCCAGGTGCCCCCGTCTCTGGGTCGGCTTTCCAGACTCCCAGTTCTCCCCTGCGGGCGGGCACTGTCCACACAACGTCCGGTTAATCCTCTCTGGGGTCCTGCCACGCGCTGACGGACGCCTGAGTGGGTTAAATAGTTGAGCGCTGGCGGTGTAGCCGGGAACCCGCCCAGTGGCCCCCACAGAACGTGCCAGGGAGCGGTAACTGACACCCGCCAGGCCTGCATTTAGTTCTGGACCAAGAGAGACTTTAATAATAGTCCTGACCTTTCCTGGGGGTGGGTGCAGGGACTGGAGGAGGTGGGGGGCACGGGCCGTTGCTCCTTCCATCCTGTGGCTGTATTTCGAATGCATGAAGAACAGTCCCAACCGGCCTGCGGCCTCCTTGGGTGTCAGATGGCTAAAGGCACCGTTGCCCGGGGGGTGCTTCCCACGCAGGGGCTCCGTGTCTCGAGCCCCAGCTGCTGACGCCGAGCCAGCCAGCCAGAGTCTGCATCGGGCAGAATGGTTTTTACCCACCTCGGAGCACATGGGGAACGCTGGGTGACACTGGCTCCCTTACACGTCCCACTGATTGTGCCCCTGCCCACTCTCTGTGTGGCTGCCACTGGTTCTTTGGTTTGGTTTTGGTTTTGTTTTTGTTCTTGTTTTATCTTAAAACAGTCTGGGAAGATGATTCTGTGCCTCGGACACTTGGGTCTTTCGGTTGCTACGGGCAATTAGATCAGTTGTTGCCCTCAGATCTTCTCGTGTGTGTGTGTGTGTGTGTGTGTGTGTGTGTGTGTGTGTGTGTATGTTTTCCTCCTGAAAACTGATCGTACCTGGTTTCGTTTCATACTTGGTCAAGTAGGTGTCTGTCTTTCCAATTTATTTCTAGGCTCCTTGAGACCAAGGGTCATGTTTTCGTTTTTTAATCTTTGGGGGGGGGGAGGAGAAAAAAACCCAAAGAGGATGTTGGATTTTTTAGCCTCACCGGGGTAGGAACTGAGGCTCCACGAATAGCTGTGTGACTTTGCGGTGGGTTTTGTAACCCAGCTGAGCCTTGGTTTTCTCATCTGTGAAATGGGCTTGATAGTCTGCGGCTCGTGGGTATGGTACAGGGTTTATGAATAATCCCAGTGAATGTTCGCGTTCTGGCCCCCCGCTGCCTGCACACTCTCTCTCTCTCCGAATTACTCTTTAACCAGCACGCAGGGCATTGGACACAGCAGACAAGGAGTGTTTGTTCAAGGGAATACTGCATCCCGCCTTGTCCGGGGCCCGGTGCCTGCTCCTTGGAGATGTGAGCAGGGAGCCCCTGACTTGAGAAATGTACCCTTCTTGTTCCATCTGGAAATGGAGCCCCTTCCTAGTGCAGAGCCCGCTTCCCACCAAGCCTTGCTCCTCATGTTCCAGTGTCTCCGTGGGCCACACTGCGGGGGAACGGGGGTGGAGGGGGGGAGCAAGGTGTGATGTACGGAGCAGCATCTTCTCCTGAGAGGTTCAGCGGCACCCACAGTCGAGCGGGGAAGCCTGAGGCTCTGGGGTGAAGGAAGAGTGTGCTTTCAAAGGGAGAGACATTGTTCAGAGCGGGATGCCCCACGCACTTCCTGGATGGGGGCAGAATTTGCATCTTTCCCTTGGCCCTGTGATCTCAGGGATGAGTCCTTAGGCCCCACGCCCTCAGGGAGGCCCACAGGGGTCCGGGTCTGGCCTGCTGGGTAAGCTTCCCGCAGAGTCCCCCTTCCGGATACGCCTCAGTCCTCCTTGGAAGCAGCCCATCTGGCCTGTATCCACCTGGCGGCTTGTGTGTAACCTGCCTGGTGGGCCTTTTTCCAAGGAGGGGAAGGGTTGGAGGCTCAGTAGCCCCCAGGGAGTTTGGGAACGCTGCCTGGCTGACTTTCTAGAAAATTCTACAGCTTGATTTATGGAGGCTGGGGACTCCAGTGTTTTAGGTATTTAACTAAAATTTACTGAGCACCTATTGTGTGCCAGGTAAGAAATTAGATGAATGAATACATAAATACGTATGGAGAGCGTAAAAACCAAGCCCACAGCCTCCCACTATGCTCCTTCCTCCACTGTTCTTGGCCCTGAAACCTGGGTCCAGAGGGACCTTGTCCGGGGGCATTAATCAGAAGGCACCGCTTAATTTCCCTTAATGGAGAAATCATTATCATAAGAATAGTAAGTCCTCAGGACCTCCATGCATTCCCTGCCGAGACTCCAAAGAATTGGATTCAGATGCCTCCAGGTGAGCCCCAGGGAGCTGTTAGCTGGAACAGAAACCACCCAGGTGCTCCTGGGAGGACACATGTGGATAATGAGACCCTGCCTGCCACCTCTGGAATGGCCCTCTTTCTGGTTAAACCCTGTTTCCTTCCACATCCTGGAAAGCCAGCTCCTGTCTCCTGGGCGTTGCAGTTCTGGGAGTTGTGCCATTTCTTGGAATCGCCTGGTACGTTCTCCTGGAATGACTTTCCCCATCCTGACGCCTTGGAAGTCAGGCTCTTCTTAGAGCCGAATGCCCTCTAGTTGACTGTCTTGCCTGTACACAGAGATCTGGTTTTAAAACCCTTCTCTTCCGCCAAGAGTGGGCATAAAGGTCGTAGGAGAGTGGCCTCTGGGACACTTTCCTGGTTTGGCCACTGCCTCCACTGAGGCAAGGTCGTCTGTCTGGGGACACACACCGCACCTTGTACTGCTGTTACCGCCCCCTGCCTGTCGCTACGCTCTCTCGCAAGATGCTGAGGGGTTCCTTCCCTCCCCTCGGTTGATGGGAGCCCCTTTCTGCCAGGATCTCGGCTTGCTTCCTTCGCGATGTCTCCACCCTCGAGCCGGTGGATGCAATTATTTTTCCAGAGGCAGGAAAAAGTTTCATCTCCGTCCTCGCGACTTTAGGGTTCTCGCGGTCACCCTTTGCCGAAGCCGGCGGAAGGGACTTGATCCTCAGGTGGCGGGGACTCGTGTCTGTTTCGCCGACATCTGTATTCCCAGGGCCTGGAACGATGTCACTTGTGTATCAGGTATTCAGTCAGTACTTGACGGAGGAAGGAAGATATTGGCCACACGAATGGATTTTACGCTTATGGAGTTAGATTCACACAAACAGAGTGTTAGTGGTGAATGAGATAATAAAGACTCCCCACTGTCTGATTGGCCTTTAACACTTTGCCTTGCCAAGAGGACAGTGCTCTCGGCGAGTGATGGACTTTGGCCTGGATTTTCCCTCTTCAGCTCCAGTGTGCTCGCACTCATATTTTTAGGATTGATGGAAAGTGAGAACCTTCCAGAGTGACCAGCTGTTTGCACAGGTCTTGCGCTCGGCTTGTGGCTGCTTTATGATGTCACAGAAGAAGTAAGGGTCCGTGCCAGAGAAGAAACACAGTAAATCACTAAGGAGAAAGACGCAGTTAATTTTTGCTTTTTTTTTTTTTGAGTGATGTTTTGTGGGCATGTTTCTGCCCTTCTCTCCCAACTAATTGTCTTCTATTAAGTACAAATAGAGACGGTACCCCTGAGTCTGTACTTCTTTTTTTTCCCTCTAATGTGTAGCTGAGGTCCTTCCCAGAGAGGAAAATTCTTTTCCCGTGTCGTATTTGCTTCACGGTGCTGAACACAACCGCCTTCGCAGACCCGAGAGAAGCTTCGGTGCCATCTAGATGCTCCCTTGCAACAACACGCGACAACACGGCAGGACACAGTCCAAGAAAGAAGGAAAATTTCCACTCTCGCTGGGTCGTGTTCACCCAGCATCAGATTCCAGCTCTTGAATTTCAATGAGTGGAATCCCTGAGGGAAGTGAGGGGCTTTCCTTTTTAGGGGAGGCGGGGTGGGGGGATAGAATTATTTGACCGTTCTCTAAAACACACAGATTAAACAAATGAATCTCACTGGAATCAAAGTCCAGTGATAGCGGTTAATCATTATCTTCACTTTTTTTTTTTTTTTTTTTTGCTCGTTTTGCTTTGGTCGTAGTGCTGTCTGGCCACCGGAATATCTGCATTTCATTCTAGGATCTGCCCTGGACTTTGTGACGTACCCTTCCCTCTGAGTATTGCAGTGCTCTGGGCTGTCACATGGCCCCAGAGGGAAGAAGGAGGAATTTGTTGGGACGCCTGGGTGGCGCAGTCGGTTAAGCGTCCCACTCTTGTTCAGGTCGTGATCGCACAGTTCATGGGTTCGAGCTCTGCATCAGGCTCTGTGCTGACAGTGCAGAGCCTGCTTGGGATTTTCTCCCTGCCCCTCCCCTGCTTGTGTGCTGTCTCTGTCTCTTGTCTCTCTCTCTCTCAAAATAAAAAAACTTAAAACTAAAAAAAAAAAAAAAAAGGAGGAGGAATTTGTCAGGATGGGGAGACAGAGCCCAGCCTCCCTCCCTGAAAGTCACTGCTGGCACCATTCTGGGCCACTTGTAGGCCTGGCCACACTCCGGGGACACATGGGAAGTGGGCACAGCTGTGAGTGATCATGGGCTTACCCTGTTTCTTACAGGTTCTGTCCATTCAGCCGCCACTTAGGGTTGGGCATCGCCCAGGCCATCATACGATGGACACCTTACCATAAGATGAATATTGGCGGGTCGGGACAGCTACCTGCCGCGTGGTCCCCAGGACTGGAGTGGGCGAAGCATATGTATCTGTACCAAAAGCCAATGTTTGTTAGGAAGTGGGATCCGTGTTCAAGAGCAACTTCTGAAATGAGCGGCCTGGTCCTGGACCTTCCCAAACCAGTCTTCCTGGGGCTGCCTGATGAGTCACCCGAGAAGCCAGCCCCAGGGTCCCCGCGTCCCCCCCCCCCCCCCCCCCCCCCCCCCCCCCCCCCCCCCCCCCCCCCCCCCCCCCCCCCCCCCGCCTCTGGGGCCTGGGGATTTCCCGAATCTTGTTTTGCCTCGTGGCTAGGTCCTGACACCCATCTCTTAGATGGAATAGCTCTCTTCCAGACGTGACGCTTGACTTCTCTGCCTGGCTAAACCCCTGTCCCCACTGGTCACCGTGGGCCACATTCCGCATTGGCCCCCAGGAGCCTGCCCCTGTGCTGGCCAGCAGGGGTGACGTGTGCATCATTTCTTCGGCCCTGGTAGTGGAGGAAGCTGCCTGTGAGTGGGGATGGCGGCGCGGGGGGGAGGGTGGCTTTGGCCCGAGCACCTTCGGGAGCGTGACCATCAGGGAAGGCTGGCCTGGCCGAAGGCACCATTGTCCGAACAAGCACCCTGACCTTTCTGAAAGAAAACAGATTGGACTTCTCATGCGGGCTTTTTCGCCAGCAGCCGTGGGACCTTGACCTCACTGAGCATGAGGGTATTTGTCTCACTCTGAAATCGGCATTATTGTCCCTGTTATTTTGAGGATTAGTCATCAGCGATGTGAAGTGTAGGGGCACATGATACGTACTTGGTAACTGCAGTCACGGGTGGTTATCACCACTGCGTGTGGACACCCAGGTCAGAGGTCAGGCTCCCGGTGAGGCCACCAGGTCACCGTGTGGCACATTGGATTTCCACTCCTTTGGGTCTCACTTTGCTGAACCATGCAGGATGATTCACCGGGAAGCCACACCTCGAATACTAGGAGGGAAAGGGAACCGAGTCTGCACTGAGACAGGCTGAATGTGCAAATAGCAAATACCAACCTGCATCGTGTATTTCCAGTGTTTTCCTTCGAGCTTTTTTTTAAGTTTGTTTATTTTGTTAAAAAAATTTTTTTTTAATGTTGGCTTATTTTTGACAGAGCATGAGCGGGGGAGGGGCAGAGAGAGAGGGAGGGAGACACAGAATCCGAAGCAGGCTCCAGGCTCCGAGCTGTCAGCACAGAGCCCGACATAGGACTTGAACCCACAGACTGTGAGATCATGACCTGAGCCAAAGTCGGTCACTCAACCCATTGAGCCACCCAGGCGCCCCTATTTATTTATTTTGAAAGAGAGCATAAGAAGGGGAGGGGCAGAGAGAGAATCCCAAGAATGTTCCGTGCTGTCAGTGCAGAGCCCAACATGGGGCTCGAACTCATGAACTGTGAGATCACGACCTGAGCTGAAATCAAGAGTCTGGACACTCAACCAACTGAGCCACCCAGGCGCCCCTGCCTTCCAAGTTTTGAAAGAGCCCACGAACTTGAACACGTTTGCCTCCTAGACTGTCTTTTGAGTACTTCCTCGCTGGCTGTGTGTGCAGGCAGGACAGGGGCTGATAAATCTGGGAGTCACTCAGTCGCTGACTGGTTGTCAAGGCAGTTTCTGGTGTCAGGGTTTTGGAATTGTGGGAATCCTCCCTCTTTCCATCCGGGACATAGGATTTCACCAGCTCCTTCCTGAAATACTGATTTTCCTCCATCCATTGTTAACCTGGCTACATGCAGGGAAGGGGAGGGTGAGGGCATCTGGGCAGCCCTGGGCGGGTCAGCATCCTGGGAACCTTGGACGGTGTCTCCCCTTGAGTTGGGACCAAAAGGAACCTGAATGCGTCAGACCAGGGTGGAGATGGGACCGGGGCTCCCTGCCAGTCAGGCAGCACAGGTAAAGCACTTCTCTAGACAGAATGTGTGTATCTACACACAGCTTTAAGGAAAACAGGTTACATTTTCATGAAAGCAGGGAATCAGTGATCTACGTGGGTTTTCTTGTCTGTGGAGCTATCTGCTGGGGCCCTGCATCTGTGACTTGCTCTGGGAAGCTCTGGGAGGGCTCAGGATGCAGTTCTAAATTAGCAGAAGAGAGCGCCAGAGCTTCTCACGGAAGGAGAGAAGTGACCAAATAGCCAGCAGCCTCCCTGAGGGTACAGTCCTGCATTTGGAGTAGGGGAAAGAAAGGCACCCCAAGACAAGTAGAGAAGGTGTCACCTGTAAATGAAAAGGAACACGTTGGTTCAGCCTCAGCACATGGAGAGGACTGTTTTCAATTTCAACCTTGTCCGAGCGGATCGGACCCAGCCTCGTGTCACTGGATGCCCCTGAACGTGCTCTGGGGCTGGCAGTGGCATTGTGGGCTTGGGAGGCCACGTATATCCGCTGAGTGCTGCCCAGAACCCAGCAGCAGGAAGTGTAGGAGGTGCACATGCGGAGTTGAAGTGAAACACACCCACACACATTTTTCCTGCTGGTGAATTAATCAGCTTGTTGATAGGTATTTTTTCAGTTTATTGGCACTGACAGTGGCGGTTGTCGTCGTCTATGGGAGGTGGGTGGAGAGGAGAGTACCATTTCCCACAAAGGCTGGAAAGCGAAGTTTCTCTTGTACGTGCTGAAAGGTCAGGAGATGTGAGTGTGTGGCTGAAGCTATATATATGTAGTTCTGTGTATATGCTGGACGTAATTCTAGGGTTTTTATTTCCTGCTTCAAATCCCACCGGTAGTAACCACCGAAATAAAGCATTGATTCAATTTTTTTTAAACGACACGATTTAGAAATGGCCTTTATATTTGTATTTGGAGATATGTTTAGGTGACCTGCTTTTAGGGTTTCTGAATACCTGTAACTATCACGAATATGAACAGAGGTATACTCTAACAGTGTAATACCTGATTTTCTTATTCTTACTTATGTCCAACTGTACCTATTAAAAATTAAGCACTTGTGGGGCATTTGGGAGGCTCAGTCAGTTAAGCATCTGACTCTTGATTTCGGCTCAGGTCCTGATCTCACGGTTTGTGGGATCGAGCCCTGCATCCGGCTCTGCGCTGACAACCCAGAGCCTGCTTGGGATTCTCTCTCTCCTTCTCTCCGCCCCTCCCCCACTCGTGCTCTTTCTCTCTCAAAGAAACGTTTCTAGAAAGAATTAAATACCTGTGAGTGGAATCTGTGAGGATAGAGCTTCTTTGGTGTGCCAAAGGCATTTCGGTAGAATGCCGACTTCAGTAGAATTAAAACCTGCACAAGGTTTTAATTGCTCAGAGGTCAACAAAAACGGCTTGCCCAGTGAACATGGCTTAGGTTTAAAACGCCTTCGCAGGCTCAACCTTTAGTTCCTGTCCAGATAGAAGCGTGTAAGAACTTTGGCCTTTACGTGTGTGTTCGGGACTTTTCAGCTACAGCACTGAGAAGAAATCTTCCCTTACCTCTGCTCTGACTCGGCACTTTCCAGAAGGGTGGGTTCCCCCCCCCCCCCCCCCCCCCGGCAAGCAATTCTCTGACACCAGCTGCATGTGTCCATACTGGGTTCAGTCATTTACTAGAGCGTCCACCGGACTCAGGCAAACGGCTTACTAATCAGGTTACTAGTTTGTTATAAAGGATACAGCTCAGGTACAGTCTGTTGGAAGAGGTGCGTAGAGCAAGGTATGGGGAAGGGGTTCGGGGCTCCCGTGCTGGGCATGCTACCCCCCAGGCTCCTCCATATGTGCACCAACCTGGGAGCCCTCCAAAACCTGTGGGGTTGGGAGTTTTGATAGGGGTGCTTCACCACATAGGCACAATTGATTACATCATTGGCCGCCGGTGATGAGCTCAGCGCCCAGCCCCTATGTCCTCCCCCCCTCCCCACCCCCCCGAGGGCACAGAACGGGACTGGACCCTTCCAAACCTATAGCCCTGTGATGATCATGATCGGCTCCCTTGGCAGCCAGCCCCCAGCCCGTGGTTACCTGGTGGCTTTCCAAAAAGCACCTCATTAACATAAACTCAGGTGTGGTTGAAAGGGGTTTGTCATGAGTAACAAAAGGTGACATTTTATAAAAGAGGATCCTTTCACCTTTATGAAAGCCCTGGGGCTGTCTCAGGAACCACGACAATGACAACAACAACAACAATAACAACAAAGACCAGACATCAGAACAAAAGATGCCCCCATTGCTTTTATGGTTTAGAAAATTATAGGGGCGCCTGGGTGGCGCAGTCGGTTAAGCGTCCGACTTCAGCCAGGTCACGATCTCGCGGTCCGTGAGTTCGAGCCCCGCGTCGGGCTCTGGGCTGATGGCTCAGAGCCTGGAGCCTGTTTCCGATTCTGTGTCTCCCTCTCTCTCTGCCCCTCCCCCGTTCATGCTCTGTCTCTCTCTGTCCCAAAAATAAATCAACGTTGGAAAAAAAAATTAAAAAAAAAATTATAAGGATCTCAGGAGCCCAGTGCCAGGATCCCTAAGGCAGGCCAAGATCTCTGTTTCCTCTTCTGTCACAGCCTCACCCATTGATTTTCTTTTTCTTCCTTTTACTTAAAATCACCTATCACTCTTTAGGGAATTTAGCATCTTAAGCAAGCCTGCCCCGCCCTGCCTTACTTACCAGCCCACCTTCTAGACAAAGACGGGAGGAAACAGACAGACATTGCATGTTAACAGGTGCTCACGTGGGTCCGGGAAGAATGGACAGTATACACGTGTATCTTGAAAACCCCTGCACGTAGCGTTTCTTTAAGGTGCCAGTGAATGCAGTGAATCGGATTCAATGAATGTCCTGTTTCCTAGCCAGTGAAGGAGGCCACTAGATGGCGCTGTGGACCCAGCAGGGCGTACAGGGAGGGAGGCTCCTGGGGCTAGAAAGCCGGGCCTCGCCTGTAGCTGGCGCTCTCCTCTGTGCCCACAGTCAGCTGGTGAGCGCCTGGCCGCCTCCTGGTTGGCTTACGGAGGACGTGTGCCCCGAATTATCTATGAGCCAAACACGAATTTGGTTCACCGACTTTGTATCTGTTTTAGAAGGAAAGCTTCCTCCGCGTGCTGATTGATGGCAGTGAGGCCAGGCACGCATGTGGGTTTGAGATCAGATGAGCTGCTCAGATATTTGGGACAAAAGTCAGTGTCCAGTTTGGGACTGGGTTATTTGCGGAAGCAAAGCGTCTATTAATAACTTGATTTACAACCGTGTTGTCTGACCTGTATTTGTGCGGTAAATACATCCTCCTGAATCCGCGTGACGTGAGACGGAGTGTGTAAAATTGTTTCACCTTCCCCTTCATGTGCCTTCCAGGGGCGGTGCGGTCTCACGGAAAGTATTTTGGCATCAAGTTCGCACCAAATAGATACTTAATCTTAGCACTCATTTTCAGAAGCATCTGTCTTGTGCTCGCCCTATGTGTTTGCTTCTCTGCAGAAGGGCTTTCACGGGGCGGGTGGTTGATCTGTGTGGTGGGTTCATGTAGGAACCACAGGGACAGGGAAGGCAGGTAGCCATCCCGCACGACACGGGACGTGCTCACAGAATGTGAGCCATTCCGAGCGTTTTTGCGAGAACTGAGTGTCACATCAGTAATGCCTTAGTGGATTCCTATACCGTAGTTCAGTAAGTTTTCAAGGAACATGATGGCGAGTGTCTTCCTTCAAATCAATACTTTGTGACCCCTGCTTGGAAGATTCCATTGTTAGCCTGCGCTAGATTTAACAGAGTGTAGGTAAAATCCCAGAACCCTAAGTGAGTCTGTTGTCTGGACAGGTGAAGTGCTAATTGAGCGACAGGAATTTTAAAGTTTGTCCCGGGCTAGGATACTTCAGATTCTTTAAAAGGTTTGGTTTTGGGGCGTTGGGGTGGCTCAGTCAGTGAAGCGTCCAACTCTTGATTTCAGCTCAGGTCAGGATCTTAATGGTTTGTGAGATTGAGCCCCAAGTTGGGCTCTGTGCTCACTGCGTGGAGCCTGCTTGGGATTCTCTCTCTCTCTCTCTCTCTCTCTCTCTCTCTGCCTCTCCCCCAATTGTTAGCCTGTTCTCGCTCTCTTTCTTTCTCTCATAATGAATAGACATTAAAAAACAACAAAAAAAAGAACTCTAACAGTGAGCCTCTCTTTCTGCCTGACTCCTCAGGGGGGACGGAAGTGACCGTGGTGGCCACTGTATTCTGCTGGGTCTCCTGGTTGGGGGCACATGTGACTGACAGCCAGGTGACACCCCAGCGGCCCGTGATGACCCTCCCTCGGCCTGCCCATGGCATCCAGCCTCTCCCTCCCCGCTCCTACCCCACCCCCCACCCCCAGGCATTCCCGAAGGCTGGATGGATAGCTACTGTGAGCTCTGTGTTTCACCCCATATTGATTCTTAAATGGTCACCCCAATTGATTGTTAAGAGAGAAATACTGAATTGTTTGTAGGATGAGTTAGGGCGGCCTAGGCTTAATCGTGTTCCAGAGCTCAATCGGGCAACTATTACATGGAAGCTAAATGTGAGTGCAGGATGCATTCTAGAACCTTCCTGAAGCCCCGGACTCGTGAGCCCCAGTGTGACTTGTACCTTTTCTGAGAAGGCGGATACCGTGAGGTCTCAGTAAATACCCAAGTGGCTGGCTCTCTTCGGGCAGCCGTCTGTTGGTTTTGTGCTTGCCGAGTTCTGCTTCCTCAGTTTACAGATGTGGCCTCCGGACAAGGGACAAGGGGACAAGGCTGTGTGCATACCTCTCCCTCCCGGGGTCTGGATTTTCCCACTCCTCCCACGTAGCTGCCTGCCCTCTGAACCCTAAGCAAGAGCTCTGCCTGCTGACTCTGGCGTTCTCCTTTGTGATAGATTACTTATTGATTACACGGCAGTCATGAATTACTAATTCAGCCCTGTTGTCCTTCTGATATCTGGCCGCGGGATTAATATTTGACCGTGCACAGGCCAAGCGCTGGCAGCGTCTCCTGCCTTCCCGCGCGGGCCCTGGGGACGCGAGGCCCCGCTCACAAGTTTCTGGTCGGGATTTCGGTCCGTGTCCGCTCTGCTCAGACAGCTCTCGGTGTTCTCGGTTCCAGCAGCGAAACCGCATTCCTGCTGTTTCAGAAGCATCCGATGCTCTCCCGTCAGTCCGTGTGTCCATCCTGCTCAGGGCCCAGTGTGATCCATCTAAAGCCTGCTGTGTAGAATCACCCCGTCCAGGCCTTCCCCAGACCCCTCTCCCTGGCACCATTGCCTGCAAGGTACAGAACGGGGTGGGGGATGTCTGTGACCTTTCTTTCTGCTTCTACCTAAATCTTCCCAAAAGTGCTCTCCTCCCCACCCCCCGCTTGCAACCACGGGGTTCCTGCGTTCTCTGCCCCTTTGGCCTGCGTGCCTTCCTTTTTTCTCGCTGTCTTGCTTTGCTCCGTTTCTTGGGCCCTTTTGCCTAATGAGATGGAGAAGCTGAAGCAAAGGGACCCGAGATGTTTACACGAGGACTGGACAGGCAGGGAGGGCAGGTCCCAGAAAGGTCTGTGAGCTCATGCATTGAGCGCACACCTGGTGAGGCCAGCCTGGTAGCTGCAGGAAGTGTTTTCAGGTCGAAGGTCCGCCTCGTCGCACCGGCGTGCCCCTGGGCAAGGTCCTTGCTTCCCCCGGGGTCTGTTCCTCAGCCGTGGGACCTGGTGGCAGTCACGGTGTCTGTGGTGGCACGGGGAATAGATGAGATGGATCTGTGCCCGGCTCTGCCGCAGGGCGGGGTGATGACCAGCCTCCTGCCCTCACCCACCCCCACGGACCCCGGGTCGGGTTGTAGAGGCTGAGAAACAGAAAGCCGGGCCTGGTGCCGCGGGCGGGGGGCCCGTAGGTGGTGGGCTGGGGCGGCGGGTTCACAGGGCCTTCCTGTCGGGGGAGCTTGTGGTCCCGGCTTGGCGAGGGTGTTGCTGTCTTGGGCCCCAGCCCCTCAGGCTGAGCAGGTGTCGCTTATGGGACCAAGTGGGCCTGTGAGTTAGGGGGACTCGCGGAGTGCCCCAGTGGGGGAGCGCGTTCACACGTGCCATGTTCGAAGTGACTGAGTGGAAAACTCAGAGAAGGGGGGCTGTGCTGTCAGTTTCCAGCGGGTTACAAACAGGAGAAGCTAACTCGGTAGCCCCAGCCCACGATGACCGGGGATGCAGGATGCTTTATGGAGCTCGCGGCCGGAGTACGGGTGGGCCTTAGCAGGAACGCGCACTGAGTCACACTGGGCTGCTCAGAGCCTGGCCTGTGTCCCCAGGTTTCTGTCTCTGCCTCCTGCCCTGGGCACTCGCACATCTCTGGGCGTGCTGGGTTATCCCCTCATCGTGTGCAGTCAGGGTTCTTCAGAGAAACAGAACCATTAACATGTGCATTTATATGTGTATGGGGAGGGAGGTGCAGGTTAAGGAGTTGGCTCCCACAATTGTGTAGTTGGACGTTCAGAATCTGCAGGGTCGACCGGGAGGCTGGGGGCCCAAGAGAGGACTTGCAGTTCGAGTCCGGAGGCAGAATTCTTCCCTCCTTGGGAGACTGTGGTCTTTTTCTCTTCAGGACCTTCACCTGATTGGATGAGGCCCACCCACATTATGGAGGGCAATCTGCTTTGCTCAGAGTCTACTGACTTAAATGGTAATCTCATCTAAAAAATTCCTGCACGGAAACATCTAGAATCAAGTGTGACCAAATACCAGTGACCGAGCCAAGTTGACACGAAGAATTTCCCATCAAAGTCTCTGTGTGTGCCTCTGCTATTTTCTGACCTTCCGTCCGGCATTCCCTGTGCTTCTCTCTCTCTGCGTCTGCCTCGGGCCTTCTGTGAGGACAGGCTTCCTCAGGCTCCCAGGCCAGTCGAGGGCACCTGGAGGTGTGCAGGTGCATGATTGATCCGCAGCCACCCGTGAGCCTGTCTGCGTGGCTTGGGCCCTCCTGGAGCTCTTAGCTGGCCCAGGCTGCTGTCTGTGCTGGGTGCTGTTCTGTTCCTGTGTCTCTCTTTCACTGCTAGAATTTCAGGGAAGGGAGAAGGCCTGACTTGCCTAAGTAGAGCTCGATGTCCACCTGTGGTCTGGCCACCTGAGGCTGCGCAGCTGTGACTGCGTGTGGCCCGTCCACCCCAAAGGGGGTGTGAGCTAGGCAGGTGCTCCGAAGGGTGTGTGCAGCCGCTGGGAATGTCTCTGCGTAGTTACCAAGTAGCTTCTGGAATGTCAGCAAACATCAGTAGATGGAACACATACGATTCCTTACGGGATGTATATCCTCAGTTATGCTCCTCTGCCTTCACCTAATAGTTTAAAATATTGTGAGTTTTGGAACCTGAGCCCTAAGATGCCCGTGTGGCCGTGGCCCCTCACTGCTGCTAAAGTTTTGTCTTGTTCTGTTCTGTTTTTTTTTTTTTCTCCCCCGCTTTTGCCTTTAACGCCCCAGAGGATGACGTAGACCTGGAAGCCCTGGTGAACGATGTGAGCGCATCCCTGGAGAGTCTGTACCCGGCCTGTAGCATGCAGTCAGAGACGGTGCCCCTGCTCCAGAATGGCCAGCACGCCCGCAGCCAGCCGCCACCCTCAGGAACAAGGTCCCTCCAGCCGCAGGCGTCCCCGCGACTGCAGGTGCAGCGCTCACAGCCTGTGCACATCCTCGCTGTCAGGTGGGCCCCGGGGCCTGGAGGGCCTCGTCTCCGAGAGCAAGGGAGGGCCGTCGCCTGGACACAATAGCGCCCCCTGCTGCGTAGACACGTTCCTTGTCTCTGTGCAGCCCGTGCCCAGAGTGGGGTTGGGGTGGGGGGACCTGGGGCAGTGGTGTCCCCGGGGGCTGTCAGACATGTGCCACCTCAGACCCGTGGACGCATTCCGTTTGTATTCCTGGAAATACCAGGGCTGGGGGGGAGGGGCTCGTGGGAAGCAGGGTGGGGGGTTGGGCTTCCTTGGAGGCGGCAGATCTCGGATTTGGGTGTTGAACGGTGAGTGGGAGTTGGTGGGCGGCGGGCGGGGAGAAGAGATTTCGTGAGCAGAAGAGAGGATTCTCGTTCCGAGGGGCAAAACTTCCTCCCTTTTTGTATGGCTGCACGACACGGCATTGCGTGTTCTGCGTTTTCCTCACCGAGCCATCCGTTGATGCCAACGTGGACAGCACGCTAAGTGAATGAGCCTGTCACAGAAGGACGGTGCCACACAGTTGTACTCACGTGTCGCCTCTAAGGTGGCCGAACTTCTAGACGCAGAGGGTAGGAGTGCTGGATGCCAGGGCCACGGGGAGGGAATCAGGAGATACGGGACTGAGCGTTCAGAGTGTTGGTTTTACAAGACGAGTCAGTCCTAGGACGTCCTGCGGCACGGAGCCCACGCGTGACGGCGCTGCTGTGCATGGAGGGAAGAGCTTCCGCAGTAGCGATAAAGGCGGAGGGAGCGGTTGCAGGCTGTGGGTGATGACAAGCTGGACTGGCGACAGATGGCGTGTCTACTTACGACACACCCGGTCGTTCACGTTAACCACGTACAGCGTTTTGCGCGTCTGTCACGCCTCCACGGGGTGCTTTGCACACAAGATGATCCCGACAGGTGCGGGCCAGATCCCGGAGGCGTCTCTGAGCCCTTCAAGGGGAGAGACGGGGAAAGGATTTGAACAGGCGAGCGAGGAGATGGGGTTGCGGTTCTAGCAGATAATTCTGGCAGCCGGGTGTCGGGGTGGTGGGCTAGACCACGGCTGATTTGGAGGCCGTTTCGAGGACCAGCCTAGAGACGGTGGTGTCCTGACCCCGATGAAGAGGGGGATGGATGGGAGTTGTCACACCCGGATTTGGGAGGGGGAGGGGCAGGGCACTGAGGGTGTCTCTACCCCGTCTCCGGGGCCCGGGAGGTGGTGGACCGGTGTGGCCGCCGCCCGGTCGCTGTTGGCTCTGGAGGTTTTCAGGTGACAGTGGAGGGATGGGAGCGGGCGAGGGACCGAGGCCAGCCTCCCTGCCTCCCTGCACTTTCTAGTGCAAGGTTGTGCGGGGCCCTCCATCTTGGGCCTCGGTCAGGCTGGGGTTCTTCGGGCTGGTGGTTCCTCAGCACTGTATCTCCTGGGGATCTCACTTCCTTTCCTTGGGATGGGGATAGGGCAAGGTGGTCCTCTTTGCTTCCAGAAACTTCTGTGAGGCTCTTTCTGGTCTGACATCCCAGGTCTGGGTAACCCTCTTGCCAAGGTAGCCTGTTGTGTCTTGGGGAACTCAGAGCTGTCTGCAGGGGGGGTGTAGCAGCTCTGCGGCCTGCGGTCGGCTGCCTCTCGGCTTCCTGCCTTTCCTCCCCTCCATCGTCCCGGTGTTCATACCTGCCTGTGCTTTCTTGAGCATCAGTCCTGTTCTCTTAGCCCCTGTGGAGCTCAGTCTGGAGGGAGACTTTTCTCCATGTGGCTGGGGTCTGGGGTCTCTCAGTCACCCATCCCTGGAAGGGTGGGAGGCCCCTGGGAAGACGGGGTTGCAGCCCCAACAGTGACGGTGCCCAGAGCTGAGTCAGGGCAGAGGATGGCCCAGGCAGACCTGGGCCTGTTCGTTGCCCGGGGCCCTTGAGCTAAAGTTTGGGCCGAACTCAGCCCTATGCCCTGGGGTTGCCTGTGTTAGGTCCCACGGGGGTGCACGGGGCAGGCGTGCGCCACAGGGCATCTTACTTTTGGATGTGTTTAAAAACTGGGGTGACCAATACGGGATACCCAAAGATTTCTCTTGTAAGTGAGGCTTTATGTTGAGCACTTCCTGTGTATGGTCTCTCTCGAGTCCTCACTTATTAGCTGATACAGTGACCACCACAACCCTACGAGGCGGGTGATGTCGTGGGCCTCATTGCCCAGGTGAGGAAACTGAGGCACTGGGGGACGTGACAGGCTCACACCTGGTGAGTAGGGAGTCTGGATGCAAACCCAGGTGAAGGGGTCCTGACCGGCTCAGAACCCACTGGGTGTGGCGCTGTGTCCGAGACCCGCAGAGTGGGGTGTGGGGCACAGACAGAGGCAGGTGCAGAGCAGACGCTGGGGAAGGAGAAGTGGGCTTCCTGGAAGAGGCTGCGGCTGGGCCGGCTGATCCTGAGGGAGCGGACAGCAGGGAAAGCAGGGGGCACGTTCTAGCCCAGGCAGGCGGCAGAGCCCAGGCCCGGCCGTTCTCGTCCCCGACCCCCAGCATCCCTGCATCTTCGCCCCCTTTCCGCGTCTCGCTCCGTTAACTGGGCAGGGATGCAGCCTCTGGAGCTGGGACGTTCTCCGGCCTCGTGTAGTGTCCCTCGTTTTGCCGTGGCCAATGCTTGTGCACTGCTGGGAAGCCAACGTGGGACTTTTCTCTTTTAAGTTTTAAGAATAACGTATTGACGTGAAATTCACATCACATAAAATTAATCACTTCAAGTGTCCAATTCAGGGACACCTGAGTGGCTCAGTCGGTTAAGCGTCCGACCTTTGATTTCAGCTCAGGTCATGTTCTCACAGTTTGTGAGTTCGAGCCCCGCATCGGGCTCTGTGCTGACTGCAAAGAGCCTGCTTGGGATTCTCTCTCTCTCTCTCTCTCTCTCTCTCTCTCTCTCTCTCTCCCCCCCTCCCCCCCCCCACTTGTACTCTCTCTCAAAAATAAATAAATAAACATTAAAAAATTAAAGTGTACAATTCAGGCGCATTTAGTAGACTCCCCAGCATTGAGCTGCCACCACCTCTACTTAGTACTGGAATGTTCTCCCTGCACAAGAGGAAACCCGTACCCATTAAACAGTGTCTCCACACCCCTTCCCACAGCCCCTGGCAACCACCAGTTCCCATGCTTTCTGTTGCTACAGATTCACCTGTTCTGGCTGCTTCATCAAAAGGGAATCCTACAGGGTGTGACCCCCTTGTGTGTCCAGCCTTGCTGACTTAGCATGTTGTCTGTTTTTGTTTTGTTTTGTTTTGTTTTTTAATAAAGACTAATTTTTGAAAGATCAGTTTTAGGTTCATAGCAAAATTGAGAGAAATTTCTAAATGTCTCCCATGTACCTACCCCCTTGCCCACACATGCACAGCCTCCTGCATTACCCACATTCCCCACCAGGTGGTACCTTTGTCACAGTTGGCGAGCCTGCGTGGACACATCATCATCAGCCAAAGTCCGTGGTTTACCTGAGGGTTCGCTCTTGGTGTTGGACATTGTATGGTTTGGACAAATGTATAATGTATAATGGTACAGTACCATACACTGCCCTAAAAAACACAGCTTTCATTCATTCATTCATTCATTCGTTCACTCATTTTGAGAGAGAAAGAGAGGGTGAAAGTGAGCGAAGGGCAGAGAGAGAGAGAATCCCATGAGGGGCAGAGAGAAGCGAGGCTCACCTGAACTGGGGCTCGAACTCACGAACCGTGAGATCATGACCTAAGCTGAAGTCAGAGCTTAACCGACTGAGCCACCCAGGTTCCGCCCCCCCCCCACCCCGAACACACCACTTTTAAAGGTTTTCAGAACAACCCTGTTCAGAGAAGTTTCTGGGAGCTTTAGAGCATCAGAACATTGGCATCTTGTATGTGAGTCGGAACAGACTTTTATCCTTGTGCTTCAGGAGAGTCACCGGTCAGTGGTCGTCGGGGCTCTCCTCCTCCTCTCTTGCTCCGTAGGACAAGGGACAGCGAGTGAGCCAGGCACTTGGCCGTGACAGAGGCTGGTGTGGGAAGAGTGGGATTCCCTGACAGCGCACATCCGCTTTCTGGGATGTTATGGGGGCGCCTCAGAGGGGCCGCGGCACCCCCGGCACTGACCCCATTCCCGCCCCAGGAGCATGCACGCCGTAGATGGGTGCATCCTGGTCCCCGTGGAACGGCTGGGCGGGCCCCTCACGCATCAGGATCGCTTGGTAAACAGAGAACCTGTAAAGTGATCGCTGCAGTTCTCTAGTGGCAAAACTCCCAAGAAAGCGAATGGATCGTTAATTTCGTCACACTGTTAAAAAAGTCCAAAAAATTCTTGGAAGACTCTGCCTACAGGGGCTTCTCGAGGCTTATGTCACCGAGGACCAGGGATACTGAGCGGCAGCAGGGCTCATGCCGCTGCTCAGGTGGGTGTCTGGACAGTGGGCAGTGTTGCCCTCCAGAGGACAGGGGCTCCGCTTCCAGGGAAGCCCTGGCAGTGTGGACGGGAAGCCCCCCGCAGGACTGTGGGAAAGCCTCAGCAGTGTGGATAGGAAGCCACCGACCGGTAGGACCCCGGGGGAGCCCCGGCAGTGTGGACGGGAGGACCCCGGGGAAGCCTCGGCAGTGTGGACAGGAAGCCCCCCGCAGGACTGTGGGAAAGCCTCAGCAGTGTGGATAGGAAGCCACCGACCGGTAGGACCCCGGGGGAGCCCCGGCAGTGTGGACGGGAGGACCCCGGGGAAGCCCCGACAGTGTGGACAGGAAGCCCTGGCAGTGTGGACAGGAAGCCACCGGCAGGACCCTGGGGAAGCCCTGGCAGTATGGACGGGAGGACCCCGGGGAAGCCCCGGCAGTGTGGACAGGAAGCCATCGGCAGGACCCCGGGGGAGCCCCGGCAGTGTGGACAGGAAGCCCCCGCAGGACCACGGGAAAGCCTCAGCAGTGTGGACAGGAAGCCCTCACAGGACCCCGGGAAAGGAAACAGAGGGGGCACTTTGCAGCCGTTTGTCCTTCGACTTTGAACTTTATTCTTCTGTTTTCATAACTGCATTTGATTCGTCACCCTGTGTGTGTTTGGCTTTGCCCTATGACGAGTGGGTTTTGCGTTCTTGGGAGGAAATGCCAACAAGTAGGCCGCCTGGTCCTCACTCCGCAGTGGCTGTGACGGAAAGACGGGCTTCCGTGTCCTGGGGAGGACGGCTGCTCGCGGCCTTTATTTCCGATTCGGTGCCAACAGCCTTTTTTGTGTAAGCAAGCACTCATCCCACAGCCCAGACGAGGACACGGGGGAGCCTCTTCTCACGTTTTCACGTGTCTGGACGAGTGCTGGCTTCAAGGCCATCGAACGTAGCTGTTCTCGTGAAAGCACTCTTACTCGCAGAACGTCTTCACACATCAGTGTTCAGGGAACAGAATCCATGAGGTGCTTGGAGAAGACGTCTAGGATGTGTCATGCGCGGAGCGTGGTTTTTGTTTTGTTTTGTTTTGTTTTTTTAAAGTTTATTCATTTTAAGAGAGACAGAAAGAGAGTGTTAGTGGGGGAGGGGCAGACAGACAGGGACAGGGGATCCGAAGCGGGTTCTGTGCTGACAACAGTGATCCCGACACGGGGCTCAAACTCACAGACCGTGAGACCATGACCTGAGCCAAGGTTGGACGCTTGGCGAACTGAGCCCCGCAGGCGCCCCTTGGAGCATTAAACATCCTCCCCAGCTGTTTAATGGGTGAGGGAATCTGTACCCTTTGAGTCTGAGAATGGGGGAAAAAAACAGAAAACAAAACTCTTGGTTGCTGTACAATGCACGCAGCCGTTTTTAAGTGCGCCATCTCGTGGCGGTGCCTGTGCTTCCGTATCTCTAGAACTTGCTCATCCTGCAGAAGCGACGCTCTGTCCCTGTGAAACCGTGACTCCCCGTTCCCCTCCCACCAGTCGCTGGCATTTTCCATTGTACTAGCTAGGGGCCTGGAGACCCTAGGTACCTCACAGAAGTAGGATTGTACAAGATCCGCCCTTTTGTGACTGGCTGATTTCACCCACACAGTGTCCTCAGGGTTCATCCTGGTTGTCACCGTGCGTCAGAATTCCCTTCCTCGGTCGGGCTCAGTAGTGTCCCCTCATGTGGATAGACCAAGTTTTGTTTATCCGTTCCCGCATTGGTGGACCCCCCAGGGGACTGATGTGACCAGTCCCGCTGGGAACACAGGAGTGAGTCCATCTTTAGTTTCCTTGGGGACACCCCCGGACGTGGGACTGCTGGGTCGTGTCGGGGGATGGCTTCTTTTAATGAGCGGTTGTGTCTCTCCTCCCAGACGCCTGCAGGAAGAAGGTGAACAGTTCAGAACGTCGTCTCTGCCGGCCATCCCCAACCCTTTCCCCGAGCTCTGCGGCCCCGGGAGCCCCCCGCTGCTGACGAGGGGCTCCTTACCTCCCAGCCAGGCGGCTGCAAAACAGGTGAGCGTGCGGTCCCGGGTTCGAGTGGCAGGCCACCGGGCTGCGGGGTGAGGACAGATGTGCTGGCTCATTGTTTTCAGAAGGGAGGGTAGGGTAATTGTGGGATCTTTTCATTCTTTTCCTCTTGCTACTATATTTTTGCCTTATAAAGCTTTCTGATTCATTGGCCCGAGTTCATTTGTTAAGTCAGAGATGTATCTACCTGTTTCAGAAGGAGCCTCATAAAAGTGATTAAGAAAACAACTTGGTGCTAAAAAACGAGTTTTATTTCGTTCCCTGAAAAGAATTCCCCTGCCACATCACCTTCACTGGCCAGGAACTCTGGATAAGTGAGGCGTTCCTCAGGCACCTGAACTTGAGCGTAGTTGAAGGCTTTCCATAGTATATTCCTGATCTGGAATATGATCTGTGCAAGGCAGAAAAACTTTGACCCAGGAGATGACAGCCACCTTTTTAAACTAACAGGTTTCTGCCTTAAAAGTAGCACCGTGAGCTGGATATTATATAGCCATTGTCCTCTGAGAGGAAGCTTCAGTAACTTACCCAGTTAACAGAGAGCTTCAGTAACTTACCCACCGTCGCATCGTCAGTGGTCAGCTTGTCAGAGAAACAGGCTGGTGGCTCCGCCCGTCCAGGTTGGCATGGCCTGGGCCGCAGTGGGTTGCAGGCCTGGGAGGGAGACCCAGTGATGCTATACTGTGTGTGTGTGTGTGTGTGTGTGTGTGTGTGTTTGTGTTGGGGGGATGTAAATATCATGATGACAGTAACCTCTGACGTTCACAGAGTGCTCCCTGTATGCCAGCTGTTGTTCTAAGTAGTTTCCATGTTTATTTGTTCGCTTACTCCTCAGAACACCCCTAAGAGTCAGGTACAAATGTTCTCCATTTCAGTTGGGAAACTAAAACCCAGCTTTAATTGTTGGGGCTGGGTGGGACCCCAGTGTGTGTGTGGTGGGGCTGGGCGTGAACCCCCAGTGTGAGCAGTGAGGCTGGCTTGGAGCTGACATCAGGATCCAGAACTTCTGATTTCAGCCATTACACCAAGTGTCTCCTGGGATCTTGATAATCTTTCTTTACACCAAGTGTATTCCAGAAGTTTCTTTGCCTCTTAGAATCATGCTCTTTCATTCTGTCTGCACTGTCCTACCTTTGCTGCCCTCAAGCGTGATAGCCACCCCACCCCCCCTGCCGTGCTCTGCACACCCACCCACCCCGTGCCACCACCACGCAAGGCCTGCCCTCTCAGGTCTCAGGCTCCCTCGCCAGCTCCTGAGTCCTGACCTTGCGCCTCCAGGGTGGGCTGCGGGGTCCCGCCATCAACACTCAGGAGGTGAGTTAAGTGTCCCTGTCCCAGAGTCAGCGCTGGCCGGCTGGCGGGGCTGCGGCTCCTCGTCACATGCCTCCAGGACACCTGGGACGTCTGCCCCACCGGTGACCTTCTGCTTCAAATAAGGGTCTAGACAGGCTGTCTGTGGATTGGTCACCCAGCTTGTTTACAGCGTCACCCGTCCTAAAATAAGACCGGGAAAATTTTTTCTGGCTCCCGCCGCGGTTGGCAAGAAAGCAGGCCTCCACCCCCACAGGCTGTCCAACTCTCAGCAGAATCCGGAAACTCGGAAATTTTGCCTGCTGTTTTCCTCGGGATCAGATGCGTGTCTGCACTGGTGTCTGTGTCTCTGTCGCCCGTTTCCCTCCGGCTGGCTGGCCCAGCAGACACGGGAAGGATGCTTCACACTCTGCTGTACTGGTGGGAAGTCCACGCTCCTCGTGTTGGAACTGGCCCGGGGGGATGCAGCCCATCCCCGCCCAGGTTCTGACCTTCGCTCTCGGAGCCCCGTGGCGTGGGCACCGACACCGTGGTCACCCCGAAGGCTAGAGATGCCACACACACAGCCTCTCGGTCCCAGACGGTGAGGGCGTCGCTGCCTATGGTCAAAGTCAAAGGCGTTTGGGCCCCTTCTCCCCACTTGCCTCGAGGGGAAGGGATGCTTGGTGATCCAGCTCCTTTCACACGAAGTCAGAGGGAGCAGCTGGATCCTGTCCAGCCGGGCTCTTCCGAAGTCCTTATAAACAGGAGGCCCCATCACATCGCCTCGTTGGCTGAGCACGGCGTGGCCAGCGTGGGAAAAGAAGAGAGCCGATTTCCCCTTTGGGACAGCGAGGCAGTCCGAAGCAGCCTCTACCTGTCCCCGAGTCAGAGGTTTGAACAGCCGTGCGGAAGGGAAACCCATCCTGCCCGAGGTACTGTGGCTACGCTGTTCCACACTGTTCTTCCAACATCCCGGCAGCTTGCCTTCACCTTCCCTTTCCAGAAACCCTTGCCAGATGCTTGGGGGCAGGAGCGTCAGGTGCAGTGTCCCTGCACCCAGCTCCAGAGAGCGAGTGCCGTGATGTGGGCTGGGTGCCGTCTGCTGGGTGCTGCGTCCCGCCCACTGTGGTGTGGGGGGCGCCCGCCTGGTGTGCAAGACCCCTGCCTGGCGGGACAGCCCCTGTGGCTGCATGCAGGACCCCGGGACAGACAGCTGGGGGGCGGTAGGCACGCTGATGAGGTTGCAGGATCTTGGGGGTGTCGTTCTGTCGCCTGCCCGGTGGGGTTCCTCTGGAGACATGCGAGCTGCAGGCTGGTTACCCCACGGGGGTGGGGGAGGCAGCCGGGTTCTCCACTCAGAGGAGGGCACAGAGAATTCAGCCAGGGGCTGTCCCCGGGGTAGAGGAGCCTTCAGCCACACCACTCTGGGGGCATTTCTGACCCCTCCCGTGCCCGAACTTCAGCTGTCACCTTTGAGCCCTGCTGCGTCCAGACCCTGAAGCTGGAAAGCCCTCGGGGAGCTTAATGTCATATCATCAGGTGAAGGTGATGGAGTAGGTGGCAGTGATGAACCAGAGGAAGTCATTACTCTGCCAGGAAGGATTGGGAACCCTCAGCAGCATCCCCGGGGGTGCAGACGCCCCTGGTCAGGCTGTGGAGGTCCTCCCACGCTGACCCTGTCAGGGTCTGTGTCTTCCCTGTGGCTGGTCCTCGCCTGAGCTGGCCCACGTCTGCACAGTCGGGGCGATGTTGTGGACTCTGTGTTTGTGGCACCCCCCAACTCCCCGCCAGTCCACACTGCAGCCCTGCCCCCGCCAGGATAGCATGGGGGGAGGGGAGCGCCTTCAGGAGATAGGCGGGTTTAGATGAGGGTGTGGACTGGGGCCCCCACGGTGGGACCAGTCCCCTTATGGGACAAGCAAGCAGTGCACGACTTCTGTCTGCCGCAGGTGGCAGGGAGAAGGTGGCCGTCTAGGGGCCAGGAAAGGGCTCCCAGGAGAACCCCACCCTGCCTGGTCTCAGATTCTTGGGAGCTGTGAGGAGTCCGTGCTGTGTGAACCCACGGCTGGAGCCAGTGGAGACTGGAGAGTCCTGGAGTTTCTTGTGAGCGTCCTGGCACCCCCACCCCCTCTGCCACCAGAAGCCTTAAAACCGTGTAGATGAGACTTCACTGTGTGGGGACCAGCCCCTGACAGTCGCTGTTCCTTCCTGCCAGCTCTGCTTCCCGGCCTAGATCTCGGGTCCTGACAGGCTGTCTACCGCCCCCATGTTGGCCCCGTGGCTTTCACCATAAAGGGGCGGAGCTTTGGTGGGCCCCCACCGCTGCCCACCTGCCCGCCGTGCACCACTGCCCACAGAAGCAGCACAGGACAGGTGACCTTGGCCCCACCCCGGCTCCATACCCGCACCTGCCTCTGCCTGCTCCCAGACCTGACCCGTGTGAGCCGCTCACTGTCGAGTCAGCAGCCTGGCCGATGTCGGGAGTCACTGGGAATGTCTCCTGCATCTGGAGCCTGTGAGCCCAGTGCACCTCCGAACCCCAGTGACAGTGACGTCTGCGCCTCCCGTGTGGGTCCTCCCAGGCTAGTGCGTGCTCTAGGGATCATCTTAAGACGCCCGCTTGTCAGGTTTTCTGTTTGTTTGATTGCGTTACGTGAATTTTTTTTTTTTTAAATTTTTTTTTCAATGTTTATTTATTTTTGGGACAGAGAGAGACAGAGCATGAACAGGGGAGGGTCAGAGAGAGAGGGAGACACAGAATCTGAAACAGGCTCCAGGCTGTAAGCCATCAAGCACAGAACCTGACGCGGGGCTTGAACTCACGAACTGTGAGATCATGACCTGAGCCGAAGTCGGACGCTTAACCGACTGAGCCACCCAGGCGCCCCACTTTGTTAATATTTTAAACCAGAGTCTAGTGATTTTCATTTAGCTTTATGGCTTCACCAGTAGGGAGAGCACTTGTGGGCGTATTTGTTCATGGACGGTAAAATGAAATCATGAAGTGTGGTTCGTGTTGGAAGAAATACCCCTTTGCCCCGTGAGAGTCTAGTACCCGTGGCTGTGGTTTTACGTGGAGTCTTTCCTGTTTATTATAGAGATGAGTGAATCTTGTTTGAAGGTACGGCTTCTGTGAAGGACATCATTCTGTCATTTTAGTGGCAACAAATAATTTATCTGAATGACTTAATTAAGCTGTTTAATAACGTCTCATCCAACATTTACCAGAGTTGCAGAGGTGGAAGAAAATCTTTGATAACATTCTGTCCCCTAGAGGGTCGTGAAACTTGGTCAATATCCGGAAAGTGACATTTTGCAGTAAAAAATCAACAAGGGCATTTTTAACTGCTTGGTGACTCATTTGGAAAAGACAGGCCGTTGCGTGGAGAAGGGTGATTGTTACAGCAAAGATCACGAGCCATGAGACTGAGCCTTACGCCTGAATCGCATCCTACGGTCTAGACGGTGTCTCCAGGCTTCTTTGACGACATTCTCTTTGCTCTTGGTGCCCTGTGGACCGAGAGAACGTTGGTCCTTCTTTGTGTCTTGATAAGTCAAGTGCCTCAGACCCACTGCAGTCTTCTCCCCGAGCCATGCCTGTTTTGTGTCTGTCCGTAGCTTGGTGCAGCGTGCGTTTATCTGATAGCAACTCTTGAGTGCCTGCTGCGTGCCTGGCTCAGTGCCAGTGACGAGGGTCCAACAGAGGGTGCAGTGCCCGCCCTGTGCCCCGGAGAGGCCAAGGGCATCTCCTTGAGCTTCAGCCAGAGCCCAGGAACCAGAGAGAGGCACAGTTCCCTTGGCCTGATGGGAGATGGCTTGTCTTCCTGGCCAGGCCATCTGAGTTGAGGATGTGACCATCAATGTGCCTGGAGCCAGCCTGCAGATCCAGGGGCTGGAGGGGAGCCTGGCCCAGGTCCCAGGTGATCAGAGGTGAACCCCTCCCTTCAAGGGACACTGGCAGGTGTGTTCGTGCTCCCTGCTGCGGCCTCAGCCCCAGCCCGCAGTCACCGCCTGTCTCCATTACACTAGAACGTCGTGGGAGAGAGGTTAGTGCAGACAATGTTGTCCTCCTGGGGTGCTGGGTGAGGATCCCCCGGCCCTCATGGGGAAGCCTTGTGCACTCGGGGACAGCTGACCCCGGCTGTCCAGAGGCCCGGCCCCTTACTGGATTGATGACCCCCAATCCAATCGGAGAGAGACTCAGAAGGATAGGGTGTGGGTCAGAGAAGGCCTGCGTAGGTGAAAATCCTGCTCCGGTCACAGGGTCGGTGTGACTTCCCCGGGAAAGCGGGTCTCTCGGGACTGTTCCTGAGCAACACTGGTGGGTGTCTCCTGATCCATCTCTCTGGGCGCAGAGGCTGGAGGTCACTCAGGGTGTCGTGCCCCTCGGGAGAGCACGTTGCCCAGGCACCCCTGCAGGGCCACCTGCTCGTATGGAGGTGCCCTCACCCCTTCCAGGCTGTGTGGGGAGGTGGCTCCTGCCACCAGCCCCAGGGCAGACCCCAGCCCTTCTCTTCGGTCCTTGGTCTCAGAGGCAGGTAGCAAGTAGCTCTGGAAATGAGTGCTTTGTGTGAACTGACAACTGAAAATCTGAGAAACCAGGAACGCACACGGATCCTGCAGGGAATCTGTAAAGTGGCGACGGCCGCATTAGATTCCTTTAGGGATAGAACTCCTTTAAGGGTGTGCCCATAAGGGTGTCACGGGAGAGCCTAAGAAACAGCTTCTCTGCACTCCGGGATGGACCAGGGGGAGGCTTCCAGTGCCTCAGGGGACACTGGACTGGCTGTCACATGCGGGTCCTGAGGGACTCCACCGGGAAGACCTTGTCTGTGTTTTCTGGCGCCTGTCTCATGGTGGTTAACGCACAGTTAATTCTCCCACCCCTCGTGTACGCAGAGAGCCTGCTTGGGATCCTCTGTCTCTCTCTCTTTCTCTGCCCCTCCTCTGCCCCCCCCCACCTCAAAAATAAAGAGCATACAAAAGAAACCTACTTAAAAAGGTTTTGAATAAGAAGTGTTGGCAGGTCGTTGCATGTTCCGGAACAGCCCTCATTCCGCCACGGTTAGGGCAAGACAGGAAGCTCATATTCCACGTAAGCAGGAGCCTCTGCTCGACTGCAGCCATAGGAGAGAACGGCCTCTCCAAACAGGAGGCTCCGTTCCTTCCTGGAAGCTACTCCTCCTCTGGTGGGCCGGCCCTGGGGTGGGGGCTGTCACATGCCTGGGACATAGGAGGCCGCTGGAGAGGCCGCCAGACCCCACAGCGCTGACACCATCCACGTGGCATCCCTACAGCCACTGGCATCTGTGGCCCCGGAAAGTCAGGGACTTCATGCTTACGTGCCCTGTCGGGTGCCTTTGGCCTCAAGAAGCAAAGGGCGTGGGGCGCCTGGGTGGCGCAGTCGGTTAAGCGTCCGACTTCAGCCAGGTCAAGATCTCGCGGTCCGTGAGTTCGAGCCCCGCGTCGGGCTCTGGGCTGATGGCTCAGAGCCTGGAGCCTGTTTCCGATTCTGTGTCTCCCTCTCTCTCTGCCCCTCCCCCGTTCATGCTCTGTCTCTCTCTGTCCCAAAAATAAATAAACGTTGAAAAAAAAAATTAAAAAAAAAAAAAAAAAAAAGAAGCAAAGGGCGTGATTGGCTGCCGTTGTAAGGACATTTACCTTGTTGTAACAGCAGGTCTAGGGGTGGGGGGACAGCTGCCACAGCCAACCCTGTCCTGTGTCCAGGAACTTGTGTCCTCCTCTGCAGCCATGGCTGTACGTGCACCAGAAGGCTCTGTTCACGCACTGGTCTGTGCGCCAGGGGCCCCGAATTGTTAAGTGGCAGAGGGAGAAACTGAGGCAGCGTGTGGCATGTGCTGCTTCCCAGCAGGACAGAGTGAAGTCGAGCTGTGGGGTGGGGGACACCAGGAAGATCCACGGGCAGGAAGCAGGAGCCATGAGTGAGTGCCTGAGGCAGGTGTACTGAGATGCTGAGAATTGGCGGGGACAGGGGATGGCGGGGGGAGGGCAAGAGAGCCACGCAGGGAACGCAGGTTAAGAAAAGAAGAGTGATGCTGTTAGAAATGTCTCGGTTTCCGAATTTAAGGCGAGCCTTCACAGCTCGATGGAAACATCTGGAAGGCTCTGTCTAGGATGGCCTTCCTCTCAGCCAGTAACGGTTTCTGTGCAGCTGCACGGTGACTTAGGACAGCAGGCTTCTCCGTTTGTTATTCAAACACAATTAATCACATACTTAACCCCGCTTTTGATAGGGCATGAGTATTGTCTTAGCTCCCACTTGCTCTCCTCCCTCTGCTTACTGTTAAGAATTAATTTTCTGGAACTGAATTAATTGCCTCGCATTGGGGTTCGCACATTACTAATGATCAAAAGCGGGTCTCCGGAGGCTTTAACTACCATTTAATGAATGTGCTGCTTACATTAGCCCGTCTCTGGCCAGAAAAAGCAGCCACCGTGGCCAAGTGCAGCTGACTTCGAGGAATGTGCCGGCGTGGCGACGCCCCGCCATCCGATTCGCCCAGGTGGGCCGCCGTCACCCTGGAGCCTAGTAACTTCTCATCAGCCTCATCCAACGCCGGGCCAGCCCTCGTCTTAGAGCCTCCAAAACGGGCCCGTGTCTCCTTTCTGGTGCCTTCGGGGATCAGAGCACGTTGGAGCCAGGGTCTCAGTGACGCATCGCAAGCCAGGTGACCGGTGGCCGCCCAGTGCTGTTTGGACATTTGGGGAAGCCACAGGGTCATCTTGGGACAGGAGCCCGGGAGAACAGTGCTCGGGCCCCCAGTGGGACCGAGCAGTCACTGCTGTCCAATGATAGTCGCTTTACCGACACGATGGTCTGTACAGATCAGGTCTTCCCCGTCGCTGGTGGAGACAAAGCCCTGTTGACTCTTTGTCCTTCAGACTGGCTTCCTGCCTTCGCTGCCTGTTTCCTCATAGCTGCAGCCATCATCCCCCACCGGAGCCCTGCCCCTCCCTCGAATGGGGGGACGTCACCCTATTTCTGCCTCTTTGTCCATCTGCCACCAGTCATCCTTTAGGAACATAAACTGCTGGTTTTTAAAATTTCAGGTAACGAACTTCGCTAGTTACCTCTCTGACAACTTCACTCAGCAGAAAGATGGTTGATACCCCTTGGGGGCGTCTTGGGGGGCAGCGCAGGGAGCCCCGTCTCCCTTTCTGCTGAGAGGCCCCAGTAGGGACGGGCCCAGGTCTCTGAAGCCCAGCGCCACCCCTCACACTCTGGGAAAGCCTGGTGTTCATCATGGTCCCACGGAGCAGCCGCGACGGGTCATGTCCGAGCAGCGAGCCCGAGCTTCAAGTCCATGGTTTTCCCAGGGAGCCACAGCAGCGCTCCGAACAAACAGGAAATACTAAACCAAAGTGGGCGTTTACGTCACCTTTTATTCCTTCCGAGGGCACGTGTGAACTCAGCCACACCAAGCAAGGAGAGCCCACGGGTCACATAGATCCTGTCACGGCCCATTCCTTCTGCCGTGGCGCACGATGCCACCATGACCACAGGAGGCCCTGGGAGCAGGGATGTTCCCGTTTGGCACCTGTCCCGGTGGTCCCGGCTGAGGTGCTGCTCCAGTGGGCTCTGAGGCAGAGAGCCTTCGGGGCGTCTAGTGCGACAGAGACGTGTCAACAAGCATGTCACGGCCCCGTGGATTGGCTCCGCCTTCCTGGCGAATTTGTGCAAGAACCAGAGGAACGTGGGCCCGTGAGCAGCCCGGAGTTGTGTTTGCGAGTTTCCGTGGCTGCTGCGACCGTGTCCCTCGCCCATCAGGAGGCTGTGACGCGTTCTTCCAGGGGATGGGCCCCCGTCAGTCCTTCTGGGTCGGAGCCCGGAGTCGTGGAGTGGCGGCTGGCTCTCCCGGCTTTCTGCCTCCCCTTGCGCAGTGCCGAGCAGATGGAGAACCTCGCACCTGCTTTGCTCATCCTGTGCTTTCTGGAATCCCTGTTACTGGAGTTGTGGGAAAGAACCTGTACGTCTGTTTGGGGGAGGATTGCATTCTGTCACCTTCCTGGAAATTCACATTTCGCATTGGGTTACGGAGGATCTGAGAAATCCTGTAGGGAAGGAGACCCACTGGTGGGAGGCCGCTTAGAGCTTCTCAGACGCTTCCAATCGCAGACCCGCTTTGTGCACGACAGGCTGCCCACGGAACCCACTTTGGGAAAGGGTGCCCAATTGTCGAGGGCATTTTTCGGAGTTCTCTGGGCGTAGCACTAGAATCGAGTGTCTCGGAGCCCCCGGAGAGGCAGCTTGAAATCACTCCCAGTGTTTAACGGGACGCGTCATCCCACGTCTACATTCAAGCAAGGGACCCGATCAGGCCACTTGTCTTGCTGTGTGTCGTGTTGGGGATGTCCTGTCAGGAAACTTGGTGAAATCCCCACAGCTAAGGTTTCTGTGGGCTATAAATACCTCGGAAAGTATAAATTCCCTAAATCTGTGAGCCCCCGAACTGATCCTGTGTTATAGCATCGAATACCCCGTGGCATCGGCAGATGGAGAAAACATCACCACATGAGCGTGTGAACTCCGTCTTTCCCTGGAGATTCCCCCAAATCTAAGAGCAAGAGGTGACCCTCCTTGGCCAGCGAATCTGTTAATTCTTCCTCTTGCGGGACTCTCGCTGGGAACAGGTGAAGCTGGAAAATGAACTTTTGCCCCTGACAGTCCCGTCCTACGTGTTGGGAATAAACACCCACCTCCTCCTTGCTTGTGTTTGTCCAGCAGATACAGCCTGTCACGCCCGTGGAACATGGGCATCGGTGCTTCTGGAATGCGCGTAACCCGTCCCGAGGGCATCTTGTCCCACTGGGCATTCTCCAAATGCGGCTGTAACCTGCAAGTCAGGATAAAGCATTTTCTGACTTTACGAAGGTGAAAGGCACGTGTTGGACCTCTTCAGTGGCCACCGTTGGAGCACGAGGTCCAGGCTCTCGTGCTGTGTCCCAAAACTGTGTCCCACGGCTGGGTGCTGGTTTTCAGCCAGCACCACCCCACCGGCTCCCAGCCAGGCCCCCTCCCTGCGTGCGGCCGCCTCACGCACCGTCCTGCCCTGCACACGCCTCCTGCAGTCTGGCCCTCTCGTTCCTTCTAGAACTCCGCTTCCTCTCTTGGGTCTCCTCCTCTCTTGGGTAGCTCCTCAGAGCACAAGGGAAAGCAGTTTGACAGGTGGCGATGCAAACGAGCAAAGTGTCGCTGGAGGAAACCAAGTTTGCGTGGAGTCCTTCAGGAGAGAGAATCTGGGAACCACCCTCTTGCTCCCTCTGCCGCCGAGGCACGTCCCGGCCACTCTGGGAAAGAGGACACACACGTTGGCCCCTTTGGAAAGGCTGCAGGGGGGGCCATCCTCCTCTGGTCCCCAGCGGGAACCCAAATGCTGCTGACAAACGTGGTTTTTTATCTTATCCCAAAATAGCTTCACCATTGTCATCCCGCAGCGGATTCTCTGGGATCAAAGTGTCAGTTTCTCGCCCTGTTTCTAGAATCCCAGATTCTACAGGTTGGTTTATACCAGGAACACCCTGAGCAGGTAGAGGTGGGGGTATCGTATGACTTTCTTTGCTTGTGGCTCATGATAAGTGTGTTCATGCAGCCTGTCTCCTGAGGAGCTGGCAAGGGGACGGGAGGAGATGTCCCGGTTCACAGGGGTGAGGACAGGCCACAGACGAAGTGACAGCCGTGCCCACGGACGTGGGGTCAGCATCCGTGCTGGAAGAAGCAGCAACCTCAGAATCCCTCTCAGCTCTGACCAGCGACCTTCCACGTAAATCCTATTGCAGCCGTCTTAAAAGCCAACTATTTCCTTCCGCCCGCAGCTTGGTCCAGCGCCTGCCCCTCTGTGTGTGTCTTACCTGGTTTCAGTCAAGGTAGATATGATTTTATACGTGTTTTTGTTGAACCTGCGACAAGTGTTTTCTGTGTTTCTTCCTGGTTGTAGTAAAGAACGCTCTTAGAAGCTGACGAGTACCGGGCCACACTTTCTTGGCTGTGCCTGGATATTCGCGTGGCTTCTTCCAGTTGTCTGTGCTATGGATAATGCTTTCCAGCATGACAGTGATGTGGTTTTTGTTTTCTCTTGAGTTCTTTTTCTTAGGGAAGTTCCCAGAAGGTAGATTCCTAGTCTAAGGTCATGAGTGTTTTATATTATAGCTCTGGATACCTGTTGGGATACCTGTTTGCAAGGGCCTATTTATTATTTATTATTATTTTTTTTAAGTTAAAAAGAAAGTTTTTTTTAATGTGTATTTATTTTTGACAGAGCATGAGCAATGGAGGGGCAGAGAGAGAGGGAGACGCAGAATATTATATTCAGGATAGAGTGAGCGTCAGAAGTTCTGAGCTCTGACCCTGCACGAGCTGTCGGCACACCCGGTGGCCACCCGTGCTGTGGTGAGCGAGGGGCGTGGGCGCTTCTCATGGCAGCATACAGTGGCCCTGGACACCGGCTGTCCCCCAGCTGGGGTGGCCCTCCACGCGCCGGGTGCTTGGCTGCTGTTGGCTGGTAAGACTTGGTCCTGCCCTGCCTTACTGGTTTTACCCAGCCCGACCTGGCCACCTCTGTCCTGCTCGGCCTCGGGGCGCAGGTCCTCTTTCCCGAGCTGTGCAGCACAGCCCGAGCCCACCGGCCTCCCCAGCGTGGTCTCTTGTCCAGGAGGATTGCCCGAGGGACTGTCTGGCAGGGCCCCGAGACCGCGTTCTCCAAATCCCATACTTGCAGACATACGGACTGCAAGTTCCCTTCAGGGGGACTGAAGGATGAGAAGCTGTTCTTTGGCTTGGAGGGCAGAGAATGTTCTAGAAGGAGGGAGGGAGGGCTGTTCATGAAGGGCCTGGAAGTCAGGGCCTAGCATCTGCTAACAATTCCATCCCAAATGCAAAAGAGACTCCCGGCAGGTGTGGGATTGAGGGAAACAGAACATGTTTGCACTTTCAGGAGGTTCCCTCTGCTTTATGGGGCCTGGGGTAGGTTACGCTGGGGGTGGGTGGGCTCAGCCAGTGTGCAAGCAGACTTGGGAGCTGATGGCCATGGGGATGGGGGCCAAGGGGCTGAGGCTGGAGAGAACAGGCTGGGTTTGAGCCACATCGCCAGGGTTTAGTGATTTCTTGCTCTCCCTTAGTTGTCCTGGTCCCTGTGACAACTGGCAGCCTGATTTTCCTCCTTTAAAAGTAAGTCCAACCTGGGGTCCCTGGGGGGCTCAGTTGGTTGAGTGACCAACTCTTGATTTCAGCTCAGATCATGATCTCGCAGTCATGGGATTGAGCCGCACATCGGGATCCTCTCTCTCTGCCCCTCCTCCACTCGTGTGCATTCTCTCTCTCTTTCTCTCTCTCTCAAATAAATAAAATTCAGAGCGCCTGGGTGGCTCAGTCAGTTAAGCATCCGACTTAGGCTCAGGTCATGAGCTCACGGTTTGAGTTTGAGCCCCGCACTGGGCTCTGTGCTGGCAGCCCAGAGCCTGGAGCCTGCTTCGGATTCTGTGTCTCCCTCTCTCTCTGCCCCTCCCCTGCTCATGCTCTATCTCTCTCTCAAAAATAAACATTAAAAAAAATTTTAATAAGAAAAAAACCAATCAAGGAGCGTGTGGGTGGCTCAGTCAGTTGAGCGTCCGGCTTCAGCTCGGGTCATGATCTCACGGTCCGTGAGTTTGAGCCCCACGTTGGGCTCTGTGCTGACAGCTCAGAGCCTGGAGCCTGTTTCAGATTCTGTGTCTCTCTATCTCACTGCCCCTCCCTCACCTGCACTGTCTCTGTCTCTGTCTCTGTCTCTCTCTCTCTCAAAAATAAATAAATATTAAAAAAAAATTTTTTTTTAAACCCCAAAAAATCCAACCCAGCCCAGTGCTCAGATCTTGGCTTCTAAATTCCATTCTCCAGCCAAAGGATGCAGGACAAGTAGTTAGAGAAAGAGGAGCCACGTCCTAGGCTCCCAAGGGCAAGAGAAGGATGGTCACTTGTGGACGTGGAGAAATGTGGCAGGTGCTGCCTTAACCCAGGGGCCCGGGCCAGCGTCACCAGGAGCCCTGTGCCTCCCGAGGAGATGCCCCAAGAAGAACACAGCGTCTCAAGTGTGCGCCGAAGAGGTGAACCAGGACGGAGGGACAGTCTGAGAAACGGCCGGGACTCATCAGAGGTGTGGAGGTCATAGAAGACTCCAGAAAACAAATTGTCCAGATGACAGACGGAAGAGAGAGGCCAACCAAATGTAGCATGTGGTCCTGCGTAGTCGGATCCCGGACCCCGAAATACCGTTGTTGCCTTTTCTGAAAAGGACGTCGGTTGGACATTGGCTGAATTTGAATGTCGATAAATCAGCTAAAGGTAGCATGTTGGTGGCATTTCCTGATTTTGATCATTGTTCTGTGATTACGTATGAGAGTGTTGTTTTTAGGAAGCTACATGCTGAACTAGGTAGGGGTAGAGGGGCCAGCTGTCTGCAGCTCACCCTGGTGGACGGAGGAGGGAAAGAAGATATGATAAAGCTAATGGAGCGAATGTGAGTTTTGGGGAACCTACATGAGGAATAGAAGGAAAATCGTTATAGCATTTTTTGTAGATTTTCTGTAAGCCATAATTTTTCTCAAGATCAAATGCTGAAGACTTGAGAAATCCTGTTTAAAATCCTAAATACGCCTCTTAACGTGCACAGATTTTTTTCAGTGCGCTTTTCCCCAACGGGGCAAACAGTGTAGAAAACACGAGAGGTGAGCATGCCACGCTAATTCTCCATAGTTAACACGACCTCACCTTTTAATGCACGGCTCCGGCAAAGACGTGCAGGGGTGCCCTGGTTCGGCCTTCCCCCGGCCAGCGATCTGTGACAGGTATGCAGTAGATGCCAGATGGCTCCTGGGATCGAAGCACACTTTCTTTTTTAAGTTTATTTATTAATTTTAGAGCAAGTGGGAGAGACCCAGAGAGAAAAGGCAAGAGCGAATCCCAAGCAGGCTCCACAGTGTCAGCACAGAGCCTGACGCAGGGCTCGAACTCAGAAAGAGTGAGATCATGACCCGAGCCGAAACCAAGAGTCAGATGCTTGACCAACTGAGCCACCGAGGAGCCCCCGGGAGGACTCTTGAAGGGAATACGACCCCCACGCCCCAGGAGCCCCCCAGGAAAATGCGGCTTCCCAGGCATCGCCACGCTTCCAAAATGGAGCCACACTGCTTCTTTCTTCCCTTCTTTTCAGCAGAAATGGAGTGTCCATAATTTTGTCGGCATGGCGTGCCAAGTGGTCTCTTGTGTGCTCAGCCTCAATGCGTACAAACGTCATCCGAGGGAAGGAAATTCCCGAGGCTTCGGTCTTGGAGCCTCCAACCGTAGGAGGCTCCCAGACTGATAAATGGGATGGAACAAATAGATGGTGTTTCCTCACAGGCAGCGTCAGCTCCGTAATTATGCTGCTGGCCGGGTTGGTATCCGCTCGGATCTGTACCGCTCATGGTTCCAGAACCCCCAGGAGGAAGATCTGGCCATAATTATGCTTGTACGCCTGTGAGCCTGACGTGTAGATGTCCTCTTGTGATCTTTTAAGTGTTTTTTTTTTAACGTTTATCTATTTTGAGAGAGAGAGAGAGAGAGCAAGAGTGCGTGCGTGCAAGCGGGGGAGGGGCAGAGAGAAAGAATCCCAAGCAGGCTCCTTGATGTCCGCACAGAGCCCAACACGGGGCTTAAACTCACGAACTGGGTGATCATGAGTCAGGTGTTTAACCGACTGAGCCACCCAGGCCCCCCTGTGATCTTTTACATGTGTGGGGGTGGGTTTTGAGTGCAGTCACCTGGCCCATTAATAGGCTCTGTGAAGTGTAGAGACTGCTGTGTGGTCGAGGCTGGGGAGGAGCCTGTGGGCTTCGGAGACCCGGGAGCGCCCCCCTATGGCTGGAAACACACCGGCAACTGTGTGGAGCCCAGGCTGTGTGTGCGGTGGGTGTTTTTCCTCATTAAATGAAAATGTAGCATCTGACCTCTCTCCCCACTGCTTGCTGGTCGTCCCGGCAGGGCTTGGGAGGTGGCTGCAAGTGCACCTGTGTTTGGAGGCAGGGGGGCGTTCTTGGTGCGCCTCTAGCCCCGGCACACTGTTCCCGGGGCGAGGTCAAGGGTGAGCTTCATGGGCGGTGGTGGAGTGTGGGTGCTCTACCTCGGCTGTGGCCACCTCTCCCTGAACCACCTCCCCTGGGAACATGCGCTGCTGTCCACATCCCGGGGCTGGGGTGCCAGGGGGCTGCAGCGGGGGACCGCTGATCCAGACCATGACACGAGAGGGAAAAACATCTCATTCCACGAAGACCCCAGTCTATGCCGAGAGCATAACTGGTGAGCCGCCGTGGACGTGTGAGGTCATGGAAAGCTCTGGATTGCATCGTTGGGAGAAAAACGCGTGTGGATCCTTCGAGAATTGGGGAGAGCTGCTTTCCTTGCTGATACAACTCTGAATCCTACACTAAGCCTAGCACAGAAGCCAAAATAGGAAACACCCACGGGGAAAGGGGCGGGTAAGGAAGAACATGCTGGGAGGAAAATCCACAGAGTCTGAACAAGGGCTGGTTTCAGTTGGGGTCAGTATGGCGGTATGATGATTTTGAGTTCTTTTTAGGGGGGTTTTGGCTGTTAATCAGTAGAAGTCTCCGAATCCGGCTCATCCGGCTGTGGGCTTGTGGGGTCTCTAAGGCGCCCATCCTGTGGTTTCCCTGGTCACGGATGAGGCGGGGTGTTCTCTGGTGGCCCCGGAGACATTGCTCTGTCGCGGGCAGCCGGCTTTGGGGTGCAGGTCCCCTGACATCCCTTCAGTTCTTCATCCGTCCTCTGTGGAGTAATCGACGTTCCCCCAATAAAGGGCCAGTGGCTTCTGTACAAACCAAAGATGTTGCAGTAGGTGGCCTGTGTGTACGTCCTAAGGACTAGAAGGATCCAGCCCAGCCCCCGCGGGAAGTAGGGTTCTGGTGGGAACGTGGTGGCTGCTGCCCAGTGCGCCAGGCCTTGGGCTGGAAGGATGTCTCTGGAACTTGCCGTTCATAAGCTCGTGTTTCCTCTGTCACAGACGCCCCTTCTACTTACTCTTAACGGTGGCATGTTTCATTTAGCCTCAGAGCGTCTTAGCCACCCCATCAGCCAGAACCCTGATGTGCAGCTAGAAGTGCCCGTTTGTTCACTGTTTCAGAACTTGACATCCGAACTACCTAGGATGTGAAGAGTAGGTGTGGGCCTTCCGCAGAGAGACAGCACGCGGAACCCGGGGACAAAGCGGTTAGAGGACTGGGCGTCTCAGGCAGCAAGGGCCGTGTCAGCGGGTCCAGCCCTGGCGAGGGGTTGGGTTTCGTAGGAGCACGGAAGAGGCCGTCTGTGGATTTGGTCTCGGAGTGGTGACCAGTTACTCCCTCGGCAGGGTGGTTTTGATGTTTTAAAGCTACCGTCATAAAAGCCGTGTGGTTCGGGGGCACCTGGGTGGCTCAGTTGGTTAACCGTCCGACCCCTGATTTCGGCTCAGGTCACGATCCCGTGGATTGAGAGTTCCAGCCCTGCACAGGGGGTCTGTGCTGACAGCATGGAGCCTGCTTGCGGGGATTCTCGCTCACTCACTCTCTACTCCTCTCCCGCTCCCGCTGTTTCTCTCTCTCTCTCTCGCAAAATAAACTTAAAAAAATAAATAAAAACCACATGCTTCTGATTTAAAAGCGGACAGTCAGTTCTGTGCTCTGGAACGCGTACGCAGAGGAGACCCCGGTGCCCACAGGGGGGTAGCGTACTATAAACGCGGCATGGTGACTTGGTGCGTCATGCTGGGACATTTCTACACTGTTTGGGGGCAGAGTGGAATTAGGGGCCCCCACCGTACTGCACACCAGTACGGATTGAATCGTGCGTCCCCCATTTCCGTGCGGAAGCCCCAGAGCCCCCAGTATCTCAGAATGTGACCATACAGAAATAAGAGTTGTCACTTAACTCTTTACTTGAGATGAGGTCCTCCTGGAGGAGGTGGCCAACCCGGGGTAACTGGCATCCTTCTAGAAGGGGCCAAGGTGGACACAGATACGCAGGGCGGGGGGTCGCCGCGTGAAGTTAAGGCCGAGATGTGGCGAGAAATGCCAGAGACGCCAGCAGATCCCCCCCCAAACCAGGACAGAGGCGGATTCTCCATCACAGTCCTCAGAGAAACTGGTCCTGCGGACGGCCTGATCCTGGATGTCCGGCGTCCAGGCTCGGAGACGGTTTCTGTTGTTGAAGCCGCCCAGTCTGTGTTTTCTCACACAGCAGCCTTGGCAAATTAATACACACACACTGAAGTACATTCTAGGTGGATGAAGCTGTCAATAAAATTAAAAAAAAATTATACCTTAAGAGAAGTAGGAAAAAGATACATAGTTGAATCATGAATTGGTCCTTGGGCCGGGGAATGACGTCTTAACCAGGAAAGCGATAGATGACGTCACAGGGTACAGATTGATGGGTTTGACTCTAAGGAAAGCGACATCACAAGTTAAACCGTAAGCTGTTGGCAAGCTGGGAAAGAGTGTTTGCAGTCCTCACGTTTGCATCGTCCTAAGTAAAGAGCTGTGATGAATCAATAAGAAACGGGGGCATCACGTCTCCCTGTGCCTCTTTTCTTTCAAGCGTTTTCCCCACTCCTAATTCACTCACTCCTCCCAAGTGGAAAACAACTGTTCCCAGCCTTTCTTCCCTCTTCTAACTTCACACCTGGTAACCTTGCCTTGGGTACCAGCTCACCAGCCCACCTGCTTTTGGACCCACCGGCCTGCCTGAATTCATGGCCACTCAGGGCACTTGTGCCCGTGTTCACGTATTTCCGACCAGCACCCCGTCTTGCCTGCCATCACTGCTTCTCTGTCCTGCATCCTCAGACTCACCTTTGTCCCTGGGTCACCCCATCTGCATCCAGGTAAGCCCCGCCCACCTCACAGGGGGTCGCCCCTGCTCTGTCCAGGGCCAGCTGTGGGACTCAGTGTCCCTACTCTGTCCCCTCTGCCTCCCCATCAGGTTTCTGGTTCCGCTGGGTCCCTGAAATGAATCTTATCAAGGACACTTGTGACCTACTCCTGGTCACAGCCAGCAAGCAGTCAGGTGCTGGTGCATCTGTGACGACCTCTGTGGAACCAGCACGAGCTCATTTCCCAAACCGCTTGTTTCTCCGCCTTCCGTGACCCCCGCCTTCATCTCCGCCTCTCTCTGCCCCGTTGTCCCCGCTCTCGGGACCCCTGTGTTGGGAGGGCCCTTGGCTGGCTCTGCCCCTCGCGCTCTCCGGCAGCGCACTTTTCCTAAGAAGTGACGTCACGCACACCCCATCAACAGGTGCATCTGTGAGCAGAGCCTGCCCGCTGCTGAGAGACGCTCTCCCCTTCCCTGCACCGCACCCTGGGGGTCGCGGCCCCTGTCTCGGTCTCCCCCACTGAGCTCTCTTGCTCTCCTACCAGCACGTAACACCCCGGGTGTTGCTTCTGGTTTGTCGTCTGTCTCCCCACTTGGGTGAAGGGCCGTGAGGTTGGGATCTTATCCTAAGCACCGTGTCCCCACCACCGAGGTGTCCGGCCAGGAGAAGGCACTCCAGGAGTATCTGCTGAAAGAGCGGCCTTGACAGAACCCTGTCCTGGCCCCGTGCAGGTGAACCTGAAACGTCCGGAGAGGTTTCAGCCGAACTAGGCCAGGCCCTAAAAATATTTCTTAAAATCGTAGATTGCGTGGTAGAGGCTACATTTTTCATCATAAGTTTGATCGCACAGCTGGGCGGTATGCTCCTCTCGGGCCCCACACACACGGTCACGCCTTCCCTCACAGCCTCACGGTGCTCTTACAACAGATTTTGTACCGTAAGTTTTCTAAGCAAACCCCTTTTGATCGTTCTTATTATAAATAGCTGAAATGAACATTCTTGTACTTAGATCCCTGGTCACTTAACGGGTGGATAGATGATACATAGGCGGATAGATGACAGACAGAGAATTGAAAGCTGATAGACAGGGGCAGGGAAATAGTGGATTCCCAGCAGTGTAATTGCCGCATCAAAAGATCGATGTGTTTGCGACTGCACGTGTGTGCATACAAAATTCATTTTTATAACCATTGGCCGAGGGCTACCTGTCCCTTATAATAAAATACTCAGGTGCCAGGGCTGGGCTGCTTTCCTGATTCATGTGCTGAGTAAATGGGTGTCTTATGCCACCGGCCCTCGAGTGGCAACGCCAGGTCACCGTCCCCAGTGAAGAAGGCAGCCTCCCAGGGAATCTACCATTTTGATTGGCTGTTTCTGGGGCTTCAGGAAACGCTAGAAGATGTCTGGGGGCGAAGGGACAGCACCTAGGGAGATTTGCCACAGGACATTTGCTTTTCCATCCGCCCTAGAAACCTGAGTCGAGACCTTGACCGCCGGGCGGGGTTAAGGTGTGCACCGGTCACTGTGGGGGTGCTTACTCTCTTTGGTGTTGGACCTTCTGAGCCGGTGTTCTGTAGAACCTTTTGTTTTCCTGGGTTTAGAGGAGTTGGCAGGCCGAGCCCAGCGTTCTGGCTTGTGTTTCTTTCCTGCAGGTCTGTGGTCCAAGGTGAGCAAAAACTAGAAGGCATAGCTTTGCCTGGCTGACGTAACTGTACAGCAGGCCGGAAATCTGTCTGCTGTCCTCAGCTGGCGAGTTTTGCTGTTGTAATTGACTGAAAATGTAGCCCTCAGCAGCAACGCCATCTATGACATTTGGATGGTGGCTCCGGCCCGCTGGGTTGTTGGGACCCAGAAGGGGGCCCGAAGGCTGCCGTTCTTTATGATCTCATAGCCATTGAGGACTCCTTCCAGGCTTCTCAAAAGTCTCTGCTTTCTTTTTCTTTTCTTTTTAATGTTTATTGTTAGAGAGAAAGAGAGCATTAGCAGGGGAGGGGCAGAGAGAGAGGGAGAGAAAGAATCTCACGCAGGCTCCACACTGTCAGCACAGAGCCAGATGCAGGGCTCAAAACCTGTGAACCACGAGATACGACCTGAGCCAAAATCAAGAGTCAGATGCTCAACCGACTGAGCCTCCCGGGCGCCCCGGAAGTCTCTGTGTTCTAAACTTGGGTCAGTCGACCAGTCTTCCCTCTCCCACCCACCAGTAGGTCTTTCCCCAGGTTTCTGTGTCCTTTTCCTGTGCAGCCATGTCCCCACCCTCCTGTCCCACCAACTTAATGGTAGGGCTGGAGCAGAGAGGGCAGCTGTACTGGCCAGGTAGGTGGTGGCCCATGGGGCTGACTACAGGCTGATGTCCTGCCCTTGCTGATACAGTCCTGGCTGACCTCAAGGAGGCTGCTGGTGGCTCCCCTGTCCCCAAGTCTCAGTAAGACCTGCCCTGCTTACCCATAGGCTCAGGCAAGACTTTTTGAAACCAGATGGCAAGAAATGCTTTGTACGCTTTGACAGAAGGTGAGAAATATAATTATCCTGATATAGATGATATATTGTCCTAAGGTAGTCCCATCCTACCTGGCAAGGTTCAGATGGCTTTGGGAAGCCGCCTTTTTTTTTTTTTTTTAATATTTATTGTGAGAGAGACGGGGCACAAGCAGACGAGAGAGGGGCAGAGAGAGAGGGAGAATCCCAAGCAGACTCCGTGCCGTCAGCACAGAGCCCGATGTGGGGCTGGATCTCATGAACTGTGAGATCATGACCTGAGCCGAAGTCGAGAGTCAGACGCTTAACTGACTGAGCGCCCCCAAGGGGCCCCAGGAGGCCACTTTTGATGGGTGACTCTAACCCGCGGATACAAGAGGGAGAAGGTGATAGGTACGGAGGGGCCAAGTCACTTCCCTGTCTGCATGCCCGAGCTCAGCATCGTGTAGCCACCCAGTAAAGGGCACAGGCGTGGACACGGCCCTGTGGTGGTCTGCTCCGTGGACCTCCCTGGGCAGGTGCAGAAACACACCTGTCTGGGGCCCGTCCCCACCGGCTGACATGACGGAGCGCCCCCTTCATGCTTGGGATATTTTGCTCAGCCCTGGCTGTGATTGAACTACCCACTGCCTGCCTGTTTTGGATCTTAAATAGCCCTCAAGACAGAGGCTGAGTGGAAGAGAAACAGAGACGCTCCAAACAAGGGCTCTCTGTCATCTTTATAATTTTGTGTTCTCTCGGTGACAGTTGACCATGTGATAAGACGCTGGGGGAGCAATGGGGAAAAGGAGGTCACCCTTCATTATGTTCACACCATAGTTATTGTTAAATTTTATTTTGAAATGATTTCAAACCTCTAGAGAAGTTGTACGTCATAACACAAAGAACTCTCATAGATCCTGTTCCCCGATTCCCTAATTGTTAATGTTTTGCCACGTTTTAAATTGTTTTCACTGCCCGTATACATAGCACATATAAAAACATATACGTTACTTATATCACATATACATGTGCAGGTCAGGTCAGGTTAGGGGTGCTGATCGCCCGTGCAGTCGAAAATCCGAGTATAACTTTCGGCTCCCCCAGACTTAACCTTGTACAGAGCCTTACTGACAACACGAACCTATCATGAACACGTATTATATACTGTATTCTTACACTCAACTAAGCTAGAGGAAAGAAGACGTGATTGGCAAAGCCATAAGGAAGAAAAATGCATATGCAGTATTGTGCTGTCTTTATACAAAAGAAATTCACGTGTAAGTGGAATCATGCAGTTCAAACCCGTGTTGCTCAAGGGTTAGCTGTGTGTGTACTTGGACACCCACATAACTGTTATTCTCTTCTCTGAACCATTTGAGTCTAATTTGTAGACATCAAGCCCTGTCTTTAGACCTCAGTGTCTCTTTCCAAGGAACAGGGAGCTTAGCCCAGCGTGTTTAACATCGACGAGGCGCGCGTGTCCAGTCTGCAGACCTATTCACGTTTCCCGCTTGGCTTTAGAATGTTCACGTCCAGTCCGGAACCACCCTTTGCGATCGCTTGTGTCTCTATCGTTTCACCCGGAATGCACCTTAACGCCTTGCCTTGCATGTCTTCTGTGTCCTCGACAGTTCTTGAAGGACCCCCGTGGCTTGTGGGGAGCTTCCATGGAACCCCATCAGGTTGTGTGAAGCTCACAATGTTGGTTTGTCCAGTTGACAGTGGGGTCAATCCCTATCGCTCGGCGAAGATAGCACCTGTGACATTTCTCCATCGCACAGTTACCGTTCTCTGTAATTAGGAAGTAATCTTCAAAGGAAATTATTGTGAGACCGTGTTAATTTGCTTTTCTCCATCCATCTTCCCTTGACTGGTTCTGTTGTGTGTTGATGATTCTTGTCCGGTTTTTCCATCATTCTGCATTTATTAGTTGGCATTCTGCTGTTAGGGACGGTGTGCTTGGTGTGCTTTCTCTTCTCTTACTTACGTGTGTGTGTGTCAGTAAGGACGCAGTATTATTTCAGTCCATGGCTCACTGTCATTATTACGGGTGTTCATTCAGACTCACATTGCTCCATGGGGTCTGGTTCCTATTTCCTTGGACGTGTCCCCATCAGAGTACTTCCTTGCTTCCTAGGATAAGACATCCCCTGTCTGCAATCATATGGATATTTGGGACTGGACAGTCCTTCGTTGTGAGAGCCTGTCCTGGGCCTTGCGGGATGCTTAGTGGCATCTCTGGGCTCTACCGACCAGATGCCCACCTGCACATACACACACACACCTGTTGTGACAACCGAAGCGTCTCAGACACTGCCAGAAGTCCCCTGGGGGGTGCAAAATCTACCCCTCCCAGTCCCCACTGGGCACCACTGAGGAAGCCAAGGAGTAATTCCTTTAGTGAATTTCATGGTCAGTTGGAGAGTCAATTCTTACAATACATTAGGCAGGAAAAGCCTTATAATGTGCTTTATTTCCTCTAGCAACACAAGGGTAAAGGGATGTTGAGGCTTTTTTTTTGTCTATGAAGAATTTATTCTTTTATTACTATTATTTTAAACAAATTCTATTCTTTTAAAGTTTATTTATATATTTATTTAAAGACAGAGAGTGAGCACACATGAGTGAGGGAGGGGCAGAGAGAGCACCTAAGCAGGCTCCCCGAGGTCAGCACGCAGAGCCCGATGCGGGGCTCGAACTCATGAACCGTGAGATCATGACCTGAGCTGAAATGGAGTTGGACGCTTAACCAACTGAGCGCCCCCCGGTGCCCCTTGGCTGTGAAGGATTTAGAACATACACAGGAGTAGACAGAATAGTAAGATGAACCGCCTGAGCCTCTCACCAGCCCCCACGACCTGTCTGGCTCCAGCCATGCCCTGTTGACTGCCCCCTGACTATTGTTTGGGACAAGAATCTCATGTAAAAATATCACTTATTTGTAAATATCCTATAATACTTCTGGGTCTGTAAAAGATGAGTGTGTTTTTTTGTTTATTTGGGTTTTGTTTGTTTGTTTTTTACCAGAACTGTAATCAATCCTAAGTCCTTAATATCCTTAAAAATAGTCCAGATCGGATCAGAAGTGCATTCACACCACGGTCCCGGTGTCCCTGAAAGACGGTGCCGTCTGTGTGCTCCCACCCTGGCTCAGCTCTGGATGGAGGGTCCCAGCCCCGGCCACACTGCAGGCTCCAGCTTGACATTCACGCTGCCACAGCCCCAGCAGAGCCTGGGACAGGTCACCCCCAGCCCCACCCCCCCATGGCAGGTGGACCCGGCTGGGTGCAGGGGGTCCCTTGTCAGGCACCTGCCTTCCTCCCCTTGTGCTTCAGGTTCTTTGCAAAACAAATTCCTAATTACTAATTTCAACTACCACGTGAGCGAGTTTTTGGAGCAGAAGTTCCAGGCCTACGCTTTCTGGGTCGGCACTGCAGAGGCCTTGATCCTGGGCTCACACGGAGGGTGATCTTTTAGGCACGCAGTGGCCCCCAGAAGGAGAAGACAAGCCAGGCAGATTACTGAGGGTTGTATGCCACGCCGGGGAGTTTTATGCATCATCCCGCGGGCCACTCGGCATAAGCCTGTGCGATGGTCCAGCAGTCCCCCTGCTTTGGCAGTGAGGGTGTTTATGGTCAGGATAGGGTGGGTCATGCAGTAAGGAGGGGAGAGGGTCTGACTCCAGGACAGGCAGGTTCTAAAGTTCATGTTCTCACTGGGGAGCCAGAAAGTCTGTACCTAACTGATATTTCCAGACAGCTTGGGGAGGGAAGAGTGGGCAATGGGGCAAATGCGGATATCCTGGGAGCAGAGTCTACACGATGTGCTTGATAACCGATAACTGCTTTTTGTTTTCTAGTGTTTGTTTATTTTTGAGGGGGGGGGGAGGGGCAGAGAGAGAAGGACAGAGGGTCTGAAGCAAGCTCTCCACTGTTAGCACAGAGCCCCAACATGGGGCTTGAACCCACGAACCATGAGATCATGACCTGAGCCAGAGTCAGATGCTTAACAGACTGAGCCGCCCAGGCGCCCCACTGATAACCGTTTTCTTAAGTGGGGCAGCTAAGCGGATTTGCACATGGTCCCGTTCTGTTCCCTGACAAATTCAGTTTCAGGGACTAGTATTCTACCAAACACGCGGTCTGTCCTCTCCCTTTTGGAAGTGTTTCCGTTATTAGAGATGTATTTTAATAAAGACTGATGTCTAGCAATTTATCCTGAGAAAGTAAGCGCACACACTAAGACCACATAGAAAGATGTGCCAAGCCTCGAAACCATCCACGTGGACAGCCGTCAGGACAGCACCGTGTTCCGTACGGCCACGTGGGCAAATACCTTGCCGGCGTTAAAACATCAAAGAAGCATTGTGCCCGGGAGATATTTGTGATGTAATCTGAAGCCACACAAGCCCGGTTGCAAAACTCTACGTCCTGTGATCCTAAATGTGTCAGTGTGTCTATTTATAAGTACGCGTGCAAACAAATATTAGAAGGGCATACTCTAGAATTGTAATGGATCTGGGAACTGTCACGGGTTGTCAGTTTTTTTTCCTTTGCCCCTTAAGTGTATTTTCAAGCATTACAATGAAAACTTATTTTTTTATTAAAAACCATTTTTTAATATTCATTTATTTTTGAGCTAGAGCACAAGGGAGCGAGCAGGGAAGGGGCAGAGGGAGACAGACAGACACAGAACCCGAAGCAGGCTCCAGGCTCTGAGTTGTCAGCACAGAGCCCGACACGGGGCTCGAACTCACGAACTGTGAGATCATGACTCGAGTGTAAGTTGGACGCTTAACCAACTGAGCCACCCAGGCTCCCTGAAAACTTATTTTTATTTTTATTTTTTTAATTTTTTTTCAACGTTTATTTATTTTGGGGACAGAGAGAGACAGAGCATGAACGGGGGAGGGGCAGAGAGAGAGGGAGACACAGAATCGGAAACAGGCTCCAGGCTCTGAGCCATCAGCCCAGAGCCTGACGTGGGGCTCAAACTCACGGACCGCGAGATCGTGACCTGGCTGAAGACGGACGCTTAACCGACTGCGCCACCCAGGCGCCCCAAAACTTATTTTTATAATAAAAAAAAAAACTAACGTGTCTGTGTTTGTCCGTGCTTGTGTGTATGTGTCACGTTACGTGGCCCTGCCCCTCCCCGCTTCACACATCCCGGGAGCTGCCGGCATCGTCCTTGCGTGCAGGACAGAGAGGACTCCACTCCTCTTCCCTTGAAGTTGTAACTGAACCGGCCCTCACGGCTGTGTCCCCGCAGCTCCGCGCTGCGGTGGGGACAGGCGGCCAGGGCACCGGTCACGGCTGCAGGGACTTGCATTCCGTCTACACCCATGATTCCTGGTCCTGGAAACCAGAGGGGAGCCTTGCAGACAAGGAGGGCTGCCGTGGGGCTGACGGAAGGTCTGAAGAGTCACCAGCAAATCCATTGCTGCAGAGTGGAGGTCACAGCTGGACGTTTCCTGACCGGGAAGAAGGGCCGGTGGGGCGGAAATCTTCTCTTCCCCATGGCTCCCTCGGCCAGCGGAGGAGCAGGTGGGCAGGGCAGAACCAAGACTGATGAAAGAGCCGTGGCTGTGGCCCAGGAGCCCCTGGGGGGGAGGAGGAGAGGTGGGCAGACGTTCCCTTGGCAACAGCAACAGGGCCTTCTGATTGGCAGGGACCCGGTAGGAGCCCTTGTGTATAGCCTGGCGCACTAGGTGGTGCCACCACCCTGTTCCACGCGTGCGGGGACACTGAGGCCAAGAGACCGCACGGCATCTTTGCTCAGCTCCAAACAGCTGGGATCTCCTTCGCTGTCTTCAGTCCACTGAAGGAAGATTCAGCTGTTGTTGTTTTTATGCTTATTTACTTATTTTTTGAGACAAAGAGGAAGAGAGCAAGCTGGGGAGGGGCAGAGAGAGGGAGGGAGACAGAATCCCAAGCAGGCTCTGGGCTGTCAGCACAGAGCCCAACGCAGGGCTCAGACTCACGAACCTCGAGATCACAATCTGAGCCGAAACCAAGAGTCGGACACTCCACCGACTGAGCCACCTGGGCGCCCCCACTCTTTTTTAGAATAGCTTTTATTTCGATGTTGGGTAAAATGATACCAGTTTATAAAACTGTGTTTGTCAAAGTAATAGGCTATACCTAACCGTTCTAGGAAAAAAAAATACAGATGGACAAGTCAAAATTGATTTTTCCAAATGGGTCTGTCTGGTATGAAACAGGCATTAAAGGCTGTGGGTAGGCCGTCTGTGCTTTGAATCTCGTCACCAGCTTCCTAAGCTGGTGATAGCCATCCAGTGAGGGGGGGGGGAAAGGGGCGCTGGGCGGCTCTGAAATCTGTGGTTGACTTTCAAGAACTATGTTGTGAGTTATTTTTAGAATTTTAGCTCCTTTAGAAAGGATTGGTGAGGACTCAAAATATATTTTCATTGAAACTTTGAAGTCAGCAGGCTATAAGGCAAATTCTTTCTCTTTTTTTTAAAGTTTGTTTATTTTGAGAGAGAGAGAGCAGGGGAGGGCAGAGAGAGAGGGAGAGAATCCCAAACAGGCTCTACAGTGTCAGTGCAGAGCCCGACGCGGGGCTTGAACTCAGGAACCGTGAGCTGAAACCAAGAGTTGGATGCTTAACTGACTGAGCCTCCCTGGTGCCCCAGGGAAAATTTCTTTAAAAGTAAGTTTGACTCCGTGTAATTCAACAGGATGATTATTACAATGAATAGAGTCATATAATTACATAGAGCCGCTTCCATTATCATACCTTATATATCTCAAAGTAGCGCCATTAATTTAGAACAGAACAGGAAAAAATCGTTAGATTTACATTAGTTTTCACTAAAATCCGTCCAGCCTAACCCTGGTTCTGCCCGCATCTGAACTACATTTAATTTCCCCCAAAGTCACTACCACTGCCCAGTTTGGGGGCTTCGGGCACACCAGAATCAAAAGTCTTTTCACGTAGCACCTCGGGAGCCACGGATCCCTCCGGGCAGGGAGGTCTCCAGCGCTGGGAAGCATCTTGCGGGCAGAGAAGCAAAAGCAAACAGAGCAGGTGTCCCGGGTTCAGATCCTGACTCCAGCGGCTTCCGCTCGCTTGATGCAGGGAAGCTGTTCTGCATTACTGATCATCAACTTGACTCTTCATGAGTGTTTACCTCCCAGTATTTACAAGACACTTCAGGAGTTTCCGAAAACCGCAGCTTACGTCCTCGTTTTGAAAAATGCGTTGAAACTGGACCCGGAAGGGCTTTGAGCTGAGAAGTCAGTTGATGGAAGGCAAAGCTGGCCTGAGCTCCTGGCTCAGAGCCCTTTTCTCTCTAGTCTCTTGGTTTCTGTGCCAGAGTTTGCCCCCCATCCCCCCACCCCCGTTCTGCTCAGCCCATGCATCCCGAAGAGGGTGACCTTCCGGGGACATCCCACACTGTGGCCAGGTCTGGGGGCAGAAAGCAGAAAGTACCCCAGTTTCTATTTTCCCCAGGTGGTCTGGGCCAAAGCGAAGAGGTCTTGTGAACTCAGTAGGAGACTCTGAGCCTGTAAGTCAGCCAGAAGGTGCACCCCGTGCGTGACGTGGGAGTGAGATTGACAGCAGGGAGGTGACCCCCACAGCCTACCTGCTGGGTCCCCGGGGCCAGAAGCCAGGTTCCCTAGGGTGCAGATGGGGGCCACGGAGATGTCATCATGCGCTCAGACTCCTTCCTTTTAGTTTGCTTCTCGCTCTGTACAGGGAACATATAGAAGGCGACAGCAGGGCTCCGGGAACACCAGAATGTTCTATCACCACTTCAGGGCTTTGATCCCCGGCTGCAGCGCCTAGGAGTCAGAGGCTGTGTGGCCTGACAAAGCTTTCCTGCCCCCGCTACCTCTGCAAAGAAGATGCATCATGCTGGTGACGTCATTATGCCCTCTTTCATGTTAGTGTTTTATTTTTAAAAGCAATGAGCTACTTAGTCTCTTTTGCAGCGGAGAAGAGAACATTGGGGATTCAGGGGTTGGCTTTTCCTTCAATTTACCTGGTCAGAAGTTTCCTTTTGCAGCCAGATTCACAAGCCAGGGTCAGGGTCCAGGTGTCTGCAGCCTTTAGACGGAGCCTGCCTCAATCACAACTCTGTTTTCAGCGTCAGCACACCCCCCCAGGGCGGGGGGCAGGTGCAGGGGGCTGAGACCTTTCCAAGGGAGGGGGGGCTCTCATTAGCCTGAGCCAGGCGTCCACTGTGAAGTCAGTGATACTTGAGAATCCCCATTTCACAGATGAGGAGACTGAGGCCAGGCGGGGGGGGGGGGGGGGTATCGTTCACTGTGCACAGCTCGTTAGTTCCACAGCTAGTTAGCAATGAAGCCGGATTGCAGCCTGGTGGTTCCAGAGCACCCCGACCCCCCTTTGCCAAGGGAGGTTGTAAATGATGCTTTCACATCCTTTATTGAGCACTGTGCTTTTCACTTGTGATTGACTCTCCCAGCAGCGGCCACAGCACAGAGAGGAATGTGAGTCTCAGCTAGTGAACACCCTGTCTGAGGTCACAGAGCCAGGAAGTGGCTGAACCAGGCAGCCACGGTGGGGCTGTGCTCCAAGTTCACCCCCATCCTGGCGTTGCCCACCTGGACAGGCTGTGCCCGGGAAACCCGAGAAACTTCTGTATCCCGCCCCGTGTGAGATGCTCGAACCCATCTCGGGAGTCTCAGCCTGCTCCCCGGAGCCCTTGACCCAGGCCTGTGCACTGAGGGCTTGTTTGCTTCTAGAAGGAGCCCCAGCACGGCCCAGGTGGTGACTGACAGAGTGTTTGCCACGGCGCAAGAGGCCCCTTCAGCTGCTGGCTTTAGAAGCCATGGTGTTAGGCGGCTGGCTGTTGCACGCTTTTCTTTGTGCCTTGGTATTCGCCGAAAGTGCTCTCACCCCCAGCTCCAAACGTGTGCCCAGTGGGAGGTTGCTGGGACGTCCAGTGGCATTCTTGCGCTTTCGGTCTCAGGGGTTTATTCTGTCTGTGGTCCGCGAGCTCTGGTGTGTTTTTGAGAGGTGGCTGGGGCGTGCCCTGTCAGGGTGGAATGGGCAGCCCGGGATTCGAGATCCTGTCACTGGACTACTGTCTCTTTGTCCCTGCCGCAGGCCTGCCTGTCCCAGGCCTGCCAGCAGACCTTCTCTGGGATTCCGAAAGCCGTGGACTTGGCCATGTGACAAAGCACATCTTAGCTTTTAATACTGAGTCTGTATATCAATCTCCGAGGGAGGGGGTAAGGGGGAGGTTGGCCATGGAACAGTAGAGAGAAGACGAATGAGTTTAAAGAAAAATGCATTCGGGGGGCTCCTGGAGGCTCAGGTGGTTAAGCCTCCGACTTTGGCTCACAGTTCATGAGATCGAGCCCCGTGTCGGGCTCTGTGCTGACAGCTCAGAGCCTGGCGCCTGCTTCAGATTCTGTGTCTCCCTCTCTCTCTGCCCCTCCCCCACCTCAAAAATAAATAAACATTTAAAAAAAGAAAAGAAAAATGCATTTGGGCTGGAAAAATTAAAAACTAAGGCCATCCCTGTTTTCGGCCAGGAAAATTGATAAACAGACTTGAACATAATTGGGATTTTCTAGAGAAGCTGATGTTGACAGTAATTGCAGAGAAACTCTGGCACTGAGGAAAGAGGTTTATGCCCCAGCTGGTTGTGGCTGTTGCAGAGCTTGTCCAGAGGACTTAGAGGCAGTGCAATTAGCATATTTATAGGGGATTGAATGGATCCATTTGTATTTTCTAAATTGTTTAACTTCTATGTTAATGTGTTTTGTTTTGTTTTTTTAAATTTTTTTTTTTCAACGTTTATTTATTTTTGGGACAGAGAGAGACAGAGCATGAACGGGGGAGGGGCAGAGAGAGAGGGAGACACAGAATCGGAGACAGGCTCCAGGCTCTGAGCCATCAGCCCAGAGCCTGACGCGGGGCTCGAACTCACGGGCCGCGAGATCGTGACCTGGCTGAAGTCGGACGCTTAACCGACTGCGCCACCCAGGCGCCCCCCATTTGTATTTTCTAAATTGTTTAACTTCTATGTTAATGTGTTTTGTTTTGTTTGTTTGTTTGTTTGTTTTAATTTTTTTTTTTTCAACGTTTATTTATTTTTGGGACAGAGAGAGACAGAGCATGAACGGGGGAGGGGCAGAGAGAGAGGGAGACACAGAATCGGAAACAGGCTCCAGGCTCTGAGCCATCAGCCCAGAGCCCGACGCGGGGCTCGAACTCACGGACCGCGAGATCGTGACCTGGCTGAAGTCGGACGCCTAACCGACTGCACCACCCAGGCGCCCCTGTTTTGTTTTTTAATTTGACCTGTAGACAAAGCCATGTTTTCTTTGTTTAAATTAAAAGTTGTTTTTATGGGCTCCGTCATGTCAGCTGTATTTGCATATTTCATCTGTTCTGTGGAAGTGTAACTTCTGTTGAGTGAAATGTGAACCTCAGGAAGGAGATGAGTAGATTTCCTTCGTGTGCCTTGCTAGCTTGTCCCTCAGTCCCGATTGGCTCCCCACTGGGGATTTCTCTGGGGTGGCCCAGAGGTGGCAGGCAAGGTGGTGTCCCCAGGGAGCCCCGCCTCCCGGCTGACCCAGCCTTCCCTCCTGGTGAGTGAGCTTCTGGAGGGCTGGGGACAGCCCTCGTGAGACCTTGCAATCCCTGTTCTGGCTCCTGCGTTTACCCCCTTGTAACAGGGACTTGGCCCCACGCACGCGTCCTGTCCTGCCAGACAGAATTTGCACTTGGGAAAAAGGACAGAGAGGGAGCAAGAGAGCGGCAGCCACTTTGTCAGGACCAGCTGACATTCAGAGACCACGGTGGGGGTGGCGGAGGGGCGGGCTCCTGCTCCAAAGTTGCAAGGGCCTTGGAGTTGGCGGGACTCACATTTCTGAGACTTGGCAGACAGGCCGGGATTCAGGGAACACGCGCGCTCCGGCTCTGGGCATCCTGCATATCGTTTCACTGTCATGGGAAAACAAGAGCAGGGCTCTCTCTGGCTCACTGGCCTGAACGTCCTGCGTCCTCCTCACCGGCACTAAAGTGGGGAGCCCGTTGGGGGGCAATTGATTGCATCAGGCTCAGAGAGGGACCTGATTGGTCTGCCCAGCGTGGCTTGATTCACTACCTGGAGGACCGAGCTGGAGACAGCTTGGCAGGAGCCCGCCCAGAGACAGTCCCCCAGCTCCCCTGCACGGCCAGCCATCGGTGGGACAGCCCTGGAGGGGCCCAGCCGGCCCGGGACAGCGGAAAAGCCGCTTTCAGGACACAATCAAACTCCCTTTCAGGACACAATCTCAATTTAAAATGCCATCTTGTTCTTCCGACTGCTTTTTTCATGCCGTTGATGTAAGATTTTGTTTTGAAGCATCACCTGTTTCCCCAGAGGTTGGATCCCTATCCCTGCCGGTCTGCAGCTGGGGCAGAGGATATTTACGACCCTGGGCATTTCCACCGGACTGCCCCTTTGCCATGGAGCTATTCGTTTGTAGCGGCTTCGAACAGTACCTGTCTGGCTGGCAGTTTTGTAGGGGGAAGGGGACAAAGAATTTTCTGACCTGGTTCCGACTGTGTGCCCTTCTGTTTTGGATTTTGAATTGCAACATTTTCACGTTAATTTCTGTCAATGCTTCCTGAGCCTTAGGAACATGACTTAGGCGGCGTGTGACCAGGGGTTGGCCGCTGCACCCCAGACGCTGCGGGTGGACAGCAGGTGGAGTCATCAAAAGTTAGGCTTTGGGATGCTGCGTTTGTGTTTGCAGTTGGTTCACCCATGGAATGTCTCACCCTGAGACCATCAGCAGTATTTGAAATGAGTGCTGATGCTCCCTAACACCAGAGCTTGAGAAACACTCGGGCTTGGCCGCCTGCTGGGTCTCCTGTGAGGTGTCCTGGCATTTTAAGAATTTCCTGTTGTGACCTTACATGCCCTGCCCCTCCTAGTTGGGGCTGTTGTGAACACGTGCCCTGCCCCTGCAAAGTTGGGGTGAGGGGCGAACACGTGCCCTGCCCCTCCCAGGGTTGGCAGGGGGCACATTTGACAGGTGGCCCTCCAGGCGCACTGTCGCGGGTGGCTACCCGCTGCTCCGAAGGACAGTTATACATGTGTTGGAACACTGCTGTTCTCACCTTTCCTGTTTTACTTTGGTCCAGTTTTTCCTCCTTGAAAAGCCGAGCTGTTCCTCTGTAAGCGTCCCCTTTGTCTGTTGCAGGATGTTAAAATCTTTAGCGAAGATGGGACGAGCAAAGTGGTGGAGATTCTGGCAGACATGACGGCCAGAGACCTGTGCCAGCTGCTGGTTTACAGAAGTCACTGTGTGGACGACAACAGCTGGACGCTAGTGGAGCACCACCCGCATCTGGGACTAGGTAGGGAGCACCTGGAGTGCCCGCCGTGCGGTCAGACGAAGCCAGCTGTGTCCCCCCCCCCCAGCGCCCCTGCCAGTCCGGCGAGCTGTCTGTCTGCCGTCTTCTGTCCCCCCAGTGCCCCTGCCGGTCCGGCGAGCCGTCTGTGTGCCGTCCCTTGTCCCACTGCACCCCTGCCTGTATGGCGAGCCCTCTGTGTGCGGTGTCTGCCCCACTGCACCCCTGCTGGTCCGGCGAACCGTCTGCATGTGCCGTCCCTTGTCCCACTGCACCCCTGCCAGTATGGCGAGCCGTCTGTGTGCCGTCCCTTGTCCCACTGCACCCCTGCCTGTATGGCGAGCCCTCTGTGTGCAGTGTCTGCCCCACTGCACCCCTGCCGGTCCGGTGAGCCGTCTGTGTGCCATCCCTTGTCCCACTGCACCCCTGCTGGTCCGGCGAGCCGTCTGCATGTGCCGTCCCTTGTCCCACTGCACCCCTGCCTGTATGGCGAGCCCTCTGTGTGCGGTCTCTGCCCCACTGCACCCCTGCCAGTATAGCGAGCCGTCTGTGTGCAGTCCCCTGCCCCACTGCACCCCTGCCAGTCCAGCAAGCCGTCGGTGTGCTATCCCTTGTCCCACTGCAAGCCGTCTGTGTGCTGTCCCCTGCCACACTGCCATCCCCTGCCACACTGCCATCCCCTGCCGGTATGGCGAGCTGTCTGGGTGCCGCCCCTTGTCCCACTGCACCCCTGCCGGTATGGCGAGCCATCTGCGTGTGGTCCCCTGCCCCCCCAGCACCCCTGCCGGTCCATTGAGCCATCTGCATGCCGTCCCCTGCCCCACTGCGCCCCTGCTGGTCTGGCGAGCTGTGTGCTGCCCTTACCAACCACTGCCTGTCTGTTTCTCCAGACATTCCACCATCCTCCCTTGCAGCCCTCCCCCACCTGATACTTTCAGAACCTTACTCTGGGGTGGTGGAAGCAGCCGCTCCCAGGGGCTCAGACACAGCAAAACGGGTCTCTCTGTGCTTTAGCTGCACACCTGTGGTCTGGGAAGGGCAGCCAGGTGGGGAGGGGGCCTTGGGGGAGCCTGCCCCCTGCACGCTCCTGCCATTGCTGTGCAGAGAGCAGTTCCTCCAGCTCCCGGGAGTGGGGGGCCGCGGTGGTGACTGCCTACAGGTGGGCACGGGAGACCCAGGGGAATCTGCACATCACAAAGTAGCCGGATCCAAGTTGGAACGTTACAGTGCGTTTCTGAGCTGGTTCGCAATGTTTGCACCGAGTGCAGGCACGCTCGCTCACATGTAGTGTGGAGAGAGCGCGGGAGTGTTTCGAAATACGTACTCTGTACAGAGCTCACTGAGGTTTTGGGTGTGGTGGACTTCTTGCTCAGATGGTCTGTTGCAGGTAACGAAGCTTTTCGGACTTACGTTTAAACTCTTACTGGATAAAGGGCGGTCCTTGAAAAATCATGGGCACATATGTCAGACCAGAATTTTTGTCTAAATCAGCAACTGTATCCCTTCCGTGTGTTGAAGGAGAGAAAAACACACAGATCATCAAGTTCTTCCCGTGGTTCTAAACTTTCTTTCTGGAAGATTAATAAGCCAAATGTACTTGTTTTATTTTTTAAAGTTTATTTTGAGAGAGACAGAGAGAAAAAAAAGAGAGAGCACAAGCAGGGGAGGGGCAGAGAACGCGGGGCAGACAGAATCACAAGCAGGTTCTGCACTGTCAGTGTGGAGCCTGGCGCGGGGCTCCAACCCACAAACTGTGAGATCATGACCTGAGCCGATATTAAGAGTCAGGCGCGTAGGGGCGCCTGGGTGGCTCAGTCGGTTGAGCGTCCAACTTCGGCTCAGGTCATGATCTCACGGTCAGTGAGTTCGAGCCCCGCGTCGGGCTCTGTGCTGACAGCTCAGAGCCTGGAGCCTGTTTCAGATTCTGTGTCTCCCTCTCTCTGCCCCTCCCCCGTTCATGCTCTGTCTCTCTCTGTCTCAAAAATAAATAAAAACGTTAAAAAAAAAAAAAAGAGTCGGGCGCTTAACCGGCTTAGCCACCCAGGCACCTCTAATAAATCAAATTTAACCTTCTAAGTCTGGAATGTTCCTGTAAATGAATAGTGTTCTTTGAAATGACACTATACAATCAAAGCCTAGATGATGCTGAGTAAATTTGAGTTCGCGTTGTTTTATGTCACTGTGTTTTAGCCCCACCATGCTACCCAGTGTGCATCTCATAAGGATGCTCTCTGATTTCTTTCCCGTTTCTGCCGATCTTCAGTGCACTTTGGACACCAGCTAAAACTTTCTCTGTCATCTCTGGCAGCCTCCTCCCACCGGGTGCCTTGACTGGTAACACGATGCAGCCGGTGACACCGTCATCAAGCTCCAGTGTGAGACATCCATGCAAGGATCCCACAGGGGTCTGATAGGGCCACCAGAAGCATCTATAGACACACAAGTAAACAGTACTTGGAACCCTGCAGTGTGTATGTCCACATGCACACACGCACACACATGGAATTAACTTTAAAAACACGTCTGTGTAGTCGGACCCAAATGTGAATACTGTTGAAAGCCCATTCCAAAGTCTGAATGCTCTTAATTTGAAAGGATTTGTAGGGGCGCCTGGGTGGCTCAGTCGGTTAAGCGTCCGACTTCGGCTCAGGTCATGTTCTTGTGGTCCGTGAGTTCGAGCCCCCCATCAAGCTCTGTGCTAACAGCTCAGAGCCTGCTTAGGATCCTCTGTCCCCCTTGCTCTCTCTGCCCCTCCCCCACTGTTTCTCTCTCTCTCTCTCTCTCTCTCTCTCTCTCTCTCTCTCTCAAAAATAAATATTTTTAAAAAATTAAAAAAAAAAAGCAGCTGGAGTGCCTGGGTGGCTCAGTTGGTTGAGCGTCCGACTTCGTCTCGGGTCATGATTTCATGGTTCGTGAGTTCGAGCCCCGCGTCAGGCTCTGTGGTGACAGCTCGGACCCTGGAGCCTGTTTCAGATTCCGTGTCTCCCTCTCTGTTCCTCCCCTGCTCATGCTCTGTCTCTCAAAAATAAATAAATGTTAAAAAAATTTTTTTAAAAAGAAAACGTGGTTTTCTTTTTTTTCTTATCATGTATTGAGAGAGAGAACGACTGGGGGAAGGGAGAGAGAATCCCAAGCAGGCCCCGGGCTGTCCGCACAGAGCCTGATGCGGGTCTCGAACTCACGAACTGTGAGATCATGACCTGAGCTGAAATCGAGAGTTGGCCGCTTAACCCACTGAGCCTCCCAGGCGCCCCTAGAAAAAGTGGTTTTCTAAATGCCTGTGCGTGGCTGCTGCCCTTGGTGGCCCCCGAGCCGGGTCCAGCCATCCAGTGTTGGCAGGGGCATCATACTCGGGGGTGGGGGTGGGGGTAGCAGGTGCAGTGGCTGCCCGCTGGTACCCAGCAGGGATCTGGCTGGATTTCGCTGTTCTGAGCCATGCTCATACCAGCCAGGTGTCTGTTCCTGAAGTCACTTAGGACTCAAGGTAACGGTTTGAAAACCTGGGGAGGAGCCCTCACCGTGGGGGGGCAGAGCCCTTCATGATGGGTGATCTCGGGGAAGCCCGTTCTGTGTCTCAGGACTCCCAGCTCCAGCGAGCCCCTCCCTGCATGTGAACTCTTCATGTCTTAGCATCCCCCCCCCCGGCAAAGTCCTGCCTGTTGGACGTGTTGTGGCTTCGGTATTTCGTGTAGAGCTCTCAGCCTTGCGAACGCTGTCCCTGACCAAGGCCACTCAACAGCGGCCAAGTCCAGCTAGAGGGGGCCGGTGCCGGGCAGTTGTTCTGGAAGGCACCGCCAGGCCATCTGCCCTGAGCCGGTGAGCTGCAGGTGTCCAGATGTCACATGCAAGGGATGCAGGGAGATTTAACAGCCAGCCTGCAGCTGTATTATCGAGTAAACTATTTCTCATTCATTTTTTTATGTGTTTATTTATTAGAGCAGGGGAGGGGCAGAGAGGGGGGCAGATGGCCGACCTGAAGCGGGCTCCGTGCTGACAGTAGAGAGACCGATACGGGGCTTGATCTCTCCAACTGTGAGATCACGACCCGAGCTGAAGTCGGATGCTTAACCAACTGAGCCACAGACCATTTTTGAAAGGAAGTTTATAAAACTGGAACTGGGGCATGCAAAACGGCAGCTTGGCGTCCCTGTGGCATTAAGAATGTGACTTCGGGTAAACCGCATCCCTGGGAGGGACTCTCGCACCCAGGCCCTGAGTGACCACAGACATCAGGACAGATACGACCAGGAGAGCCTGGACCTGACGCATGCACAGGGAGGAGAAGACCGCTTCTGTGAATTTCAGGGATTTGGGGGTTTCTGTTGTTGCGCAAGTCAGGTGAAAGCCCTCCAGGAAAAAGCACGAGCTCTGTCTTTGCGCTGTTGACAGCTCCATGCTTGTACCTGGCCAGGCAGGAGAGGTGTGGCAGTCACCCTTTGGAGGCATCGGCCACAACAGGGGCGCTGACATCTGGATGTGGGGACAGGTGTCGAAGGAGAATCCACAGGCATCTTCAGCCCTCGGTGCTCAGAAGGGCCTTCGAGGGCCCATCTTTCCCATCTCTGTCTCCTTGTGGTTACACCGCGAAGGTACCAAAATGATGTCCTTTCCCCACTGAAATCTGTGTGTAGAAGGAAGGCGTCTTATGGGGCGTATCCAGACATCGGGGCTGTTTTCTGTGGTATCTCCCTAGTGACCTTGCAGCCCCCGAGTCCTGCAGAGCCCCAGGCAACTCTGCTGTCTGGGGTGGGTGGGCTGTGCCAGCTGTGGACACAGAAGCGGGGCAGCGAGGAGGATGTTGACACCAGCCAGGGCGGGAGGCTGAGGCTTCTGCTAAGGAGTCACGTGTCCATGGCACATCTTAAGGCACATCTTCCTTCTGTAGTAGGATCTGCCTTTTTGAGTTGCCTGGTCTCTAAATACTTTTCATGTGGAGTAGGGGGGTGGTGTGGATGCTGGATTTAGTGTCAACTGTTCGAAAAAGACTTGAATCTCCTCTGAGGAATGTCTGACTCTTCCATTTGCACAAAAAATCCTTTGACGTGGGGACGCCTGGGTGGCTCAGTCGGTTAAGCCTCCGACTTCGGCTCAGGTCATGATCTCTCGCGGTTCATGGGTTCGAGCCCCGTGTCGGGCTCTGTGCTGACAGCTCAGAGCCTGGAGCCTGCTTCTGATTCTGGGTCTCCCTCTCTCTCTGCCCCTCTTCCACTCACTCTCTGTCTCTCTCAAAAATAAACATTAAAATAAAAAAAAGCAAAGAATCCTGTGGGGGTGCTCTGTTGAAACTTGGCTTTCCAATTTTATTTAAGGCCATTATGATTGTATGAAGTTTATAGATGGCAATGTGATTAAAGAATCCCCCGATGTGGTTTGAAAATACCTGTTTTTAGAATCAAGGTGAAAGTCAGAACTGGAGCAGAGGGGTTTGAACTGACGTTGTTGCGGTGGCTTTTTGACAGCTGGGAACACTGGCATGTGGACATCCAGCGGCAGACGGAGGAGGCCAGATGGCTCTTGGGTCTCTGGGAAGGGGGTCACACGCAGTCTTCCTAGCCCCCGCTGTCCCAGGGCTCCGGGCGCCCGCCCTGCGGGCTGGAGAAGGGAAACCTTTGTTTTCACCTGTGGGTGCCCGAGCCCTGCTGGCGGCACCAGAGTGACCCAGAGAGGCACGTCCCCTTCAGTGCACATGGGGTCTCTTCTCCCCTCATCCCGGCTGCCCTGGGCCCCACCACCGAGGATGCAGCCCAGTCTGTGTGCAGCTTTTCCGGGATCTTGCCCTGGTGGGATGCGGGGAGGCAGAAAGAGGTTGTCGGGGAGGACAGGAGCCTGTGCGTGTGTGTGTCCACGTGTCTGTGTGTGCACGTGTGCCCCTTAGAGCTGCTGCCTCCCCACTGCTCCTCCCGGGCGTCTTCACGACTCTGCAGACAAAATGCTTTTGCTTTGGATCTCAGCATCGGTCTTGTCCTCCCTCAGCCACGGCCCCGCTTTTCTATATTTCCTTATTTTACCTGGTAAAACATTCCGATTCTGTAAACCTATCTTTAGCCGCTTTGGGGTGGTTGTTTCTTTTGTCCCTGTCACTACAGAAATGGTTTTTTCTGCCCAAACTTCGAAACAGAAGTCACTAATTTGTTTTGTACCAGAAAAATCCGTTTTAAGTGGATGCCAATCTGAGCCAATCCCTTTTTTTTTAAAGTACACGTAGTGGTTGTGATTGCACGCTCCAGCCGGGCGTTGTTACGTCATAGTGGAGGCTGAGTGTGCCCCTGTGGGCCCATTTCCGGCAGCTACCACAGGCTCGAACCTGTACACGGACGGGTTCTTCCACATTTGACTCAGAAACGCTCTGACTCCAGACTTCATCCTTCCCGCAAGGGGAGACTTTTCTCAGGACTCCGCTCTGACCGTGGGAAAGGAGGAAGGCGCTTTGGAGGACCCGCGTACCCCTTTTGTGTCATTTAGTAGCATCTCGTGCTCTGCCATTGTGGCATCGATTCACGCCTCAAGGCTGCCGTGGATTTGCTCTGTTACATGTCCCATTATTTTCGTACGGTTGGTTTCCTGTCTTAGGAGACACGTGGGGGCCGGGGTGACCACCATTGGGACAGGACGGTGCCACGTGCGGTTCTCTGTGCGCCACGTGGAATCAGTGTCCATGAAGGAAGTACCTTTCCAGGTTGATAACGCTGCAAAGTCAGGCGGTCTGAAGTGCGTGTGTGTGTGTGCGTGCGCGTGTGCTTACGCACCTGGGCGCACGCTGTGTATGATGTGTTTTCCTCCCCATCCTAATAATATAATCTCGTCTCTGAGATCAGCTCCGGGATGTGGTTAGCATGGGCTTCAGCCTTCAAGGGAAGTGGGTTCAGACAGACTGATGGCAGTAGGTCCCCTCCTGCATGCTCCTACCCGACGCCGTATCTGCCCACCGAGCTTCATGACATCGAAAGCATTGCTACCCTTCTGCTTTGTGCCTCCCCTCCCCACCCTCCTCCGGTCCCTCCTGCCATTCCTGGTCTCTGGGTGTTCTTTCTCCCGGTTATTATAGTTCACGTTCTTTACAAGGGTTGAAATTTCCTAACTTAAGGGCAACGTCGTCACTAGGGTCCTCATTGACTCTCCCAACTCTCGCTGATGCCAAATTGAGAAGAAATGTATAAAAGTAAGGACTGACTTGACCCCTCACGCTGTACCTACCTGAGGACCTCTTGTGCACCTGGCAGTGCATTAAAGAGAGATTTAAGTATTTTTAAATGTTTTTGAGAGAGAGGGAGAGCTCGAGCGGGGGAGGGGCAGAGAGTGAGGGAGACAGAGGACCCGAAGTGGGCTCTGTGCTGACAGCAGCGAGCCCGACGCGGGGCTCGAACTCCCACACCGCGAGATCATGACCTGAGCCGAAGTGGGACGCATAAGCGACTGAGCCCCCCAGGTGCCCCACAGAGAGATCTAAACTTCATTTAGTCCTGGACTTCCTTGCTCACAGTGCGGGAAGGGGAACAGGACGCTAACGAGATTTCGTAATTGGTAGTCAAGCCAGCTCCCAGCTTGTGCCTGTTTCATCTCACACGTACGTTTTTCCTCTGCAGAAAGATACCTGGAAGACCACGAGCTGGTGGTCCAGGTGGAGAGCACCCTGGCAAGTGACAGCAAATTTTTATTTAGGAAGAATTACGCAAAATACGAGTTTTTCAAAAATCCTACGGTGAGTGTCTTCTCTTCGGGTCCGGGGTCTGGGACTCGTGAAATCTTGTGGCTGATGCTTGGGATTGACAGCAGCCGCTGCTACAGGGGTAGCAGATGGGTTTGGGAATCCGAATGGCTATTTCACGGAGCAATCCACACCCTACACTTCATCTCTGGTGCTCTAGCTACATGCCTGCGTACTGGCCGGAGGGAACCGGCGCCTTCCTCCACGGTAACAGAGGGAAAGGGGGTGAGCCTCCCTGGGTCGGGAGAGACGAGACGCTGCTTTTCAGCTAGAGCAAAAGTTCATGGTTAGATTGGAGCCAATCGGTGAAATACGCAGCATAATAAAAACTCAATGCTCTCCGCAAACAGCAAATACTGCCGTGTGGTTTGTGGAGGAATGCATTTCCAGGCATACTGGGCTGGTCTCCTCCATCTTTTTTTCCTTTTTATTGGGGGGGGGAGGGGCGGGGGGCACTAGTCCCGTGAGGTATCAGCACCGGGAGACCCGTGCCTGCCACAGCATGTGCTCCCGTCCCGAGTCACGAGGCCGAGCAGCCGTGACTCGGGCAGAAGACCCACCGTCCGCTTCCGGCTCAGGTGGTTTAGATGCTTTTTTTGTTTGAAAGTTAGAAATTTGGTAACTAATTCTGCATAATGCACCAGAAGAGACTTTGTCGCGTCGCCGTGTTTCTCTGTGAGTTCCGAGGTCTCTTTCTCATGACGCGCACTGAGTTCCACTGCGTGGTGGCCCTTCGCCACGGTGTGCGCTGTGAGGCAGGAGTCCACGTTGAACATGACGGATACTCCACAATCCTGAACTCACCATTTAAGGAAACAGTCCGACCTTTCAAAGCAGGTGCTTCCATCGTGGGATAAGGGAGAAAGAAGGACTGTGTTTTGTTTTGTTTTGTTTTGTTTTATTTTGTTTTATTTTATTTTATTTTTTATTTTATTTTATTTTATTTTATTTTATTTTATTATTTTATTCTATTTTATTTTATTTTACTTCATTTTGTTTTTATTTCATTTTAATTTCATTATTCACTTTTATTTTTTTAGTTTTAAATTTTTTTATGGTATTTCGTTTTTTGGAATGTTTTATTTATTTTTGAGAGAGAGAGAGAGAGAGAGACAGACAGCGTGAGTGGGGGGGGGGGGCAGAGAGAGAGGGGGACACAGAATCCAAAGCGAGCTCCAGGCTCCGAGCTGTCAGCACAGAGCCCAACGCGGGGCTCGAACCCACGAACCATGGGATCATGACCTGAGCCGAAGTGGGACACTTAACCGACTGAGCCACCCAGGCGCCCCTTTCTTAAATTTTTTTTTTTTAACGAAGGACCATCATTTTAACTACAGATGGACGTCCGCGTGCCCTCAGGAACGTTTGCAGAACTAGCGCACCCGTGAGGAAGCTTCTCCCCACTTTGCCACTAACCACGACTGTTTTCCTGTTTCCTTAGAATTTCTTCCCAGAACAGATGGTTACTTGGTGCCAGCAGCCCAACGGCGGTCACAACCAGCTGTTGCAGGTACTGGGCAAGGAGAGGCTCACCGGAGCGGGTCTGGGTGGAGGTCCCCTCGCGCTGTGGCGGCAGTGACTCTAAGGACCTTGACGGGGCTGCGCTTGTCACCCCCGCTCGCCGTGGCTCCTGCTGGCGCTCAGAGCAACCAGCGTGAATGTTGCCCTGGGAAGCGTGTGCACCGCCAAGCTCCCTCAAAGCGAAACAAGCACTCGTAGACAGGATAAGCTCCCTCCGGATTAGAAGCGGTGGGAGCGGGAGGGCAGGAGTGAGAAGCCGCGGCTGGCGGTCTCCTTGAGGCTCCCGGATCAGGCCACCGCCCTGGGAATCTCTACAGACCTGCTGAGCCCACGTCACCGTGGAAAAGGACTGGGCTGCCAGAAAACTCTTTGAAAGCTAGCGTGTTGTTCGTTATACATGCTTTTGTCCCTGTTCACTGCCCCTGTACCTCCTGAAGTCTGTTCCGAGAAAACTTGGCCTTCCCGCGGCCCCTTCCCGGTGCAGGGAGTCCCCGGGGCCCCTGCACCGACGGCCGGTCCTTCCGGGGATGTCGGGAAAGCGAATGTTATTGCCGCCGTGCCCCCAAAATGTGTCCATCTACAGCGTATTAGGTGAGAGAATACAACACTCACAAAGGCAGCCAACGCTGTCTGGGTGGCATGAAGTAGAAAAGAAAAGGCCCGCTCGCTCCCATTGTGTTTCAATACTAATTATGTTAACCGCCACAGCCAGTAAGGCGGGGTTTTTTTGGTGTTTGAAAGGGAAGCTGCCCTTTGAGAACGCTTGGTCGGACCAGAAAAGAGCGTTGTGCCGATTGACAGGATGTCGGGATGTCAGGGAGGCCAGTGGGACACATCTGCCCGAATTCTCTCGTGGCAGCGTTGCCTGACTTCTTCCACAGAACTTTCTCAACTGCAGTAGCTGTCCTGAAATTCAGGGGTTTTTGCACGTGAAGGATCTGGGGAAGAAGTCGTGGCGAAAGTTGTACGTGTGTTTGCGGAGATCGGGCCTCTACTGCTCCACTAAAGGAGTGTCAAAGGTGAGTTCGTTGTTGGTTTTTTTGTTTGTTTCTTTTAAATGTTTCTTTTGAGAGACAGAGGGAGGGTAAAGGGCAGAGAGAGAGAGAGAGAGAGAATCCCAAGCAGGCTTCATACTGTCAGTGCAGAGCCCGGTGCGGGGCCCAAACTCACAAACCATGAGATCGTGACCTGAGCCGAGATCAAGTGTCAGACACTTGACTGACTGAGCCACCCGGGCGCCCCAAAGGTGAGGTTTAAAGCCGCCACCGCCTCCGTCACACCAGGCCAGCAGGGTTCGCAGTGGACACGGCTTCGCTTTAAAATGTGCCCAAGGCCCCTCCAAGCTCGTATTGACTTGTGAAGCAAACTCTGAGCTCCTGGCCCACTCGTCTCCCTCGGAAACCAGGCGACAACACAGACAGCAGCGCCCCCTCGCTGCGCCCCCGGCTGGCCAGCCCCGGCCCCCTCTGTGGCTTGGGAGCAGAGCGTCCTTAGCGGCCTGAGTCCCGGGAAGAGGCTGCCTCAGTTTCCAGAGTTTGGAAGTTAGCCTCCAAGGTGGCCGTAAGGACGGCCGCCAACCTAATACGTGCTAATACAGGAGGGGGAGGGGCTGGTGGGACCCCAAGAGGGAGGGGGGGTTGTTTGGCGAGGGCCGGGTGGGTTTGATCCTAACTTAGCGCTTACTTTACACGATGGTTGCAGTCTGTAGAGCGGCAGAGGGGAAAGAGCCGCATTGAGAGCGTGCGCAGCCTGCCCTCTGTTGAGGAGCACGTGAGAACGTTCGCTCTTGGCCGTGCCTGAGACATTCTCCCCTGTGAACCTGAAGACCCTTTTTTTCCCAGGAGCCCAGACACCTGCAGCTGCTGGCGGGCTTGGAGGACAGCAGCATATTCTCCCTGATCGCCGGCAGGAAGCAGTACTGTGCCCCCACGGACTATGGCTTCTGCATAAAGGTAGCCTGCCTCTCCCACCCCCCACCCCCCGCCCCACACCCCCGCACCCCTGTCCTGTCCCGGGGCTGCCACACCCTGATGGCATCCCGCTGGAGACTTGGGAACTAGCCAACAAATGCCTTCCTTGGTGGTGGGAGTTTTTGGTTTATTTTCTAACAAACAGAGGTTCCCAGTGGATTTATCCATCCCTCTGTGCTTATGGTGTGTCAATCCTTGGGTAGCTAGTGGCTCAGAGAAAAGTAGGGAATATGATGGATAATGCGAGTCGATGGGCTCAGTGGCTTAGTGACCCGCCGCCCATCACTTGGGTGGCCTCCAGGGTACCGAGTGAGCCAACACTTTCTGTATGAGCTTCCAGTCACCAGGATGGTATGTGTGCCCACAGCCCTGACCTGCCTCTGTGCACATGTGTGTGAGAAGACACTGTGTGTGAGAGGACATATTGACATATATTTCCACATGTGTATGCACACACACCTCTATGAGAACACACAGAGGTACACACATACGCTCAGATGCACATACACATATGCACACACCTACATGAACACAGACATGCACACACAATACACGTGCACACACACGCACCTACATCGATACAGAGATGCACACGCATGTATATATGTACACATACATACGCACACATACATACACTCATTCACAATATGCACGCACAAATACACATGCACACCTACATGAATACAGATATATCCACACACGTGTACATAGGCACACACAAATATGTGTGCGCACACACATGCACACCTATCGATACAGATGCACACACATGCATATATGTATACATACATATGCACACACAAACACACATGCACACTCATACACATGCACACACACACACACCTATGTGAATACAGGTACATGCACACACACATGCACATGTACAAGTACATGTACACACACATGCACATACATACACCTGCATATGCACACACAAACACACGTGCACACTCATACACAATATGCACGCACAAATACATGGGCACACATGTGCACACATGTACTATGCACACACATGCACACCTACGTGAATACAGATACATGCACACACAAGTGTACATGTGCAAACACAGACATGCACACACATACATATATGTACACCTGTATATGCACACACAAACACACATGCACACTCATACACAATATGCACACGCACGCACACCTACGTGAATACAGATATCTGGACACACGTGTACATGTGCATGCACAAATACACGTGCACACACATGCATATACATACACCTGTATATGCACACACAAACACACATGCACACTCATACACAATATGGACATGCAAATACACGGGCACACACATACACATACTGTGCACACACAAGTACACATGCAGGCATGAGCATACATGTGCACATGCACACACACCCCTGGTGAGGCGGTGGTGATGTTGGTCATCTTACGGTAGTGCTGTTTCCCGCACACTCGCTGTGCGCTGGGTGCTGTGCTCAGGGTCCCCCTCCGTGCATCTTCCCAGGTGCTCACAGGTAGGACCTGCACCAGCCCTGGTGCTCACGTCCGGTCGCCATGAGTGTGCCTGGAGTCCCCCAGCTGGGCTGACCTCTGAGCCAGATTTCCACGCCGTCCCGAGGAGAGGTCAGGGAGCAGGGGGCGCGTTGCTCCCTAAAATACCAGCTGCTGCTTCACCCGGTGAAGCTTCTTGGGGTCGCAAGTAGTAGGAGTCCTAGGGCCCGAGGTGCGGGGGAGGCACCGGGAGGGCTGCAGCGGGGTGGGGGTCCATTGGAACTCAGGTGGTCGGTGCCCCTCCCTTCCCCCCGGCTAGCACCTGCAGCGGTTGCCCCCATCGCCAGGTAAGCCCTGCCTCTGCGTGGGTGCACTTGCCATCCCTGCACGGTGGCAGCTGTGACGGTGACCCCCCGCCAACCTCAGGCCGCTCGTCCACCCCAGTCCCCTTCTCTGGGGTGACACCACCCTCACTCTCTGGGCTGCCCGTGGGGCCACTCAGATATGCCCTCGGGGGCTTCTCCCCTCGCTGGCTGAGCCCCGCAGGGGTGCTTCCTCAGCCGCCACCTCGGTGTTCCGGGGAGGCCACCGCACATCTTTTCATCCGGGCTCTCCTGTCAAATCCAGCCTTCCCTCCACAGAGTAGGATGCCCCCTTGTCCCTGCGGCCACCGCCTTGTCTTGGGAGATTTGCTGTCCCGTGTCTGTTCTCTGAGACTCCCTGTTGGAGGGTGGCTGAGCCCTCAGCTGCGCAATGGGGGCCAGGCGGAGGCGCCCTCTCTGGTGACACCTCCTGCCGCTGCCCGCCGTGTGCATACAGCCCTGCTGTCACACGGGCACGTTCCACACTCGCTGTGTCAACGCTCACCGGGTCATCGCTTGCCTCCTTCAGCCCAACAAAGTCAGGAGCGAGACGAAGGAGCTGCGGCTGCTGTGTGCTGAGGACGAACAGGGCAGAACTTGCTGGATGACGGCGTGCAGGCTCCTCAAGGTGCGTGGCGAGTCCTCCCAGCGTCCTGGCAGCCTGGCGCGCCCGCACGTCTGTCCGGACAGGGTCTCGAAGCTTCTCACAGATGCTTCACGTTCGAGAAGTCGGAGCCGGGGCGCTTGTGTGGCTCAGTCAGCTCAGCGTCTGACTGGTGACTTCAGCTTAGGTCATGATCTCGCGGTCCGCAAGTTCGAGCCCCGCATTGGGCTCTATGCTGACAGCTCAGAGCCTGGAGCCTGCTTTGGATTCTGTGTGTCTCTCTCTCTGCCTCTTCCCCGCTCACACTCTGTCTCTTTCTCTCAAGACTAAATAAACGTTAAAAACATGTTTCTTAAAAAAAATTTTTTTTTAATTATTAAAAAAAAATAAGAAAAAGACAAACTAGTTAGACCTATAAATCAAAGAGAAGTCGTTCCAGTGAATTATTGGAACTACGAGCAGTGTTGGGGCCTCCTGAAGAGAGAGAATGTACGTTTTCTTTCTTTGGCCTTAATTTCATGATCTTTTTATACTGTTTTGAAAGGGATCCTTAGATCATTGATTTTAAGGCTTAACGTTCTCAACTGTGTTTCAGACTAGAACTCTGCCTCTTAAATTCTAGCTTAGTTGCTGTTTGTCACGTTTGTGTAATTACTGGGTTCAAAACTAATACGTACATACATGTACATGCACACTGCACACACGTAGCCGTTTAGAGAAACACATATGCACATGCACACGCGTGTGCGTGTTATTAGCTCAGACAATGTCAGAGTAATTTACGCCTTCTTCATATTGATTCTTTGGTCCTTCCGAATTATTATGCTTTATTATCTGCATCAGGACTTCCTGCCTCAAAATCTGACCCATATGTCGTTATTCTCGCTACCTCAGTGTTTTCTGCTTAGTGTTCACACGGCTTTTCTCTTCCCCTCGTCTCTGCTGCCTTTCCGGGTCCTTACACTTAGAGCTTGTCTCTGTTACAAACATAACGTAATTGACTTTCTCCTCTGATAATCCTCATGTTCTCATTGGAGTGCTTGTTGGGAAGCATAGCATTTCGATTATTAATATTTGTGCTTAAGTTCGCCACTGACTATTTTCACTTCGTCCTGCCAGCCTGTCTTCTCCATTAAAAAAAAATTTGGTTGGGGGGGGGCAGGGGAGACTCCTCAATTATTTTTATTTCTTTTTTTTTTTTTAATTTTTTAAAGTTTATTTTGAGAGAGAAAGGTAGTGCGAGCAGGGGAGGGGCAGAGAGAGAGGGAGAGAGAGAGCATCCCAGTCGGGTTCTGCACTGTTAGCGCAGAGCCTGATGCGCAGCTCGATCTCACGCACCGTGAGGTCATGACCAGAGCCAAAATCGAGAGTCGGAGGCTTAACCGACTGAGCCACCCAGGCGCCCCTATCCGGCACTTTTATTCTGGAACCGAGGACACACTGTAGGGTTGGAGCTGGGAACGCGTCACCCACCCTGCAGGAGACAGAAGGGAAGTGCAGCCCTCTTGGTAGCCTTGTCCTCACCTGCCCCTTTTCCTTGCCTGTGTGGTGGGAGCGGGGAACTGGAGCGTAGGCTGGACGGCCGCAAGCGTGGGGGACCCTGCTTCTCGCCAGGGCACAGGCAGCGTGACCCAGCGAGCCGGTCGGGCAGTGAGCCTGGTGCTTGGGAAGAACGCCGTTGGGAACAGGTTGTGTGCCTTCGAATCCAGATTCCTTACTTTACCGGGATCCTGAGCAACTTGCCTCCCTTCCCTGTTCACATCTGTTGTCAGACGGGGACAGAGGACACATTCCCTAAAAGGGAGAGTCTTGAACGAGACAGCAGCATAAAGCCTTTGGGACCGTACTTGGCCCATAGCAGCATTCAGTAGGGTTCACTGTTCTCAATTGATTACATCGTCACTGCCTGCTTATCCCTTGCCCAACAACATGAGCGAGCCAGTCAGCCACTGGCGTCTGGGGGGTGGGGGGTGGGTGGTGGTGACAGTAACGCAGGACCCAGGCAGTGTGCCGCATTGCGCGTGTGTCTGTCGGCTCACAGAGGCAGCTGGGGCACCGCTCAGCACTGCCCTTCACCACCATGGGTTTGCCGTGTTCCGGGGCTTGTGGGGCTCACGCGGCCCCTGTGACCAACTCTGGCCTTTCCTCCACAGTACGGGATGCTTCTGTACCAGAACTACAGGATCCCACCACAGAGGAAGCCCCTGCTCCCCTCCTTCTCAACGCCAGTGGTGAGTCTCCGGAAGGCATCACAGTGCTTTGTGCCCAGATGGTTTCAGGCGAGGTTGCCTGGAAAAGCTCCAGAACGAGCCCGTGCATCTCAGGGAAGCTGGTCTACACCACCCATTCCCCTGCCCGGAAGGCGGATCTTGTCTTCTCGGCAGCGTGACTGCTGGGGACCGACCCCCCGCCCCTCCACCATCCTGCATGCCCCTGAAGCCTGTTCAGGGAGGTGACTCTGTTCAAGCGGTCAGAGACTGTCACCGGCAACGTCCGGCTCTCACCCCTGTTCAGCCGTGGCGCCCGTGGGTGCTGTAGACCGTTATGCGAGAACCTTCCCTGGTGGGAACCTAGAGATCATCGTGAACGTCCTTGTTCCCGGGACATACTCCGCTTCCCAAAGTGCAGGAACGACTTGGTCCTCTCCAAACCCAATCTTAAAGCTCCTTCAGGTCCGTGCCTGGGAGACGTCGTAGGTCACAGGGGGGTCCGCGCCTCGCCCTGAATCAGGACTTGGTGTCTGCTGAGGGCTGAGCTCCCCATGGCATTCCCACCCCTTGATGTGTCCTGGTCCGGGCAGGTCACCTGTGAGGGACCCCGCAGTCCAAGCTCTTTGGCACCCGCAGCCTCACCAGCGTCATTAGAGGCCACAAGGGGACTGGAGCATTTCTCCTTCTCCTCAAGAGAAACCAAAGCCGTCCTTAGCTCCAGAGTGCCCCCCACTTCCGAACCCTGGAGTGGGGAGGCGGGACATTGCTGTCACCCTTTCCTGGCCACCTTTAGGACGGTGTTGCGTTCCCGTGTGCGGCTGAGGCCTCCTTCCCTACGTCGTAGGAACTTGCCCTTTCCTTCCAGCGCAGCGTCTCTGAGAACTCCCTCGTGGCCATGGATTTTTCCGGGCAAACAGGAAGAGTGATCGAGAACCCGGCCGAAGCCCAGAGTGCAGCCCTGGAGGAAGGCCACGCCTGGAGGGTAAGGGCAGGCCCCCTTGTGCGTGGCACCCCCCGCTGGTCTCCCCAAAGAGTGAGTGATCCTCTCTGGGGGTGTCGTCAGGGGAGGGGAGGGCGGCCTCTGAGGCTCAGATGGGGGTAAGCAGTTGGCGCGTGGGGTCTCCTCTGCATCCCCAGCGCCCATGCGCCCCACTGGCTCCCAAGGAGGCGAGGGACAGGAGCAGAGCCCTGTGACCTCTTGGGTCCCGCTCGGAGCTGCTCTTGCTGGTGGGCGGTCTGTGGCCATGTGTAGGCAGCACGGAGCCCACCCTGATGAGGCCGACACGTTGCACATCGTGGCTCGGCAACTAACCAGCTTCGTGGCCCCGGACGGTCTCCTCCCTTGAAGGCTCACGTTCTGACTTCCAGAAATCAGAACATCACCCTGACTGCAGACTTTCTAAGATTTACACACAACGTGTGAACCATGAACCCGCCGCTCTGGCTCAGAAAGTTCCGTGAACCTGAGCTTCAGAGCGTGTGGAGAACTCTCCGGAGCCCGTGTTTCCAGGCCTGCCTGAGTTCAGTGGCTCAGGCTTTTTTTTCCCAAAACTTACCAGGAATTTCACTGCGTGTGCCTTCCGAATCCCCCGGGATGCTTCTGTTTTTAAAACTGTGGTCAGGGGTTGCTTGGGTGTCTCCGTCGGTTGAGCAACTTCGGCTCAGGTCATGATCTCACAGTTTGTGGGTTCAAGCCCTGTGTCGGGCTGTGCTGGCAGCCCAGAGCCCGCTTCAGATCCTCTGCCCCTCCCACACTCCCACTCTCTCCCTCAAAAATGAATAAAAGACATTAAAAACAAAACAACGGTGGTCAGACACGGAGGGTGGCAGGTGGCTGTTGCTCCGTGGTCATCCTTCCCTGCCCCAGGTGTGTGTTCTCAGTGGCTGGCGGGCTGCATCTGTCCACTGTCTTAGCGCTAACATGGGCATTTCTTCTGCAGAAACGGAGCACACGGATGAATATCCTCAGCAGCCAAAGCCCCCTCCAGCCGTCCACCCTGAGTACGGGTAAGCACAGCATGCCAGTCTGGGACTTTTCCTCGTAAAGCTCCCATTCTCCCACCTCCACCCCCCGAGCTTCTCCAAGCCTCCAGGCCCTGCGGGCACCACGAGTTGTGCAGCCGTGGGCATCGGGCCCCCACGCCGATCACGAGTGCACTGTGCCTTCACGGGAGCCATTCTGTGGACGGGCCAGGACCCTCCCCTCCTCTGTCTTCCCTCCCACAGTGATTCATCGGACACAGCACTGGTTTCACGGCCACATCTCCAGGGAGGAGTCACACAGGATCATTAAGCAGCAGGGGCTGGTGGACGGGTAAGGAGGCGCCGTCCGGGAGCGGGCATCTGCTGAGGTTTCGTTGTGCGAGCACGTATTTCTCAGAGATCTGGGTGGTGGGAAGTCCTTACAGCCTCCTGTGAAAGAGGAGGTGTGGCTCAGGGTCAGCGTGTGTCGGGCCCAGCACAGCCGGTGAGTGTGGCAGAGGGAGGATCACAGCCCATCCTGTCCGCCCATCCATTACCAAGTTCTGCCTCTTGGCGGAAATGCAGACAGAGAACACGGCCAGTTACTATTTTTTTGGGGGGTGGGGGGTGGGTATTTTGAGAGAAAGCATGTGAGCAGGGGAAGGGCAGAGAGAGAGGAGAGAGGGAATCCCAAGCAGGACCTATGCCGTCAGCACAAGAGCCCAGTGTCGGGACTCGATCTCGCAGAACCGTGAGATCGTGACGTGAGTTGAAACCAAGAGTCAGACGCTCGACTGCCTGAGCCACCCAGGCGCCCCACAAGCCAGTTATTTTTCACTAATAAAGCAGCGGCAGTGGAAGAAAAATAGTTTTGCCCACCCCTTTCAGTGTGTGCATTTTATCAGCCAGCTCGTGCCGAGAACAAACAGCCACAGACTTTGGTGGCTTTGAGCCACAAAGATGTACCGTTTCTCACGGCGGGAGTCCGTGGAGCCTATCCTCACGTGGGCCAGCCGGCAGGGGGCAGGGGGCGGGTGTTGCTATTGGATGGGGAGATGGGCACGTGTGCCAACGGGTTAGCCTGGGGTCACTCACACTGGAGCCGTCACGGGGTTCCCGGGAGTATGAGAGGTCAAACCCCAGTGCACAAGTACTTTTAAGGGCTAATATCCCATCGGCCGTGGCACCCCCCCCCCCCAAGTCTTGCTCAGCATGGCTCTGGTTTCCCTGTTTTTCCTCTTTTACAAGTTTTATTATGGGAATTTTAAAAAGTTACCCAAGGGAGAAGAGTATAGTGAGCCCCCACTTAATCCTTGTCTGGTTTTATCAGTTCGCTAATTTCAGTTTGTCTGTTTCCCTTCCCACCATTGTTGGCTTCTCTTCTACTCCTCCTCCCTGGGTCCTTCTGGAATATTTTAAAATTAAAATCCCAGACATTCCACATTTTTACCAGTAAACGTAGTTAGTGTGTCTCTAAAAAATAAAGACCTCTGCCTTTTGACACAGCCACAAAATCATTGTTACCCTTAATGCAATAAACAAGAATTCCTTAATATCATCTAAAATCCAATCTGGGTTCAAACTTCCCTAATTGTTGCCAAAAAAAAAAAAAAAATCCTCTACATTGAGCTGGTTCAAATCGGGACCAACAAATTGCCTTTGGTTGCTAGATCTTTCGGGTCTCCTCAGACACCACCGTCTCCCTCTGCTTTTCTTCTGTGGCTCTTTCTCACGTGTCTGTGCGTAGGAGGAGCGGGTGGGTTGCTAGCCGTGCACTTGTGGTTCCTCAGATACCCTCTTCTGTCTCCCTTGTTCCCTGTCACGCGGTAGATGGAGCAGCACGTGAATGCACGTGTGTGTGCGTGTATGTATCTATATGCCTTTGTGTGGTAGTGTGTGTGTGTGTTTATACCTGTGTGTGTGAATGCACGTGTGTATGTGCATATGTGTGTGTGTGTGTCTGTATACCCTTGTGTGGCCGTGTGTATGTGGGTACCTGTGTCTGTGAATGCACATGTGTGTGTACCTGTATGTTTGTGTGCGTCTATATGCCCTTGTGCGGTCATGTGTGTGTGTGTACCTATGTGTGAATGCATGTGTGTGCGTGTTTGTGTGTGTCTGTATGCCCTGGTGCGGTCGTGTGTGTGTGTGTGTGTGTGTGTGTGTGTGTGTACCTGTGTGTGTGACTGCACGTGTGTGTGCATGTGTATGTATGTGTCTATATGCACATGTGTGTTCCTGTGCACCCAGATACACAAAATGTGTACGTGTGTATATGCGTGTGCACGTGCCTGTGGGCAGGTGTATGCACGCACTCTCACGCCCCACCAACCCGCAGACTCCTGCAGAGGGCGAGCTCCCTGCCCCCTTCCCCTCTGCCCGCAGCCCACCCCACAACCTGGAGAAGGATCTTTCCAGAGGCAAACCTACCTGTGTCTTCCCCTCTGCTAAAATACCCCTGGCGGCTCGTGTCATTTCCTGCAGCATCTCTGGCTCTGTCCCCGACCCTCCCCACCCCTACACCTCCGCAGCCCCCGGTCTCCACCTCCCTCTGTCTGTACCCCACTCCTCCACTGGCGGAAGGAAACTTCTTTGTCCAGATTTGAGTTCTTTGTAGCTTTCCCTTCCCCCAGGGCAGAGAGAGGGGTCCCGTCCCGGGGCTCACGCAGCACTGTTCAGAGCCCTAGCAGTGCTCGCCAGCCACGGAGGAATCGTCTGTATACACCTCCTCAGATTTGACCGGTGCCCCTGTCGATCCTGGAAGCCAAAGTTCGTCTGTGGCTTCTGCTAGCTGTGTGACCCTGGGGAACCTGCTGACTTCTCTGTGTCCCACCTTCCACATCATGAAACGAGGACAGGGGCGCCTGGGCGGCTCAGTCGGTTGAGCGTCCGCCTCTTGGTGTCGGCTCAGGTCATGAGCCCGAGGTCGTGGGATTGAGCCCCGCGTCACAGTGTGGGGCCTGCTGGGGCTTCTCTCTCTCCCTCTTCCCCTCCCCTGCTCACATTCTCTCCTCCTCTTTCTCAAAGAAAAAAAAGAAAGAAATGAGGACATTGACAGGGTCACCGTTGGGGCTGAATGAGTCCATGTGTGCAGTGACCGTGACCGTGCTGTGACCCAGATCACGGTCAGGCCCTGGCACAGCCCGCTAGCTCCTGGGTCTCCACGAGCACACTGGTGAGCACATTTGAAGGGGCTCCCCGCTGTACCTTGTCCTCACCACGTTCCTCTCTGTGCTGCGTTCAAGACTTCCTGACCCGGCCACGTGTCGTGACACATAGTCTTCTCCGCGGCCTGTCTTTACGCAGGGTCTGGGGTTTGCTGGTGGCGATCACTGTCCCCTCGGGCTCCCACGGGCCATGCGCTGTCGTGCACGGGTCCGTTTTCCCGGCGGCCAGTCTCCTTGTCGGGGCTGTGGGACGGGCATCATGGAGCTGATCCGTGGCAGGTCTGGGAATCTTGCGGACTCCCAAGCCACGCGCTTTTCAGCCCACAGGCTCTGAGTTAGTAATCACTGCCGGCAGGTGGCTGTTGGGCATGACCTATAAAACCCAAGCCTTTGGGGTCGCCTCAGGATTTCCCCGGGTCGAGCCCAAACACAGGCAGTGGGACAGTGCCCGTTCCCCTGGCTACTCTGGGGCCACGAAGTGACAGGGAGCTAACTAAGGTGACAGAGACACCGAGCTTTCCCTGTCAGACAGCCTGGAGCCCTAGAAGCTCCTGGGCTTCTCCCAGAAGGATGGATTCTTTGGAACGAAATCACCCCGAAGGCAGATCTTTGACGTAGACCAAGAACAGGGTGTGCGGCTCTGCCCAGGGGAGGGGGTAGGCCCCCTGGCCCCCTCGAGGTGCTGTGTGACGCCCACACCCCACGTGGGTCCTGCGATTCTTAGCACCATCCCCCCCTGCCCACCCCTCGAGTCGTGGGACTCAGCTCTGGCTGGCGTCTCCCAGACGGTGTTCTGAAGAACATGCCTTCTGGAAATTCTAGAACACAGGGGTGTGTGGTCCAGTAAGACTGGAAAACAGGTGTGCGTGGTCCCCGTAAGGCTGGAAAACTGAGCTGGAGCCCCCAGACGCTCACAGTGAATGTTCCCATTTTAAAGGCTCTGAGAAGACCCGTAGTAAAATAAAACATTTACTTGCTTTTTTAAAAAAATACTAATTTTTGAGAGAGAGAAAACATGACCAGGAGAGGGGCAGAGAGAGAGAGAGAGAGAGAGAGAGAGAGAGAGAGAATCCCAAGCAGGCTCTGCACTGTGAACACAGAGCCCGACGCAGGGCTGGATCCCACGACCCTGGGATCATGACCTTGAGCCGAAATTAAGAGTCGCTTAACCGACTAAGCCCCCCAGGCGCCCCTTCTTGGCCTCTTTGATACAGGACTTTCCAGTCTAGTTAGCTGCTTTCCGTCTTAACACTTCAGTCTGATGATGGCTTCACTGGTGACTCAGAGTTTGGTTTTAATACCTTTGAAAAGCAGGCTTAGGTCCGTGTCACTTGGATGCTGGCATTGGGACATTTTTCTCTTCCTTTCTCAGGTGCATTAACAGTCTTTGCAGCCACTGCCAGGCGTGCTCATGTGAAAGCAAAGACCAGTCCTTCTTTGTGCTTTTCTGATTTGTATGTGTTTTTTTTTTTTTTTATCTTGAAATAAATTCCAAATCGTGGAAAAGTTGCCAGAGGAACGTAATGAATTCCTGTACGCGTTTTCTCAGATTCCCCAGCCGTCAACACGGTGGCCCATTTGGTTTATCATAGTCTCTCTCCTCCCCTCCCTCCTCCTTTTTTTGTCTGAACCATTTGGGAGTAAGTTACAGCATGATGTCCCTTGTCTCCTACTTATCCCAGTAGGAAATTTCTAAGAACAAGGACTTGTCTTATTACATAACCAGAGTACCGTTAGAAAAAACCAGGAACTAGGGGCGTCTGGGTGGCTCAGTCGGTTAAGCGTCCGACTTCGGCTCAGGTCATGATCTCTCAGTTCGTGAGTTCTAGCCCCGCGTCGGGCTCTGCGCTGACCGCTCGGAGCCTGGAGCCTGCTTCCAATTCTGTGTCTCCCTCTCTCTCTCTCTCCCCGTCCCCTGCTCATGCTCTCTCTCTCTCTAAAAAATAAACATTTTTTTAAAAATTAAAAAAAAATTAGGAAGTAAACATCCGTGTGGTTCTGGTATCCAGTATGCACACTTACTCCAGCTTTCCCTAGTGGTTCTGATCACATCCTTTGTGGGAAAAGAAAAAAACCCTTAATTCTAAATACTCCCTACACGGTGTGTCTCTTTAGCCTTTCTGTCCTTTGTCGACACATGGTCTGGGAAGAAGCCAGGAATTGCAGAGTGCCCCTTGGCTTGAACGCGTCTGGTCGCTCGGCGTTCAGCTGGGTCACCACTTTGCAGGAAGGGACATCGAGTCACTGGTGGTGTACAGTCAGGAGGATTGTCTCGTTCCCGGTGCAGGTGCCTCGAATGCTTGGTGGTGACGGTATTGACCGGGTTTGTCTGACGGACGGTCACCGTGTTTCCCTTTGTAATAAATACGTATTAGGGGGATGATGGTTTGAGTCTGAAAACACTGTTTTTCACCAATTTTTATCTGCTGATGTTCACACCCATTAACAATCGTCTTGATCGGTGGTAACCTGCAAGACGGTTTCTAACCCATCGTTCCCGACCTAGTTAGCTTCCTTTCTGCTCTCAGGAAGCGCTTTCTCCTCTCCACTGTTAATTTCGTCGTCTGTTTATTTGTAACATCTGTATATACTCACGGATTCCTGTTTTATCCTCTGGGTTATAACCTGTCACTTCTGATACTTAACCTCTGATGCTGCCTCCTGGATCATGACCCTTTGAACGTATTACTTTCCGGCACAAAATGGTCCAGCTACATCATATTCTTTCCCTGCCGTGGCCCTAGAGCCCACTGCATCTCCAAGGAGCTCTGGGTCCTTTCAGTGCAGGGTGATATTCAGAAACCAGGCTGGATGTGAGGCCCCTGCAGCCACTGCAGGCCACCCGGATGCTAAGGCAGCAGGAGCAGGGAAATGTGTGAGTGTGTGTATATGCGTATGCACAGGTGCACACATATACCTACGCGTCTAAAAAGTCTGCATTTTAAAAGTTTACCATCAGCTGATCTTTTTCCATTCCCAGGCTTTTTCTCCTCCGAGACAGCCAGAGCAATCCAAAGGCTTTTGTGCTCACGCTGTGTCATCATCAGAAAATTAAAAATTTCCAGATCCTTCCTGTAAGTATCGGTCACATCACACCAAGCCTCGTTTTTGTTCATTTTCTGGGTCCGTGCTTCCAGAATTTTCAAATTCCAAGCGAACCAAACTACAGATCGATCGTTAGGCATCAGACAGGCCCAAGCTCACAAGAGGGATACTTGCAAGAGTCTCTGGAGAAGGCTGTTGTCTGACACTGGGGACGGCATTTCCACAGAAATAATATTTAAAATGGTGGTGTTGCACTGAGGCCCACCCGTGTTGTAGCTGACTCGGCACCAATGGGGAGGAGCGAGGTCAGCTGGCGGGTGGACGTATGACAGAGCCGTGAGCCGGGGAGCCTGGCTCCGGGGCACGTATGGCACAAGACAGGGTCTTCACGGTAGGTTTGATTCTCGGCCACTCGAATCTGAGGATTGGTCTGATTTATGCTGGTGTGTACCTGGTGACCCAAGAAAGTTGTAGAAACACTGACCCATGGTCACATGGCCCCCAACGAGAAGTTGCATTGCACTTTCATTCGGTCCTTGGATCAGAAAACAGGAGCACCTCGGTGGCTCAGTCGGTTAAGTGTCCGACTTCGGCTCAGGTCACGATTTATGGTTTGTGAGTTCGAGCCCCGCATCGGGCTCTGTGCTGACAGTTCAGAGCCTGGAGCCTGCTTCAGATTCTGTGTCTCCCTTTCTGCTCCTCCCCACTCACTCTCCGTCTCTCTCTCTCTCAAAAATAAATAAACATTAAAAAGAAACAAAAAAAGAGTCTACCTTTGAGCAGCTCTGAAAACATCATTACCAAATACGTCAGTCAGCACCATTTTTTTTAAAGAAAATTTTTGTTAGATTTTTCAAGCGTAAGTTCTTTCTCTCTTTGGTGTTCCAAAGCTCAGATTCTAGTTCATGACTGAGCGCTTCTGTGGGAGATGGCTGTCTGCACCTCCATGAAGCCACCATTCAGTTGGGGATACTATATACAAAATTGACATTAGGTGTTTTACATAATTAAGTGATAGATTCTGCAGGTGGTAGTAACGTTCCTGAAATGTTTCCTGCGGGGCCCCAACCCAGGAAATATTCTGCCGAAAGAGGGGAATGACGTCTTTTCCTGTCAGGGATTCACAGTCCGGCGGCCACGGAAAGTTCCAGAAGGCTCGACATAACCGAATGCATCTGTTTCACACTGTTGAGCCTGGTGTTTCCGAAGGTTGCCTGAGCCTAGGATTTTGGCATCCCAGGAGTCACACGGAGGCAGGAAACGTGGGCTGGAGAAGGTCTGGGCCGTCTGGGTAGCTTTTGTGGATCTGAGCAAGCCACCGGCCGGGCACGTCCTGTGGTGCCCTCGCCTCTGGCTGTGTTTTGATGCCCTCGTTCTATAAATAAGGACAAGGAGAGCCCGAGGGCTGCCAGTAGCTGGCCCTGGACCCCAGTGGGAGGAAGGGACCGGGTCTGGCTCTGAGGCCAGACTTCCCCCAAGTCCGTAAAGCATTCTGCGCAAACCTGGGAATCGTCAGCCAAGGAGAAGTGCTTCGTCCATGGTTCGTTCTGTTTACCGCTGCCTCCTGTCGTGGACACAGACGTTCTCATTCTCTTCGTCTGAGATCGAAAATCGAGTGAAAACGTATCTTATGGGCAGGCAGAGTGGGTAATGCCGTTCGCCCAAAGAACCCCAAATTCTAGAAGTTATCAGGGTAGCTTGAGGCTTAGAGCAACAAGACCACAGCCCCTGTGCTTGAAAACGGGGTGTGTTGTGCATCCAGCAGTATTTTGGAGTCAAGAAGGGGTTCTGGGTTTACCGCTGAGACATTTCAAGCCAGTTTGCTCCATGAGGATGACAGTGCTTGCAACCTTTTTTTTAAAAAAATGTTTATTTATTGAGAGAGAGAGAGAATCCCGAGCGGCGTCTGCACGGTTAGCACAGAGCCCGACTGGGGGCTCGAACTCCCCAACTGAGAGATCATGACCTGAGCTGAAATCAAGAGCCAGAGCCTAACCCACCGAGGTCCCCACCCCCCCCCCCGCCCGCCCCAGGTGCCCCAGAGCTCTGCAGTCCTTGAATGTCACCTTCGCAGAGTTCAACCTGGCGTCAGGAAAGTCGTTCGCTGTGGGAGGGATCGCGGAGTGCCCCCCACCCCCCACCTTGATAAAAAATAGCCACCAAACACGCGGGGGGCTGGGGAGGCGCTTTCCGCAGCTGCTCTTACCAGCGACGCCTTGCGGTGACCCCACACTCGCGCCGCCGCGTTCCCTGAGGGGCGGCCGCTAACGTGGTGAGTGTTCTCGTGTCCCCGTAGTGCGAGGATGACGGGCAGATCTACTTCAGCCTTGACGACGGGAACACCAAGTTCTCCGACCTGATCCAGCTCGTGGACTTCTACCAGCTCAACAAAGGAGTCCTGCCTTGCAAACTGAGGCACCACTGCATCCGCGTGGCCTTATGACCTCACACTGACTCTCGGCGGAGCCTGGAGGAAGCTGACACTGGAACGAGGGAAGGGGATGTACGTCGCGAAGAGCACACGTCTGTTGTTCTGCACCCTGGGGAGGGCGGGGGGTGGGGGGGTGGGTCCGTCGGGGCCGGCCGCCCGGGAAGGACCGGTCGCTGGACTGGACGGTGATTTGCTGCTGCGGAGCCGGCAGGAGCGTCTCCCTCCGCACCGGCGAGATCAGGGAGGCGCCAGAGAGCAGGTGCAGGTGGGAGAGGAAACCGGAGCGATGGTCTCGGCTGGGCCACGTCGGAACCAGAACCGGAGACGAGTAATTGGAAGTGAACTCTTGCCCTGGAATAATCTTGACAATTAAAACTGATATGTTTACTTTTTTTGTATCGATCACTTTTTGCACTCCTTCTTTGTTTTCAATATTGTACTCGGCCTCTGTCAGAGGGGGTGTGGTGGCCAGTGCGCAGGCTCCAGAGACTGGCTGCGGCCCCGCCCCCTGGTTGTTGCCGGAGGGTGGTGCCGACCCTGTGCAGTTGCGGGGGGCGGATTCGGCTCCCAGGTCACAAACCACCCCCAGCCCCTCCCAGAATACTTGAAGAGCTTCTTTTTTTTAAAATAAATAAAAGGTGTCACCTGTGGTAGGCATTTGGCACGTTTTGTGGACCCAGGCAACCACGTCTGTCGGTCATTCCCCTATGCACAGATGTCCTGCACACCTGTTACCTGTGTGTCCTATCCTCCACAGTTCAGGAGACCTGGGTTGTTTGTTTGTTTTGGAAAATGCTCTGTTCCACAACACGGCAGCGGGCCCCTTAGCTGGACGCAGGGAGCGTCCCCGGGACACACCGGGCACCCAGGGCCGGCCGCTGGGGGCCCCCTTTCAGCCTGTTCTAGGGCGATCGCTGCCTTACTCTTAACACCCCCCCCCCCCCGCCCCCACCGTGGCTGGGTCCCTTCCTGGCTCTTGTCCCTCCCGGGGGTTGAAGGATCTAAAAGGAAAATGGCACTTGGTTGACTTCCCGCTGTGGCCCGGGGGTTTCCATGGTGATAAAGACGGAAACATTGGAAAGGGCATGTCTGCAGCCTGGCATTTAAAGGTCTTCGCTCCATAGCCTCCATTCTGCTGAAAACCCCCTTGAGCCGGTGCACGCGGGGGCTCCCCCTCAGACGGCTGGTGCTCAGAAGTACCTCACAGCAGTCATAGGCATTGAAGAGTCTTATCAACGCACCCTGTTTACCCCTCTGGGGGGCTGAGTCACACGGGGGTGGGGGGCTGGAGTGTCCCTCCGCACGCCCCTTAGCAGAGTCACCAGGTGTGAGAGTGGCCGTGTCCTTCCCTTCGGTCTCTGCAGAGCAGAAAGGTCTCCCTTGACAGGCGTACAGACTAGTGTGGTGCAAATGGTCCCCTTTTCTGAGATCAGTCACCACACGTGACTGGTCCTCTGGATGGGTGCCAGCCTCTAGGTGGCCTGGCCCTGACCCAGCACCATGCCCCTGGAGGAATGTGCCCACGGTGTGGGACACATGTGGCCGGCTTCAGTGACACAGATGCCCTCGAAGGAACTTTAGGGTCTAGAAACACTGTATTTCACTTTACAGGTCTCACTCTACTCGTCTTCCGCGAAACGTCTACTTACACAAATACAGACTTTGTGGTAAAACGTTTTGAACCATAAACGCTCAGCTGCGTTCTCTTCTTTCTGTGGCCACTTCTGTCTTTCAGACTATTGACAAGTAGGTAATTCTCAAGTCCTACCTGGCGGCAAGCTTCCGGGGCCCTTCACCTTGGATCGGCTCTTTATCCGCACAGTTCGACATTTTTCTTTTCACCGGTTGGAAGCCGAACCTTAAAAAAGTTCTATGATTTCTTTTTCCTTTTTTTTTTCTCTTTACATAGACCAGTAGGACGAGACTCTCACAGCCCTCTCTGATAGACAGCATCCACAGCATTTTGTATTTATAAACCTGCCTTTTATTTAAAAGGAAGACAAAAGCTGGCCTCTGACGCACAGTCTGTGTGTCGCCGGTTTGACGTAGTCTTTTGGACCTCCCTGGCCGCGGTCAAGTGCTGGAGGGTGGGACCCCCACCCCCCAGTCTGCAGCTGTCTCACTGCTGGGCCTGGTGGCTGGGAGTCCCCCCCCCCCGAAAGCAGCCGGTCCCTCAAGGATGTGGGCGTCCGGCCCAGCCACTCAGGGGCTGAAGGACGTTCAACTTTTATTTTTATATTTAGATGACATGAATGTAAACGGGACAGCTCAGGGTCATTTTAGAGCCTGTTGACTTTTTAATCTCTCTGCCTGTGATTTTCCTCTCTGAAGTCAAAAACCCTACATAGCAACCTGGACTTTGTTGGGAAGGAAATACCAAATTCAAGGTTCATGGGTGAGCTCTGTTCCCTTCGGTCGTTAAGTTCTAGAATGTTTTGTTCGCTAAACCGTGAAGAAATACGTGCCTCAGTCTAGCTGTTTGGTCCTCTCTTTTCTGCACTTAATACCTGACGGTTTGACCAAGAGACTCACCTTTGCGGGGCGGGACCTGCTCGCGGTGGATGGCGATGTCACAGCACAAGCAGTGGTCTGACCTGTAAACATTTTCAGGGAATGCAGAAAGGGTTCAGGGACAAAACCTTTATTCCACATGCTTTGCTCCTTTCTGTACATAGCTCTGCGGCTTGTGAACCTAATTGTAAACGTTCAGGTATTTTTGTACAAATAAGGGACTTGACGTTCTGTTTCTTGTAATTAGAAATAAACATTACTGTAGCGTTCTTCATTTTCCACGGCTCGTGTGTCTGTCTGTTTCTGTGTTTTGAAACCCTCCAGCTGGGCAGCCCCTAAAAACCTTTGGAAATCACATAGACTACCAGCAGTGTGCTTCTTGGCGCTGGTCAAACACGAGTTGGAAAGAAATTGACGTGTGACGCACGAGCCCTCATGGCCCTGTTGAGAGACTCTGGACTCCGGTGACACAGGCCAGGTGCCTCCGTGTTGGTGCCAGGATCCTCTCAACGGCCTCTTCCCCCTGCACCCACACCGCAGAATCGCACGCCTCGGGGTGCTTCGGAGGTAGTCTGATCTCCACGCAAGTTTTGCAGACACCTCAAGAGACTCATGGATGTTTGTCTCTGAGAAATCCAGTGGCTTTGTTCCCACTGCGGCGGGACAGAGCTGGGTTTTCTAGTCAAATAAGAAGTTGGTAGAAAGATCAAGGGAACGAATGCCCCGGGTCTCTGCTGCCCCAGGACCTCACTTGAGGGACCCCGGTGGGTGTACCCCTTACCCGTACTCAGGCCTGACTCACCGCCTCCCGTCCCACCCCGGGCAGAGAGCGAAGGAATACTGTCATGAGCCAGGCTTGTCCACCAGCAGGGGCACAGCTGTGGCGTTTGATCCCCTGTCATTTGTTTTCAGAATCCGGGTCCCTGATTTCTGCTCGTCCCCTATGAGGCAGGCCTGTCTCGGGAGGAAGAGTAGTAGGAAGGATTTGATCTTGGTGTGCTCGCGAGACGGGTGTGTGTGACGCGATCACGGTGGGCCTGGGGCGTGATCAGGTGTGGGGAGTCTGTGTTGTGGGCTGGGGTGTGTCCATAGTGCGGGAGACGAGAATCAGACGGGTGGGGGGAGGGGCCGCGTGGAGGGGGGCAGAGAGGGAGACTGGACCAGGCTGCTAGGTGCCGTGACACCAGAGTGTGCTGGAGTGGGGGTGTGGGGGCACCATGGCAAGGAAGAACCTCCTGTTTCCGTCCACCCAGAGCCCAAGGTAGGGGAGGAACCACCCGGCCGGGGTCTGAGATGTGGATTTCATGGTCCCTCCAAAGAAGATGATGTAAGCCATCAGGAGATGAACAGGTGGGCCAAAGGGCCAACTTGATCTGGGTCGAGTTTGTTATTGGTTTTTAAAACATACTTTGAGTGATGACTAAAGCCACAGGAAGGGATTTTAGTGATTAAAAGAAAAACAAAACAAAACATGAGCTTGTTAACTGTCAAAAGTAAACTGTCTTACAGCTTTGGGTTTTCAAATGGCAAACTCAGTATTCCCCCCCATCTCATACCGGAAGCTGTACATTAACAAGAAGGGCAGGAAACACGTGAAGCCTTAATCATTTTGCAGGGTTAGGCTTTGTCTGTCATCCCACAGTAGACGACGGGGCCGCTCACCTGAGGTGGCAAAGACCACAGACGGACATCTGTGGCTGCAGGTCTCAGCATAGCCAGCAGAGGGCACTCCAAGACACATGGGGCACCGGAGGGAACCCTAGTGACCCTTTCTGGGAAGCCTAGAATAAGCGCGGGGTTCACATTGATTGGTAAGTGTCATCCGCCACCCCCAGGAGAGAGTGTGCGCTTTCCCTCTGTAGATACATCAAAATCTTGTTTGATCTCTGGAAATGTTCCCTGAATTACATCTGTGTATATTTTTGTCCCGTCACTGCACAGGGCAGGTCTTTTTTCAAAGACAGCAATTAATGTGTGTGTTGGGTCCCCTTGACCTGCATTCCGATACCTTTGCTTTTTCTCAAACCCTCTTAACTCACTTCCCTTTGGCTTATCTACTGTGGCTCCAACATGTCCTCCGGGTCACGTAGGATGTTTCTGTGGGATCCCTTCTCTTGCTACCTCCATGTGGACTCCACCACCAGGAAGTCTGTGTATGGCCCTCCCGCTTCTCCTTAACATCTGTTTACATTGAGAGAGAGAAAGAGAGAGCATGAGTTGGGGGGGGGGGGGGAGCACAGAGGGAGAGAGAGAATCCCAAGCAGGCTCCACGATGTCAGCGTGGGGAACCCCATACAGGGCTCGAACCCATGAACTGTGAGATCACGACCCAAGCCGAAATCAAGAGTCGGACGCATGGGGCGCCTGGGTGGCGCAGTCGGTTAAGCGTCCGACTTCAGCCAGGTCACGATCTCGCGGTCCGTGAGTTCGAGCCCCGCGTTGGGCTCTGGGCTGATGGCTCGGAGCCTGGAGCCTGCTTCCGATTCTGTGTCTCCCTCTGTCTCTGTCCCTCCCCCATTCATGCTCTGTCTCTCTCTGTCCCAAAAATAAATAACCGTTGAAAAAAAAAAAAAATTAAAAAAAAAAAGAGTCGGACGCTTAACCGGCCAAGCCACCCAGGCGCCTCTCTCCTGCCTGTGTTTAGAGCCGTGTCCCTTGCCTTGAATATACTCCTTGAATGCGCCCATCTCTGCTTTGAGCTTCTGTGATCTGACTGCTTGATTTCTTTTTAAGTTTATATTATATGTGGTTGCAATTTCAATCTAGCCCGTGGCAGTGTTTTTCCAGTGAGCGTTCTTTACTGTTTGATGTTTTTCCTGTCATTTTCTCCCTTTATCTTTGGGTCTCTTCACGGAGCATTGGTGCTGCTTCTCGGAGTAAGGTGAGTTCTTCTTGGACTCCCATTTATAGGAAGTTGGTGTGGGGAAGAAGACACGGGTTGTGTTTGAGACCAGAGGACAAAAACGAATACGTAGTACATATGTGAATTCCACGACCATGACAACACAAGCCGCTGAAGTTGATCATCCAGCTAACTCTTCTCTCTGCCTCTGGGCCCGCACGCCTTCCAGAGAAATCTCCTAAAATGATACATTAATTTGCAGAAGAATTTTTTTTTCCTTGGTTGGTCTACTGCAAGTTACCACAATGTCATTTTGGAGAATTAGGGAATTTGGTTATTTGACATAAGAATGACAAATCCTCTTAGAGAAGAAAAGCTCTATGGTAACTGTATACTCAGACATGCACACACACACACACACACACACACGCCTCATTGTCTATGGGAGCTGTGTCACACAGTGCTCAAGGAGGCACAGAGTCCAGGGGCACCTGGGTAGCTCAGTCCGTTAAGCGTCCGACTTCCGCTCAGGTTGTGATCTCGCGGTTCATGGGTTCGAGCCCCACGTCGGGCTCTGTGCTGACAGCTCGGAGCCTGGAGCCTGCTTCAGATTCTGTGTCTCCCTCTCTCTCCGCCCCTCCCCTGTTCACACTCTGTCTGTCTCTCTCCTTCAAAAATAAATAAACATTAAAAGAATTTTTTTTTTAATGGAGGCCCAGAGTCCAGCTGGGAGATGCGTGGGTGAAGGATGAACGTGGGGGTGACCACAGGTAGACAGAGAGCGTGGTGTTTTCTAGTGTGTGCAGTCCAATATGCTACCACTAAGTACGCACACCTATTTAAATTTTAATTCTAATTCATAAAAATAAAATGAAAAGTTCTGTTCCAGGTGGCCCTGGCCACATACTAAGCGCTCAACAGCCGCAAGTGGCTAGGGGCCGCCATGATGATCCGTGCAGACACAGAACGTCGCCATCATTGCAGAAAGTTCTGGCAGGCAGCGCTGGTCTGGATGACTGATAGCAAACACTTACGTTACACAAGTGGCCGTGGATGACGAGACCAAGGAGGGTCCGCTTTCGAGTCAGTCTCTTGTGTCTGGTTGATGCTCTGAATCGGCAAAACTCAGCCTCAGACCCAAGGCTAAGGGCACCCCGGCCGAAGTCACACCTGTGCCTCAACCCCCACGGAAGACACACGAGCTACACCAGGATGACGCTGTCCACGGCCTTCATTCGGCTCTGGCCCACCTTGCTTTCCAGTTATAACTCAGAGTAATTTCGCGTCACACACGTGTATCGTGTAGGGAACTTAGCGGTGTCTGCTTGGCCCGTCCTCCATCGCACACCCCCGGAGGTAAAGGACTTCCCAATCTGGGAAGATGGGTACCAGATGGTACCCAGACCATCTGGTACCACTCTGGAGTGAGCCAGCGCTGGGAGAGTTTCATTTGCTATGGCCTAAGTTACTCCATCAGTGACTACCCCCCCAGACTGAGTGTAATTTTAGTGCCTAAATATAAAGTGTGTGTTTGAACACAAGGGCCCTTGGTGCAAGCAGAAACCACGCTGCTACTCATCTGAAGAGGTGGTGACCTCTGTCCCCGTAGGAGTCAAGAACAGGACGTGTAGGGCTTCTGGAGAGATGGTTTCGCCTGAGCAATCATGTTGCAAACAGGGATCATTCTTGATGGCTTTACAGAATTCAGAACGAGTCCCTCCCTGGACAAAACCAGTCCCCGTTTGTGAGCGAAGGCAGGCCGTCCCGCAGGGAGCACCGTGGGGCTTCTCCCAGCCCACCGGTTCCAAAAGTAGGCCATTCTTGGCACATTTTTACATTAGAGGGAGGGGGCTTGCCTTGTTTTTTATTTTGTGCAAAGCAAGTAAAGTGGTATTTTGTTACTTCACTCTTTCACAGTTTTATACAAAATATGACTGCACCTTATTTCTGAGCTGGCTGAGGCTTTTCCCTGGGGTGACTTTGAACCTAGGTGATCCACGTTAGTGCTGTTTAAGTCTCAGTCCTGCTAGAAGCTTAGACTCCACGAGGGGCGCCTGGGTGGCTCAGTTGGTTAAGCGTCTGACTCTTGACTGCGGCTCAGGTCACGATCTCACGGTTTTGTGGGTTCGAGCCCCGCATCAGGCTCTGCGCTGACGACACGGAGCCCGCTTGGGATTCTCTCTCCCCCGCTCTCTCTGCTCCTCCCCTGCTGGCTCGCTCTCTCTCTCTCTCTCTCTCTCAAAAACTTAAAAAAAAAAAAATATTAGACGCCACAAACTACGCCAAACTTACCGTCTGACCCTTCTCTCCCAAATGGGTACCTTCAGGCATGGGTACAGGGGCATTCCTGGCCTCCCTCCTGGGGGTTCGGGTTTAGTGGGCTCCGTGAATGTGCCTGGTACCAGCCACCACGTGACCGGGAACAGCTCCCACTGGGAAGGGGGATTCTGGAGGCTTTCAAGAGAACAGGCTTGTGCCCTCTGCTATGCTGTAGCGGCAGACCTCGGGTAATCATTTAACACACCTGTAAAAGGAGGCTTAGGGCTGGAACAAGCACAAGGCAGGGGACTCTCGCGTTGTCCCCGCTGAGAGCCTCTGTCATCCGTCCCCTCTGGAAGACGGGCCACCCACACAGACTCTGTCCACCTCCCAGGGGAGTCTCAGACAGGAGCGTGCCACCGTCACACATTAGCGCGCCTGTCGTCCGTTAGCAAGCGGAAGAGGGGATCACATAGTCTGCTCAGCCGTCGGAGCCGCTGAAGGGCGCTGGGCCGCGGGGCCCCACGCTGGCGCGCCAGGCACCCCTCCCAGGCCACGGCCTTGTCACTCACCAGCTGGAAATAATACGGAAATGGAAGCAAGAGGGGCGCCCGGGAGGGCTCAGTCAGTGAAGCGTCCGCCTTCGGCTCAGGTCACGATCTCACGGTTCGTGGGTTCGAGCCCCGCGTCGGGCTCTGTGCTGACGGCTCAGAGCCTGGAGCCCGCTTTGGATTCCGTGTCTCCCTCTCTCTCTGATCTTCCCTGCTTGCTCTGTCTCTCTCTCAAAAATAAACATTAGAAAAAGATTTTTTAATGGAAGCGAGAAATTCATGGAAGGAAAACCACAAATAGCTAAGGAACGTGTGAATATCATTTTTTTTTAATTCAATAAAAAATAAAAATAGGAATAGCAGGTGGCTGGTCAGGGTTGCCTTCTCTAACTCTCTGTGCTCATTGTATCCCCCTCAATTTCGGATTTTCCAAGTCTTGACCTCTTTTATTCCTCTGGAAAGAGACTATCCGTAGTGGCTTTTGAAGCTTTGACTACGAGCTACGGTAAGAAATGCATTCATCGTGTGCCGGGGTGCGCCCACACACATACAGTTAAACCTTGGTTTGCAAGCATAATTCATTCCGGAAACACGCTTGTCATCCATATCACTTGTAAATCAAAGCGAATTTCCAGAAGCAGTGGCTCAGTTGTGATCATGTGGCGTTCGGTGTCACATGCGACCCGTGTTGCAAGACATCGCTCGTTTATCAAGTTAAAATGTTTACTCCTCTTGCAGAACCCTCGCAGAACAAGTTCGTCGCAGTCTGAGGTTTTACTGTAATTGAAACAGAAGTTTTGGAAAATAGTGTTTCCCTTCTCCGGTGCAACACCTCTCTTTTCTGATTGGATTCTACTTCATCTTTTAAAATGCTGGCCATGAGTGATTTCGGGATCCAACAGTGATTTGAAAACCTGAGCTGGAGAAAAGTACAGAGTTGAAGGATTTACACCACCCACGTCCGACCCCTACTTTGAAGTTACAGCAAATCAAGACTGTATTATTGGGGAAAGAACAGAGAGATCGTTGGAACACAACAGAGCACCCGGAAGTAGACCCCCCCCCATCAATATCATCAACTGATCTTCGGGCATCTGGGGGTGCTCAGTGGGTTGAGCGTCCAACTATGGCTCAGGTCATGATCTCGCGGTTCGTGGGTTCGGGCCCCACATCGAGCTCTGTGCTGACAGCTCAGAGCCTGGAGCCTGCTTCAGATTCTGTGTTTCTCTCTCTCTGCACCTCCTCTGCTCACACTCTCTCTCTCTCAAAAATAAATAAAAATTTGGGGCGCCTGGGTGGCGCAGTCGGTTAAGCGTCCGACTTCAGCCAGGTCACGATCTCGCGGTCCGTGAGTTCGAGCCCCGTGTCGGGCTCTGGGCTGATGGCGCAGAGCCTGGAGCCTGTTTCCGATTCTGTGTCTCCCTCTCTCTGTGCCTCTCCCCCGTTCATGCTCTGTCTCTCTCTGTCCCAAAAATAAATAAACGTTGAAAAAAAAAATTTAAAAAAAAATAAATAAAAATTTAAAAATTAAAAAAATATATATATAATCAACTGGTCTTTGACAAAGGAACAAAAGCAACACAGTAGAGCAAAGATGGTCCCTTCAACTGTTCTTGATGGAACAAGCAGACGTCCATGTGCAAAACAGCAAATCTAGACCCAGTCCCCACACCCTTCCCAAGCGCTAACTCACGGGGACCACAGACCTGAATATAAAATGCAAAACTATAAAACCCCTGAAAGGTAGCATAGGAGAAAATCCAGATGCATATAGAATTTGGTAATGACTTCCTAGCTACGGCAGCAAAGTTGAGATCCGTGAAGGTAAGAATCGACAAGCTAGACTTCAATGACATTTAAAACACTTTTGGAGCACCTGGGTGGCTCAGCTGGTTGAGAGTCCGACTCCTGATTTTGGCTCAGGTCATGATCTCAGGGTTGTGAGATCAAGCCCTGCGTTGGGCTCCACACAGTGTGGAGCCTGCTTGGGATTCTCTCTCCCTCTGCCCCTGCATCTCTCTCTCTCTCTCTCTCAAGAAATATAAATAAAAAACCCTCTGCTCTGCAAAAAACACAAAACTGAACTTCTCACCAGCTCCTAAGCTAAGTGGCTTTTCCAGGAAAACTCAACATTGGTTCTGACATTGTAACTCTTCCCATCAGAGGGTCACCTGGGACCCAGACAACCATAACCCTAACTCGAAAGGCCAAACATTGGCGATGTGGAACTGCATCACCCAAGGAGATCATCCACTGGGGAGACTGGCGTGGGTCTGCTGCCCTATCTCATCAGGAGATGGCAGTGGCCAACTGCTCTCTACATGTAGCTCGGCCACTTCTGGGCTTAGAATTCGATGGTCATGCCTCAAACCACTCATGCTAAAGGGGCAGGAAGCTGTGCGTCGCAGAAATGTCACAGAGCTGCCCAAGTGGACGTGCGTGCCCGGTTCCGTCTGGAAGCAGCAGCTGAAAGCTTGTGGGCATCGCGGCGGCCTTGGACAAGTGTGCCTGAACTCAACTGAGTAGTACAAGGTTCTCGCTGGGATAGAATCAGCCCGCGATCCTGGCGGGATGATCCCTGGAGCCAGTACCCCCACCATATGCAGCTCTTAACAACGATGGTGACTCATGAGCCACTGGACCAGGCCCTCCAGCTGCAGGGTCAGGGCACCCGTTCCCCGCCCCACCCCCCGTAGGTGGGTCCTCTGCCAACACACATTCCGACTGGTTACTTTGTGCTCCCTTGCCAGGCAAGCTTTCCTTTGACAGACACCTTTCTTCGGATGCGTGTTTTCTTTTACCAAGTCAGGCGTCTTGTTAAAGGTGCTTCTCCATGTCAGAGCACACCTGTGCGCTCACTTCAAGGACACTGTCACTCTGTAGCGAACGTCACAGTGGACACGCGACTTGCCACTCACTGGGAGAGGGCTGCCTCGCCTGAACGGGCTCTTGAGCTCCGAGCTGCGGCGTGAAGTTGAAAACGCGTTCTCTTGAAACGCGTGAGTTCGGGTGGCAGAAAAACTACCTGAGATTTACATCCTCCTGTGAACACGCCTCCAAAGCAGACACGTAAATACAAGACTTCGTGGAGGGACGAGGCCAGATGCCGTCCACGACTTAGTACCTCTCTCAGCACACAGCTGCCGACGCCCGTGACTCTGCCATGGGCTGTCCCCGGTCACCAGCGCTGGCTCTGCAGATGTGAGGGGTGTTCAGGGGGAACAAACCCCCCCCCCCACCAGGGGAATGTCTTGTGCCCAAAGGCACATTTCAGTTCGAGCTGCGCACACTGGTGACCGGGGTGAAAACGGGCCCTGTACTGACCTCCTTTGCCCTTCCCGGGGTTCTATACGGTCACCCACAAAATAAACTACTGGTGCTGGAGGGACTCCAGACTCACATGAGACAGGATCGAAGTTAGTCTGGACAGGAAGACTTCCATTCCCAGGGGCCAGTTCTCCACAACATTAGGTGTTAGTGTTCTTCCAACCCGCATCTCACCGTGATGTTTCTTAGTGTAAGTTTTTAAAATTTATTTTGAGAGAGATAGAGAGCAGGCAGGAGAGGGGGAGAGAGAGAGAGAGGGAGACGGAGAGAAAGATAATCCCAAGCAGTCTTTGCTCTGTCAGCACAAAGCCTGCTGCGGAACCCACGATTCGTGAGATCATGACCGGAGCCGAAATAAGGAGTCAGACACTTAACCAACTGAGCCACCCAGGCGCCCCTCACCACGATTTTTTAGTGTACCAACAAATGATTTGAGAGTTCCTCTCCAAAGAGAAATATGTGAAAGCACGGAATTTTTTTTTTTTTTTTTTTTAGGGAAAACTGATAAGGGAACTCTTGTCCTTCGAATTATCCCAATTCTTTATTAAGCGAAAACGTTTACATAGTGAGGCACCAGCATGTAACTGAATGGACGATTCAGAACAGCAACAAGCTCAAGAGACAGCAAGATGAGAGGAGATGATGATTTCAGAAATAATGTCGGGAGAACTGGTTTCACGTGGTTATGGTATCCTGTCAAGTGGCGGAAAGCAGGTTGCGAAAAGCATACGCGGTTTTGCCGCCCTCTGGTTAACACATTTGCAGACACCGAAAACTCGAAGGCTAATGTCGACTCCCCATGTTGACATCAGCGCTCTGTCTGCAGTAGGATTGTGGACGAAAGTGTTCATTTTTGCTCTCGTTTCCTCGAGGGACGTACGCCAGTTTGGGGAGCATCGTCAGATGACTTCTGTGCGGAGAACTGACGTGCCCTGTGTACGGAGATCAGTAGAATGTCCTTAGGATGTAGAAGGTTCTGCCACCTGGCTAAGACACACATCTGAAGAGAGATATTGATCAAGGAAGGGACGGTGTCCCATGAAAGAAAATCATCTGCAGATTTCCTTAAGCTGAAGGAGCCTTGAGACCGAGGGAAAAGGCCATCCGGTCCAGTATGACCAGAAATGGTCTAAGAGGGAGGCTTACAGACCAAAGTGTGTCCTGGGTGGGTGCAAGATGAATAGATCTCTGCAGCCCACCTTCCATAAGACCGGCTTCTGTAGCCCTAGAGGCGGTGGGGGTGGTGGTGCTGGGGGACCCCCCGGAGGAGGTGTTGGAGAATAGGGGTGAGTCATAGCCATGTATCCAGAACAGATCACAGACGTTCTGTCCCCAGGGGCTACCAAGTGAAATTGCTTGTGTGGTTAAACAAAAATCAAGAATGGGGCGGGGTCTGTGCCCAAGGAGTCTTCAGGTCACAGAGTGATCATCATGGCAGATTTGTCCGAGACGATGGCTGGCCGGTTGGTCAGGTCGGCCAGCAGGAAGGCACAAAATAAACCCCAGGGTCGTGTGTTGGCAGGTAGGCACCGGTGGGGAAGGAGGTGCCCTGAGGTCATCCGACCAAAATTCTGGGCTGATCCCTGCTCAACAAGAATTTTTCACATGTCACCTAAATCCCTTGTACTTTTGTCTCCTGGCGGAGAAGCTTGCTGAAAGTGACATTGCCACATCTCTGTCTTCCTGTAACTTGGGAACTTGTGCACCCCTCTCCCTCACGTGTGTGTGTGCGTGTGCGTGCGCTCTCTCTTTGGGTGCTTTTATCCAGTCTTGTTGCTTCAAGTACCGTTTAAACCACTCTGTCCACTCGTAACTACATGTCCTGTCTGGACTGCTTCTGTGACATCAGACCCCTACCTGGAAAAGTTCCCTGGACATCTCCACCGAATGCTCTGTGTGTGTGTGTGTGTGTGTGTGTGTGTGGTGTCTAGAATTTAATTCCCAAGCCAAACTCTGTCTCTGGCCAGCTAAGCTGGCCCCCCACTGGGCACTTTTTCCCAGTCAATGAGAATCACCGTCCACCCAGTGGCCTCAGGTCCGTGAATTCATCCTGATTCCTGATGCGTCCTCTTCCCAGCAGCCTCCTGACACCCACGCGTGCGTGTGCATATGTGCAAACACACGTAGATGCACACGAACACACACGTGCACACACATGCACAGGCACACGCACACACGCATGCACAAGTACACACATATGCATACACATGCAGGTGCACGTGAACATGCACGCACACACATGCACAAGTGCACACAGACACACACGGACACATGCACACGCACACGTGCAGATGCACGTGAACACATGGACAAGTCCACGCGCACATGGACGAACACGCATGCACGCACGCACACACACATACACTTGCGCAAGTACATGTGCACAAGCATGCACATGCACAAGCACGCACGCACAAAAACACACTTGCACATGTGTGCACACACACAACTCCCTTCCCTCCCCCAGCCCACCCCAACTCCCACCGTGTTCCTTGGGTTTCTGCTCCTTCCTGCAAATCAGGAGCGTAGAGACAGGTTTTACTCTCGTCCCGCTGGTCCATTTTGCACACGAGGGCCAGAGTGATCTTAACTCAGATGTACACAAGCTAAGGTCAGACTTTCCAGAAACGCTTCAGTGCCTTCTGTCGCAGTTGGAGGAAGTACAAATTATGAACCGTGGCTCAAAAGACCCCCTGCTTTGTGTGGTCCTTGCGGGGTGGGTGGGGAGGGACTTCTTTCAGGGCTCGAGATGCTCTTTCTAGCCTCAGCACCTTCACAGATGCTGTTCCCCAGAGGGAGCCCTTCCCTCACTCTTCCCCTACAAGGACGGTTACTTCTACGGTGTCGGCTGACGTCAGGCTGCACGTGAAGCAGTGAGTGGGCGTCCCTGTAGGACCCACGTGGCCCCTCCCTCTCCTTCCTTTCCTCCAGTGGCTCTTGTACCGGTTTGGAATCTTCTCAGTGTCACTCTGCTGAGCCTCACTGACCACGAACAGAATGCTGGGTCCCCGCCCCACCCCACCCCCCCGGGCTAACCCTGCCTCCAGGGACGGGACACAGAGACCTCTTCCCTTCTCCAGCCTGTGACAAGCGCCTCGAGCCACAACCGTCCTGTCCTCCCTGTGTGTGCCCAGTTCTCGACGAACGGCCCAAAACACGGCCTCACACCCCCTCGGCCCTTTGTCCCTGCTGGAGCCCCGAGCCCAGAGCACCTGCGGGGTGGCCACCAAGGTCAGCCCCCACGCTCCTTGCGGACCTTCTCTGCATGTTCTCCGTGCCTCCTCTCAGCTCTGCTCTCTGTCCCAAGAAAATCCTCTCGCCTGGGGTTTTTCTGTACGTCCGCCGCAATCTCGGCCGTGGCATTATTCTCCTCTGCATCGTCACCATCGTTTCAGCGGTTGGGGAAGGAAGAGCTAGGGCATGCAGGCTCCATGTGGGGGCCCCCGAGAAGGCTTCCGTGCTGCAACGCCGGACCTTACGGGACGACCTGATGAGGCGAAACCTTGAAACTGGGGCTGTTGGGGATAATGGAGGGATCTGGCGACTGGGCTAAGTCGGTGGTGAGAGGGGTCCAAGCTGTTCAGGGCTATAGAGGAAGGGAGCCCTCCCTGGAGGTTTCTCAAGACTTCTGTGACCTTTATCACCAGCAGGAATTAATGTTTAACCAGCACAGCAGGCTGAACAAGCAAGGACAGGGAACCTGTGGATTCCAAGCTACACGGAGTGATCTGTCCCAGAGCCAGCGGGTCTCATGAAGAATAAGCCCAGAAGGAAGTAGGATTCTCAGCAAGTAAGTCCCTGGCTTCATACTTCACTGGATTATTATTGTTGGAAACGGCGACATCTGTACCTCGACTCTTGGTCCCCAGGTGCTGACCGCTTGCCCGAGGTTAACTCCCCTGAGGACTGGAAGTCACTGTTGGTCCAATGCTCTTAGGCTGGCGTCTCGTGGGGCTGTCGGTGACAGGGGGGCTGACAGGAGGTGCTCACGCGTGCACGGTCACTTGTGCGGCTCCTGTGTGACGAGGGAGGTGCCGGGGATGATTTGCTGCCTGTCACTCGGGAGCCAAAGCAGGACAGATGTGGGCAACGTCCTGTCCTTACCCCCTGCTTCCCATATGCTTTGGGGCCCCTCGTTCCCCTGAGCCTCTGTTGAGCCTCTGTTTCTTCGTCTCTACAACGGGGATTTTATTTATTTATTTATTTATTTATTTATTTTATTTATTTTTGGGACAGAGAGAGACAGAGCATGAACGGGGGAGGGGCAGAGAGAGAGGGAGACACAGAATCAGAAACAGGCTCCAGGCTCCGAGCCATCAGCCCAGAGCCTGACGCGGGGCTCGAACTCACGGACCGCGAGATCGTGACCTGGCTGAAGTCGGATGCTCATCCGACTGCGCCACCCAGGCGCCCCAATGGGGATTTTAATAGTACCTACCTTGTTAGGCAACTGGGATGATTAAATCCCATAATGCACTGGGTGTTGTATGGAAACCAATTTGACATTAAATTATATTTAAAATTTTTTAAAATAAATCCCATAGGGGCGCCTGGGTGGCTCAGTTGGTTGAGCGTCCAGTTCTTGATTTCTGCTCAGGTCATGATCTCACGGCCATGGGATCGAGCCCTGAGTCCAGTTATGATTACAGAGTCTGGTTGGGATTGTCTCTCTCCTTGCCCCTTCCCCCGCTTACATGAGCCCCCCCCGCCTCTCAAAAATAAATAAAAATACACACTAAAAAATCATTATAAGAAGATACCATCCTTGAGAAGATTGCTCTTCTCCATTGGGCCTGAGTTAATGCGTCTGAGAGTTTAGCATGTGCTGTGGTTAGCCTTCGTCTTTAATCGTATCCTCGTTCGACACGTGTGAAACCATGTCGGGAGAGGTGAGGACGGTCAGGCAAGACCTCCTAGCCTGTGAGCATGAAATCAGCACTTAGATGTTGTTATGGCACAGCCCGGCACCTGGCCCTCTGCCATTCTGGGAAAAAACGCCGCATTTTCAAAGCACTTACCATGTCCCAGGCACTAGAGTAGTCACATGAGCCCTTGGAGAGCAGGGAGGAGGGTCTGGAGGGACAGGACCGGAGATTCGGGACCGTTGGCAGGAGGGGGATGGGAAGGGTAGAGATGGGGAGTGTCAGGGCACAGCTGGAAAGTGGCAAGTGCAGGACTGGGCACAGGGCGGAAGGCTCTGGGCTTCCAAGGTGGTGTGAGGGCACAGGAGGCATTGTCTAGACAGGTCTCCCCATGCACGACCTTGGGGGACCCGGTGCTCCCACTCCTGAGTGTCTCTTAGCAGAGCAGGCTGAACCCGGGCTGGCACTCTGCCCTGTTCTCGGCCAGCCTAGCGATCCAGTGTGTTGGGCCCAGGAGGTGAGAGGTGGTGCTCTTGTTGCTGGGGGAAGTCCTTCCAGGGGTCAACCTTGTAGGTGCTCTTAGGGCTCATGTGCGCGGAAGTCTAGGACGGGGGGCACCCTAGAACTTTCACTCTGGCTGTCCTCACTGACTGGATTTTGAAACGAGGAACATCTTGGGGCTCCTCAAAATGTAAATCATAACTTCCAGGCCTCTAAAAGTCACTAAATGGCATGTGAAGAGACATCGCCATCTGAACGGGATGCCATCCCCGAGTTTTGCTGCACCCCGGCCTCTGATGGCAGGAGGCGTGCTCGAAAACACCGACGGTAGGTGAGACTGACAAAGAACGACGGTGTGTCCACGCTGAACCAGGTCATCAACAAGTGATCTATTTATGTAGTTTGCTACTATATAAACCTGATGGAAGAACGCAAGTATACCTGAAGTATAATAAGCAAATGTTGGCACAAGTGTGAGGACAGATCAACAAATTCACCATCATGATGGAAAGTTCTAACACACCATTAGTAATGATAGTAAACTGAAAGGCTCGTCAAGGCAACAAAAATATTAGTAGAGATTTGGAAAATCTCAACAAGTAACCATCTTGGTTTATTGGGCATAACTAGAGCCCCGCGCTGGATAGTTAGAAAATGCTTTCTTCAGGGCGCCTGGGTGGCGCAGTCGGTTAAGCGTCCAACTTCAGCCGGGTCACGATCTCGCGGTCCGTGAGTTCGAGCCCCGTGTCGGGCTCTGGGCTGATGGCTCGGAGCCTGGAGCCTGTTTCCGATTCTGTGTCTCCCTCTCTCTCTGCCCCTCCCCCGTTCATGCTCTGTCTCTCTCTGTCCCAAAAATAAATAAAAACGTTGAAAAGAAGAAAAAAGAAAAAAAAAAAGAAAATGCTTTCTTCTCAAGTGCACCTGAAACGTTACAAAAATTGAGGATGTATCGGTAGCAGACTTAAGTCTGAACACCTGTCACAGAATCGCTATCAAACCAGCGTGTCCTCTCCCCAGTTCAGTTCTATTCCGTTCAATTCCATTCCATTCAAGTCAATTCAAGTCAATTCAGTTCAGTTCAATTCAATTCAATCCAATTTATATTAAAAAAAAAAAGTAAAAGTTGCTATACATGTCTGGAGTTCTTTTAAGTTTATTTATTTATTTTGAGAGAGCGCTGACACATGAGCAGGCTACAGGAAGAGAGAGAGAGAGAGAGAGAGAGAGAGAGAGAAAGGGAGCAGGGGAGGGGCAGAGAGAGAAGGAGAGAGAGAATCCCAAGCAGGCTCTGAGCTGTCAGTGCCGAGTCCGACGCGGAAAGGGATCCCACAAACCCTGTAATCGTGGCCTGAGCTGAAACCAAGAGTAGGACACCTGACCAACTAAGCCAGCCCGGTGCCCCGAAAGCATCTAGTTTTAAATGCTGATATTGGATGTTGAAAAAGGACAGAAATCGAGCCAATCACTCAGCTAAAGGTGGTAGAAACATCACAACAGAATGAAGATAAGTTGAACGCAGGCAGTAATTCAGCTTAAGAGGAAAAATCAACGAAAAAGAAAATAAAGGTAGAATAGGACAGACCAACAAAGCCGCAAGTTTTTTTTTAAGACTAATAAACTACAAGCAGCTCTGCCAACCTGAACCAACGAAGAAAAGGGAGGGAAATAAATAAATAAATAAATAATATTGCAAGGAAAGGGGACATCATTGTAGATTCAACCAAGCAAAATGGTAACGCGTGTATTATTAAAACCGACAAACCCTTGTCCTGAAATTTAAAAATTTGCTGACATAGCACGAAGGGGAAATAGAAATCTTACTGAATGGTCCCAAATGATAAATAAATTGATTTGTTAAAAATATTTCCTCAAACATAGGAGGAGGGGCAAATAATTTTTACATGTGACTTGTCACACTGTAAGTGATTGGATAATGTCGCATTTCAGAACTATACAAACTGCTTCAGAGAATTTAAAAAAAGAAGGGATTATCCCCAATCTGTGCGACCACAGAATCTGACCCTAAAGCCAGAGAAAATCCACGTTAGCAGGAAAAATTACAGTGTTATTCGTGAGAAAGAAGTACAAATTCATGCAAACAGTTAACTCGCCATAGTTTTATCCCAAGAATAAATGGATGTTTGAAAATTAGAAAACTTGTTAATGACATTTATCATATTAACAATTTAGAGGAGGAAAACCATGTGAGTTTCTCTTTAGATGCAGAAACTATTTTGATACAATTGAACATCAATTTATTATAATAAAAGTAGGAATAGAAGAAACCTCCTAATAATGAATTTCCAATAAAACCCTGTCGTTTAGTGAAATGTTAGAAGCATTCTTTTTAAAGCCAACAAGGTGAGGACATTCACCACAACTGCTTCTGTTCAACAGTGTCACAGAGGGACATCTAGGAAATAGGGCCAGGCACATATAGAACCTGAAATTTTAAGTTTTCCAGTAGTCACATTTAAAATTTTTTTAAAATCCAAAAAAAAAAAAAATTAAAAAAAACATCTACATGTACTGCAGTAGAATGAAAGATTTTATGTAACACAACAAAGTGAAATGTAGTCCTACATTCAAATCGTGTAACAGGGAACATTTTTACACTGCTTCGGTTTTGAGATTTGAATGTAAATGATTACATAAAATTAAATGAAACATTTGTTTTCTCAGTGGCACTGGCTGTGTTTCAAGGGGCCCTTAGGCAAGTGCGGCTTGTGCCTATGACACTGGAGAGCACAGGCCTAGGCAGTGTAATCAGGCAAGAAAAATAAATAAGAAAAAGGACTCGAAAGAACATTATCACAGTTCACAGGTGATATGGTCCTTTGCAACGAAATCCACCTTGAATTAACAGACAAATTATTGCAACTTTTTTAAAAAATTTTTTTAACGTTTATTTATTTTTGAGACAGAGAGAGACAGAGCATGAACGGGGGAGGGGCAGAGAGAGAGGGAGACACAGAATCGGAAACAGGCTCCAGGCTCCGAGCCATCAGCCCAGAGCCTGACGCGGGGCTCGAACTCACGGACCGCGAGATTGTGACCTGAGCTGAAGTCGGACGCTTAACCGACTGAGCCACCCAGGCGCCCCAAATTATTACAACTTTTAAGAGAATGTCGTTAGGTGGCCGGAAAAAGGATGAAACATACAAAATCAATTGCAACTCTATACTTTACCAATAAACAGTTACCTTCTTTTCTCACTAACAAGAAAGATCATCTTTCTACATATTTAGGAGACATTTCCTTTCCGTTGCAGATATGTGCTTGTATTTCTATTGAGTTGTCTTTCTTTTATTGAAATGTCTTCTTAATTTTATGAAGCCTAACCCGTAATTAGCAATATGCATCTTAAATGCCTCCCTCCTCTTTCTAATTTATACAGTTTGCAGAATAGATATTCTCAACAGTAATGTAGTGACACTTGATGATCTTTTATGGTTAGCTGGCTAAGTGAATCATTTATGAAATCATTCCCCTCCAAGGCCATAAATATATATTTCTGTTGTCCTAAAAATTTTGCCTTTCACAGGCTTTAATCTATCAGAAACCCATTTTTTGTATATGGATTGAGGAGCAGGTTTAATTTCATTTTTTCCAAGTAGTTGACCAGTTGCCCGGCACCGTTTCATAACGTGTTCTCTATCAATCTACAATTCCACGTTTGTCAGTTCTCCATATCTTTCCGGGATTTTTTTTCCAGGCTGTCTATTCTGTTTAATTGGTCAGGTGTCTACCTTTGTAATCAAAACCATGACATTTTTCCAGCTTCCTCAGTCATAAGTGTAGAGCAAGACTGTAATGTCCTTCTTTCTCGACAGTATGCTGGCCGTTCTTAGACCTTTGCTTTTGCATTTATATACCTTTTAAAATTTTCTGATGTTTAGTTATTATTGAGAGAGAGAGAGAGAGACATAGAATCCAAAGCAGGCTCTAGGCTCCGAGCTGTCAACACAGAGCCCGATGCGGGGCTCGAACCCACAAACTGCAAGACCATGACCTGAGCTGAAGTCGGACGCTTACCCGACTGAGCCACCCAGGCTCCCCTTGCATTTATATTTTGTCGTCAGATATCTGTGTTGGGATTTAGATTCTGATGGCATCGAATCTGCAAATCGGTTTGGGGAAAGTGGATGTTTCTATGCATGAACAGACATCAGTTCCCATCTATTTAGATCTACTGTAATGGCTCCTGTCGATTTTTATAAGTTTCTTCATCCGGTTTTGCACGTCTTTTGTTAGGTTTTGTTAGATTTTCTCCTGTCTTCCGGTTCCTACTGCAAGTCCTGTCTCGCCACGATCACTGTGGATGGGCGTAGAAGCTGGCCGCCGATAATACCTCACAGGCGGTGGAGACAGGTGCAAGCCCAGTGTAGCCCGTGGGCAACGATGTTTTGAAGCCAGGGCCCTGCCTTAAACCTTCGGGTGACTGCTTTCTCTGCAAACGTTGGCTGGGTCCCCGGCTTCCAGCCTCCTGTCTGGGCTGTGCCCTCTTCTCGAGCTTTGTAGCGCTGGTCACCATTGATTGACAACTATGGATTTCTCCCTCTGTCTATTCTTTCATGGTCTGCTTCCCAGCAAGTAGGTTTGCCATGTCCAGCATGAGGGCAGGCTGGCCCTCTGGCAAGGAAGATGCTTGCTGTGTGACCCTGCCTCATGGCCTAACCTCTCTGGGCCTCAGCTTCTCCATCCATGCAATGGCGATGAGAATGTCTACCTTGTAAAGTAGGTGAGAGGGACTGAATGATTTTCTGTAGAAATCCCTGTAACGAAGCCTTTATAAGTGCTACGTGTTATGAGGGTGACTCTTTATGGAATGGAAGATTTCACTCGATTCTCACACCCCCTTGGCCAGAGGTCCATGCTGGGGTCAGCCCCTCACCATACCTATATCCTTCTCTGCATCGCCTCCTGTCTTCACCCAGGGTTTACCAAGCAGGGTGCTGGGAGTGGCCCTCTGTAGACCCCTTGCTGGGTCTCCAGACCCCAGGCCCCTTGCTGGAGCCCCTGTGTGTGAAGCCACCTGCCGTGGGCCCGGCCAGCTTTGTCCAGCTTGCCGCTCCCTCTGCCCGCAGAGCGCCTGGTCCCGCCTGCCTCTTGTCTGCAGGGGCACATCTCAGTGCCGGGGGATGAACAGCCTCCTGTCCTCACCGAGCCACCGAGGGAGGGTGGGAGCCTCGCACCGGGCACAGAGCTCCTCGCCAGCCCCCCACAGCCCCGCTGCCCTCCTGCCGCAGGCTTCAAGGCCTCTGCCCCTGACCGTGAGCTGTATGTATATGCGTGCGGTGGACGCATGTGCATGCACGCATGTGTCGTAGGAGCAGACAGTCCTGCCTGCCCCTCCTGATCTGAGTGAGCTCTGCCAGGCCCCTTTCCAAGGTTCCCAGGGCTCTGCGCACACCGCAATAGAGAAATGAACCCTGTCCCTCGTGTTTCACTGACCAGCCTGCCTGAGGGGGCGGAGAAGAAAGGGAGCCCGAGAACTCTTGCCTCTTGTAACAGCGTGGATAGACCTTAAGGCGTTATGCTAAGTGAAATAAGCCACTCAGAGAAAGATAAATAACCACATGATCTCATTAATATGTGGAATCTGGAAACCAAGCCAAACAGAACGCAGACTCATAGATACAGAGAACAGACTGGCATTTCCAGAAGGGAGGGGGTGCTGGAGGAGGGAGCATGGACGAAGGGGGTCCGGAAATGCAAACTCTGAGCTGCGCATAGGGATGTAACGCACCGCGTGGGGGCTCACAGTCGGTCGCATTGTAGCAACTTGGTGTGCGACACCCGTAACTAGACTCATCCCTGGTGGTCATTTCACAATGGCTGCAAATGTCCCATCGCTACATGGTACACCTGAAAGGATCATACTTTGGGATGTCAACTATACCTCAATTTTTTTAAAAAAGCCAAGTGCATTACTCTACGCCATGACAAAGCATTAGAAAATATATCTTGGGGTGCCTGGGTGGCTCAGTCGGTTAAGGGTCCGACTTCGGCTCAGGTTATGATCTCAAGGTCAGTGGGTTCGAGCCCCGCGTCGGAATCTGTGCTGACAGCTCGGAGCCTGGAGCCTGCTTCGGATTCTGTGTCTCCCTCTCTCTCTGCCTCTCCCCGGCTCATGCTCCGTCTCTCTCTCTCAAAAGTAAATAAACATTAAAAAAATTAAAAAAAAAATACAGAGAGAGAATGAGAGAGAACAGGGTTTTGAATCCCAGGAACCTGGCTCAAATCCTCACCTTCCAGGCTTCTCTCTGATCTGGACTAAACTGATGGCCCAGGGCTGGCCTGAAGGCATCCTCCTAACTCATCTTGCCTACCCTGGGTCCTTCCTCCACCCGAGAAAGAGCCAGGGAGGTTGCAGTTTCCCAGGGGGTTGCCTTGAGGGTGTGCAGAAGTCCGGATCGAACACAGAGCACTGGGAACATAGAGCCCTTTCTTTCCCTGTGGCCTCTTGCCACTGGCCCCTGCAAGGTTCCACTGCGTCCTTTGGCCCTGGGCTGCCCCCACCCAGCCCTCAAGTCTGGGGTGGAGAGCAGGAGGGCGGGAGGGGTTGCAAGATGTTGCTGCCGGGTAAATAGGCAGAGCAAGCCGCTCTGATTGGCTTTGGGGAGGCGGACACTGTCTATATAAATGGTGATTGCATCCTCTGTGCCTTTTAACTGTCACGGAGGAGAGGAGAGAGAAGGCTGCCTGTGAGTACTGCTCTTTGTCCTTAGAGCCTGGGGTCACCAGAGCCCCTGGAGAATTCCAGCTCCTGGATGGCTGTGACCCTGGGGTGGGGTGGGAGTGGGGGGCTGGACTTGGCTTGTTCATTCCAGCCTGGTTGATTTCCTCTGGCCGGGACGGCTTGGCATCGGGCGGTGGGCCGGTGGGGCACACCAGAGGGACTTTTTATTGAAATGGGTGCCAACCTAAGTCACCTGCCTTTTTGTGTGTCTCCGAGCAACAGGTCAGGTAAAGAGACAGAAACTTCGGATGGTTTTTTTAGCCGGTGTTCTCTGAGCCATAACGAAGTGAGTGGAAATGAGTTTCGGGCTGGTTGGTGGTGTATGTGGAGCCCACGGAGGCTGGGGTGGGGTGGGGTGGGGAAGGAGGACCCCGTCTGCATGGCGGGCAAAACACGTCCCCCCCACCCCCAGGCTCCTGCCCTCAGTGCCAAGGACCGCTAACAGTCCTCCCTCAAAATGCTTATAAACACCGGCTCTGATGTTTGTCAGCGGCCCCCGGGGAATACAGTAGGCGGTCAATAATGAGAGCTATAGAATTAATCAGCATGCCAACTGCAGGTGGGAATGCCCCTGCCTGGGATGTATTATTTTCTCTGGTTTCTGAGGGACATCCGAGCAAAGGATATGAGTCCCCCCCGCCCAATCCTATTCCTCTCTTAAAGGCTTCAAGCCCTGGGTGCTTGTGCTTGGTTTCTCATTCATATCAGCAGGATCTCGCCTCCGGAAGAGAGCGAAGGCTAAGGTCCCATTGCAACATCAAAGCTGGTCTCTGTGGGTTTCCAGGGTGCCAACGAGACACAGGCTCTTTCTGCCCGAGGGTGGCCCGTGAGGCTCAAGGGCAAAGACAGGTGACATCTAGGACAGTTAACATGGAGGCAAGCTGAGGAGGGCGGTTCTGAAAGGGAAAAAATCGTGTCCTTGACTGTGGCCGCTCCCTCTCTTCTGGGCACGCGATGGGTGTGCCTTGGGCAGCAGCCAGTTTGATGATAATAATTACAAAAAAAACCCCCCACAAAAACCAAAAAACCAAGATCCTGCCAACCCCCTACAAATTCAAATAAACGGGTGGGGGGTGGTTATTTATGTTTCCCCCTCTTCAAGGTGTTAATCCTTCTGAGGGTTTTCCCCTGTGACGTTTGGAAACTCTGTTTGCGTCTGGTGGCGAGTTTGGGGAAAGACTCCAGGAAAATTAAGAGTCTGTGGATATCTTATTTATTTAAGTTTATTTATTTATTTTCGAGAGAGAAAGCACAAGTAGGGGAGGGGCAGAGAGGGAAGGAGGGGGAGAGAGAGAGAGAGAGAGAGAGAGAGAGAACCAGGCAGACTCTGAGCTGTCAGCATGGGCACGGAGCCCAGTGCAGGGCTTGAACCCACAAACCGTGAGATCATGACCTGAGCTGAAGTCAAACGCTTAACCGACTGAGCCCCCCAGGCGCCCCACGGCTCTGTGGATATTTGAGGAGAGAGGTCCTGAAATTTTCAAGGTGCTCATCCACGTTTCTGGACGGGGATGCTCGGGCCATGAGGGGGCCGTCGGAGGGACCCGTCCGGGCTTCTGAGTGCACACACCCACGAGTAAAACTACCTGTGAGCCGTGTGGGCTTCCCTGAGCCCTCTTCCTCCTTTCCAGAGCAGGGATAGTCTTGCTACTTTGCAAAGCCATCGTGAGGATTGAGAGCACAGAGTTTCAGTGCTCACGCCGGTGCCCTGTGTGTAGTGACAGTCTCAGCATTTGCTCGGGGGCACGGGGGACCGCAGATCTGGTATAGCCTCTGCCCGTTTCTGTCTCAGCTGGGCTGAGCCCAGCTGGGGGCTCAGGTGAGACACCGCCTATCACACGTGGTGAACGGGGAACACCCAGACCACACTCTGGGGGGGGGGGGCAGGCGCTGCCTCCCCAGCCTGGCCCAGAGCCCCCTCTGGGTGGGCACAGGGAGGGGGCCGTGCAGGAGCCTATGGCCACCCGGCCACAGAGGTCAGGGGAGGAGGCTGGCTTCAGCATCAGAAACACCAGCACCCGCTGCTCCCGTGATGGGTTGTATGGCCGTGATCAGGGGCACCAGCCCCCCTGAGCCTTGGTCACGCAGCAGCAGTAACACTCTGGGCAGGATCATCGACATTGCTAAATGACAGAAGGCATATGACAAATTGAGCAGAACTTAGGCAACAGAGATTCATCTGGTTTCTCAGAACATAGGATGTGGCAACTCAGGGGCAGCATTTTCTGGGCTTTGAACTCGGGGGAACCTCAAACACAGGTTTCTTAGCAACACCGGGGACAGGCCAGCGGCCACCCCCCCCAGGAGTAATGGGGAGTTCACAGTGAATTCAGGACTCAGGATTTACCACTGAACTGATTTGTGGGGGGGGGGGGGGGGGGATGGAGACTTCCCAAACAGTGTGCCAAAACATACTGAATCGACTCACAGTGGCAGGTGTCATATATTTGGAATAGATGATAAATCAATATGTGATGTGGCCATGGGATGTGACCGCTGTAATGAAAAGAAGCAACCAGCTAGAATGGCACTGAATAGTCTCAGGTCTATGGAAAAGGGCAGATGGCCGTAGCCTTTTGTGAACTGCTAATGTGGCTGCAAGAGAGTAAGAGGAAAGGGGGTGAGAATTTTAAGGGGGAGGAGAGGAGCTTTCCCTCAAGGAAGAGTTTCTTCTGGAATTGCACTGAAATAAAATGGAAAACGAGGGGAGGTAGTTCAAGTTGGACTCACTGGCTCTTTCTTGCATAAAACCGTTTAATAGCAAACACAGAGGGTATTATGCTAAGTGAAATAAGTCAGGGAAAAGACAGAGATCATATGATTTTACTCAGATGTGGGATTTAAGAAGCACAACGGATGAACACAGGGGAAGGGATGGAAAAATAAGATTAAAGAGAGAAGGAGACAAACCATAAGAGACACTTAAAAAGAACAAATGGGGGGGGGGCTGCTGGAGGGGAGGTGGGGGCATGGGCTAAGTGGGGGATGGGCATTAAGGAGGGCACTTGTCGGGTTGAGCGCTGGGCGTTGCATGTAAGTGATGCATGACCAGGTTCTACCCCTGAAATCATTATGACATTATGTAATGACATTATATATTAAATAACTTGGAGTTAGATTTAAAAAAACAAAAAGTTGGAAGCAGAAACAGACGTGAACAAATGAGAAAAGCTAGCGGAGACGGGGTGTTCGTGCTTGCCAAGGCTGATGGCGGGTGGGTGACGTTTCTGTGTCATCCTGGGTCTTCTGGAAAGAAATGGGCAATGTGCAGAAGAACCGAACGCCTTACACCTCCTGATTTCCATTCGGGGGTTGACATCTCTGGGGGACAAATTCAGTAGGAAAAGGAAGCGACATGCCATTTTTCACGGCAATGCCACCTTCACGCAGACAAGGGACAGAGCACGTGGGAGGTGGGACAGTGTTCAGGGACACCGTGAGCCCTGCCCGGCAGGTGTTACTAAGAGGAGAGTGTGCACTTTTTTTTTTCTTTTTGTATTATGACCAAATAATACACGTACCTTGATGACAACTGTACGAATTACCTGAGGTCAGGACACCGTAATAATATCAACAGGTTTGTGGCCAACATGTTTTTTCCCTCTGAAGTCGCGTAGGGTATTCGATTTCTCAGTTGGCTGTTTATTACGTCGCGATACGTTTGCACAGGTGTAGGTGGAAGCAGCAGTGTCTGACCACGGGACTAAAAGTGAAATCGTGGCACGCATGGCTGCTATCCGTACAGAAATGGCAGGCCAGGAAAACACTTGGACAGGTGTTCTTTAGCCAGCGCATGATCGAGAAGCCGCTCAAAGTTCCCTCCTCTTTCCCGTCCAAGGAGCGAGGCCGTCCCCGCAGCTGGATCTGTCCCGGGTGGGGATTTCCTCCCGTTTCTCCCACGCTGCGCTGGGGTTCTGTCACCGCCAGATATTCCGAACGGGCCGGGACTCCTTTCTCACGTGCTGATTTCCCACCATCAGTGGCAACAGATGGCAGACGCACACAGCCTTAGAGACTGCCCGCAGCGTCCCGCGGCCCTGCCCGGTTGACAGGGGAGGGAGCAGGTGCAGAGAGACCAGGAATCTGGTGTCAGTGGCACAGCCTCTTTACAGCAGAACCAGGACTCAAGCCCGTCTACTCTGATCCCGGATGCACGTTCTTTCTCCTGCCCACGGCTGCTAGGGAGGAAGGGCACAGCCCGTGGAATTGCAAGTTGAAAAACCCGATTCTGCACAGTGTAGCAGGGCAAGTCTCTAAGGCAGGCCGCGCTGGCCAGACAGGAGGAAGAGGCTTCCTGGGCATCCGAACTGACCTGGTAGAAAGCCCCCTGCCCGGCAGCTCAGGGCCCTTGCCAGATTAATGATTATGCAGCCTGCTTAGAATTCTCAGGATCACTGCCATCCAATAAACTGAAGATGCGGGGGGGGGGGGGGGGGGGGGGGAGGGAGGGTCAGCCTCCAGCAGAGAGCCATGGCGAGTGTGTGTCGTGTCATGACCACCAGCTAAGCCGGGGAGGCCCCGTGCGAGCTGTCTTGATCCCTACGGCCTCTGGGAAATCTTTACTGGGAGCTCAGAGAGAGGAGACCGGTTTCCTGAATTTTAGTCCCACGTGTTTCCGGGTTTGTCAAGCCCTACTCTGGCCAGGGCTGTTGGGGACAGGCCGAGCCCGTGTCTGAATCCACTACATTCATCAGGGACCAGGTCAGAGTGCAGGGCCCAGCTGTGTCCCTAGCCTCTCGGTGCCAAGGCCTGGCCATGTGCTCCAGTCATGGTCATGGTCCCAACGAGGTTATTGAGAAGATTAAGAAGAGAATAGACGCTAAGAGCTTCCCACGGTGCTTGGTACCTGTGAGCTAATATAGATGCTGACCATTCTCTAAACCAGGGAGAGTCCCGGGCACCTGGTTGAGCGTCCGACTTCAGCTCAGGTCATGATCTCACGGTTCGTGGGTTCGAGCCCCGTGTCGGGCTCTGTGCTGACAGCTCGGAGCCTGGAGCCTGCTGTGGATTCTGTGTCTCCCTCTCGCTCTGTCCCTCCCCTGCTTGTGCTCTCTCTCTCTCTCTCAAAAATAAATGTTAAAAACAATTAAACCAGTGCAAGTCCCTCTTTCAACAAGGACACCCCAATTTACATGGAAGTAACTGCACGTGTGGAAGACAGAGGTGTGTGTGTAACAGAGAGTACCGGACTTCATTCCTGGAACCGCAGGGAAGGGCGCTTTGGCGTGAAGGACGGAGTGCTTGGAAGGACACGGCTTTGTGCCTGAGCTTTGCCACCACTAGTTTCACATCTGGGAAGGGCCCTGACACCTCTGAGCCCTGACCTTTCACATTTCCCACCTGCAAAACTAGGGCGGCTCTGAGCACGGAGCCTGACGCGGGGCTCGATCCCGTGAACCACGAGATCATGACCTAAATCGAAACCAAGAGGCGGATGCTTCATGGACTGAGCCACCCGGGTGAGCCCCCACCCAAACCCCTATTTTTTTAATAAAAAGTTTTACCTGAGCGCCAGCTCCATATGGGGCGTGTATCTCCCAGGGGCGCTCCGAGGTGGGCATTTTCACCCGGCTCCTTTGTGCCGGGCTGAGAGGGAGCCTCGGGAAGGGCAAGGAGATACCGCGGCATCTCTGTGACAGAAGAGGTGACCTCGGGGCCCCTCGGGGGCTTGTTGGGGTGCTTCATGTGCTGCATAGTCCCTGAAGAAGATGCTAATTTAAAGGATGTAAAGCTCCCACGTGGCTTGTTAACTAGAGTCCTAAGAGTTACAGAGGCGCGTTCGGGGTCTCTTTTAAGGCAAATTGAGAGCTAGTCGCCCTTATTGCTGGAAGGCTCTCATTGCTAGAAACTTCCTCATGCTCTCGGCTAGAAGCGTTCCTCATGTTGGCTGGATGTATGCTCTTGTGCCCACAGAGAAAACATTCGTCAAGGAACCAGGTGACTCGGGAAAATCTGCCCAATTACTTTTGTGCCCACATTGATAGTGATGTACTTGGGGGAAAAGAGACAAAACCGCATGGGCCCGGAGGCAGAAGGTTTGTTTGTTCGTTTGTTTGTTTTTCATCGTAATTATGGTTCGTTTTCCCTAGAATAGTATAAAAAAAATGTAAACCCTTCATTGTATCAAGTTTCCTGGAAGGTCAGGAAAGGTTGACTGAGTGCCCAGCCCCCCGGGGTTTGAAAAGACCATGGTTTGGGAGCACCAGCAGGTAGGACCACGGACAGACACAGAGCACCTTGTCCTGGCCCGTCTCCAGCCCTCCCAGAGGGATGGGCACCCCCCGGCACCCCAACTGCGGACTTGGTTGGTCCTGTCAGTTCAAGTGCATCATCACTGCAGTCCCACGGGTGCCCGGCCACCCTACCCTGTACCTGTGAGACACCGCCTAGGGCCTGGCTTGGGTTCTGGCCAAACCACCATGGCCAAGGCTGATCCGTGGTCTGCAGGGGCTGCTGGGGCCAGAGGAGAGGGAAGCTGAAGTCCAAGGTGAAAAGTCAGGGTCTAGGCTGGGGAAATAGAGTCGTTATTGAGGCTGGAGGGCCAGAGGCTAGGCATGACCTGGACATTAGGGACGCAGGTGGGGGTGGGTCAGGGTTTCTCCGGGGAGGGGCCCATTGTTCCTGAGCAATTGTCTCTTGTGGCAGATACGTGGTCATGGGCTTGTGGTTACAGCTGTCTTAAAGATAGAGAGTAGGGTACCATATATCATATTTCAAAACCCAAATGTTTAGAGGGCCAGAAGATTTTCCATTCATCTGCTCATGTATTCCTTCATTCATTCCTCACTCAGCAAGCATTTGAGGCCAGGTCACTGGCCCTGGGTCAGTGATTGGTCCTGAGAAAGCAAAAAATCAACAGCTGAGGACTGTGCGTGGAGAAGCCCCAGTTAGCAGTGGATGTCAGGGGAACGAGAAATCACAAAACCAAGCAACCCCTGGCTCAGGCAGGAGGCATGAGGGGGAGCAGGGGGCTCATATCTTCCTGAGTGTGTGGGGCCGGAGCTGGGCACTGACCCAGGGGCTGGGGAGTCAGAAGTTCAGGGATAGGCCGGGCTTGTCCGCACGCAACACAGCAGGGACGGAGGCAGCCTGCCAGCCCTGTGATCGGCTTATGTCCATGGAAGAGCTTCCCAGGGCCAGGAAAGACATGAGACACAAACTCTGTCATTGTCTACACCTCCCAGCCAATATTTGCCCGGCTTGGGGGCATGAAATATCAAACCGCTTCAAAACGAGCACAAGATTCTCTGTGGCTTTGCACTAAGAGCCTTCTGGAGAGATCTCAGGGGGACACAGTTGGCAAGTAAGTGGCAAAACGGCTGGAAAATAGCGACTGGCTCTCATCTTATGGGTGGAAGAGGACGATTTCTTTTGGGGGCGAGCCGGGGTGTGTGTGTCTGTTTTTCCTGAGGCATCTCCTGTTGGCCGTCCGTCTGTGCCATTTCGTTCCCACTGGAAAGGAGCAGCTGAGTCTCCGAGAAACGAAGCATCTTTCCCCATCCTTCCCAGGTCCCCGTGCTGGGTCTCCAGCTTGTGCACGTGCCTCCGCTCAGCTGTGCAAGTGCCCCGAACATTTACTTCACAAGGCGTTTTTCGTAGTCATTCGCCCAGGACGAATCATAATGGCAAAGATACTGAGATTTGATTACCTAAAAAGTGAAATCCTCATAGTCAGAAGAAAATTACTAGCAAAATTAGGTCAGACAAAAAATGAAGAGAATGTCTGCAAAAGGTATCACCGACCTGAGGCCGAGCCAATTATAGTAGAGCTTTTGCAATGAAATGAACAGGGGCGCCTGGACGGCTCAGTCGGTTACGTGTCTGACTTCAGCTCCATGAGCCGGTCCATGAGTTCGAGGCCCGCGTCAAGCTCTGTGCTCACAGCTCGGAGCCTGGAGCCTGCTTCGAATCCTGTGTCTCCCTCTCTCTCTGCCCCTCCCATGCTCATGCTCTGTCTCTCTCTCTCTCTCTCTCCTCAAAAGGAATAAACTGTTGAAAAACAGTCCTTTGAGGTAGTGCTGTTACTGTCACGATTTTTTTTTTAGATGACATTTGCCACTGTGGCACTTTCCACCAGGCAGTGCAGCCAATGACACCTGAGTCAGAGGCCTTTGGCTCTCAATCCTGCCATGTTGGCCAATGGGTTGCACCAGCCCTTTCTCCTAAGTCAGGGGAAAATGGGAGCGACCCAAATGTTCACGGTGGACGTGCATTGTGAATGTAGCACAGACAAGCTGTGAACTACGATACAAGCGTGAGAAATCACATGGTAGAAAAACATGTATCTACGTAGGGCATGCGCTCATAATTGCTCAGCGAGAAAGCAAGCTGGCAGAAAGGTCTGCAAATCCATACAGTTTTAGTTGAATTCAAATCATGTCAACCTGAACTCCTTTGATCCGGGGTAAAAACCAAGTTTTATTCTCTGTGCAGTATTTGAGATAATCAGCCGCTCCCAACGAAAAATGAAGTTCAAAGCCTGCAGGGCCAGGGAATGATAAACCGGAAGATGAAGCTTTGTGGCTTTGCACTCAGAGCCGTTGGAAAGTCTGGCCATGATATTCTGGATGATAAGCAGAACCTTCCTTGGCCCTGAGCTTATGAAACGCAAAGGTGTGCTGGGACTTTGGGCGATCACTGTGGTTTGTTCGCATTCACTCTTGCTAGAACTTGGAACCTTACTTTATATCGCAGTCACTGCCACTCGTTCACTAAGGTAAAAAATATATCCCCAAATGATAACACAGATGAGGGTTTGTTCTAACAATCCGTCTTGAAGGGAGCTGGAAACTTCCAACGACATCCGTTGGGCCGCTCACGCAGTGGGGAGCACCATGGAGAGAGCACCAAGGAATGGCAAGGCACCCTCAGACTGACTCACCTCTGCTAAGATGCCCTCCTGGCGCGAACTTTCGTCAGGCCTCTGTGGGCGTCTTCGTTCGTGCTCACTTCGGCTTGCTGAGCCCAGGTTTAGCGAGGAATCCTGCTAGCCAGCTCGTCGAGGAAGGCTCCACCCTCCATATCTTCTTCCCCCACCCTGGACACCATGCCAACGTGCTCTGAGGAACGTTCCATCTACTTCCTACCTCCCTGTCGGCTGTGAGTCCCCACGTGTCCTGGTGCATTACGAGCTAAGCTCTGTCTCCCTCCCCCGTTGCAGTAGTCTTGAAAAAAATCTTCTTGCGTTTAACAAGTGTCCAGGGAATCATTTCTCTTTACCACCTTTTACCTCATACAAATTGTCAAAAAATAAAAAAATAAAAAAAAATCTACAGACACCCAGCACGGACCGCAGGCAAGAATGGAAGAAGTTCTGGAGTTGTGACCCCAGGTTCACCGCTGTGCTTTGTGCAGAGGGCCTAGAATCACCCCCCATCCAGCACTTACTCCCCTGGGCAAGTCAGTCGTGAATTATAAAGCTTTCAACTATGGACGGGATTCAGAAATGCACCCCTTGCTCAGCACACAGTGGTCTCTTGCAAATACAGGGAACATTCTGGAAGGACATGCATCAGAATTCCGAGGGGCGGGATTCCGGGTGAATAGTTTTCTCTGTGTCGTCCCAGTTTCCTGCTTTGATCTCATGTGTGCAAATTCACCTACTTGCTAAAACCCGTTTGTAGTCCCCAAATCAACGCTCCTGGCGCTTTCCTGACCACTCTGAACGCGCACGCGTGTAGCCCGATGACACACTTGAGGTGCTCGGTGTGGTTGTTTCCCGCTGGGGTGACCCGCCCTCCGCCTTCCTGTGTCAACCAGGGGTCTGTGTTGTGCGAAACCTTTTGTGTTATTAATGCTTCTGTGTTATTCTTGGTAGTGCCGCCGTTTACAAAATGGCTCAGAGAGAAGGTGCTGGAGCTGGGCGTAGGGGTTCTCCATGTGCAAGGTGCCGTGCGTCTTCGGGAGAAAACGCCTGTGTTAGGGAAGCTTCGTTCAGGTATGAGTTACAGAGCAGCTGGCCATGAGTCCAAACTTAGCAAATCAATCAGTGTCAAATCCAGTGTCTCTAAGAAACACATAAAGGGGCGCCTGGGTGGCTCGGTTGGTCGAGTGTCCAACTCTTGGTTTCTGCTCAGGTCACGATCCCAGGGTTATGGGAAGGAGCCAAGAGGAACCTGCTTAAGATTTCTTCTCTCTCTCTCTGCTCTCTCTCTCTAATACTATATATATATATATATATATGTACATTTCTTATAACATAATTATATAATGTGATGTATTGATTGGTTGACAAATGTGACCCGAGACGCAAGACCCTCACCCTGCATTTCCCCTCGGGAACGGTCCCGTGTTCTCTAATTCAGTGTCCACGGAGACTTTGTGGAACCTAACTACCACGAGTACCCAGAATCGCCCGCGTTTTACTGACATGGTGAGGGAGGACAGCACTGTGTTTGAGAAGCAGGTTGCATACAGGAGTGCGGTCCCTGCTGGGCTGGCATCGTAAGGAAGCAGACACTAGCTGATGGGAACTTGCGCCCCCTGGGCTATGGGCCGAGGGCCTGACGTGTGCCGGGAGTGCACCTCCACGCCTTCCTGAGGGGTCGGCATTGCCATGTGTGTCTCTCGTGCGGGCAGAGAGGCTCAGAAGGTTACGCTCGCTTGTCCCTGTCTGCTGGCTCGCAAGGGTCGAGGCCGGACTCGGTGGGTCGGTGGTCGTCATCAAGGTTGGGATGGGCCAGGAAAACAGTGTGTACTTCCCGCCGCTTTCACTGCCGCAGATGATGAAAAGTCGGGAGTAGCTGGCAAGCGGTAGAAACAGTGGTCTGCCGCCGTGTCCAAATCCGGTGGTGCGTCCACCCATCTGGACACGGAGGGAGGTGCTCCCGACCCGGGATCTGGGGGTTTCCATCGCTGCCCAGGCGGTCCTAGCAGTCAGCTTGCTGGTAACTGCCTGACCCCAGTTGAGAGGCCGTCCTGTTTGCTAACTGATTTATTTTCTCTCGCGGTGAAGGTCCTGCCCCTGGCGGAGCCCACGCACCATGAACTCAAGCGAATTCCGGAGGAGAGGAAAGGAGATGACGGACTTCGTGGCGGACTACTTGGACGGCCTCGAGGGACGCCAGGTCTACCCCGACGTGCAGCCTGGCTACCTTCGGTCGCTGGTCCCCTCTACTGCCCCTGAGGAGCCAGACGCGTTTGAGGACATCATCAATGACGTTGAGAGGATAATCATGCCAGGGGTAAGTGTGTCCTCAAGGCTGGAAGAAGGGAGGGCTAGCCGTGAGGTAGCACCTACTGGGCATGGGGCAGGTCACACGTGCTATTCTCCCTGGTCCTCACAGCCCCCTTGCTGGAGAGAGACTTATCATTTCTACTTTGTAGCTGAGGCAACTGACGCCCAGCGAGGTTAGGCGATCAGCCTGAGGTCACACAGCTAGTAAGCCGTGGAGCCAGGACCGCCACCCAGATGGTGTGGACTCCGAGGGCAGTGAGTATTCTTCCCCCCCCCCCATCCCCCTATAAGCCCCAGGTCAGGTCCCACCCCGAGCCCCTGGTACGTGCGTGTGAGTCATCTGACCTTTGGAGGACACAGGGCCCTGGTGGCTGTTTTCAAGGAAGTTCAGATTGAAGCACATTCTTAATATTCTTGTGTTTAGCAGACGGCACATATTTATTTCACTGGAGATGTGGGAGGCATCTGTTTCTGTGCAGACCCCTGTCCCCTGAAGCCAGTGTGTCCCAGGGCCACTGACCCGAGGCAGGGCTGCTCCTCAAGACCGAGAGTGCCTCTTTCAGACCCGCTGCTCACTTCTCATTCTCCCGGGGGTTTCCTTTGACATTTGTGCTTGGAGGCAAGTGCAGGATCCCAGATCTCGCCCTGAGGTTGTGCAAACACGCTGAGCCCCTCCAGGGGAGGTGTGGTTAAATGTCAGGCCGAGAGGGCGCTCCTGCCAATGTGCAAACACCCGGGGGCTGAGCGGCTCAGACAACAGAGGTTTGCTTCTGGGGCTGGGCCAGCGGATTTGATTCTTGCGGATGGCCGCCTTCTGGGCACATTTTCACCTGGCCTTTCCTCCTTGCCCAGGCCCCGCCTCGGGGTCCAATGGAGCCCTAATTACGCTCCAGAGGCCCCACTCCTAAGACCATCACAGTGCGCGTTAGGGCTTTGGCACAGGAATCTGGGGGCACAAACATGCCATCCATGGGGAAGGTGGGAGACAGCGGAATGTGAAGTCTTGGTATGAAGGGGGCGTTCAGTGTGCAGAGCCGCGCTGGGCAGTGCAAGGTCCTGGGTCCCTGGGTGGGATTCCAGCCCTCCCAGTGCTCTGTGCGGTTGCAGGGAAAGGAGGTGAGGTCCGGCGGGGTGGGGGTGGGGGGGACTCCGTCTGCAGGTCTGCAGAGCGAGTGCAGGAACATCCATCTCGGGCGTGGGTGCGAGCTTGATCTGGGAGGCAAAACAAAGTCATTCCTGTCCTTGGCCAGGTGTCCGGGCCGGCAGGGAGGGCACCCAGGGAGGGGCCTCCACAGGGCACTTATCAGTTGCAAAGGCATTGACTTAAAAGAGAACATAGTAGCATTAGGTTAATTTCTTTCCTGGCCCGGAGTGTTTCCTTCTTTCTTCTGATTCTTCAAAGAAATGAAAATGTTTTCCGGGCCCCTAAAATTTTCGTGGGGCCTGGACACTGGGCCCGTCTCAGCGCCACCACCAGCCTCGGTTGCCTGACCGCCACCACCCACCCCCAGGCTGGGGCTGTGCTCAGCTTCTCACTCGCTCCAGACCATCCACCGTCTTTCACCGTCCCGCCGGCTGGCTTCTCCGTGGCTCTGCTGAGAGCCCCCGGCCACCCCCGCCCCCACCCCAGGCTGAATCGCCTCATTCTCCCCGGGCTCCTGCTGCTCGTGTCCGTCCCTCCACCCCTCAGCGCTCCAGGCGCGTCCCCGCAGCCCCCTCGTCCTCCTCAGGTGCTCGCCTGCGCTCAGCATGCAGACGTGGGGTGGCCTTGGTGGCTGTGGGACCGGTCTTAAGTCCCCAGGAGTCTGCACAAATCCTGTCGGCCACTCCCAGTTCTCTGAGAGCTCCTGGGCAGCGACCTGCCCGATCAGGGGGTCTCTTGTGTCACGGGGGACCCTGTGGCCAGTTAGTAACTAGTTCCTTAAGGAAACGGGGTTTGCATTTTGCCTCAGACCACGAAAGTGACTCGTGTTGACAGAACACCTCCTCCACCTTTGGGGGTTTGGAGGCAGGCCACGAGAAGGGTAGAGGCGGAAACGTCCCGGTACTCCTTTTGTTTCCACCTGAGGGGGTGTTGGGGGCTCTGAGAGGGGCGGTCACCGGCCTGGGGTAACCCAGAAAATCCGACCGGCTGCCCGATTTGCAGTCCTGGGCGCTTTCAACATCCTTGCATTGCCGCGGGCTGGATGGGCCGCTGCCGGGGTTGGGGGCGGCTGGGGGGCTGGGTCATGTCTCCTGGACACTGATAAAGAGGTGACAACCCCAAGTAGAGACCCCGTGACAATCCCTAGGGGTACAGGGCGTCTTGAGGGCTTTATTCTTTCTGTTGTCGCATGACAGGCATGTCAGCAGCAAGAACAAATTAAAGATGCAAGAAGGGCCCCTCCCCCATCTTCTTCCCAAACTCTGGGGTATTCCCAGCCAGTCCTGCACGCCCGCCCCTAGATGTCCGCACTCCCAGTGGCCTTGCTGAGCCCCGGCTCCCCTGATGGGACGTGCCCTTGCACATCTGCTCCCCTCCCCCTGACACCTCGGCCCCGGCCCCCACCCCCCCCCCCCGAGCAAGGCTGGAACAGAAGAGGGGTGCAGGGGTGATGGAGCCATGGCTGCTGGAGGGGGCGGCTTGCATCGGAGATGGAGGAGGAGGGGGGCCGGCTGAAGAATCTTGGAAATGAGGGGCCCTGGGTCCTCCTCACGCGGGGCTGGGCTCTGTCTCCACGCAGGTGACCCACTGGCACAGTCCCTACTTCTTTGCCTACTTCCCCTCGGCCAACTCGTACCCGGCCATGCTCGCGGACATGCTGTGCGGGGCCATCGGCTGCATCGGCTTCTCCTGGGTGAGCTTGGGGGGCTCCCGGGGGGCTCCTGGCAGTGGTGGGGGAATCTGCCGTGGGGACCAGCCACCTGTGGGGAGCGGAGAAGGATCCAGCCCTGGACAGAGTGACCCCTAAGGGACTTAGGGACACAGGGAGGTACAGCCTCCTTTCCCGGAAGGGTGACCGTAGGAATTCAAACCGCAGCCCAGACCCTAGAGTGTCTGCAGCCCAAGCCTGGGAATCTGCATTCTGCCAAGCATCCCAGAGCATTTCTGTGAACTCTGCAGCTGCCGGGGTCCTGGCCCATCTGTTGGCAGCCAGGGCTGCCGTGCCCGGAGAGGCCCCCTCCAGCCCATCACAAGTGGGCAGCGACACAGGGCAGGTGGCCCTGGAAATGGGGCCCGCCCGGCATCTGTGTCCCAGGGCCCCCGTATCTGGGGACAGAATGCCAGCGGAGCGGTGGGGCCGGCTCTTGCCTGTGGCTCCCTGCCCCCAGCCCCGGAGCTGCTGGAAGGATTCATCTAGAGCTGTGCGCTGACTGCCTCAGGGGCCCCGGGCTGCCCACACCAGGCCGACATCTTCCAAGGTCAGGGTCTTCCGTTGGCCTTCTGGGTCCAGAGTGCCACCTGGCTTGTGCCTTGCAGCTGAGTGGACGCATGGGCGCTGACTCGTGCCGGACTTGGCCTTGAGCATGTGAAGGAGAAGTTAGTTTGCGAACGAGCCGGGCCAAGCAGCAGGACCCAGCACCTGCCGGCTCGCCACTCTGGCAGGCTTACTGTTTAGACGGGGGCGTCTGTCCGTCCGGAGTTGCTGGGGGAGGAAGTCAGCCGCCCAGGAAGGATTGCGGGGGAGCCATCCCTGGCTCCCCTGCCGGGGGTCTCTGGACCATCCCTCCGCAGGTGCCCCGAGGCCTTCCTCTGCCCCGGGACAGCAGCCTGGGCACTGACAGGGTGGCCTCGGTGCCCTCCCTGTATCTCTGCCGAGCACACCCCCTTCTGAGGGATGCCTTCTCTTATTAGATGCTGCAGCAGATTTCATTTCCCTCTGCCAGTCCAGAGCCATCGTGTCCCTTCTGGGTGACTCAGCATCTAGCCCACTGCGTGTGCTCTTTCTGAGGACACTCTGATTTCTCTGGAAGCTTGGAGAACCGCCTCCCTGTCCCTCGCCTGTACTGGCCAGGACACGGGTTCCTCAGTGAGCGCAGGTTCCCAAGCCTGGAGCTGGTCGTAGCTGGGATGGGGTAGGACCTCCCCCGGGGCTGACCAGCTGGCTCTCACCAGCCGTGCATCATGGTGTGCACGTGGCCCTGGCACCCCAGTGAGACCCACCTGGCGAGAGGTGCTCCGTGCATCCTCGGTGGAAACCAGGCCAATCTGCCCCATCCCCTGTGCAATGACAGGGGACAGTCCGGAATGGTAGAGCACCAGCTCGAGCTCCTAAAAGGCAAGGTCAGCGACCTGCCCCGGGGGCTCCCAGAGGACACGGCCCACCTAGAACCCACCTCCCCGACTCCGTCCAGTCTCACCCCACTCACTTGTGACTACGGAGGAGGGTCCACCGGTGCATCTTTCTAGATCCTTCTGTAAATACACAGATAACTAAACGGGGACACACGAGGTGCTGGTGGAATGCAGCACAGGACAGTAGGGGCATTATGGGCTCTGCCTTCCTTCCCGGCCATTCTCCCAGGAGTCCTGGGCAGAGAGCACATGTTTGATGCTCATTCAGGCTTTTGAATAGCATCTGGGACTGGACCTTTTTTTTAAATGTTTATTTCTTTTTGACAGAGAGAGAGAGAGAGAGAGAGAGGGAGAGAGAGGGAGAGCGTGTGTGCACGAGCGGGGGAGGGGCAGAGAGAGAGGGAGACACAGAATCTGAAGCAGGCTCGAGGCTCTAGGCTCTGAGCTGTCAGCACAAAGCCCGACTCGGGGCTCGAACCCATGAGCCATGAGATCATGACCTGAGCCGAAGTCGGACGCTCAACCAATTGAGCCACCCAGGTGCCCCCGGGGCAGGGGCACTAAACCCATCTGCTCCCGAAATTCTGTAAGACTGGGCCCCTTGCTCTGATGCCAGCCTCTAGAGATTTGTGGCAGAGAAGGGTGGGTGAGAGGGGGTGACGTCCCCAGGGAGCCGAGTCTGTGGGTGGAGGACAGTGAGGTCACCGAGAGGGCCATGCAAACCCTTGTCCCTCCTGGGGCACCTCTGGGATCTGGGGAGCGTGGCTGCGTCCGTCCTTCCAGGGTGAGACAGAACAGGGGTGTGGCGTGTGACGTGGCCAGGGTGGCCCTCGGTGGTGCTTCAGAGCTGGCAGCGTGAGGGGTCCCGCTGTGGTGCTCACTCCGGGGGTCCCCGTCTCGGCTGGGCTGCCTCTTCTGCCCGGAACTGCCAGCGGGGAGAGCACAGTAATCCCACCCAGAGACGGGCCTTTTGAAAATGCTGAAGGCTGTTGTGAAACCGATAGCGTCCAAGGGACAGAAGTGAGGAAGCGGGCCGCCTCGCGTCCCCATGGGTCACGGGCCGGCAGGTGGCTGATTCCTTTCCTCCCGCCCCGCTAGGCCGCGAGTCCGGCGTGCACAGAGCTGGAGACGGTGATGATGGACTGGCTGGGGAAGATGCTGAAGCTGCCAGAGGCATTTTTGGCCGGGGAAGCAGGCGAAGGGGGTGGAGTGATCCAGGTAAGGCGGCAGGGGAGGGGCATCCAGCATTCCCGGGGGGCTTGGGCTCCACGCCGGGGCCACAGCTGCAGGTGGACGAGAGAGGCCCTTGAACTTCCCGTGCGTCCTCGGACGCCTCCTGGAGAACCAGCATGGCTGAGCCCTTAGGAGCCCTCTGCATCTGGATTTGGGTCCCGGCGGTGTCTGTCACTCCTTCCCCCAGGCTCGGTGGATGGAACAGGGGCGGCCCCTGAACACGAGCGGAGGCTCGCGCAGTGTTCCAGGTGCCTGTCACCAGGCCTGAGCCCTCTGCGGGCATCAGCTCGTCTGATCCTACAAAAGCCTGGGAATCAGGCTGTTTTAACACCGTTTTACAGGCCGGGGGACTGAGGCGTAGACCCGCAGGTGACCTGCCCGCCAGGCCCTGCCGGGAAGTCCCGGAGCCGGGGTCTGAGCCCATGTCTGCCGTGGAGCTGTGACCTCCACCACCGCTGAGCGCCGTCTTCTGGGCGGTGAGTGCAGCCGTGACCAGGTCCTTCCAAGGCTCCTAGAAACCACTACATCAGTGAGAGCCGAGGTCCCCCGAAGATGCTGCCTTTGCTCCGCACCCTCTAATTCGTTCTCCCCATTGGACAAGTACAACTGACAGCGACCATGTGCCGGGGCGTGCCTCAAGGACGTGACGGGTGCAAGTGACAGTCAGAGGTCTGTCCCACCAGGAGCCTCAGGGCAGATGCCACCGAGGAGACATGGGCTTTGGGCTTTTCTTATTTCCTAGCCTGGACCATGGACTCTGTGGAAGCCACCACCCTCCCTGACTTCATTTTCCTCCGGTCAAGTGCCCGGTCGTGAGATTGAGAATTGAGAGTCAGTTACGGCGGCTGCTATTCTGCCCAGCGGCCCACGGAGACACGGAGACACGGGGGCATGTGTGGGCAGTCAGCCGCTCGCGTGGCCAAAGTCTCGTAGGAAGCAAGGGGTCCTGGGACCGCCCACCCAGATGGGGGCTTCTGACCTCCCGCGTGTCAGTTTTCGTTTGCTGCTGTAAATTTTGTTAGCTCCAAACGGCACAGACCTATTATCTTACAATTCTTTTTTTTTTTTTTAATGTTGATTTATTTTTTGAGAGAGACGACAGAGCATGAGCGGGGGAGGGGCAGAGAGAGAGGGAGACACAGAATCTGAAACAGGCTCCAGGCTCTGAGCTGTCAGCACCGAGCCTGACGCGGGGCTCGAACTCACAGACGGCGAGATCATGACCTGAGCCGAAGTCAGGCTTTGTGCTGACAGCGCAGAGCCTGCTTGGGGTTCTCCTCTCTCTCTCTCTCTCTCTCTGCCCCTCCCCCACTCCCTCTGTCTCTGTCTCTCTCAAACTTAACAAACTTAACAAAATAATAATACTGTACATGACTTACATTGTATCAAATCGTTCCCTTTATCAATAACACGTCAGAAAATACTCTTTTAGGTCAAGGGGTGACAATATTCTAAAAAGATTATCAGCTTCCTCCTGGGGCTGTCCGGGCTGAGTCCAAATTCAGGATTCACGCTCCACCAAAAAAATCAAAATAAAACAAAAGTAAAGAGTGTTTCTGGGGTGTCAGATCTTACAACCAAAGCCATTTCTCATTCCCCTCCTTTCAGCTGTCCAAGATGATTCTCGTAATTTGATACTTCTCACCAAGTTTACAAATACCCCGTAATCTCAGGCGTGCCCTTCACACTAATAGCAGCTTATTGCCAAATGCCCACTTATGACCTATACTTATTCCTTGGGCTTCATGTGATCTTTTTTCAACCTCCAAGGGGTGGTGAGGGTTGCTTGCTTTGTTTACTGCAGACATTACTTTTTTGAACGTTTCTTTCTTTTGAGAGAGAGAAAGAGAGGGCGAGCAGGGGAGGGGCAGAGGGAGGGAAAGAGAGAGAATCCCGAGCAGGCTCCACGCTGTCAGCACGGAGCCTGTTCGAGCAGGGCTCGAACTCGCAAACCGTGAGCCGAAATCAAGAGTCAGATGCTTGAAGGACTGAGCCACCCAGGCACCCCAGAGCATGGATGGCTTTAGTGACGACTTTTTTCATAGGCGAGGAAGCTGGGGCCAAGAATGGGGGTGTGTGGTGTCCTAGGGCACAAGCTCGCCAGAGACAAGGCTAGGATAATGGCGGGCTGGACCCAGGAGCCCTGACCGTTTGCTTGGGTCAGAGTCTCCAGAGGTGTGCATGCTGGCCTGGGTTCAGTCTTTCCATGATCTCTACTTTAAAGACCGTGAGACCCTGGCAATCCCAACATTGCTTGGGGCTAATCCCGGCATCTCTCTGCCCTTGGAGTCAAGTCCTCTTTGGAGCCCAAGTTTTGCAGAATGGAAGCAGACACCCACGTGTGTTTGCAGCAGGAGGCAACTGACAAGGTTGATTGTCTGTAATTTGTGAGGCCCCGGGAAGCGCCCCAGCTTGGTGACAGCCGTGGGGCTGGGCTGTGGGGGGAGGCTGCACCCAGCCCCCCCCCCCCCAAGCCACAATCCCAGCTACTAGATGTCCACGCGGTGACAGGCAACAGAGTCAGACGGCAAGTCGTCATGTGAGCTGCCCAAACCGGGATGGAAAATGGTCTCTTAATTGGGTTTGAAAGCTCTTGTGGAAGAAAAGCCAATGCCTCGCCGTGTGCGGGGTGACACTTGAAAGGACATTTCTGGTCCCAGCGTCGGCTGTCACAGCATCTCTCTCTGCCGCGTAGCCGGCTTGCCATGGCAACCTTTGTCGCTGCAGGGAAGAGGTGTCATTACGCGGCCCGAGCCCCAGAACAGACCCCCGGCTTTCTGCCCGCTCCTCCCTCCGTTGGCTTCCCACAAAGGGCCAGAAATCTGCTCGAATTCCTGATCCCCGGCAGGAGCTGGAACGTGTGGGCTGCCCTGGGCCTCTGAGCTCGGGACTCCCTACTGGCAATTTCTCCCGTTGGGCAATTTGTGTGTTCAATCACTTTCGGCTGCGTGGAGGGGGGGACTGCAAGGACGGAGAAGAAAGGCGACCCCAGGAGGAATCCGGTTGCTGATTCAAAGCCTTTCATTAGCATGTGGCTCAGGGGAGAACAGAGGTTGCCGGGAAGGTGCGTTTCAAGGCCTCAGGCAGAGGGTGCCACACAGGGAGGGGGCTGTGATCCCGCGTGAGTGTTGGGGACAGAACCAGGCAGATGGATTCCAGCACCCGGACGCCGTGCCTTTCAAGAAGCTTTGCGCGGTCCACTTCGGACGCGGAGTAGACACTAGACCCAGGAGACACACGCCGTGGGGCGCAGGAGGAAGCCCCCCACCCTGGAGCGGGAGACCCCGTGCCTGCTTTCAGGGAGCTTGGATTCCCTGCTTCTGCCGATCTAGCATCGCCAGCCCATGTTGACTGTTGATTTCGGCTCAGGTCAGGATCTCACGGTTCGTGAGTTCGAGCCCCGCGTCCTGCCCTGCACTGACAGCACGGAGCCTGCTTCAAATTCTCTGTCTCCCTCTCTCTCTGCCCCTCCTCCCCCCTCTCAAAATAAATAAACAAACTTAAAAAAATACTACACTAAAATGACCGCTAGCGACAATATGGCCCGAAGAAATGTAAAACCCACCCGAGAGGCCGGGTTAAGAAGATCGTATGTGTATTCTTGAGTCCATGCATTTGAGCGGCAAAACTCCGAGTAAATATATTTATGTTCGAACTTCACCTGTCTCCCCGGGGGATCTGAATTGGCTTAAAAGAATAAGTAAAAGCATTGAAATGGTAAAATAGAACAGGAAATCGGGTCAGCGAAGGGAAATGAGGATAAAACGAAGTTAGCGGGGGAAGTTGGCCTAATTATTTTATTGTGTATTTCTCTGCAAAATTCTCAAATCTTACAAATCTCTCATAGTCGACCCAGATCTACCTTCTTTTATTTTTTTTTTTTCCTTTCTAACGTTAATACTGTTCAATTTGTTGGTTTCCTCTAGGATTTACTTAAGAGGTGGAGATTATGAGCAGTAGATGGGGGGGGCATCGCTTCTAAATGTGGGGAGGCCCCATCCCCCTGCCACTTGCTAGAAGTTAGTTCCCCTCTTTCTTAGCATCCATTTCCCACCTGACAATGACTGAATTTAAAAACAAGGTTCTACCAGGGCACCTGGGTGGCTCAGTCGGCTAAGCATCTGACATCGGCTCAGATCATGATCTCACAGTTCGTGGGTTCGAGCCCCGCGTTTGTCTCTCTGCTGTCAGCAGGGAGCCCACTTCAGATCTTCTGTCTCCCTGTCTCTCTGCCTCTCCCCCACTCATGCTCTCTGCCTCTCAAACATTAAAAAAATTTTTTTTAATACATAAAAATAAAAACAGGGTTATTTTGCAAATTCTGCGGAACAGCATGGCGGGTGCTGAGTCCGTGTTATCTTTAACCCACTTGCAGCCCCCAAGGAGTGAAGACTGAGCCTTTCTTTAGTTCTTTGCCAGGGTAAGTTGTTGCATTAGTCCGCTGGGCCGCCCTAACACAACACCACGAACCGGCAGCTTTAACAATAGACATTTATTGTGTCCCAGTCCCGCAGGCTGAAAGTCGCCATCAGCGAGTGGGGAGCGATGGTTCCTCCTGATGCCTCTCTCCCTGGCTTGTAGAAGGCCGTCTCCTCCCCGTGTCCTCAGATGGCCTTTTCTCTGTGTGCGTGAATGTCTGGTGACCTATAAGGACACCAGTCGGACCTTTCAACCTAACGACCTCTTCAGATGCCTTATCTCCAAATACGGTTACATTCTGGTGGACTCGGGGCGAGGGCTTCAGCGTGCTGGATTGGGAAGGACGTAACAAACCCTGTGACATTAGTAACCGAGGGAGCACTTCCGAGGGCATTTCTGAATCTGGAGGGAAAGGCATCCCACTTTGTAAACCAATACAAGTTTCTCTGCGCGAGTGGTTGTGAGCACAGCTGGGCTGAGTGGCCGGTACCCTGGGTCCCGGTCTCCTCCTCTGGTGGACGTAGGACCAGCCCTCATTGGCCAGCCTGGGAGAACTCCATGGAAAAATGCATGCAAAGTGGGTCTTGCACTTGCTGCGAGCTGAGTGCTCGGAAGGGCCGGCCAGCAGGTTACATAAAATAGACAAAGCAATGAATGATAAAGCTGAACGAATCTTAAGACCTGCGGGCTGGGGGCATCTGGGTGGCTCAGTCGGTTAAGCGTCCGACTTCGGCTCAGGTCATGATCTCACGGTCTGTGAGTTCAAGCCCCGCGTTGGGCTCTGTGCTGACAGCCCAGAGCCCGGAACCTGCTTCGGATTCTTTGTCTCCCTCTCCCTCTCTCTGCCCCTCCCGGCTCACGCTCTGTCTCTCTCTCTCTCTCTCTCTCAAATGTAAATAAAAAAATAAAAAAAGAACTGAAATGATTGTCACAAGTTGTTCCGATCTTTCCTGGGTGAAGGAGGATAAGCTTTGCAGTTTCAGACTCCTCTTTTAAGAACAGTATGGACAATAATGTCTCCCAGCAGTTTAGAGATTGATTTCTTTGCTGCACTTTGAAGCTCATTTCGACCCTTTCTTTGATCTAGGGAAGTGCCAGTGAGGCCACTCTGATGGCCCTGCTGGCCGCTCGAACCAAAGCGACCCGCCGCCTGCAGGCCGCCTCCCCCGGGCTGACGCAGGGCGCCATCATGGAAAAGCTAGTGGCTTACTCATCGGATCAGGTGAGTGTGTTGGCTGAGCGTGTTGGTCCAAAGCCCCCCTGAGTCTCCAAGATCTGAATGTCTTGTTGGAGGTCAAATCAGATCAAAACAATACCATGCAACCTGTCAGTCGTTTTTATAACTGTGCTTGGAAGTGGACGTTCATTATTTTCTCAGTGTGCACGTGAGGTCTTGGAGGTACACTGGGGTCACGGGGGAAGGGCCTGGAGTCCCCCCAGGCCCTCAGGTCTTGCGATCCTGCAACTGCTGTCGCCAACTGGGAGCTGGATCCCCATACCGGAGAGGTCCAGACCCCAGGATGGAGTCAAGTAGGAGTCGGTGGAGGTGGGGGCCGCAGGGCAGCGAGGGGGAGCTGTCAGTAAGAACCGGCCTTCCTGGGGGCTCCTGAGACCCACCATCCAGGAACGATGCTGTGTCGTTGGCTTCTTCGCTCCAGACACCATGCACTGAACTTGGCCCCTGAGCTGCCCAAAGCCCCATGGTAAGAGGAACCCCCAGACAAGAAGCGGGTGTGCTACCTCTACTTCAGACTTTATTTTGTTGCTCGTTCACTAAACCGCAAAGCGAGATTCCAGAATCAGGTGCAGGGGTTGGCGGGGGGGGGGGGGGGGGGGGGGGGGGGCGCTGTGCAGCCCTGGAAGCTCTCTGCAGAGCCAGGGGCTCTGTCTCCCTCACGGAACACGCACGCAAGAATCTAACTCTGCCGCTTTCTTTCCAGGCACACTCCTCAGTGGAAAGAGCCGGATTAATTGGAGGAGTGAAAATGAAAGCCATCCCTTCTGATGGCAAGTTTGCTATGCGTGGTTCTGCCCTGCAGGAAGCTATGGAGAGAGACAAAGCGGAGGGCCTGATTCCTTTCTTTGTAAGTCAACTATGCCTCTTGGGTAGGGCCCCCTGGGGGTCTCAGAGCCCTGCTTGGGTCTGGGGAAGGGTGCCATGCTGGTCACAGGGTAGGCGGTTCATGCATCATCAGCTGACTGCTCCTTGAGGAACGCTGGAGCATGACTCCATTTACATTTTTTTAATGTTTATTCATTTTTGACAGAGAGAGAGAGAGCAAGCAGGGGAGGGCAGAGAGGGGGTGGGGTACAGAGGATCCATAGCAGGTTCTGTGCTGACAGCAACGGAGCCCGATGTGGGGCTCAAACTCATGAACTGTGAGATCATGACCCTAGCTCCAGTTGGACGCTCAACTGACTGAGCCACCGAGGCACCCCAGGAGCGTGACTCCCATTTATTTGTGCCTCCGCCTGCCTAGTCTCAGAAAGAAGTAAGCAGAGCACCCAGCCTGGAGGATCCTGGTTAAGCCAACAAGCCTTGTTTCTGCTCCTGTTAAATGCGACACCGTATGGTTGTCCCTTGACAGCACTCTGTGCCTTGGTAGGTGCTCTGTCATGAGGGTGGCATGATGGACCCAGTGAACCACGTTAACAATAAAACACAGAAAGCGTTGGCCACCCAGACCGGTATTCTTAGCAGATACCAAGATGCATCACAAGCGATAGGTTGCAAACCAGCACTAATTCTAGGTAAAATACATAACTGGCCAAATAGCACCAGGTTTTCTTGTGCACAGATGGGCATTTTCTAGCGGGGAAGAAATAGTGTTACAGCGAGAGCCTGGAGTTGTCGCATCCGACGCGGCCATGGCAGCGTGCAGAGCTGAGGACTGACGCGTCACGCGTAATGACAATTAAGATGTGATCGTGGCCCCAGGCTGGTGGTGTCCAACCTGGCTGTATACTGGAGTTACCGGGGGAGCTCTGAAAACACGGTCACACCTTGGTTTGCGAGCATAATTCGTCCCGGAAACACGCTCGTCATCCAAAGCGCTCGTATATCAAAGCGAATTTCAAGAACCTTTAGCTCAGTTGTGATCATGTGACGTTCGGCATCACGTACGACTTGTTTCACAAGACATCGCTCGTTCAGCAAGTTAAAATTTGCTAGAAACATTTGCTCGTCTTGTGGAACATTCGCAGAACGAGTTAGGCACAGTCCGTGGTGTTACCCTCTACTGATGTCCAGGCCCTGCCCCAGTTACTTTTACCAGAAGTTCTGGGAAGGGAGCTTTTCGAACAAACTGGGGAGATTTTAGAAACAAATCAAGATCCTCAGGTTCCTCTTGAACATATCTGAGCATCTCCTACTTGTTAGAACAATCTAGGTGCGACAGACTTTATGGACCTCGTGTGAATCATGCCCACTCTTTTTTATTTAAGAATTAATCTTCGAGACAAGCTTTTATTCTCAAAAAAAAAAAATTGTTTTCATCGATTTGAATCAACCACCACTCGTTGAATACCTAACGTGTGACCTGGGGAAGGCACGGAAGGCATGATTTGATACAAACTTGGATCCCCACTCAGACGTAGCTGGTGGGAGGGACTGACTGCCAAGGCAGCTGTCAGCCTGCAATAGGCTGAGCCAGAGGTCACCTTAGTCACCCCGTCCTGCTTCATTTTCCCATCTTGCATGAAATACACGTTTATTTGTATAGTTGTTACTGCCTCTCTCCTCCCGCCACACTGTGAGCTACGCGGAGGGCGGGTCTGGTTAATAGTCGCTTTGTCCAGCTCCTTGAACCTGACCTGCCCCTTAGCAGAAGCACAATAAATATTTGTCATCTAAAGATTTGGAAGGAAGATCCTTCTAGTTAGAAGGAAAGACTACCTTTAAAATTCCGACAGACAATCCCCTGATGGTCTGAAAGGATTCCTTTTACACAAGGTAAACTTTTCTGCACCTATGCCGTCACTAACTAAGACTCACCAGAATATCCTATCTCGGGAAAAATAAATACATTAAAACCCACTCTTGCAGATTTGAAGAACGAAGGCAATGGAATACACCACATAAAACGATGAGAAGATTTCATTTCATAAAAACCACAGGACTCGTAAACAAAAGGGCAAACGCTGGCAGGAAATACAGTATATATTATAAAGCAAATCTTAAAAGAAGGCTCAGATTTTCGAGAAGTCAAAGGACAACATTCCATTGGGAAAACAGACAAAATAGAAAAACAGTTGGTTCCCAGGTCAAGCCCAAGAAAGTGAGGACACAAAATCAATTTCAATCTTGTAACGACCAGGGCAATGCAACTTGTCTCCTTAGGGACGACTGGGAACATCTCAGCTGTGGCTTATAGACCTGCCCATGGCTTGTTTTATGTTTGACCCGGGTGTAGTTGACAGATTTGAAGTTTCCGTACCCAGCTGCACACGCGTCTAGAATCGTCAAACCTTCCCGCCGAACGACCCATTCGTCACTGCAAAATGCTCTCTTTATCTCTATGAAATCTGCATACAGTGAGGTCACTGCAGTTACATCCGGTTTCTATGGGTTAGTGGTCAGGGGATACATTTTCCCAGTGTCTTCCTTTCCTTTCCTGTTCTCTTACACCTAAAATGAGTCTCCTGTGTGCAGGCTACAGTTGCTGCTCGTTTTTTTTTTTCTTTTTCATTTGTTTATAAGTCCAACATGATAATTTTTCTCAAATTTGTCCATTTACTTAAAGTAATTGTTGACACACTGAAGTGCATAGCTGTCTATCTGGTCCGCCTCTTATATGATGGTTTTTCTCTGCTTTCTTGTCTTTTTTTTTTTTTTTAATGTTTACTCATTTTTGGAGAGAGACAGCATGGGACAGGGGCAGGGAGAGAGGGAGAGACAGAATCTGAAGCAGGATCCAGGCTCTGAGCCGTCAGCACAGAGCCTGACGTGGGGCTCAAATCCATGAACCGTGAGATCATGACCTGAGCTGAAGTCGGATGCTCAGCCGACTGAGCCACTGAGGCACCCTGGTATTAACTCTCCTTTAAATGTTTAGTAGAACTCATCTGTGATGTCATCTGGTCTTGACTTTTACTTGTTGGGAATTTTTGATTACGGATTCAATTTTGTTACTAGTAATCAGTCTATTCAAATTTTCTATTTCCTTCTAATTTAGTTTTGGAAGATTGTGTGTTTCTAGGAATTTGCCCATTTCTTCTAGGTTGTCCAATTTGTTGGCATGCCATTCTTCATAGCATTCCAATACAATCCTTTTTATTTCTGTGGTATAGTTGTTACTTCTCTCTAATTTATGATGTATTTGGGTTTTCTCCCTTTTTTTACTTATGGGTCTGGCTAAAAGGTTATCAATTTTGTTCATGTTTTCAAAGAACCAGCTCCTGGTTTATTGATCCTTTCTTTCCTATTTTCTTTTTTTTTGGGGGGGGAGGTCTCTATTTCATTTATTTCTACTTTAATCTTTATTATTTCCTTCCTTCTACTAACTTTACATTTTGTTTTTTTTCTTTTTCTAGATCTTTTAGGTGTTAGATGGTTTGAGTTTTTCTTATTTCCTTTTTTTAGTGATTATTTTTAATGTTTGTTTTTGAGAGAGGGATACAGTGGGGGTGGGGGAGGGGCAGGGAGAGAGAGAGAGAGAGAGAGAGAGAGAGAGAGACAGAATCCAAAGCAGGATCCAGGCTCTGAGCCATCAGCACAGAGCCTGATGCGGGGCTTAAACCCACAAACCATGAGATCATGACCTGAGCTGAAGTCGGACACCCAACCGACTGAGCCACCCAGGCGCCCTGCCATTGATCTTTCTTTCCTATGTTTTCTTATTTTCACCTGGAATCATTTTTTTTTCTGTCTGAAAAACTATCTTTATAATTTCTTTCCTATTTTGATACAACTCCCTCTGTTCTTGTTTCTCTGAAAACGTCTTTATGTTGCCTTCCCCTTTCAATATTTTTGCTGGGTCTAGAGTTCCAGGCTAGACGTTCTCTTCCTTTGGCAGATTAAATGCGTAAGCCCATTGGCATCCTTCTCCCATCACCTCTGGTGGGATGTCACTCATCAGTCTCACTGTGACTTTTAGAGGTAATGTGGCAATGTGACTTCTTTCGCCCTCTGATTGCTTGCAGTATTTGCCTTCTGTCTTTGCGTCTAGGCAGTTTTACCAGGACGAAAGTAGATTGCTTCCTCATGCTTATTCTCCTTGGGTTTCACAGAGCTTCCAGAATCTGTAACTTGTCACTTGTCCTCAGTGTAGGGAAAGTCTTACACATCATCTCTCCAAAGTTTGCTTCTGCACATTCTTCCCTCCCCTTCTGGGACTCTGCACAGGTGTTGGGTTGTCCCTCCCAGCGCCCATGACCTCTGATGCTCTTCTGTATACCTGCCACCCATTCTTTTTTGTTTTTTTTTTTTAATGTTTATTTATTTTTGAGACTGAGAGAGACAGAGCATGAGTGGGGGAGGGACACAGAAAGGGAGGGAGACACAGAATCCGAAGCAGGCTCCAGGCTCTGAGCTGTCAGCACAGAACCTGACTCGGGGCTTGAACTCGTCAACTGCAAGATCATGACCTGAGCCAAAGTTGGATGCTCAACCGACTGAGCCACCCAGGCGCCCCCCGCTTCCCTCCATTCTTAAAATCCCTATGCTCAATCCCTATGTACAATTTACCCCTATTTATCGTTCATCAAGTCTCTCTCTAGTTATGTCTGGCCGATACATGAATATGTCATGTTCTTGGTTTAAAATATTGGAAGGTTTTAAGTTCTTATTTTGAACACTTGTAGATTAAAGAGAAAATAACAAGGTTCATATGCGGAGACCCCCCTCGTCCCTTTCACCCAGTTTTCCCCCGTTGTTACAGCTTGCACACGATAGTGCAGTAACAGAGCCCGGAAGCTGACATTGCTATGTGTGCATGTAGTCTTATGTCATTGCCACGCGTGTAAGTTCACGTCACCTCCCCCCACCCCCGCAGCCAGGATGCAGAACTTCTCCATCACCACAAAGATGTCCCCTCCCCACCTCTTCACACACGCTAACGCCCTGCTCTCCTCACTTTGAGCGTGTTATACACACGCAATCACAAAGCCTGTCGCCTTTTGCAGCCGGCTTTTCTCACTCGGCATAATGACCTTGAGGTCTGTCCAGAGTGCGGCATGAATCGATACCCGGTTATTTTTACTGACTCACCACAGCAGTTTGGCACCACCTTCTTGGTAACCCAGTCTGTTTAACCGTTTACCTACTGAGGACATCAGAGTTGTTTCCAGGGTTGGGTGATTGCACATAAAGAGTCCAAAAACACGAAACTGAAAATAAAGCTTCCAGGACCATTTACGCACAGGTATTTGGGCAAACATATGTTTTCATTTCTCTGGCAAAAATTCCCAAGAACGCAATTGAGTGTGATATGCTAGCTGTGAGTTTATTTACCTTTTCAAGAAACTGTCAAACTGTTTTCCAGAGAGGCTGTACCATTTTATGCCTCTACCAACCATGTGTGAGGAATTAAGGCTGTGCGTCCTCAACAGCATTTGTTATTGTCACTATTTTTAAATTCTAGGTGTTTTGGTAGGAGAGTAGGGATATCACTATTTGCATTTCCCTGATGACTAATGATGTCGAACATCTTTCGGTGTGTTTCTTTGCCACCCATATGGCCTTGGCAGTGAAATGTGTCTTCATGTCCTTTGCCCATGTTTAATTGGATGGATTAATTTTTAAAAAAATTAATGTTTATTCATTTTGAGAGACAAAGAGAGACAGAGCGTGAGCAGGGCAGGGGCAGAGAGAGGGAGACACAGAATTAGAAGCAGGCTCCAGTCTCCGAGCTGTCAGCGCAGAGCCCGATGCGGGGCTCGAACCCATGAACCGTGAGATCATGACCTGAGCCGAAGTCAGATGCTTAACCGACTGAGCCACCCAGGTGCCCCAGCTCTCTCTTTTTTTTTAAATCACCAAATAGTATCTCATTGTTTGGATGTACCTATTGAAGGACATTAATATCCCGCACCCACCTCTGACTCAGAGGTTTTCCACTACCATTGAACAATTACCTCGATTCTGATACTATCTACCTGGATAGTGGACCATTCGATCCCAGTCTTACAAGACTGCCTCACTTCAGTTGCCAGTTGTAACTCCAGGTTGTCACCTGTCACCTGACCAACTGCTATAGATCAGAAATGCCAGTGACCCCCTCCCTTGGGTTTGATTAATTTGTTAGAGCAGCTCACAGAACTCAGACATCTTACTTGCTAAATCACTGGTTTGTTAGAGAAGGATAAAACTCAGGAAGGACCAGGTGGAGGAAACGTGGGGGGGGCAAGATCTGGGGAAGGGGCGTGGAACTTCCATGTCCTCTCCTGGTCCCACTGTCCCCAAATCTCCGCCTGTTCACTGGCCCTCAGGTTCTACCAACCCGCTTTTGGGGTGTTATAGAGGCTTCATTACATAGGCATGACGGGTTGAATCACGGATCATTGGTGATTGAACTCAATCTTCAACGCCCTCCCCTCCCTGGAGGGCAGGGGTGGGACTTAACAGTTCCAATGCTCCAGTAACAGGATTGGTTCCCTTGAGAGCCAGCCAGCATCCTTAGGTGACCTTGCCGCTTCTCATTAACGTGACAAAAGACGCCTTTATGGACTTCCTGGCTTATTCAGTTCCAAGGGTTTTAGGAGCTCTGTGCTGGAAATGGGGACAAAGACCAAATATATATATATATATATATATATATATATATAATATATTTCTTATTATAAATGACAATATCACAGACATCTCGGTTGCTTCCGAATTTCGGCAATTATTTGAAGAGTGCTATGAGCATCACGTGCAGGTTTTTGTGTGGACACAAGTTTTCAACTCATCTGAGTAAATGAACAGGAACCCACATAATTGCTTGGTTGTATGGTAAGAGAACATTTGGTTTTTATGAGAAACTGCCAGAGTCTTCCAAAGCAGCTGTACCATTTTGCGTTTCTACGAGCCATGAAATCAGAGTTACTGTTTTGCCACATCCGCACCAGCATTTGGTGGTGTCGGTGTTTTCGATTTTAGCCGTTCCCATAGGTGTCTGTTGGTATCTGAAAGTTGTTTTCATTTCAGACTCCCTACCGACGTACCCCGTAGAAGATTTTGTCGTATGCTTATCTGACGTTTGAATATCTTCTTTGGCGAGGTGTCAGTTCCGATCTTTCGCCCCTGTGTTAGTTGGGTTGTGTATTTTCTTGTTGGGTTTGAGGACTTCCTTTTGTAATTTGGATACCAGTCCTTTATCAAGAGATGCGTTTGGCAAATATATTCTCCCAATGGGTAGCTTTTCATTCTCTGCAATGTCTTTTGTGGAGCAGGAGTTTCTGATTTTCCTCAAGTCTGTCTCATCAACGTTTTCTTTCTTGGACGCCGCCTTTGGTGTGGTGACCACAAACTCATCGCCACACCCAAGAGGATGTAGGTTTTCTCCTGTGTCATCATTTAGGCATTTTACATTTTACATTTAGGTCTGTAATCCACTTTGAGTTAGTTTTTGTGAGGGGGGTAAGGTCGGTGGCCAGATGCAGTTGTGTTTTGGGCTTTGAATGTCCAGTCATTCCAACACGATTCGCTAATGGCAGGGATATTAGTGGGAGGCAGATGATGTATTATTTATCCAAAATGTTCCCTGCTCCCTTTTGCCCATTTATGTGCTCCTTCATTAGGATGTGAGCCTTTACTTACTCTAGAATTTACATTTTTAAAAAAATTTTTTTTTTCAACGTTTATTTATTTTTGGGACAGAGAGAGACAGAGCATGAGTGGGGGAGGGGCAGAGAGAGAGGGAGACACAGAATCGGAAACAGGCTCCAGGCTCCGAGCCATCAGCCCAGAGCCCGACGCGGGGCTCGAACTCACGGACCACGAGATCGTGACCTGGCTGAAGTTGGATGCTTAACCGACTGCGCCACCCAGGCGCCCCTAGAATTTACATTTTAATTACAGTCTTATATGTACCTGGATTCATGATTAGTTAATTCTGTGTGCCTTATAACGGCAATACCAAAAACCAATGGTGTACTGAATGATAAGATCCCCCTCACCCATTTCCTCACCAACATCAAAACCTCTAATTTCTCTTAGTGCTTTTTTTCTTCATCTTTGATGGAAATCCAGATAGGTCTATGGAGTGATACAGTGATCCAGAACGTTAAAGACTGAGTTTCATCTTATTTCATATAGAATTTTGTGGTCTTCCCTCGGGAATCGTGAGAAAAAAAATTCGTATTGTCCTTATTTGAATATGCTCTACAGGATGTTGTCCTGAACACATGTATTCATCACATATTCGTGATTCTGCACCAAGGAAGGGAGATCAGAACATGCGTTCATAATTCAGTGGTGGGATTTCGGAAGGCAGCGTAGCATTTCACTTTGGCCACCACTCTGTGCCCGTGGCTTTGTGAGGACTTTGCAACAAGGCATCCTTTGGAGGCATTTCAGAGGGGCCAAAGCCTTTGTCGGGACATTTTAGGAGGCAACTACCCTGAGTACATTTTATAATCCTTGTCAGTGGGCTCTCAGGCAAATGGTGGACCAAATAGTGGTCTTAGCAGCAGGTGCTGGATACGTCCACTCGTTGTATTTCACAACTTACCCTGATGGGATGTGTAATAGTCGCCGATTCATTCACGTGTATTGGGTAACCGCTGCATGCCGGGCCTGTGGGCTGCGGATGACGGGGCCCTCGAGGATCTTATGGGTCAGACAGAGATGCTAAGTGAACAGTCATTCGCAGAAGGTGCAGCGTGATCAACGAAACAAGCAAGCCAGTCATTGTCACCATGGGAACACGGGGATCAGGAAAGAGTTGCTATGGGAGCCACAGTCTTGGAAAAGTGAGGGATGTAGGCTGAGCCGGGGCGGGGCTGGGGTGGGGGTGCTGTTCATGGGCTGCTTGGGTCACGCACTCCAGGGAAAGGAAATAGCGATGAGAATGTATTGCATCCCAGCAGACCGAAGGGCAAGACAGGCTCAGAACTTGCTAGAGCCATGAAGGTTGCACTGTGACGTGATCCCAGAGTTCCCGCTTCACGCACCGTGTTGCACTGCTGTCTGCAGGAGGGCAGGGAGATCACGGATGTGAGGTCCCAGAAGCTGCGAGGGTCTTCACCGCCCGGCGCAGGAGTGCACGGAGGGGTGTGAAGGGAGGGGTGTAGGAGGCGGGCTGCAGAGACAGTGGTGAGATCATGAGGGGACGAGCGTGAGGAAGACGGGCCTTCCCTAAGGGCAACACGTAGTCACTAAGGGAGTCTTTAGCTGAAGAGAGACACAGGCTGATGAGTATTTTCAGAACCCTTCTGGTGGCGGAGAGGCTCAGGTGGGCTTTGAAGCCTGGTGGGCAGAGCTCGGTGATGACTTGGCCTCCGGTGGTCTGTCCGTTATCACAGAGGCCTCAGACTGGGTGACTGTCTTCAGTCGGCATCAATTCAAAGTTACCCTACAAAACGAGCCCCGCCCACGGCAGTGGCCTCCCCGGGGAGGGGGCGAGGTGGTGCAGAACACGGCGGGTGTGCAGAAATGAGCCCAAAGTGTGTGCTTACGCTCAGGGAAGAGGCCTGGTAAGAAGGGGAGATCCAAGTATTTGAGGGAAGACCACTCAGCGTCAGGAAGAACACACCCCAGTTTTATTTTCCTGAAGGGAGACTGGGCACCCGACGGAGGCGCCATGTTGGAATTTGGCTCTCGAGCCCAAGATTCCGGCTAACGTTTGAGGGCACCTGTGGCAGTCTGGCAGGAGCCACAGACGCGGGCTGATCCCGTGTTTCAGAGCACAGGCAGGTTTGCAGGCTCCTCCATAGGCACCTCCCTCTCTGTCCAGCAAAGGTCCGGGCCTTTAGGCCACGCGTGTGCCGGCCCCTCGGGGACCAATGAAGGGTGGGTCCCTTTCCCGAGGGAGTGGTTCTTGGTGGGAAGGTACACGTTCCCCAGTCTCTGCACTCTCTGGTCAACTCTCTGGTTGCACTCTCTGGTCTCTATACATGCAGAGGGAAGGGGTGTGATTAACCCTCCAGGGGAGACGGGAGAACACTTTGGCTAAGAGATCGCAGGTTAAGCCATGTGCTTAGGGGATAACACAGGCAGCGCTGATGGGCACAGTCCCCTTCTTGTGGAAGAAAAGATTACGACAAAGGCACAGAGGCCTGAGAGGTCACAGGAGGCTCGAGGACCTGCAGTAGGTTTGGTATCTTAAACGGATCCCTCAACTAAGGGACCCCGAAGCCAGAGAGAGATCTAGAAGGGCTGCAGCTTGGACTTGGACGTATCGCCCGGTTGTTCCGTTGAAGCCGTCCATCTGGTGGGTCACAATTCTGAATAATAACCACGTGCATAATTCTGAGATGCAGACCCAACGCCTTCCGTACATTTGCGAAGTGACTGCAGACGTCTCAGGACCCGGGGACCTCTGCTGAGAGCACGGGCACATTTGGCAGGTCTGCACCAGGGCCGCTCCACAGACTTGCGTGGGGCTTGTAATAGTCTCCCTTTCTTCCCTGTGGGGGTTTGCGGTCCTTAGAGCCGACTTGACAAGGTCCGGCCACGGGCAGAGGGCTGTGCCCCCGAGTGCATGTCAGAGCCACAGCAACGAGGGCGGGGAGGCAGGTCTGCCCCCGAAGGGGACGTGCGCCTGGGGCCGCAGAACCACTGTGGGCTCTCAGGGGAGGGGTGCCTGCACCGTCCCCGCCCTCCCTCCCCCTACATAAATGTGATTATGGCGCCGAGGCACAGCCCAAATCAGGTTAGCGTCACTGAGCTGAGCCGGGGTAATCAGACCCCGGAGCGGAGCAGGTGCTGGGCTTCTGGGAATTAGGACGAGCTGACCGTAGCCATCTAGAACACAGCAGGCTGGGCCCTGCCACCAGCCAGCCCGGTCCTCACCGCCCATCCACGGGCTAGGTCAGCGGGGGGCGGGGGGAGGGGGGGACCCGGCCCGGCTCAGGGCGCCGGGCTCCTTCAGTAGCTGGCAGGACAACGAGAGTTCATCACACCGGGGTTCATAATGCTGATCTGTTCCCGCCCCTCTGTGTGTCCACGATCCCCCGGCAAGGACTCACTTAAGCCAACTGTAAAGTACAGATCGTAGACCTACCCGGCTCCTGCCGCTGTTGAGGCCCCTGTGTATACTCTGCAGAACCCCAGGCCGGGCCTAGTCAGTGCTCAGCACACCCACCCGCTTGCCTCCCAACTGAGGTCGCATCCAGGACAGGGCAGGATTTTATTGTTTTTTTTTTTACAGAAACGCTCTATACTCAGGACAAAAACATCAAGAATGAAGGTTTACCTTATGGGACCCAAAATCGCATCTTAAGACACAAGCACTATTGGGGCGCCTGGGGTGGGGGCTGAGTCAATTAAGCATCCAACTTCAGCTCAGGTCGGGATCTCATGGTTCATGGGTTCGAGCCCCATATTGGGCTCTGTGCTGACAGCTCGGAGCCTGGAGCCTGCTTCCTATTCTGTGTCTCCCTCTCTCTCTCTCTCTCTGCCCCTCCTCTGCTCTCACTCTGTCTCTCTCGAAAAAAATAAATAAACATTAAAAAAAAGTTTAAGAGACAAGCACCATTAATATTTGGTGGATATCATCTCAGACACTCTCCTGTGCAAATGGTCACAGATAGAAAATAATTCTCACAAGGGGATATTTACCATATATGTTGTCTTTTTTTTTTTTTTTTTTGGGACAGAGAGAGACAGAGCATGAACGGGGGAGGGGCAGAGAGAGAGGGAGACACAGAATCGGAAACAGGCTCCAGGCTCTGAGCCATCGGCCCAGAGCCCGACGCGGGGCTCGAACTCACGGACCGCGAGATCGTGACCTGGCTGAAGTCGGACGCTTAACCGACTGCGCCACCCAGGCGCCCCTATGTTGTCTTTTTTTAAAAAAATGTTTTTTAATGTTTATTTTCAAGAGGGAGAGAGGGAGAGAGCACAAGCAGGGGAGGGGCAGAGAGAGAGGGAGACACAAAATCCAAAGCAGGCTCCAGGCTCTGACCTGTCAGCACAGAGCCCGACGCGGGGCTCGAACTCATGAACTGTGAGATCATGACCTGAGCTGAAGTTGGACGCTTAACTGGCTGAGCCACCCAGGCGCCCCCTGTCGTCTTAAAAACACAAGTGATTGCATTTATTTCGGTTAGAATTTGTGGAAGACCAGATGAAACTGAAGGCACTGCTGAAGGAGAGATAGATCGTTCCTAAGAGATGGTGAAGATTGAGAAAAATACGTGACACACAATAGCTGGATGGTTGAGCCGTTCTGTGGGTTTTTTAATCTGTATAATTGTTTGTTACTCCTTTAGCGACACGAAGCCTTTTAAGCGTCTGGGGTTCTATTTGCCAAACTGGGTGCCTTAGATGAAGCATTTTGGTCTTCAGTTTTAAATCAGGAAGAAAGTGCAAATACAAGGGGAAAAGAGCACGCTGACCTGAAGTCCCATGAAATGAGTCGTCTCGCGAAAATGAGGCGACGCGGAGGGTGGGTGATGAGGAGGCGTGTGCGGCGGTGGGAAGGAAGGGGGCTGAGACACCACGATGTGGTGCATCTAGACCCGGTGGGACCCAGTAGGCTGGGCAGGCCCACCCCCGATGCCTTTGTGCTGTACGTGGCAAACAGAAGTCCGGCTGGCTGCAGGTGAGAGGCAGAGGTGGGCCTCCAACCCAGGTGTTTTTGCCCCAAGTGCATGGCCTAAATGTCGGTGGATTCATCGTGCATTTTTGTTTTCTGTATGTCTGAGGCTTTGACATCTTAAGGACCTTGCTGACCCTGCAGGGGCAGCCCCTCCCAGGACTAGCCAATTCCTGGAGATGGTAATGGGTTGTCTTTCACCAAACTAACCAACCCAGAGCCCACACCCCCATCCATCTCCTCTATGGGGCTCTTCCTCTCTAGGCCTCCCCCCCCAGCCTCATCACCCCAGAGCCAGGGACACTAGGGACAGCTAGGGACAGCCCCCTTTGCCGTGGGGCCTATTGAAATTGATCAAAACAACCAACCCTCCACCCACTCACCCTGCCTCACCTGCTTCTTCCTGTGGGAAACGCAGTAAAGGTTCCCGTCCATGCTGCCCCTCTCCCTGTGCCTCCTGATGGCCCTGTGCCTTCCCCGTGTGGCCCTGCGTGGCACAGCATGGCCCCGCCTCTTGGGAACGGCACAGAAGACGAGCTATCCTGCCAACGGTACTAGGTTCCCAATCTGTTGGCTTCACCGCCCCTGAATAATAATAGAGCATCTGAAACACTCTGTTCCCTCTCAGGGGCCCAAATCCATTGCTGCGGTGAGTCCTGCCAGAGTCTGGCCAGGGCCTGCTTTGGAATCACTCCCTGCCGCTGGGCAGAAGACAACTCTGGTCCCCAGGCAGCTACTGTCTGGCCCAGGTGACCGTGTGAGCAGCGAGCCAGGACTTGTCAGCTGAACCATCCTTGGGGCAGGTACAATGCCTCCCTGGCAGGAGCGCTTTGATTTTCTCTGGCAAATTGGGTTCTCAGGTCAAGTGCAGGTGGCCCTCGGTGAAATGAAACCAGAAGGGCCTCCGACCAGGTTCTCAGGTTTACTAGTTTGTGCGGGTTTCTGCCCTTTGTGTCTTTACGTCTGTTCTCAGGGCCCGTGGCACTGCCGGGGTATTCGCGGGGGCTCAGAAAAGGGCTGAGTTGGATTCTCAAATCAGATTGAATGAAAATTCGCACTCTTGTCACACCGAGGGAGAAATTTCATCATCCAGATGGTGCTGGCATCGTAAATCAATTAGGGCCTTCGGTTTCATAAACACAACATGCTTTTCATTCACTTGGTGAATGATCGGTTCCTATTCCATGTTCAGCAAAGTGCAAACTCCTGGCAATACAAAGAAATAAGATGCAGAGGGTGCCTGAGTGGCTCAGTCGGTTGGGTGTCCAACTTTGGCTCAGGTCATGATCTCGGGGTTCATGAGTTCGAGCCCCACTGACAGTGCAGAGCCTGCTTGGGATTCTCTCTCTCTCCCTCTCTCTCTGCCTCTCCCCTGCTGGCTCTCTCTCTCCCTTTTTCTCAAAATAAATAAACTTAAAAAAAAAAGAAAAGAAAGAAAGAAGATGCAAACTGACCTGGCTTCAGCAGCTTCATGGGTCCAGGGGAGAGACAGCTGTGGGTGTGGGGAAACCGGTCAGACAGTATCTGTGTTATCACCGTGTTCTAAGGTGCTCAGAGGCCAAGAGCGGCCACAGGAATCGGGGCCACATTTCCCACTTGTGTGACCAACTGTGCCCAATGCTTTCTTGGAACACACCTTTAAAAATTGTTTTCAGCATCTGTAGGGCTTTCTCATGAATCTAGGTAGAGCAAATCTTCATCTTTGAGGGTTGAAATTCCCTTCGGAGTAGTGCCATTTAGAAGGAAGGCGAGCGCATGAAAGCTGGTGGGCAGGACTCCGGGTCAAACTCTTGGGGTTGCTCTGAGCTGCCCGCGAGGCTGTTCCAGGGTGGTCAGAGCAAGGTTCCTGCTGTTCTGCTGTGCACTATGCCACATGCACCAGACTAAGACGGAGCTCCACACCTCCCATTTGCAGAAGCAACGATTCACCGTAACCGTAGTTCATATACACGCTCTTATCGGTCAACCAGAGCACAGGAGACACGGTCCGTGGGGCCAAGGGCTTCATTCCTGGATGCACTGGGAGTCCTATGCAAATACTGTTTCCAGCCTCGCAGCCTAGTTTTCTGTGTGAAGATGTCTCTCCCCCTGCTGGGAAGCCTCCGTGCAAAGACTTAAAGGTACATCTACAGATTAGTATCTTCAGCTAGCGGACGCTGATCGAACACCGAATCCGAAGCTCTGGGCTCGACCGGGGTGGGGCAGTGGTCGTGCATGAGGACGTTACGACCGTGACCAAAAAAAGGGAATAAAAAGAGGTCTGCTTTGTATTCTCCAGGTGGTGGCTACGCTGGGGACCACGTCCTGCTGCTCATTCGACAGTCTCTTAGAAGTGGGTCCGATCTGTAAGTACCTGATGGAGGTTTCTTTTGGAAAATGTTCTCAGTGTAGGAAGATATGAGGGGAACTCCTTCTCTGGGCTCTCCTCCTTCATAATATTAATGACATAAGTCATATGAGAGAATAATATGATTAGAGAGTCCGAGGCATGTTACAATATAATGTAATATGAACATAACAATAACTTAATATGACGATGGTTTGCCAAACTCTCCTTGGTTTTTTTTAATGTTTAAAAAAATTTTTTTAATGTTTATTTATTTTTGAAAGAGAGAGAGACAGCGTGTGAGCAGGGGAGGGGTAGAGAGAGGGGGAGACATAGAACTCGAAGCAGGTTCCAGGCTCCGAGCTGTCAGCACAGAGCCCGACGCGGGGCTCGAACCCACAAACCGTGAGATCACGACCTGAGCCAAAGTCGGACACTCAACCGCCTGAGCCACCCAGGCGCACCTGCCGAACTCTCCTTGTATTTGCAATAGCACATATCTCATTAGCTTGAAGTGCACAAGCCCAGAAGGTGGCCCTAACTGGACAAGAGCTGAGCTTAGCTGAACCTGTGCCTACACACTGTCTCCAAGAAAAGGTCCTTCCGCGCATACGGAAGGGCTGCAAGGTTTCGCCACCCAAGGGAATAAACTCGAACTCTTGGAGCGAGTCCCCCAAGGCTCATGGGGAGCCTTTCAGTTAAGGCTTTCAGTTAAGTCTGACGTGTCTTCTTCTGGAATGACTGGAAGCAGTGAAGCAAATGACCTAACGTGCGTAAGCAAATCAACACCAAAACCCTGGATTTCTTCGGGGAAGAATCTGCTTCCTGTGCTCTTTGGGGCTGCTCTCCCTTCCCCCCCTCACCTACAGCACACAGGTGGTCTCCTGGGGATGACATTTCAGAGACTCCGAAAGATAGAACGTGAGTAAGGGCTCTGTTTCTAAAGGTTCCCCTTCCACACGCAGCTCTGGGCACGCAGCAGGCCCAGGAGTGGGCGGTCAGGTGACGGAGACCTTCTCTTGGGCAGGGACATGGGCTCATGACCCCTCCCCCATCCTCGGGGCATGGCCCCCCCCCCCCCCCCGCTCCTGTGGCTCTGGGGCAGCTGCCGCCCACCCCAGGATGGCGGAGCTGATCATCCAAGCGGTCTGGGCTCACATGGAGGCTGTTCAGGGCCCCCGATCACGATCACGTCTTGGTGGCTTATGCTAGACAGCACTCCACCTGCGGGCACTGGCCCCCGGCCCCGCCTGCATGACCCCGCCTCTCCTCACGGGGACCCCCCTGTGCCCGCACTCGCACAGCTGGTGGCAGTGGTGACGGGCACGGCTTCAGGCCGTGGGCCCTCAGTTCCAAGCTTTGTCCCCCCGTCTGTACGGGGGGCGAGGAAGCAAGACTTGTCATCGTCAAGCGTCCAGGTTTCCCTCACAGGGCTCTTTAGAGGGGGCGTTCGTGCCCAGGAATCAGGTGAGACCCAGGGTAGCAGGTGTGCTGGGGACCGTCCGTGCTGAGGGGCGGCTGGCACAGACGTGCCTGTTCCCACAGGATTTTTCTCCACCACATGTGATTTTTCACCACCACAGTGGTGCAGAGCCCGGACTCAGAGGAGGGACTCGACCTACTGGCTCATGCCCGTGGCCAGGGCATCGGCCTCGTGAGCTGCAAACCCTCGTGAGCCGGGCCAAGCCACCGTGCGCGCCTCTGACTCAGATGTCGGGCTGGGAACTGGACGTCCTGCATGGGGGCCAGCTGATGTCTCCCCGGGGCTCTTGGATTTCGGGGATTGAGGGGTTCGGCAGGGCAGAGCCCACATGGCCCCACAGGCCCTGAGCCCCAGGCTGGCCACCTGCCCACCTGCCCAGGCAGAGGATGGCCCAGCTGGTACAGTGTAGGGAAGCCTCATGAGGAAACATGCGGGCGGCGAGGACTTGAGGGGTGGGAAGCCTGAACCTTCCCTTCCGAGGGTGTCCACAACCTCCCGGCCGAGGTTCGGCTCGCTTGGGTGCTGGGTGGACCTTGGCCTGTGACATGCGGCCCCCATGGCCTGGCCTCGGGGTCTGTGACCGCCTGGCCTCTAGAGATGCCCGTGTTATCTGGAGGCACCAGATCGCTGCCAGCGGTCCCATACAAGACACGGGACGGAGAGCTGGTGCTCTCGGCTCTTTGCCTTCCCGCGGACAGAGGAGAAACCCACCTGGAACACCCCTTTTCTTGGGCACCCGCGAGTTCCTTCTGCGGGAGTTTTGCGCCGACTGCAGGGACAGAGGGATCCTCGTGCCTCCGAGACCACCCTCAGGTTCACTAACCCTCCGGGAAGACTCACAGAATCCTCTGCAAACATCTCATGGTCACGGTTTATTGCAGGCAGGAGGGGTGTGGGGCACAGCGTGGGGGGCGCCCGAACCCTTGTCCTCTCCCGTGAGGTCTGGGTGGCTGGCTTCCCCAGGTATGATGACCATACACATAGAGTGAGACCCCCCTCCCCACCAAGGAAGCTGGCCCAGCCCGCGCCAATGGAGTTTTCTTGGGGCTCAGTCACTCGCTGCCCACCTGGTCGACCCTCAGTCTCCAGCTCCTGCTGGAGGTTCAGCTAACACCTGCCGTCACTCGTTCCTGCAGAAGTCAGAACTCATATGGCCCAAGGCCCCCATCATCAGTTACATTGTCGCACCATCAGGGGACCAAAGACCCAGGTGGGAAAGGACTCCTATCAGGCAGGGCCCTCCACGGCTAGCAGTCGCCTCTCTGGAGCCAAGAGCTCTTCTGGACTAAAGTTAAGTCCCTGCTGTGCACCTTTCCCTGGAGGACCCCTGTCTCTGCCCTTCCGAAGACCCCGTCTTTCCCTCCCACTGCCCCCCTCTGGGTCTCTGATACATTCCCGAGTGGCAGAGTCCTGGGGGCTGGCATCATCCTGGCCCCTTCCTGAGGGCTTGGGCCGCACTTCCTCTCTGTCTGTCCTGGAGCTGACCCAGCTCACATTAGAGGGGTTGTGGTTTCTTTTTGCCTTCCTTTTTCTTTTTTTTTTTTAATGTTTATTTGTTTTTGAGAGTGGGAGAAAGAGAAAGAGAGGCAGAGCGTGAGGGAAAGATCACAAGCAGGCTCCTTGCTGTCAGCTCAGAGCCCAATGTGGGGCTCGAACCCCGTGAACCGTGAGATCATGACCTGAGCCAAAATCAAGAGTTGGATGCTCAACTGACTGAGTCACCCAGGCGCCCCATGACTTGCGGTTTCTACTCTTACCAAACGATCCTCTCATGAGGGTGATGGAGAAGTGAAGAAAAGAGAGCCCTTTCTCTTGCTGCTGGAACCTGGTCCCCACCTCCTACCCTCATGGCTCATGTCCTTCCTGACTTGGCTGCCTGTTCAGGCCTTGGGGTTCTGCCCTGCCTCACCTCTTCCCTCGACGGTTCTGAACGGAGACACATGGGAGTCTCAAAGTCCCCGGAGGGGCCTCTAACAGAGAACGAAGTTTCCTGACCAGTGCAAACGGTCCCCTGGAGAGCACAGAGTGGATGTGAGGTTTCATGTCTGTCCTATAAGAGCCTCTGAAGTTTCCACCTGCCCACAGCCTACGGAGCCACAGCAGTCGCACGATAAGCAACGGGAGCACTGTTGTGTTCCAGACTGGCTGAGCGGTGGTTTCCAAGCAGAAATCCCACATTGTCCTGAGGCTCTGTGCTCTCACTGGCTCCCGGCCACATCCATGTGAGGTCCTGTGGTGCCAGGGAGATGGCTCCACAAAGGGACGAGCCCACACGCCCTTCGCCTGTGAGATGTGCCTCCGGGTACACAGAGCTCACCCTCACCGTGACCCTCGGTGGCACTATCGCGTGTCCTCAGAGCGCATTTGGTCTGGATCCAACCGAGTGCTTTGATCCCTCCAATCCTGAAGCTCAGATGGAATCAAGGCTTTGAAACGCCTCTGAGAACTTGTGTCAGCAGAGCTCAGAGCCACCTGTCCCTCCTCACGGCATCGGGTGTGATTAGCGAGCATCACACATGAGAAAGCGAGCCTTGCGCCTATCAGTCGGCACAGATGCATTTGGCAGGGGCTGACTGAGCCACGCAGGCGGTGTTCTGACCCAGGACGGGCAGGGCGCGTCCTCCCCACCGAGACGCCCCAACCTTTCGCGGTTACGTGTCTCGTGATGTGCTACGTGCCCAGTACCCACGGAGGGACTCATCGCGACGATCACCCTTATTTCTCACGACCCCGAACTAGGTATGGTAATAGGCAGTTACAGGCAGTATCTTGTCTCTCCCTGATGTTACGGGTGCGATTTTTATACCCGTTTGTCTGGGAGGGGACTGAGTTTGAAAGGACGTAAGGCCATAGAGCTGCTGGGTCGTTGGAGGCAGGGGTTGAACCCAGACCGTCCCAACTGAGGGAGCAAATTTAATCAGGACGCTATTCCACCTGTAAAGTCAGACGTGGTCCCTTCCGGCCAGGCTATTCCGGTGCGGTTGGAAAGCAGAAATCGCATCCCAAAGGAGCCTGGAGTGGTTGCGGATGGCCTAAAATGAGCGAGTATGCTTTATGGGGGGATGGAATGGGGGGGAGGGAGGTCACTGGGGCCGCGCACCCCGCTGATCCCCCAAGACTTTGTGGGGGAAGACTTTAGGACCGCTAATCCAGGAGAATGGGGAGCACATTCCCAGTGGATGAGATGGCGGAAGACAGAGAAAGGCGGTGTGACTACGATAAAGGCGCCCCAAGGGGTAGGGCGGGCTGAGCCCTTAGACCATGAGCATCCACCTTCAAGTCAAGCAGGGCGGGGGATCCCATTTTCCTTCCTTCAAGTCCACACATTCACTGAGCACCTTGTCTGTGCTCTGCCACAGTCTGGGGCCAGCCACCCTCAGTTTCGTTGCCTTCAGACTCAAGGAGCCAGTTAGGGTCCACCATCGGGCCAGCAAATGCTGTTGATAGACCGTATGCAGTAAGTTATCAGGCCCCCATGAGGAGGGCATCTGTCGGGGAACTCACAGGTCACCTCTTGATTTCAGGTAACAAGGAGGACATGTGGCTGCACATCGACGCTGCCTACGCGGGCAGCGCCTTCATCTGCCCTGAGTTCCGGCATCTTCTGAACGGAGTCGAGGTAGGTCGTGCTCTTTATCTTTAAGAAGATCGCTGTTGAAAAGTGCTCTGCTGTCAGTGACATGTCCTTGCGAGGAGGTGACGTTCCATTTCTCATTGCTGGGGTTCGTTGCAGCAGACGGCGTCCAAACACATTCCGCGATCGTCAGAAATTAGACTTCCTTATGACGGCGGTTGAGAATCTTCCCAGTCCTACGGCCGGTCTTCTCAAAATACACCGGACGTTCACAGCCATTTTTTAGTCTGCACGGGTCCTGGGCAAGGGTCTCATGACAGGATAAATGTTAGCACTGTGGGGAAACATTTAGGAAGGAAATAAGATCTTAATGCATTTCAGATCAAGAAGTAATGTACAAGGGCGCCTGGGTGGCTCAGTTGGTGAAGCGTCCGGCTTTGGCTCAGGTCATGGTCTCACGGATCGTGACTTTGAGCCCCGGTGGGGCTCTGCGCTGACAGCTCAGAGCCTGGAGCCTGCTTCAGGTTCCGTGTCTCCCTCTCTCTTTCTCTCCCTCTGCCCCTCCCCTGCTCTTTCTCTCTCTCTCTCTCTGAAAAATAAACATTTAAACAAATTTAACAAAAAGAAGTAATGTATAAGGCCAACCTACAACCCTATTCGATCTGGTTCAATATGATAGTCTATTCTGACCATGCAGTGGGCATGGTGTTGACTTATTGAACAAGCAGCCACAGGTGCACTCAAATATCTTCTACTGCTTCTGGAAGTTGTAAAATGTGGCTTGTGATGCCCCTCAAAACACCTGCCGCTTCTGAGAACTAGTAAGCAAAACTATCGGCCAGTGCTCTGCTGCAGAGGGCCATGTTGCACAGACTAGAGGCAAGGACATGACGTGATGGTCGTGCTCTGATGTGTGATTTCAGACTCAAGGAGGATTTCGCTGTTGGCGGAGGCTCAGGGGCCGCAACGTTCCTCTCGGCCAGGAACTCAGTTGTAGCTGCAGTAAAGGGTCCAGAGAGAGCGACTTTGCAGGGAGTCCGGGGGAAGGAGACAGTGAGTCAGTGGGGCCTCAGCGTTGGCTCTGTGCTCGGGGACACGGGTTTCGGGAGCCCCGGGGCCACACGCGGTGCAGGGATTACGGGCACGGCCTTTGCCATTAAGTGACTGTTTGAATCCCAGCTTTACCCTACGACTAGCTGTGTCCCTGCGGGCACGTTAGTACCCTCCCTCCACCTCACAAAGTGGGTTTTGGTAGTGATCCCTCCTCCGCGGGGTGTTGTAAGGATCAGGAGTTAATCATATTGAAAGGGCTTAAAAAGCAGCGTCTGGCACACGGCAAGGGCTGTGCGTGAGTTGGATTCTGTGATTTCGCCATGGCTGAGCAGACCGTCCCTCCAAACCTCTCTCCGCTCTCGGGCCACGCTGCCCATTCATTTGCTGATTACTCATGTGGATTCTCATGGGGCCATAATACCAGAAAAAGGGGTGTCAGGTATAGAATACCAGTGTTCCCCTCTTAGAAAAGAGTACCCCCTTATTACCAACGAATGAAATAGCATTCTGGTTCCTACCTCCTTCACGTCACATTCATTTGTGTACTCTCTCACTCGGTATTTGCTTATTGATCGCTGAATACGGGCCAGTCCTCAGATCTGTCCTGGGGAGGGAGGGGCACGTGGGGCTTCCAAAGGCCCCAATAAATATTGGGGAAGGGGGTTGTGGCCTATGAGGGGTTCTGGTAATGATGCTGACGGCCAGCCCTCTGGGGTTCGCTGCCCATAGCCGGTTTTGTGGGTGTTTGGGGCTGGGAAACGACAGACAGACCTCTTTACCACCTGCATACCTTGCATCACAGAGATGGTACACATCACTGGCGGGGGAGGGTGTCTGTCCCTGCAGCCTCGGGGGACAGAAGGCAAAGCCATCTTCGGGGATGTGTGTGCCTGTACCCAAGGTCTGGTCTTTCTACATATCAGGTTTAGGATTGCACAATCTTTTCCCTGTGAACCCAGGACTTGGGGCTTTGGCTTTCATGGCGGGAGGCTTGTCGGGGGGGACTAACTGTCAGGCCACCGCAGAGCTGGGCACTCTAGCAAGATCCTATCTGCCAGCGGCAGACGGGATTTCATGCCCGACGCTGAGTCATTTCCGTGTCTCCTGCATTGTTCTCTGCTGGCGAGGGCCTTCCTGCTCGGCTGGTCAGATAAGGGGCCTGCAATATCCTGCAAGGCCCCAGCCCCGAGATAACATCCCGTCGCTCTGCCAACAGGAGGAGCACACAGCGGTCGGGTAATGAAAGACGATCAAACAGACCAGCCCCTCCGGGAGGGAACTAATACAATTCTCGGCAAACAAAGCCCATCTTTCACGTGTTGTCTCCTTTTATCAACAAATGAAACCCGTTGTCCTTTCCCGTGTCTTGCTCCAAATCACTTTGATTGAAACCTGGAAGGAAATGAATGTCCTCCCCGCCGCCCCGAGTGGGGGTTGACGTGCGAGGCGGCCGTCAGCCGAGCGGACGTCTCCCGGGTGGCGCGGCACCCCCCTGGCCCCTGGTGCCCTCGCTGCCTCCCTGGAACCAAACAGAGAAGAGGCCGGAGGCGGGGAGAGATTTCAGCCGCCTGCCAGACTGGGACCTTTATCTCTGCCGCTGCCTTTAACTCTGCTTCCGCTGGGGATTTATGCGTGTGGCTGCATCCCTGGGCCTCCAGCTGGGTCCAGGTCTGTGCATCAGCCTGACGATAAACCTGGGCACGCCTTTGGAAGGATGTGAGAACTCCCCACTTACGATAGCTCCGTGGAAACACAGAGCGTCCTCCTCAGCCAGTCTCGGTTGTTGAGATCTTATTTTCTGCTTGGAAATGCCACAGCACCTAAAATTGATGAACTCGGTTATTGCCTTTAAAAATAAAGACGAAGAGGGGCGCCTGGGGGGCTCAGTCGGTTAAGCGTCCGACTTCGGCTCAGGTCATGATCTCGCAGTTCGTGCGTTTGAGCCCCGCATCGGGCTCTGTGCTGACAGCTCGGAGCCTGGAGCCTGCTTCGGATTCTGTCTCTCCCTCCCTCCCTGCCTCTGCCCCACTCATGACTGTCTCTCTCTGTCTCTCATAAATAAATAAATGTTAATTTTTTTTTTACATTTATTTATTTTTGAGAAACAGAGTGAGACAAAGCGTGAGTGGGGGAGGGGCAGAGAGAGAAGGAGACACAGAATCCGAAGCAGTCCAGGCTATCAGCACAGAGCCCGACGCGGGGCTCGAACCCACGAACTATGAGATCATGACCTGAGCCGAAGTTGGACGCTCAACCGACTGAGCCACCCAGGCCCCCCCCCAATTTTTTTTTTAAAGACGAAGATGTTTAGGTACACAGGAAGAGTAGTTGGTAATTACGTTGGTGTTGGTGAAAGAACGAACCAGTTAAATAAAAATTGGGGTGATCCCGATTACCACCGGTTAGGCATGAAGTTTTCACCCTCCCAAAGCTCATGATGATATGTGTATACCAAGAACTTTGCCAGTTCGTGATGTTGAGGAAGCTGCTGGCAGGAAGTGTTTCATAGGCCAGATCGGTACGATGTCCTGGCATAGTACGTGCGAATTAATATTTCACTTATTCCAAATAATCTCGTAGTTTGAAAGGTAGATACATTTCGTTCATTCACTCATTCATTCATTCGCTCATTCATTTATATTTGAGAGAGAGAGAAAGAGGGAGACAGAGAAAGGGCACAGGCTCCTGTGCATGCACACGCACACAAGAGCGGGGAGAGGGGTTGAGAGAGAGGGAGAGAGAGAATCCCAAGCAGGTTCCACACTCAGCGTGGAGCCCAATGCGGTGCTCGATCCCACGACCCCGAGATCATGACCTGAGCTGAAATCAAGAGTCAGGTGTTCAACTGACTGAGCCCCCCAGGCGCCCTGGTAGATACATTTTATATGACTCCAGACTACATACGTTGGAAAGCGTGCGACGTAAAATATCGATAACGTCTCATTTTATGAGGAAAAGTCCAACTGTGAGTTTTCCCCATTAAAAATTGGAGCTTTGCATTTCAGAGCAGGAGATCCCCCAGAACGCGATCCAGGTCCCGTTGCTGCTGGGGATGGGTGTCCTCCCAGGACGCACAGCAACTTTCCGCGTCCTTTCTTGGGGTTGCGCTCGGATTATCTTTTGGGAGTCAGCATATTTTGAACGATCCAAGTTCCTCAAAGTGCTTCCCTCATTTCAGATGTGATGGCCCTACCCCAAGTTTAGGATTAGCACGTAAATGAAAGTGCGTGTTCGTACGAAGGTTCTCGATTGTCTCATTCCAGCCCCTCACTTATTTCTCGTAGAGTTATTGCACCAAGGGCCCCTGGCCAGACGTGGAAGCACTGAGGCCAGAGTCTGGGGCTTTTAGTCCAAAGCTCTTTCTGTCCTAAAAAGAATGAGATCCTTCATATCACCCTTCATGCACACACTTTCTGGATTTCTTCTGGGTGCCTGGCACCATGCCCCAAGGAGTGCCAGCAGTCCTGACGGCCTCCATTCCCCGCGGCCTCATGCCTCGCTCCGGTTTCGTGGGGTGACCCTGTGTAGGCAACTCCAGCCGGACTCAGAGAGCACCAGCCCCTCCTCTGAGCAGCGAACCCAAGTCATGGTCCCCGACGCTCACTCTCACGTTGCATTCTGATGACGGCTCTCCCGTCGGACCTTCCCGATTCACCAGGAGCTGTCAGAAGTCTGTTGCTGGCCCAGCACCAGGCTGGCTCACCGGCCGCCCATCAGCCAACAGTCACAGCATAGCACCCGACCTGGCGAGTTTACCCCATGCCAGGAGCTGGGCTGAGGAGTTCGTGGCTGTGATGCCACGATTTCTCCATAAAATAGACATTCCCATTCCCATGCACACAGAGTGAGCCGTTGAGCTGGGATCAAACCCCCAAGTGTCTGGCTTCAAAGCTGCCCTCCTCACTTTGGGTGTCAGCCCGCAGTCAGGTCTGTAGCAGCTCGAGGGATCCCGAGTGTGATTTGTTATCCCCATTTAAACATGAATATGAAGATGCGTGCGGAGGTCAGGTGGTCCCCCCAGCGGGTTCCAGAGTCCAGACCCTCCCAGCTGTGAATTACTGTGCACGGAGTCTTGTACAACTAGACGTTAGTAACGGAAGTGGCTTCTTTTTGTTATTTCTCCTCGGCAGTTTGCAGACTCATTTAACTTCAATCCGCACAAATGGCTGCTGGTGAATTTCGACTGCTCTGCCATGTGGTAAGTTTCCCCGACGGCTACATGTCAGTTACCCCATGCGCACCGCACTTTCCCCAAGCGGCCTTGTGGGAAAGAAGCCTGGCAGGTGAGGAGGATGCCATCGCTGGGCCATCTCGCATGTTACCTGCTCACTGCTTGCTTCCATGCTGAACCAGGGGCGGGATTCTTGCCCAACCTTACCTGACTGTGAACTGCTGATAAGAACATATTATCGTGAGCCATTGGCACAAGGAGAGAAGGTTAATACAGCAAAATCTGTAGTGTGATCTACCTAGTGTTACCAAAAACAACGCAAGGACATTTCAGGACATATTTCTAATTCGGTTGTTTCTGTGTCTTTCTTCATAGATGGTTAATGAGTCTAAGGGCTTGAACGCATTTGTTAAGGAAAAATAAAAGTAATCCCTTTTCCCATGAGATTCTCTGAAAATTCTTAACAGCGTGCCATAATTATGTTGGTTCTATTTAGAGCAAGAAAAAGAATTCAGAAATGAAAGTGGATGATATTCCATCACGTAGATGATTTTTAAAGAAATAGCGGTCACTGGGAGCGGTGTGGGAACACGGGATAATGGTTCTGCTATGTTCATTGCACTAAGAAGGAGGTAAATCAACCTTTGGACCAGGGGGGTTTGCATGAATTTTGTGCAAAATCATTCGGCATGTAATTGCATGAATGGGTTCTCACCTTGGAGGGGTGAAGAAAGCAGTTCTCATCTGATCCAACTGAAGTCTGTTCTCCCGGTTTACTGAGCGACCAGTGTGCCCTTTGACTAGTTTGTCTAAAGATTAAACCGTATTTTCAGTGCTTTACTAAAAAATTGGTTCAAATCAATTCTTTTCTGTCTGCCTTGGACCGAAACTTTGATATGTGATTTTAAAGCCCACTGGTGGGCCCATTCTAGACGTGGCTTTGTCCAAAAATACGAGTAAGGATCTATATAAGCTATAGCTGTTATGAACCTCAGTGTTCTTTCGTGTTCTTGTGGCTGCGTTTGTCTATTTTAACTGGAATGCTAAAGAATGGTTCATACGGTGTATCCAAAGTCCCTCTCTTTGAGCTTTAATTGGCACTGAAATGCAATTCTGCTCTGCTGGTGTGTTTGGTCAGATTGTGGCTCGTGGGCACAGAGCTGGCACAGAGCCAGTAGAGGGCCCTTTCGCCTTTATTTGGGGAGGGGTGGTGGCCTCAGTGTGAGCTGATGCCGGGGCACACAGGGTCCTTAGCTGCCAGTGAGGCATCGGGCCAAGAGAGCCCACAAAAAGACCGGAGGGTTGTCGGGGGTAAAGTGATGGGGACCGCCAGGAGGTGGCGGCCAGAGGGCCTCACAGCATGCCCAGGTGTTTCACTGATGACCTGGGGAAAATAATATCAGAGATGGCTGTTTACATGGGCGGCCCTCAATGCCCTTTCTGTAACATAAATCACTGGGGCTCCGGGGTATCCGGCCCCCTCATGCGTGGGGCAACTGAGGCTACGAGGGACCAAAAGCATTTGGGGCCGCGATCTGTGATCACACACTGAGAGGGGATAGGGGTGAATATAACAACGTGGCATCCTGCCCTTGGGTCCAAAGAGCCAGTGAGCCAGTTAAGGACGAGAGAGAACAGCTTTGTCAGCGTCGTGGTTGGGAAGGGCCCGAGCCCCTCACGGGGCGTAACCAGGCTGCCGGGGTCACTCGGGAACAAGAACGTCTTGCCCGGTTGAGGCAGCAGCCCGCAAAGGGAAGCCTGACAGAGCGGACGTGATGTGGAGGAGAGACACGGAGCGCACAGGGTGAGGCCACGTCACTGGGAGAAGGACAGAGGGTGAAGCTGATTGTCCGCTGAATAAAATCAAATATAAGGTGTAAGGGCGACAGCCAGTGTTGGAGGTTTTACCCCAGAGGAGGGCAGTCAGTTATCCCCGGGGCTGGAGGGGACACGGGAGAGGGTCATGAGTTGAGGCCACATGAACACATGGGTCCAATGTTAAATTGCAATAGAGAATGTGCTTTCCGTGTCCTGAGCCGCTGGGGTCCTGGACGGAATGGTTGTCGAGGATATTGGGGAGATTTCGTGAGTGTGGGAAAATCGCTCCTACCCCAAACCGGGGGTGCAGCCCTTGATTTCACGAGTGTGTGGATTGGGTGACGGAGTTGGATGTGGAAGGATCTGCGTTTCAAGACAAAAATAGCCCCTGCCCGCTGCTTGAGGCACTGTGCCAGGGACGCTGTGACAAACCACCGCGCGCCACAGAGACGTATTTCCTCCTCATTCTGGAGGCTGGAAACCAGAGACGGGGGCCCAGGCGGGCGGGTCTCTGCTGACGCCTCTCTACCTGGCATGCCGACGGCCACCTTCTTTCTGTGTCGGCACTCGGTCTTTCCTCTGTGGGTCTGTGTCCTCTTCTTAGGGACACACTGGTCACGTTGGCTTAGGACCCAGGCATGTGACCTCCTCATTTTAACCTCCTTGCCTCTGTCCCCATGCGGTCACATTCTGAGGTCCTGGGGGTCAGGGCTCCGACAGGTGAATTGTGGGCTGGGCACACAATTCAGTCCGTGATGGTGCTCGCAAGAAATTACTAGATAAAACCATAAGGCTAACATTTAGGAATTTAAACCAGGTCAGCTTATTTTAAACCATATACTTAATTATGCCACCCACTTCCTGATCGGTTTATTTGATTCTTATCAAACTTGATGTTTTCTTTTGATCTCGCTATACCCAACCACGTGCTTGCTCTCTCTGTCTCTCTCTCTCTCTCTCTCTCTCTCTCTTTTTACTATAAAGAAGTTGCTCTCTCCTTTTGGTGGGGACGATGTTTAGCATTGCCCTGCTTGCAGAAGGCCCTTCCCACAGATGTCCTACCCCCACCGGGGGCTGCACTGTGGTGGTGCTGAGGGACCAGGGTCCGAGTTGGGGCAGTGCCATCCAAACCAAGAATAATAAGGAGGAGGAGAGGTCCTGATTGCATTGGAAAGCATTTGATTTTGAGCACCGTGGACCTCACACCAGAGGGCTGTTATCTCTGGGCTCTAGAGGTCTCGGCCGTGGGACAGAGTTTCCGGTAAATGAAATACAGCCAACGTGAAATGAGAAACTGAATAAAATCAAGTCCAGGCCAATGCAGCTTGAGGTCCAGCAGGCGAAGCGCTTGGGAAGAGAGAAGGCAGAGGTTCAGAGAAGCTTGGAGACAACAGGGAGCTGGAAGGCCGAGGGGGAATGTGTGAGTGAGATGCCTCCATGGACCCATTCATTCTCTGCCCGATTGTTGGACACGGAGAGCTCAGGGAAAGCCTCTTTGGTGACGTGGCATTTGACAAAGGGCCACACGAGGTGACAGAATAAGCAGTGCGCGTACCTGCGCCGGGTGGGTGGTGAGGACCGGCAGTGCAAAGGCCCGGAGACAGATGCGTGCACCCCAGTGAACTCAGGTGAATGCCACTGAAGATCATTCAGGTGGTCGACGTGGATTTAAATTTGTTTTGAGTCCGCTCTCCACATGTAAAAGTTGGCGTTTTTACAGAAAGAGGCAGCTTTTTAATGTGTCACTAATTAATGAGAGCCCTTACAGCACCATTGCTGGGGCTGAGCGCTCGGTCCTGTGGCCAGCGTGACCTTGTGCGCAGGTGAGGCCAGGCTCTCGGAGCACGTGTACTTTAAAGATGATAGCTATACCGCAGCTAAACTAATGTAGGAGTTGTTCTTCCTGATTTTATGGATGAGGCAACCAGGATTCTGCTTACGGACACACAACTCTCCTCCATGCCAGAGCCACAAATGTTTAAGAGACGGAGGGAGAGAGAGAGAGAGAGAGAGAGAGAGAATCCCAAGCAGGCTCCGTGTCGTCAGCATAGAGCCTCACTCGGAGCTCAGACTCACGAACCGTGAGATCGTGACCTGAGCCGAAATCCAGAGTCCAACGGTTAACCAACTGAGCCACCCAGGTGCCCCGCGTTGAGGTGAGGTTTCAAAGACGGAGTAAAGATCGTCAGATGCAGAATCACGAGTCTCACAGGATGCCAATTAAGAACACACACAGGAAAGCGAACACACATTTTACGAACACGCATCTAGATGACAGGCATTAGCATTGTTCCGGGTGGATACGGGGGAAACTGGAGAACGAGAGCTGTTCTTTGGGGCGGCTGAGGCAAAATCAGGCCCCGTTGTGTCTCCGTTCTTGTTCGGGCTGATCCCACTTTCCCTCTGACTACCGAAACTAGTCCTGGATTTTAGCCCAGGCATGGACAGCCCAAAGGCCAGACAGGAAGAGATGGACTGAAGCCACCCTCCCCTGTTTATCTACCTGAGCTGTGGGTCCTGAGCACACTCCCCTGTCCCTCTCCCTGCTCCAAGGTGGGTGGTCCCTCCCCAAGGTGGGTGGTCCCTTCCCAAGGTGGGTGGTCCCTCTCCAAGGTGGGTGGTCCCTCCCCACGGTGGGTGGTCCCTCTCCAAGGTGGGTGGTCCCTTCCCAAGGTGGGTGGTCCCTCTCCAAGGTGGGTGGTTCTGCTCCAAGGTGGGTGGTCCCTCTCCAAGGTGGGTGGTGCCTCTCCAAGGTGTGTGGTCCCTCGTGCTCATGGGCAGTGTGGTGACAGGCATCGGGCAGACAGTGAAGGCTGAGAGCCTACTCAGAGCCTTCTGCTCACTGTCCTGAACATCCATGGACTCAAATACCTATGTTTTGGTATTCTAAGAGGTTATTGCAATAAAATGAGGTGTCAACACAACAGAATACAGGTAGCAAGACGCTCGTTAAAAACCAGATTTCGGAAGGGGCAGGCATCTCTTTAGACCCCCTAAGAGCTGAAAGCAAACAAATCATCCTAAACTGGGAATTTTTTTATAGACGTATTTAAATTTTTTGCTCATACAACAAGTAAGATATAAATGGATTTTTTTTTTTATTGCTCTCACTGGCTGTTTTGTACTTCTTACAATCAGAAGAGTCTCTCTTTTGTTTAATGAAATTTTACCAGTGGTTAGTCTGTAATTTAAAGTAAATACATTGGTTATTTTCTCTAAATATTGAAATGGACAAGATAATTGGAGTTTCTAAAACCTGCACGTCATTATAAGCACAATGAATACATTTCATAATGATTTCATTATTCTGTTCATAAGTTTTTTTTATTGTTCATTTGGTGTTTTGAATCTTTTATATGTAAATATAAGCCGTTCTGCTCAGACCTTACTATCTCTTTAGCATCAGATTTTTCTCCAAAGAAAGCCTCAGATTCACCCAGGACATGTTTTAGTCTCCCTTTAAAAAGAGGCTTGATGTCTTTTTGCAAATAAAAATTAAATTTTATCACAAATAGTTTCACAGCTTTTGCACACTTCTGTTACACTGGGTTTCTTGGGAAGATGGTCGATCACTGTAGTTATGTAACACTTGATTCTAGAACTTGCTTTATAAGTGCTAATGTACAGTTTTTCTACGTATCTTTTTGGTTTCTTTGCACTTTGGTGCCGTGCCACGTCTTGAAAGTTTTCTTGGTCACCGACTGGCACCAGGACGTACCATGAGCCCTCATTCCGTGAGCCTTATGCGGTATTGTAGGCTTAGAAAAAGACAATGTAGACTCCCAAACAACACAGGAGTCCCCTTCCCCCATCCCCCAGGACCCTCCCTCAGGAATATGTCTGGTGGCAGGGGGACAGTTTCTGTCCCATGAGGCCCATTCAGCGGGAGGTGATACAGCCACCTTCACATGCCGGTTCTGTGTGTGCCCGCATGTGCGCGTGTGCGTGTGTGCGCGTGTGGGGGTGCAGGTGTGTGTGTGTGTGTGCTCGCACACATCTGTCTGTTTAAATAGCCTTCCTTTTTAAAAAAAAATTTAAAACATATTTTAATGTATATTTATTTTTGAAAGAAAGAGAAAGAGAGGTGGGGGAGGGGCAGCGAGAGGGGGAGACACAGGATCGGAAGCAGGCTCCGGGCTCTGAGCTGTCAGCACAGAGCTGGATGCGGGACTCGAACTCAAGAACTTCTGAGATCGTCACCTGAGCAGAAGTCAGACACTCAACCGACTGAGCCACCCAGGTGCCCTTTAAAAATGTTTTTAAGTGTTTACTTATTTTGGAGAGAGAAAGCACAGAGGAGGGACAGAAAGAGAGGGAGACAGAGTTACCTAGAGCTAAAGTGGGCTTTGTGCTGACGGCAAGAGAGCCCGATTCGGGGCTTGAACTCACAAACTGTGAGATCATGACCTGAGCTGAAACCAAAAGTTGGACGCTTAACTGACTGAGCCACCTGGGCACTCCAAACTTCCTTTTTTTTTTTTTCCTTAAAGCAAGAAGCTCTTATTTATTTATTTTTATTTTATTTCATTTTAGAGAGAGGGAGAGAGCGCATGATCAGGGAGAGGGGCACAGGGAGAGAGAATCCCGAGCAGGCTCCACACTCAGCACAGAGCCTGAGGCAGGGCTGGATCTCAAAACCCTGGGATCATGACCTGAGCCATAATCAAGAGTCGGACGCTCAACTGACTGAGACACCCAACCGTAAATAGCCTTCTTTTTGCAACACTGTCAAACGTCATGCCCAACGTTGCCTACGAATGTCCGCATTCAATGACCACATCAAGCATATGAATATGCTCCAGAATAATCCCCCAAATCTTACAGCTGTTAAAGACAATAATATACAGCTACTTTAATATAGCTATATTCGATATAGTTATTAAATTATTGTCAGAAGTTAAATTTTTCACACAACGGAAGCATCCAAATTCTCCTGAGAGCAAACTCTACCAAGCTGTGAAGGCATTTATCAGTCTGATCATAAATGTACCTCACAGAAAACAGTAAGGAGGACACACTCCCACTGTCATATCATAAGTTAGGCCATCTTGGATTCCAAAACCAGATGCGAGGCTGAGGGAACAAAAAAAGGTATGGAGAAAGAAAAGAAAAGAAAAGAAAAGAAAAGAAAAGAAAAGAAAAGAAAAGAAGAAAAGAAAGAAAAACAAAGTTTGTTTCACTCACAAATTCCAATATGAAAATTTTGAAGTCAAATATTAGCATGTAGTGATGTTTAAGGAAAACGAGATAGTATATCATGACCAAATGTGTTTATTCCAGCTACTCTGGGGTGGTTCACAGCTATTAGAAGGTTTTGAAATGTCACACGCCACGTAAAGAGTCAAGGAGGGAAGAGTCATCATTGTATTAGATGCAGAAAAAGCATCAGGTGAAATTCTACATCCCTGCGAAACAGAAGTTTTTAGTAAAATAGGAACAGAAGGGAACTTTCTCAATCTGATGAGAGATATCTACCAAAAATATTACAGGAAACCTATTCTTTTTTTTAATGTTTATTTATTTATTTTGAGAGACAGAGAGGCAGGAGAGAGAGAGAAAGAAGCCCAAGCAGGTTCCACACTCAGAGCCCAGTGTGGGGCTCGACCTCACAGACCGCGAGATCATGACCGGAGCCAAAATCAAGAGTCAGACGCTTAACCGACTGAGGCACCCAGGCGCCCCCTGATGTGATTTATCTTTGAGCAACTTATTAGAAACCATCTAGAAATGTGCACCATTTAGAAACGTGCAAAACAATACCATAGGTTATGAAGGAATTTGTGCAGAGAATTCTGTAGAACTCTCTGGGAGTGGCGGACCCACATGCGGCCCCGTAGCCTCCAAGGACGGCAAGGCGAGGGACCCACAGATTTAACAGTGCTCGGGTTTTGTGTCATACTCAGCGAGCTGCGGGTATTATTATTTACACTTTTTTGCATGGCTTTAACACCGCGCAAATGTTTTGATTAAAAACACACGGGCTCCGGGGTCATCGCTGGCCTCAGTGGGAAGGAGAATGTGATCTTCATTTACAAAGGACGGAGTTCTACCCCCTTCTCTCGCGCTGTCCCTCTTTAAGGCTACGCACAGAGCGTTCCCCGGTACAGAGAGACCAAAGGGAGCTGTGCCAGGGCTCCCTCGTACACTGCCCAGAATGCACTAGAATTCCTACATGCCCATGCATAAGGTCAGATGCAATCCATTTTCTCGCACAGGTCAAAGGCCAAGCCAGCCCCCGACAGCTTATTATTGCTTACTGACATAGTCTGCCTTCTAACTCTTTGAAGAAATAACACTTCAATTACTTTTCCTAAGTACATCTGGGCTCTTGGTCCTTCCTCGTTGTGGCTGAGTCACATCCCGACGTGCTATTTCATGCTTTCTGGTTTTCTCTCGCACGGACTCGTCCACACGGTATTTGCTTTCAAGCCCAAGCTACTGTCAGACGGATATTTCTTCCCCGGTTTGCCCTAAGGATGGTCCATTTGCCATAAAATTGCTTTGAGACGGTGTCCATGCTGCCAGATGAGGCAGAGAGGCGATTATCGTCAGGCTCAGACCTCAAACCCCAGCCCAGAAGAGAGTGGTGACTTGGGTTATCCGGGACCATCATTTGTACCGAATCTGAGGGTGGTTCGCAGTAGGAACGCCTCACCTCTGGCCCCTGTTCATCCCGCACACGCTGGTGATGCCTGCCAGTGGCCTGATGCCAAGCCTGGACCGACAGAGGGGACAAATGTTCCCCTGTTGGGTTTTGCTTCCTGACGCCAGTTCACCAGCTCTCTGGACACCAACTGGGCGTCCCGTAATGGGACTCCATTCTGATGCTAACCATCTGGAGTCCTCACAGACCCCACAGGTAGAGGGGCTCAGTCCCACAAGGTCCAAAGGTCCCCGCCCTTCTGTCCAGCTTGCTGTAAAGTTGGGGGTTCCCGCGAACCCCCCGCTCCTTCAGATTTGATAATTTGCTAATGGCTTCGAGCACTCAGAAAGTCGCGCGACTTACATTTGCTGATTTGTCACAAAGGAAACGAGCGAGCAGCCAGAGGGAAGGGATGTGCAGGACAAGGTATGGGTGTGGGTAGAGGACACAGAGCCTCCCTGTCCTCCCCGGCTGCGGCTCCGTCCTGGCACGTTGATGTATCACCAACCCCGTCCTTCACCACGTAGGTATGGTTGATTGCATCGTTGGTCATTGGTGGTTAACTCAGTCTCAAGTCCCTCCCTCTCCTGTGACCCCCCCCCACCCCAGAGACTGGGGGTAGGGCTCAGAGTTCCAGCTTCAAATCTCCTTGGTTTCCCTGGCAACCGGCCCCCAGGGGGCCCTGAAGCTCCCCAGGGGGCAGGGGGAGGACAGTCACCTGTCCTCTCCTTGGCTTACCAAAGCCATTCTTCACCCTCCAAGAGATTCCAAGGGTTTTAAGAGTTGTGTGCCAGGAACCAGGGATGGAAAGCAAAGATTTATTTTTTATGATGCCGCCCCCTCAGGTGCTGGGGTCCTGTGGGTGTCGGGCACCCAGGTGAGGGATGCGCTGGCAGAGTGGGGTCCCAGGGAAGCGTCCCAAAGCGGGTGTGCCTGTGCTGAGCCTGCTGGAAGAGGGACCAGGAGGGAGGGGCTGCGGGGGGCTTGTCCCAGTGGCTTCCTCATTAAGCCCCACCCTGTGTTCTCTCAAACCAGGGTGAAAAAGAGGGCAGACCTAATCGGAGCCTTTAAGCTGGACCCTGTCTACTTAAAGCACAGCCATCAGGACTCAGGTACTCTGCGAGGGGGGTCCCTGCTTTCTCGGTGTTCTGGTTTTGTTTTCAGAGCGCCCTTTCTGCCAGGAGCCAGAGAGGAAGGTTCCAGTCCACAGAGACCAGACCATGGGAGCTGCCTCCCCAGGAGGGTGGTGGGGGGTGGGGAGGGCTGCCCGGTGCCCCCCCCACCCCCGCTCCAGAACTGCTCAGTGCAGGAGCCGGGGAGGGCAACCACACGGCCAGGGGGCACAGCTTTCCATGTGGGGTGGACACCTCCTGGGTAGAATCCTTAAAAAGAATGATTGCCCTCGTGTCTGAGAACGTATGTCTGCTTATACCCCTACCACCATGGGGGAAGAGAGCTTAGGAGGACCGGGTGGGGAGGTGCTGGGGGTTCAGGGAGTGAAGGGAAAACCGGATGACTCCCGGGCAGGGTCCACACGGCCGTGTGCCTCTCATCCGTTGGACTTGCAGACCTGCCCTCTGTGCAGGACATGAGCCACCTCCGTGCCTACGGAGTCTGGCGGGGAAGCCTGGGCAGGTAGCTCTCCGAGGCCACAGTGGGGCTCAGACACAGACGCTGGAGGGATTCCTCCAGGGCCTCCTCGTGCAATAACCTGTCATGCAACACAATTCCTAGAAAACACAAAACAGCCCCTTCATTTTCATTAGAGAGAGAGAGAGAGAGAGAGAGAATCCCAGGCAGGCTCTATGTTCAGAGCAGAGCCCAATGCAAGGCTTGATCCCACGGCCCTGGGATCACGACCTGAGCTGAAATCGAGAGTCGGACGCTCAACCGGCTGAGCCACCCAGGTGCCCCTCTCTGAGATTCTTGTCAAAGAAATAAGAGTTGCATATTGAGAAGAATGATCCCAGCAATACAGAAGTTGTTTGGTTTTTTAGCGCAGGGAATGAAAATTTTCCAAATGTAAATAATACTTATAGCTGGATGGTATAATGTCTTGTGAATTTTCCTAATTTCCTCTACATTTTTGCAGTTTTTCAAAAAAAATTTTTTTTTGAACATTTATTTATTCTTGAGAGACAAAGAGAGACAGAGCACGAGCTGGGGAGGGGCAGAGAGAGAGGGAGACACAGAATCGGAAGCAGGCTCCGGGCTCTGAGCTGTCAGCACAGAGCCCGACGCGGGGCTCGAACTTGAAAACTCGAACCCGTGACCTGAGCTGAAGTCGGACGCTTAACCGACAAGATACGCAGGCACCCCTACAGTTCTGTAGTTTTAAAAACATACGTAGAACTACTACTTTTAAATGTCAGTGTTCTCAGGTCTAGTACAAACACTCACCCCATTGCTATTTACAGTTTCTACATACCTGCTCCGTTTTGCTCAGGACCTAAAACGCCCTAAAATAAAAAAAAAATAAAGTCTAGTTTTTAAAGAATTGAATTGGCATGAAACAGTGTGAAATAATGAACCAACTGCCAAGCTCTTATGTTTAAAAATATGTATTTCATGTTCAGATCATGAAAATCTTTGCAATCATGACAGTTAAAAAGCAAAATGTTGCCCTTAAACCATGAAGTGATCCTTGGAATGACTTGACGCCAAGGGCATCTGAGGAAAGCTTATTACTCTAGACGTACAATAAATTATTTTATTCCGCTTTTATAGAAAGGCTCTTTCCTATTGAAATATTGGCTATGGCTGTTAGAGATGAAAAATATTAGTTATTTGGATTCTTTTCCTAAACAAACAAACAAACAAACAAAAACCAAAAAAACCCCACAAAAACCTCTCTAAGTCAACAAAAACAGTGTCCCGTTTTGCATTTAGCAAGTAGAGCACCAAAAATCAGCTTTAAGCTCTTGTGGCCGGTGGATGTAAGGGCTTATTTAATCTGCGTGGGTTCAGCTCTAATGTTGCTAAGCCCTCTGCTCCTTGAAATGAAACCTTCTTTAGAGTTTTTTTACGGTCCTTTTAGTTCAATGAAGAAATCTCCTCTTTATTTAACGATTAAAAAAACCACTCACGACTGCCCCGTGGCCCCCTGCTCAGCTCGCAGGACCACAGCGGCCCGCTGTCCCCCCTGGGGGCCATTAGGATGCCTCCCTCTCATCACTGGGTTCAGGACGAGAGGTCTTCCCGGGTCTCTGCACGGAGGCAGATGCCTTCCTGTCCCTTCACCCTGTGGCTCCTTCAGGGCACGTGACTCTCGCCATACAGCCACCTCGCTTACCGGCTTGTGACTGTTGTCCCTCCGCCTCCCCTGGAACCTCAGATCCAAGTGTCCTGCTGCTGGAACACAGCTGGACCAAGGGGGAGGTGGCCAGCAGTGACAGTGGGACAGCAATGTGAGAGTGGTTGTCTTTCTAGTACATCACCACGTTTCATTCCCGTGTTTATGAGTTTGTCTCACTGGGCGCCTGCCAGCTACGGGTTGACACTGACTTTGAACTAGGACCAAACCATGTGGGATGGTTTATATATAAAACAGACAATCCTGTCACAATGCAGGTGATGGGGAAAAGTGGCCGCACCTGTTACACAGACTTTTCAGACAAACTCTTCCATTATAGAAACTGTACATTTGGGAACTAGAAGCATAAAGCGGGGGGAGCCAGAAAGTCCCCATGACCCCACCCCCCCCAGTGCAGATGCTGTTGTCATGTGGTGTTATTTCTTGCCAGTCTCGTGTGTTGTTTTTATTGTGCCATTTACAAATTTAGAGGTTGCTCACCCCCTATGTATCCTCTGTAGCCGTAAAGACTGACCAGGCACATAAAACTTATTTGTTTTGGGGGGGTGCCTGGGTGAGTCAGTCAGTTAAGCATCTGACTTCGGCTCAGGTCATGATCTTGCCATCTGTGGGTTCGAGCCCCATGTCAGGCTCTGTGCTGCCAGCTCCAAGCCTGGAGCCCGCTTCGTATTCTGTCTCCCTCTCTTTCTGCCCCTCCCCCACTGGCACTGTCTCTCTCTCTCTCTCTCTCCCTCTCTCTCTCTCTCTCAAAAATAAACATTAAAAAAATTTTTAAGTTATTATTTGTTTTTATTAATAATTAATAAATTAATTTTATTAATAAATTAATAAATTATTTATAAATAATAATAATAATATAATATAATATATATTTATATAATTATAATTATAATTTATATAATTTATATAATTATAATATAATATAAATAAATAATAATAAATTAATTACTTATTAATAAATTATTAATAAATTAATTATTAACAAATTAATAATTAATAATAAAGTTATTATTGTTATTTTGGGGAGAGCACAATCAGGGGAGGCAGAAAGAGGGGGGCAGAAGATCCCAAGCAGGCTCTGCGCGCTGACAGGCTGACTGCACAGAGCCCGACGTGGGGCTCGAACTAACAAACCTTGAGATCATGACCTGAGCTGAAGGTGGATGTTCAACCGACTGAGCCCCCCAGGTGCCCCAAAGAGCTCAGTTTTTAATTGTATTTCACTGGAATGACATTTGAATGGCCACACATGGCTGGTGGCTATGGGGATGGCACCGTGACATAAACTAAAAGGGAGGGACATTCATCTCCATTCACGACATCATCTGGCGTCATCTGGGTTCTTAACAGACTCTTACTGAGTGCTCCTTGTGCGCCACATATATTTTGGGTGCTGTTATGTTATGTCTGCTGGTGTCTATGCCTCCCTGTCAGGGCACTTCTGGTGACCCTGCTGTTGATGTTTGACAACCCCATTTCACATGGTGCAGAGAGTGGTGGCTGGGAGTTGACCTGAGCTGTGTGACCTTGGGCTTTCATCACAGGGTCCCTCCTAAGATTAGGGGGTGGGACCTGGCACAGTGGCCCTGAATGTTCTCCCATCTCTACCATCTTATGACCCTAAATAAGAAAACGCCCGGAGGGCTCAGTTGGGTAAGCATCAGACTTCAGCTCAGGTCACGATCTCACGGTTCGTGGGTTCGAGCCCTGCGTCGGGCTCTGTGCTGACAGCTCGGAGCCTGGAGCCTGCTTCGGATCCTGCGTCTCCCTCTCTTTCTGCCCCTCCCCTGCTCACACTCTGTCTTTCTCTCTCTCTCTCTCAAAACTAAATAAACATTTGAAAAAAAAAAAGAACAGAAAAGAAAACGCCTACTGTCTCCAGATGATAGTCAAAAAATCAATAATAAGTGGCGACTTTAGATTTCCTTGTAAGTATAGTGTAGACCCGTCTACACAGTGGGTGAAGAGCCAGCTGTGACAGTGGGTGTGCATTGCATCAGACTCCGAGCCGTCAGCACAGAGCCCGGCACGGGGCTCGAACTCACGAACCGCGAGATCGTGACCTGAGCCGAAGTCGGATGCTTAACCGAGGGAGTCACCCAGGCATCCCTTAACCATCCATTTTTTGTAACCACTATGAAGCCATTTGAATCCAGGATAACGACATTGATCGAATGTACACTCAGGTATCTGCTCCATGCCAGACTCTGTACTAAGATCTGAGAATACAGACATGAACACTCATCAAAAGTTTGATTCCTTTTTTTTAAGTTTATTGATTTTGAGAGAGAGAGAGAGAGAGAGAATCCCAGGCCAAGCAGCTTCACACTGTCCTCACAGAGCCCGATGGGGAGGCTTAATCTCACAAACCATGAGATCATGACCTGAGCCAAGATCAAGAGTCGGACGCTTAACCGACTGAGCCACCCAGGCGCCCTAAAAGTTAGATTCTTGTCTGATATCCTACTCACTCTGTATATCACAAATTCACCTTCCTGCACATGAATGAGTGCACGAGGAAGGCTTCACGTGCTCCGAATGCCGTTACCAGAAGAAAGCTCGGGTTTTGTGCTTCTGTGACCATAGAAAGTGAAGCCAATGGGAATCCAGTTGTAATCTGGCATTTCCAATTTGTCCTGGGAACCCCACTCTCTTGGAAAGCCCCTTGGATTTGGTACCTTGGGAAGTGCCCCCCAAACACCCAGCCTCCTGCCTTGTGCTGGTGCAGGAGGAGATGAGGGATGGGACACAGGAAGTTTACCTTGAAGGTGAGAAGGAATAGATGTGAAATCGACCAGTGTGTCTGATGGCTTCTCTTTTCTATTTCTTTCTCTTTTCCAGGGCTTATCACTGACTATCGGGTAAGTGGGAGATTTGACGCGCTGAGTCCAGGCCTCAGGTGATCGAAAGTGTGAACACAGAGAGGGGTCTGTCATGGGCTGTAACTCCCGCTGCCCTCCTGTTCCGCTCAGGCTCAGAGTCACCCTAGAGGACACCTTCTAGCTGGGTCCTAAGGCAGGCCACAGACAGCTGTGCTGAGCCCACCGACTCCGGGTCTCGGATCAGGAGGAAATGATCTTGCCTGTGCCCCTCGGAAGGAGGCAGAAACTTCTGCCCCCAGAATCCTCTGTAAGAAAAAGTGTTATCCTTAGACCACACGGCCCGTTCGTTCCGCATGGCTGCCGTGCGCCTGGGGCGCACACTCTCCCCTTAGGGCAGTGGGAGATGAGAGTCCGAGACCACAGCGGTGCTCGGATGGCCCTCTTTGTCAGCCGGGAGCTACGCACGGCTCTGGCAGCTTCTCAGAGGTGAGTGAGGCCCCATGCCTCCCTCCCGGACCCCCAGGCTACCAAGGGAGACAGGGGCACAGATGGCCGCACACGCGGGGATAACCATTCTGCACACCGCTGTGAACTGCCGTGCTGAGACAGATCTGGAACACGCTGCTCCTTGCTGCTGGCTGTTTCCGGCCCGAGGGAACACGTTCCAGCTGGTCAGCTAGGGCCCCGCTAGCTTCGCTTAGACTCTCCTTGTGCCGTTTATGAGAACCAAGTCCCAGGCATCATATGCCGGCAGCCTATGAACTGTAGGTCGTGTGCGGGCAGCTTCGGGTTGGTCCACCTGCTGTTTGGGAAGAACCTGGATCCAGGCAGGCGTGCGGCACTGTGGCAGCCCACCCTCGCGGCTGTCCCCCCTGGCTTGTGAGGTCATCTTGGATAACCGTGCTTTATGTCCTGCTGTGCGCGCCCGCGGAGAGAGCCAGGGGGCAGGTGCGTAGTGTATTCTCCACAGGCATCTCGTGGTCCGTGAATAAGCAGATGAAATTCGTGGAGGAGCAAATTGGAAGGATGGGGAAATTATTCTGGAGCGGAGAGTCCTCTAAAAACTGATGCGCATAAGTGAGTCCTTAGAAAAACAGCGCCACAAAGTAGGAGAGGTCAAGTGGGGGCAGATGCAGGGCATTCCCACCAGGAAAGAATACGCAGGTCGGTGGGAGCCTCATCAGGGGAGCCTGTGTCTGGGCCCTGGCTGTGCAAAGGACCTGGGGCACCAGTCTTGCCCTATGAGTGTTGTTCCTTCCATCCACTCCTCACAAGTACATGTCACCCGCCTCCCACCCTGACCCCCTTCCCTGTGCCACAGCCCTGGAGAGCCCCTGACTGCTCTCTTAGCTAGAATGTAGGGATATCTTTCCTTTTCAATGCACATATAGGTACTTCTGGAGCTCTTTTATGGTTTCTTCCTTTAGAGTGAAGTCTGGGCAAATGCCCTGGGGCCCGGGCTGTTCTTGACGAGGGAGTGCTGGGCTCAGCAGATGAAAAAATATATATATATCACAGACATCATCATCATTTTGTTCAAAGACAATGGAAACTTCAACCTGAGGTGGTCACGGCCTCCAGGCTGCAGAGGAGGCCCCCCTACTCTGGGGATTCTAGGCCCCTGACCAGGCCAGTCTGGGAAGTGTAGGGTGAAAGGCATGGCAGGACGGTCAGCCCTCAAGGGATGGGGGCACAAGGGCAGACTCAGCACCAGGAGGAGGGAGTGGGAACACCTTGGCAAAGGGGGTTTTACATCATGTTTGCTTGTGAATGACCAAAGAGGGAACCGTAGCAGCATTTATCTACCATTTATTTACCTGGTCTTAGGCAAAGTGGGCATCATTATACCCATTTCACAGATGTGGAAACAAGAGGTTCGAGGTCAAAGAATTTGCTGAGCCTAATTTAAAGAGAGCCAAGAGCCTGGGTCAAAAGCCCACTCACTGAGCCTCACAGCCCCCATGCTATCTGAGTGAGGAAAATACATCTCCTGGTCCATTTCGGTGGCTTATCAAGAGTGGGACGACACACAGGACATCCTGGAGATAAGGTTTTAAAATTTTCCGTTGTGGAGGGAAAAGTACCCAGAAATAGCTCCTTTGGTGTCCAAGAAACCTCGAGTAGTGACTGACTTCTACACGCAGAATCATTTTAGGTGGTCCGTGTATGTGGATTTTCCTCCTGACTATTCAAGTACAGTGGTCAACAATATTCCATAAAGCTTTATGACATGTCCTGTCACCTCTGAACTTACAGGCTGGGTGCAAAGGGAATTTCTCTTCCGGGGGACGTCTACCCCGGTCCTGCCCCAGGCTCAGGACAGGTGGTGACAGCATTCTAGGGCCACGTTTGAATCAGCACTCGATTAAACTGTGTGCATTTTTACTCCAGGACCACAGAAATTAAGTTAGGTCCCAAGCCATTCCTCCTGGTGTAAAGATTAACTAAGCCGTTCATGATTCAGTAGTGAGGCTATTCCTCCGAGTGTTAGACCTCAGTCCCGTCTTGATCTCCAGGACGTTCGCTGACGCGGTGGGGAATGATTTTGGAATGCAGCATCTGTGGTGAACAATGGGAAGAAAGCACTGCCCATCACTGGTTAGGGGCGGGTGGTAAGCTTTCTGACTTTCCAGAAAGGCCAGTGAGTTAGTTTGGTTTTCCCCCAACAACCTGCAGACATGCTGCCCCTTAGGGCGGATCTGTGTCCGCGGGGGCCACCGGGCTCTGGGGCATCGCACGTGGCCCCCCAGCCTCTCCACGCCTGCTGTCCTCCCGTAAGATGAAGACACAAGCCCCGGCTTCACAGGCGTGAGGGTGATGGGGTGAAATGCTGCGTGAACCCGCTGGGCACAGTGCCTGGTGGACACAGGGTGACACCGGGTCCGATGCCTCTGAGGTCAGTAGCGGGCCCCTGTTTCTCTTTGCAACTTGAGGGGCTTCCGTGAAGCCCTTGCTGGGACCCCCTGGTGATGCATTTGCCCTTCAGAAGCGGCGTGGCCTGGGCATGCTCAGCACGAAGTTTCAAACCCGCCCGCCCGCTGCGCTACAGAGGGAGCAGGGCCCGGACAGCCCCACTGTGCCCATCACGGATGCGCTGGGGGAGGGTCCGGGCTGTGCCCTCTGCCCCACTGCAGTCCTCCACGAGCCCTGCCCTGCAGGGAAGGTCCAGGGAACAGAGAGGGAGCCTGAAGTGCCCTCAGCATCTTCTCTGTTAGGTGATAGAACCTGACCATTTGAAAAGTCACAATGAAGTGCCCGTTTTATGGTCCCAGAAGGCCCCCTTGCCCTCCCTCCCTTCTGGGTCCTTTCTTGCTGGCTTTCATGCATTTGCAGCCATTGCGGGGACCCCACAGCTGGTGGAGTGCCAGCCGGCTGACAGATTGAGGAAAAACTAGAGAAAGCTTATTGGAGGACCGGCATGTCGGGGTTGTATTTTCTAGTGACCGTCTTGCGGGTCATTCTGTGGCAGCAGGGGGCGGGGGAGGAAGAGAACCCCTATTGTTCTAGAAAAGGGTGCCCGAACAGCACAGGGAACACGCTGAGCCGAAGGGGTGGGTTTCGGCCTCCTCCTGCCCGCAGTTGCAGACGCCCGTGCCCCCGCTGGCTGGTGAGCTCTATCCGTGCGCAACCTGCACACATCTGCTCCGAGAACACAGTACCTTCCCAGGAAGCAGGCTGGTCCGTCCTCGTCTGTCTCAGGGCTCTGCAAAGAGAGCCTCCAGCCGTGGGCTTTGCTCAGCCCGCATGGTGGCTGGACGGGGAGGGAAGGCCTCCAGGGAATCAGCTGTCTCCAAGAGAAACAGGTGCCCCAGGAGCCAGAGGAAAACCAGCTCGCGGTACCCTCCTCCCTGACGCAGCGTTTTCTGTTCTGTTTCAGCACTGGCAGTTGCCGCTGGGCCGAAGGTTTCGCTCTCTGAAGATGTGGTTTGTTTTTAGGATGTACGGCGTCAAGGGACTGCAGGCTTACATCCGCAAGGTGACTGTGCTTTCAATACTTAGCTGGGGAACGTTAGGCAGGCCTTGGACACTAGAAATGGAGGAAGATGGCTTAATAAGCAAATACATGATAAAGGTTCGTTTGCGTTACTGAGGGTTGGCCATTCACAAGATGGTCAGTGCGTGATTATGGACCTTCTGGACGCTTCCATGAAGACCACGGGCCGTCAGGTCCAGGGGACTGCAAAGTGAGTACACCACACGGCCCAGACTGTGGCCACACCTCACCTGCAGCAGGTGCAATGACAGCAGGGCAGTCATGAGAACACAGTACGTTTCCCTCCAAACACTGCCAGCACGGCAGAACCTTGGAGCTTCTGGAAACAGATAGTCTCCAGCCTAGGGTTTCTCAGTGTGTCCCCGACCAGCAGCACATGCACGGCCTTATACTCTCGGGTGGGTCCCGGCAACCTCTGTTGGTATAAGTGAACCAGGCCACCGTGATGAGCTCTACAATGTGAGAACAACTGGTCTACTTCAAGCCCCATCACCCTGCCATTTTTTTTTTAAAGCAGTTGAAGAAACTGAGGCCAGAGTATGTGCTGGGACTCCCCCAAGGCCCACCCACTTAGCTGGCTGCAGAGAGCTGCCTATTCCCAGCTGGTCCCTCCCATGCTGGCGTCCTTCCTCAGCCAAGATGGCGCCATCTTGCTGGACAGAGGACCTTGGGCTTCATGGAAGCAGGGATGCCTGTGGTCTCTGACTAGTGACCGTGACAGTTTGGGTCCTGGTGCCTCAGCTTAGTCTGTGGTGCAGCTGTGGGCAGCACACAGTGGCTCCAGGCTCTTCCTGTGTGCGGGGCACATGGCCTATGGAATACCACACGGTGGCATCTGTCTACCTTATGCGGCCCGTGGGGGCCCGTGGGAGCTGGTAGTCACCAGGAGGATCTGTGGGGTAGGGAACTAGGAAAGGAGTGTTTGCATGTGAGTTTATGGGTGCAAGATCCCCCTCCCCGTGTGAGAACATGCTCTCAAATATAATAAGGATTCAACTTTGACAAAAATCAAGTGGTCTTTGTCACCATAGCTTAAGGCTCTGGGGCCCCTGGGTGTGATTAAGCTACTTCCTGTAAAAACACTCCATGCCTCTTATATTTGTGGGTCTGTTTCTGGGTTCTCTGTTCTGTTCCACTGATCTGTGTGGCTGTTTTGTACCAATACCATACTGTCTTGATGATTACAGCTTTGTAATACAAGCTAAAGTCTGGGATTGTGATGCCTCCCGCTTTGGTTTTCTTTTCCAACATTGCTTTGGTCATTCGGGGACTTTTCTGGTTCCGTACAAACCTTAGGATTGTTTGTTCTAGCTCTGTGAAGAATGCTGGTGCAATTTTGATTGGGATTGCATCGAATACGTAGAGTGCTTTGGGTAGTATCGGCATTTTAACAATATTTCTTCTTCCAATCCATGAGCATGGAATGTTTTCCCATTTCTTTGTGCCTTCTTCAATGTCCTTCATAAGCTTTCTATAGTTTTCAGAGTACAGGTCTTTTACATCTTTGGCTGGGAATTTCCTAGGTTATTTTATGGTTTTTAATGCAATTGTACCTGGGATCGATTCTCCGATGTCTCTTTCTGTTGCTTCATTATTGGCGTATAGCAATGCAACCGATTTCTCTATGTTGATTTCATATCCTGTGACTTTGCTGAATTCACCTATCAGTTCTAGCAGCTTTTTGGTGGAGTCTTTAGGATATTCCATGTAGAGTATCATGTCATCTGCGGAGAGTGAAAGTTTGACTCCTTCTTTGCCAATGTGGATGCCTTTTATTTCATTTTGTTGTCTGACTGCCGACCCTTGGACTTCAAACACTGTGTTAAACAACAGCGGTGAGAGTGGACATCCCTGTCATGCTCCCGATCTCTGGGGGAAAGCTCTCAGTTTTTTTCCCATTGAGGATATTAGTTATGGGCCTTTCATACATGATTTTTATGATGTCAGGGTATGTTGCTTCTATCTCGACTTTCTTGAGGGTTTTCATTAGGAAAGGAGGCTGTATTTTGTCAAAAGCCTTTTCTGCATCTATTCACAGGATCCTATGGTTCTTATCCTTTCTTCTATTCATGTGATGGACACACTGATTGATTAGTGAATATTGAGCCAGGCTTGCAGCCCAGAAATGAATCCCAAACTAAGGGTTGATCGGGGCGGGGAAAATGGATGATGGACATTAAGGAGGGCCCCTGTAGGCATGGGCATTGGGTGTTATGTGTAAGTGATGAATTACTGGGTTCTATTCCTGAAGCCAAGACTACACTGTATGTTAACTAACTTGAGAATAGAAAGAAAGGAAGAAAGAAAGAAGACAAAAACACAACAACAACAACAAACAACAAAAAACACTCCATGCCTCACCCTGAGAGGGCTCCCATCCAGCCTGACAGGAAGGGACCGGGATGGTCAAAGCCTGTCCCCAGGCAGGTGGACCATGGAGGGAAACAGCACCTGCCAGCACGAAGTCTTTGGTGCCCTCTAGTGGCACCATATTTATTAAGGGACGTGGAGCCGCACAGTCCGATGAGACTTCCTTCCCAACAACACTCCCCAGGGGGGCTTCTGCTCAGAGTCCCCCCCCACCCCGCCCCCAACCCCGGCCCCCAGCACCTACTTGAGAGCACCGAGCACCTAGCACTGAGCACTGAGCACCGAGCCGGGCGCCTGGGTGTGGAATGAGCAACACGCACGCAGACCGTGGCGAGCTTGTTCTCCGTTCACATACTATACGAATCCCTTTTTGCGCTCCACGAACCCCTACAAGTCAAATAAGGTGGTGAATGCAGCGAGAGGGAGGCATTTATCGAACGTGACGGGGACTGTCATTCTCTTCTCTTGGTGGCAAGCGCTGTTGGATAACAGCACCACAGAACCGAAGCTTTGGTGACGGGCAGCTATGTATGTCACCGTCACACCCTCGGTTTCCTTATCTGTAAAGTGGGCATAACCGTGGCAGCGCCTACCCCATGGGCTGCATGGGGACAGTAGGATGGCGGGGACCTCGGCGCTCAGCACAGGGCTTCTCAGTAGTGGCTAGCTACCCTGCCTTTACCAGGATGTTTAAATAAGATTTGAGATTATAACTGATTGTTTTGGTGAGATTAAAACAGTCCCCTGAACAAAAGACAATGGCAGTGGTGTCTTTCTGAAGACACTCGTCCTTCCTTCCTGGTAAACGGGATTTTTTTCCTAACCGGCTGGTGTGGAGGAACGTACGTGCTCGAAGAAAACGGTTGAGAGCATGTGAATGAATTATGCATGGGCCGTCTAATGAGGTTTTCTAGGTGGTTAAGTCCTGAGCTGAGTGGTGTTGGGAAACTCAGACAGATGCCTTTCCCTTTCCAGCACGTCCAGCTGGCCCACGAGTTTGAACATCTGCTACACCAGGACCCTCGCTTTGAAATCTGTGCAGAGGTCACTCTGGGGCTGGTCTGTTTTCGGCTCAAGGTACGTTTGTCTCCTTTAGTCTCTTTCATGGTCCGTGACGGTGACCGGCGAGAGAGTATCGTTCATCGCCTCCGAGCACAAGACCGGCAGTTGAGCTCCCCAGAAACCACGGAACTCAGTACGCATTTTCCAGTCTTTGCTGTTTGCCCCTCCAGGCCCTGCCCCAGCCTGACTGCCCGCTGGGCCCCGAGCACTCTTCTCCAGGAGCCGTCTTCTGCCGTTCCTCGAGCAGACTGAGGCTTCTCGCTTGTGTAGACCCTTGGCCCTGGAGTGCCCTCCCCTTTTTCCATGCATGTATCTCCGCCACCGGGGAATGCTCTGGGTGCTGGCCCGTGTACACGCTCACTGATGCGAGTGTCGTCCCCTGACCGGCTCCGGCCGCAGCCCAGACCTGCAGACTCTGCACCTTAACCAGGCCCTGCGGGCTGCTGGGTGCACACAGGGGTATAAGTTCTGGGTACTCTGCCGCCTGATGACGAGTGCATTCACCGTGGGAGGGGGAGCTTCCCCGGAGCGCGGCGGGCACCAGCCATCGAGGCTGGGAATCGTGACCACATTTCTCAAAAGGCCCGGAAAGGTGTGGGATGGGCAGGCGCCTTATTAGTCTAGCTCGTGACCGAGGCTGGATGGGGGCCTCACACTGACAGCTCTCAAGCTGGCCACACATTCCAGAACCTACTTTTCCCACAGGCCTCCTTGTTCACAACCATGGAGGCCATTGGGAGAAGCAGGGGTGGGCCCGGCTGCACCGTCCACGTGCTGTAATCACCAGGTGGCCCTCTGCTCACCATATCCTCCTGTCACTGCTTCTCAGAGCTTCTGGGTGGCTATGAGAACCAGAGAGAAAGCTTGGACTCTACACAGTTAGTGGGGTGCTGGGGTTCTGGTGCAGGGCTTGGCGACGGGGTCATGCACTCTGTGCAGAGTGCAAAGTGGGGAGACCCTACAGGGCACCTGGGAGGTTCAGTCGGTTGAGCGTCTGACTTCGGCTCAGGTCACGATCTCGTGGTTCATGAGTTCAAGCCCCGCGTCGGGGCTCGCTGCTGTCAGCACAGAGCCTGATTCAGATCTTCTGTCCCTCGCTCTCTGCCCTTCCCCCACTGGCGCTCTCCCAAAAATAAATAACTTTTTTTTAACTAAGAAAAAAACAAAGTGGAGAGACCCTAGAGAAAGTGTGCAGAGGGCAGAGGGGCACACACATGCCGGGTGGACACAGGGGAAATTTCAGAGCACGGGTGTCCCAGCCGCAGGGTTCCCCCAGAGTGGCCTCGGGTCACGGTTCCGGAGGCACTGGTGTTGACAGTGTGTTTTGCCGTGTTCACCACGGACAGACGTTTTGTTCTGTTTTGACTGCCGGTGTTCTGGCAGGACTTTCGCTTTTTAACTTTCATGGTTTTATTGAGATGCAACCCACACACCACACACTTTGTCCGTTTAAAGCACAGTGAGGGAGTTAGGGGCCCAGCCTCCCACAAAGTGGAAAATCCACTTCTGAATTCCCCAAAACTTAACTGCTAACAGCCTACTGTTGCCCAGAAGCCTTACTGATAACACAGTTGATTATCACACATTCTGTATGTTCTGTGTATTACACACAGTGTGCTTACAAGAAAGTAAGCTAGAGGACAGAAAATGTTACTTTTATCTTTAAAAAACTTTTTTTAGAGAGAGGGCGAGTTGGGCAGATGCAGAGTGGGAGGGAGAGAGAGAGAATTCCAAGCAGGCTCTGAGCTGTCAGCATAGGGACTGATGTGGGGCTCGATCCCACCAACCTTGAGATGTGACTTGAGCTGAAATCAAGAGTAGGGTGCTTGGGAGGCTGGGTGGCTCAGTCGGTTAAGCGTCCGACTTGGGCTCAGGTCATGATCTCACGGTTCATGAGTTCGAGCCCCGCATCTGGCTCTGTGCTGACAGCTCAGAGCCTGGAACCTGCTTCAGATTCTGTGTCTCCCTCTCTCTCTCTGCCCCTCCCCTGGTCATACTCTGCCTCTTTCTCAAAAATAAATAAAACATTAAGAAAATTAAAAAAAAAAAAAAAAAAGGTAGGACGCTTAATGGCCTGAGCCACCCAGGCAGCCCGGACAATGCTATTAACAAAATCATAAGGAAGAGAAAATACATTCCTAGGGCTGTGCTGGATTCATAGAAAAAGTTCCACCCAAAAGCGGACCCGAGCAGCTCAAACTGGAGCGGTGGGAGGGTCAGATGAACACACGATGAGGATTTCAGCAGAAGCCAGGGTCACAGCCACTGCCAGGATCTCAGATCCTCGTCCTCCCCAGAGCGGTGTCCCCAACGCCATCCTTCAGTGCCACCCATCTGCTTTCGGGCTCTACGGCTGGTCCAACACGCGCATTCCCACAAGTGGAATTGCCAGCTGGGGGATCTCAGCCTGACCCAGGTCCCCGACAGGCGCACCTGCGGTGGCCCCGCCCCTTGCGCACGCGCAGCACAGGGAACACCCCCTCCCTGTTCCGGAAGCCCAGGGCGCTTTGCAGCCCGTAGAGGTTTCTTCCTGAGCACACTTGCTTGCTGTCTCCATTCCAGGGATCCCGGTTCTTCTCCGGGAAGCATCTTGTTCGGGCTCGTGGTTCATTTCTCTATCTCCATGCCTACCACCTGGTCCTTCCTTTCTTCTCTCTGTCCCGTTCTTCTCCGGTCTGGATTTCGTGTTCTCTTCATCATCAACGGCTTCAGCGCACATAGTATGACTTTCTTTAACGCCCAGCACATAAACTGTAGCTACTGCGTCCTTGGTTTTCCATCCTTCACCCCAGTTCATCTCAACCACTCCTGCTCATTCGGTGTCCTCACTCAGCCCGTTTTTCTTCTCCTTATTCTCTTTCTTCCTCTCCGTCCTCCCTTCTCCCTCCCCACCCTCCTCCTCCTCACTCCCCCTCTTCCTCCTCCCCTCCCCTCCCCTTGATGGCCCTCCCCCTCTTCCTGCTTTTCTCCTTCCTCTCCCTACTCCTGTAAAGTGGCACAGAGCAGTGTCGCCTAATGCTGGCCTTGCGCGGTGCTCAGCTGAAGTCCGAGGCCTCGGGGACCTGAGCACGCCCCCCCCCCCCACTCCGTCTCTGCAGGGTTCCAACAAGCTGAATGAAGCTCTTCTGGAAAGAATAAACGGCACCAAAAAAATCCACTTGGTTCCATGTCACCTGAGGGACAAGTTCGTGCTTCGTTTTGCCATCTGCTCCCGCACCGTGGAATCTGCACACGTGCGGCTGGCCTGGGAGCACATCAGCCAGCTGGCCAGCGACCTGCTGGGTGCAGAGAAGAAATAGAAGCCCGGCCCCAGGTAAGCTGCCCTCCCGGCCCTGCCACGCAGCGCTGCTGGGCCCGGATTTCCTCCAAGGCGAGAAGGGGCAGGACCCTTGCGCTGCGAGGATTCCTTAGGGACCTTGACCCGTTCTTCCGACTTTGCATTCTTTTACATGTGACGATCAGTCCCGCACCTCTGTCGTTTGCCCTCGGAGTTCACGACGCAGCTTACTAGCATAACAAGCTTCTATATTAAACTGGCAGACTGCGGATAAATAAAGATGAAAGAGAACATTACAAAGGGAATTTGACACAACCGAGGATTTATGTTTCGCTCTCTCTCTTTGTCCTTGTTGCCCCATTACCCATATATCACAACCCACGGGGGATGTGACACAGTTTTACCTTGTTCGCTTTTTTTTAATGTTTTTTTTATTTTTAAGAGAGAGTGCATGAGCGGGAGAGGGACAGAGAGAGAGGGAGACACAGAATCCGAAGCAACTCCAGGCTCGGAGCTGTCAGCACAGAGCCCGATGCGGGGCTCGAACACACGAACCGTGAGAGCATGACCTGAGCCAAAGTCGGACGCTTAACCGACAGAGCCACCCGGGCACCCCTTACCTTGTTGGCTCTTAATCTTAACTGGGCATACCTGAACGAATGCTCAAGAAATTGCACGTTAAAAATTGTATTTCATTTATGCGAGAGGTGGATCTGTCGTTCCTGCCCATGAGGTAGGTCAGAGAGGCACCTTTCTTGGTCAAATCCTGTCCAGAAAGACGAGATCCTTTTCCTGGTACAACAAGGATCTTTCTTAAAGAGGCCATCCTGTCCAGAGCTTGAGCATTTCTGGAAGGTGCTGGGGAGAGACCAGAGTTTCACATATTTCCAATCTGCTTCGATAAGGATGTGCATCCGGGTGCCTGGATGGCTCAGTCAGTTAAGCATCCGATTGTTGATTTCGGCTCAGGTCATGATCTCACCATTTGAGTTCGAGCCCTGAGTCGGGCTGGGCACTGACAGTGCACAGCCTGCTTGGGAGTCTCTCTCTTTCCCTCTCTGTCGCCCCACCTCAAAAATAAATAAACTCTAAAAAAAACAAAACAAAACAAAACATGTGCATGAAGTGGTGGGGGGGGGGCGGAGGGGGCATAACTGCTGTTACACAAAAGGAAACCATATCAGGCAAACACTCCTGATTAACCTTTCCACAGCCCTGTGTTTGCACAAATCTCATCAGGATGTAGCGTAGCAGGGTTCTGTTCCCATGTGCCCACAACAACACAGAGAGAGGCTGTCGCCCTAAAAAATTAGCAGAAGCAAAGTCGCATTTCTGACAGAAGTCACAATTACTGTGAAGTCATATGTGTCATCGATCCAAAAGGTACAAATGAGATTAATTTTTTTTTTAATATAGGACACAATAGGGGCACCCGAGTGGCTCAGTCGGTTAAGTGTCTGACTTTGGCTCAGGTTGTCATATCACAGTTGGTGAGTTCGAGCCCCACGTCAGGCTCTGTGCTGACAGCTCAGAGCCTGGAGCCTGCTTTGGATTCTGTGTCTCCCTGTCTCTCTGCCCCTCCCCCGCTGGTGCTCTTTCTCTCTTTCAAAAATAAATAAACATTAAAAAATATATACATATAGGACACAACAGTGCCTCATAACACATGGAATTTTGGGGGCCAGGTTAATTAGAGCCATGAAAGTCTGAATGCATGGGCTTCACTTGGGCTCCCTTGAGATGATCACATCAAATCCACATGGCCACAATTCTAGGGAAAGAAGGAACTATTCCTATTTCACAGAGGGTGGTGGGAAACTGGGCACAGATTCTGGCTGGCATTGACCAAATGTGCTGGAGAGAAGCCAGATCGGTCATTCAGTCTCATTTCTGACAAGTCATATTCATCTATATTACATGGTTCCCTCCAGCTCCCTGGAGAAATGGCATCTTCCTTCTGTGTGTTCTAGAGAAACATACGAGATACGGATTCTTCCATTTTTTTTTTGAATGTAGCCTTATGTTCATGTTATTTTTTTCCCCTGTGGCGATCAAAAGTTGAAAAGAAATATATCTGAACACCGTGGAAGAGAATAGAAGCATGCTAGCTCCGTGGACCCACACCCACCTGTGGCCTCATGTTTCCTTCTCTGAAGTTCTCCAGAGCCTTGTGTTTCTGTCTGCTCACCATCTAGTCAAGGAAGAAATATTATTTGCTATGTGAAAAGTTAATCCAGTGGATGTAGCTTTTGTTCATTATTTGGCTGTGACTTTTGTTGATTCAAAAATCATAGGTTTTCATGCTCTTGAAAATGTCAGTGGTACGGGGCGCCTGGGGGCGCAGTCGGTTAAGCGTCCGACTTCAGCCAGGTCACGATCTCACGGTCCGTGAGTTTGAGCCCCGCGTCAGGCTCTGGGCTGATGGCTCAGAGCCTGGAGCCTGCTTCCGATTCTGTGTCTCCCTCTCTCTGACCCTCCCCCGTTCATGCTCTGTCTCTCTCTGTCCCAAAAATAAATAAATGTTGAAAAAAAAATTAAAAAAAAAAAAAAAAGAAAATGTCAGTGGTAGGAGAAGCTTACTGAAATATTTTCCAGGGCATTCTAGGATCGTGGGACTTGAGATTATACCTTTAAATTGTGGCCTTTAAATTGTTCCATCCTGTGGCTCAGTGCTTAATAAACCATTTCGAGTGCGGTGGCCATTGTGTCTGGTAAGCATTCTTTTGGGTTGCACGTTGTACCCAGTTGCTTGTTGTGATATGGACTTAACCTTTCAAAACAGCCAAAGATGTGGTATCCCCAGATATTTTTAAATGGTGCTCATTGCCATTCATTCAACGAATGTTCATGGAGTGCCTAGTAGATGTCAGGCACTAGATGCATTAACAACACACAAGTTTTACTCGGAGAGGACTCCAATTCTTGAAGAAATAAATTCCACAGACCAAGAACTACGGGCATGATGGGAAAGACTAACCTCCAGGGTTTCAGATTCCTCGTCTGATCAGTCCCTCTGTCCTGTGGGATTGTGACTGATAAACACAGTGCTCGGGTGCCTGGGTGGCTCAGTTAAGTGTCCGCCTTCAGCTCAGGTCATGATCTCCCAGTTTGTGGGTTCAAGCCCCACGTCGGGCTCTGTGCTGACGGCTCAGAGCCTAGAGCCTGCTTTGGATTCTGTGTCTCCCTCTCTCTGCCCCTCCCCTGCTCGTGCTCTGTGTCTCTCAAAGATAAATAAATATAAAACAAAAACATAAATAACCAGAATGCTCTTATGAACCTAAATACCAACAACATGCCGTATTTCCTCAAATAGCCTATCTTTGTCTGAAACCATTTTTGCTGGTGGAAACACCTGCATGCTAATCCCAAGATGAGGGCTTGTCCTTTAAGAGCCAAAGTGCTTGTTCTTTAAGAGCCAATAGAACTATTGAAACCAAAGCACTCTTTTCAAGAGTGCCTCCCTTAGGCTATTAATAAGTCTATTTGAATTTCATAGACCTCGGATCCCTAAATGCAATTAAATTACCTGTCTTTCAGAAATCTGGAAATATACCAGATGCCATGGAGTTCTCCATCCCACGTGGTCAGGTCATTCCTTCTCTACCCATCCATGAACAGTCACAGCCCGTGATCTGTGCCAGGCGCTGTTATAAATATTTTAAAAATATTAACCTGTTTAATAGTTATTTTAAAACTCTCAGTTATTATTCCCACGTGACAGATGGGAATACTGGGTTTTCTCAAGACGGTTAGTGGCTTGTCCCAAGGTCCTGCTGTTAGTTGGTGGCCGAGCCAGGACTGGAACTCAGGAAGTCTGGCTCTAGAACCCACACCCTTGCCCACTTAAGTGTGTTGCCCAATATGCTGTCTGCTCTCCAGGATGAACCGTTTCTCAGGATAACTGGCAGTGAGGACATTCATATTCTCTTCTGGGAAAAACTCGTTTTCCCCTCGCAGGTAGAGTCTTGGGACCCCAACCTGACAACCCCCAAATAGTCCCATAGTTTATAAAGGTCTGGAACATTCTGCCGAATCTTTGGTCAATGTATAGCATCTTTACATAAATGTATGTTCAGTTTGGCATCAGGACATAGTTCATAGACCACTTCTGGTACTGGAACTCGATGCAAACCCTATTGCCTTCTGGCATCTGATAATGGTACCTCCTGCTGAGTATTGGAAAAACCCAGGCAGATCTGGACACAACCGAATCCTGGTACCCAAACTGTTTTTAGTCACAATACTTCTGACACCAAATGAGAAGACCTTACCCCCCACCCCCACCCCACCCCCTGCCCCAGTTCCAAATAGTGATATCTCTTCCAATACCACCTCTCCAACTCTGTGACACGATCTAACTGGAGTTAAGTGTCAGATCCCACAGTTTAGGGCTCAGAACCACAAGACCACCCTCCACCTTAGAGGCCAGTCACAGTCCCGGGCCTCCCGTACTTCTGACCGGCCATAAAGCAGGGGTTCCCGTGACCTCCTCCTTTGGTTCGATACTCTGCCAGAACAGTTCACAGACTCAAGATGTCATCTCACTTGTGTTTACCGCTTTATAATAAAGGACACAGCTCAGGAACAACAAACCAGAAGAGCTGCACGGGGCAAGGGAAGGGAAAAGGGGGCTGGAGCTTGCCAGAAGAAAGCCCTGGGAGAATAAGTTGCTTGCGTCAACTGGAGAAATCTGGAACTACTATTTTAGAGAAACTTGTGTGTGGTTCTGCAAAGCAGAGATGTGAAATGGATGGTCGAGGGAAGAGAGAAGAGGAAGAAACAGAGTAGGCTCACTTACAGGAGACCACGTGAGTCCAAGAGTGTCCAGAATGCAGACCCCAGACCTTGCCGTTTATGGTGATGCCCTCCCCCCCACCCCCACCGCCATCAGAGAGATGCTGAGTCACGTGAGGAGGGTTATGAGTGAAAGCCTCATGCAGGGGGAAAGACTCAGAGAGGAAGGACCTGGTGCCCGTATTCAAATACACTCTCACTTCAGCACGAAGAGTCTTTGCGCCTTCAGATTGACCGACAGAGGCAGGTTTGGGTTCAATGTGGAGAACCCAAAAGTCAGCCTGTCGGCGACCAGAACATGCCATCTCACAGGGCAGTGAGTTCTCCACCCCAGCGGGGGGTTCAAGTGAAGATAGGAAAACGAAGAGCTGAGAGATGGCAAAGGAAACTCCAGTATGAGACAGAAAACCCGAAGACCTCTGAGCCCTCTTCTACATCTGAGGTTCAAGAGCCTATGAAAACAAGAGAAGTTGGGCTGGTTTATTAAAGGGCAAGGGCAAGGAGCACAAAAAATTGTGCTCCTGCACCCAGGAGGGGGCGTTCTTCAGTGATAAGCTCTACCCAGGGCAACCTGCGTTTTGTGACCGGAATAGTGCCCAGCACATGAGTGGTGCTTACTGGGGCCACTCTGGTCTAAATGCTCTTCAGTTATCAACTGGGTTTATCCCCCTCAGTCACTCCCTTAGGTAGCTGGTGTGTAGGGTAGCTGGGATTTGAACCCTGGAGAGCTGACTCCATGGGGCCATGCTCCTAACTACCCCATCACCCTACCCCTAAGATCGTAAGAATAGGGTCTACTCATTTCCTCGGGCTGTTGGACCATTCACTGGGAATCTTAAGACAACAGAAGTTTATTCTCTCAGAGTTCTAGAGGCCAGAATCCCAAAATGAAGGGCAATGCTGCCTCCACAGTCTCTAGGGGACGGTCCCTCCACACCTCTCCAGCTTCTGGTGGCCCCCAGTGCTTCTTGATTTATGAGTGGATTACTCCAATCTCCATTTCCCTTCTGTACGTCTCTTCTTTATAAGTCATCATTCACATTGGATGAAGGCCCCCTCTAGTCCAATATGACCTCATTTTAACTCGACTGCATCTGCAAAGACCCTAGATCCCAAAACCGTCCCATTCCCTGACAACGGAGGTGATGACTTCAATACATCTTTTGGGGATACGATTCAGCACACAACTTACAGTGTCAGACAAGAGGCACCTACAAGTGCTAACTCAGGTTGGCTGTGAGGTTCTGGAGGAAAACGGCCACAGCAGATGGCTCCTCTCAGCTCTGCCCGCGCCAGTTCAGGGGAGGGCTCCCACCTGCCCTCTCGCCAGCTCTGTTTACCATGGCGATGCCACAGGGGCCTATCCACCGCCCCTGTGATCCATCCAATGTGGTCCATGAAAGCCCTTTCTGGAACCATGCATGGCATTCTGTGGCCATACAAGTCTGTCGTCTCCAATGGAGGGCAGGAATACTTTCTTGTCACTGAGCTGGGGAACCACAAGGCTGGAAGTCCATCAGAATCCAGCCACACTTGGGAATCTCCCCATGAAGGAACTGAGTTAAGATGTGGTGGTTCAACCTGACTCTTGTCCTATCTGCTTCCTTGTCCCCTCAGACCATCCACCTCCCTGCCACCTCCCAGATACACTGACAGACACACCTCTTTTCAACTCAGGGAGAGTAACTTTCCTGGCACACAGGGATGCACGTTATTTGGGGCCATATTCTCCCGCTGCTCAAGAGCAAATGAGATCACTGAAGTGTACCCTGGTGTTTACTGGAGACCGTGTTTATAATATTCATGAATATGGAAATAAGCAGCCATCTCCCAGAATCTCTCACGCAAAGAACTGCCTGGCCCTCAGTTTGCGGTGGAAACCGCTTCCCTTGCAAGTTCAAAAACTTCTACCCATGAGAAGAAAGGCCAGCTTCTATGATCTTGAAAGGAAAGTTTATCGGCAGAGTTCAAGTAGCAAACTCTTCCACAGGCTAAAGTATTAGGTAGGATTCTAAAATATCTCAATTGTAAAAGATGAAACATCTTGATATGGTGTAAGGGTCTGAATCCGAATGACAGCGTTAGTATAGCAGTAAACACAACACAGCATCACAGCTTCTGTTGAATGTACCAGCTGCTGCTCTGATAATTTATTTTATCTCCTATTAATTGTAATCCTTAGAACAGCTTCCTGAGTTAGAGAAGTTTATTCGCCTTTCATCGATGAGGAGGGGGCTGAGTTCAGACAGGGTACAGCCCTGCAGGGAGATGGAAACGGCTGGACTAGGAAATACTTTTGTATCAAAAGGCACAACAGTGAGGCAGTAATGACAAGCTGTCACTTGATGAAAAACAGTTAGCTCTGGTGATGGTAACTATAATTTGGTATTTGAACAAAAGACCCTTAGGAGGGAAAGACAGTGGTTTCTGGGAATTCTCCAAATGCTATCATTAAAATGTTAGTGATGAAACTCACCCAGAATTGTCAATTACCCTAACAGCATTTACACAGTGGCTTCTATACACCAGCAGAAAAACAGGTAGTAAACATACAACTGAGCCAGCCTGCTGATAACAGTTTTCATTTTCTTTTCTTTTTATTCTATGTATTTTGGGTAATTAGGATAATTATAAAATTAGCTAAGAAATTATGAACAATTCAAATAAAAAAGTCTTTGGTTACTACGTAAGCCAAGAAACGAGCTGTGAGTGGTTTTCACTGTACCTCTTGCCTATTTAAAAAATACATATATTGTCCAATCCCTTTTATTCTGTGCCCATTTTAAAAACTGTTAAAGTCTTGGAAAAATTTTTTTGTCTCGAATTTCTTCATATGTTGTGTCTCTTACTTGCTACTCAACATTTTCTCCCTCCCTGTGCAGATACTCACTTTCTCAGCGAGGATTAACCCAGGACCCATGAGCCAAGGAGAGGAAGAGGAAGGCCACTCCAGCTTTCTGGGAAAAGACTTCTTCCCTTTTCCGAAAGGGAAGTATTCGCGGGTGAAAGGTCCTTTTTCCCGTGTTAATTAGGGCTGTGAGAGGCTGCGATCCTTGGCCTGTGGCGGCCCCTTTGGAACAGTGAGGTGACAAGTCTGGAGGGGAAAATCACACGGAAGTGGGGCGAGATGGCAGAATGGAAAGATGTCCCCTCAGGACATCCTTAGGGGGTGTGATCAGACCCAGAGCTGTCTCCAAAATCATTATGTGACTTGATGACATTAATTACAACGTAGGTCACTGCCAGTGGCTATTCTGTTTCTTGGTCTGAAAACGCAGTTCACTGAGCCCTGCTCCAATACAAAGTCTGAGGCAATAATGGAGTGTTTTCCGAAGGCGTCCTTCCACGAAAGTGTCTTCCCTGAAGAGCACAGGGCAGGGGAAAGGGGTGCGTTAGCTGAGGGATAGATCGGAATTGCGAGACTCAGGCAGAGCCCTTAATCTGTCTTTAAAACGCACGTCGATTTGCACGCGCCTCTACTCAATCGTCTTAACCAGGGGGCAACCTTCCCGGAGCACCCACCTGCTAACGTGCAGAACAGACGGGGCAGGGCCTGGGCCTCCCCTCGCTCGGAGGAGGGGTGCCGGCCCCCTCCCCACCGCTCCCTTGTCAAATAGACCTAACCACCTGCCCGCACCCGGCCAGCGGCTGGATCCCTGGCCCTGAGCTGCCCAGGTGAGCGCGGGTAAAGGCGCCTTCAGCGGGAATCCTCTGAACTGGATTCAAATCCCGAGTCTTTACTTCGGAGGACTCTGAATAGGAGGCGCAGGTGCAACAAAACCATGCTCATCCCTCTCTGCGAACCCGTCGTGGAGAACTTCCGCATGCAGCCCCCGCCGCCCCGCGCCCCCGCCTCCCCAGCCAGAGGCCTCCCTCCAGGCCCGCCATCCCCAGCAACCCCCACCGTGCAACCCGACATGCCCCTCGTGCACGCCCCCACCGTCGCCAGCACTCCCGCGCGCTCTCGCCGCGCCCACCTGGCCAGCCCCCTGCGCCGGTAGCGCCCCTCCGCCCTTTTCCCCGCGCGCACCCCTCCGCGCCACCCGGAGGCCCTGCCCGACCCCGCACGCCCCCGCCGTCCCACCCGCTCTGTCTCTAACCACCGCTCCCCGCGCGCCCCCGTCACGTACACGCACTCACGCACGGCGCGGACCCGAGCACGTAAGCAGTGCGCAGGCGCACATCGGGCCGCGCGCTTTTCGGAGGCCACAGGTCGGCTGGGAGGCGGGGAAGCGCGGGTAGGCCGGGTCCGAGGCCCGGGCGGCGGTCGCGGAGGGCTCGGGGGGCAGGGTCCGCAGGGCCCGGGGGCAGAGGCAGCGCGGGGGACCGGGCGGCCGGGCTGGGGGAAGGCCGGAGCCCCGGAGTGTGTCCCGCAGGGGGCGTGGCCGCGGTGCCCGCCGGTTTAGGTGAAGGTCTCCTAGGGGAGGGGCGTCCGGCTGGCGCGGGGGCAGCGGGGTCCCGCACCTCTCGGGCCGGGGACGGACTGCTCTTGCAGGGGGTGGTCCGCGGCCCGGCCCTCGGGTGGGGAAGGCTGTGGTGGGGCTGCGGCCAAGGGACCCTGCGCTCCGGCGTCCCCGGCCAGTGCGCCCGCCCCCTTGGAGGGCGTATTGCGAGGGCTGAGGCCGCGGAGCATTTGGTCGAGTCTGTTCTAAGTGCTGAGAACAGTTCTGAGTGCTTTGCAGGATTTAAAGCCCCTGTTAGCTAAGTCGCGTTGGCTGGTCATGGTCAGGGTCGTGGCTGGTGGGCAGTGGAGCCAGACTTCAGACCCTGTGCCTTTGTGCTTCTGGGGCGGGCCCAGCGTCTGCAACGCGGTGGGAGCTGCGTGGGAATTTCAGTATTTATTCCAGTGGATATCCAGAAACCCAACTATTTAGTTAGACAAATATCACATTCTTAAAATAAGCAGAAAATGATCAAAATAAAAATAAAAGATTGAAATGCAGCTCATATGTAAGTGTTAATTAGCCATAAGTTTTAATTTTTTTTTAACGTTTATATTTTAGAGAGAGTGTCCGGGCGCACAAGCGGGGCACGGTCAGGGAGAGAGGGAGACCAGGCTCCAGGCTCTGAGCTGTCAGCACAGAAGCCAACCCAGGGCTCGAACTCACCAGCCCTGAGATCATGACCTGAGCTGAAGTCAGAGGCTTACACGCCTGAGTCACCCAGGTGCCCCTGACCGTAAGTTTTAGGTAGAAGAAATGCCCTAACAAAGTGACAGAAATGGTAACTGTGGTCGATGTTTGTGTCATTGATCAGTGCTGGTGAAACAGGTGTTTGGGTATTCATGTCCATATTTGTTGGGTAAATGGTTGAGTTGACAGGAAGGAGACTGGGAAGGTGAATTTCGAAGACAGTGGTGAAGGCGGAAGGGAAAGGAAGGTATCCTGGGAACAGGGAGACTGGAGCTCTGAGCTGTTGGAGGAATCCCAGGATTGCTGATGCTAATAGGGGGATGAAGCCATGGAGAGGAAGAGGGTGTTCCTCCTGAGGAGAAGGTCGGTGATCAGTGTTTTCCAAGTTCCCTCTCAGGTTCTCACTTCCAGTATTGGATCAAAGAGGCTAAGCTAAAATGGTATAGTGGGAAGACGGGTGGCGGCTTGTCAGAAGTCAGTTCTACTTTTGACTCGTTTATTTAGCTTTATTGCCTGAAGCAAATTAGAATCTCACTGGATCTTAAGGCTTTTTATTTTTTTTTCTGAACAAAGATTTATGAACACTTACCTATGATGTGACAGGTTCTTTGTAGGGTATTATGGGAGATACACAGCTGTAGTAAACACGGCTTATACAATAAAGGGACCCACAGATTATTATTAAGCTATATTTATGGCAGTTTGGGAGGTAGATTTTTTTTAATGTTTATTTATTCTTGAGCAAGAGACAGAGTGTGAGCAGGGGAGGGGCAGAGAGAGAGAGAGAGAGAGAGAGAGAGAGAGAGAAAGGGAGACACAGAATCTGAAGCAGTCTCTAGGCTCTGAGCTGTCAGCACAGGGCCTGATGCAGGGCTCAAACCCACGAACCATGAGATCATGACCTGAGTCGAAGTCAGACACTCAACCAACAGAGCCACCCAGGCGCCCTGGGAGGTAGACTTTAAAATACAGGAGTTCTTAGTTTTTACAACACTCCTTTATTGCAGTATTCCTCGGAAACTCAGGAGTTTTCTTACAGATCGAGAGGTAAATTCTACACATCTAGCAAAACATGATTACAATCATCTGTAATTCTGGTAAAATAATTTTGACTTAATGTAAGGAGGCTTATAAAAATAACTTGAGAGAAGAAACCTAAAATAAAAGCACTTTACTGGCAGACTGTTTAGACATAGAGTGTTTGTATGTTAGCAGACTTATTCTCATAATGACAGTTCCACTTTTTAAAAATTTGTCTTAATGTTTTGATTTATTTTCAGAGAGAGAGAGAGAGAGAGAGAGAGAGAGAGAGCAGGGAAGGGGCACAGGGAGAGGAAGAGAGAGAATCCCGAGAAGGGTCTGTGAGTTAGCACAGAGCCTGACATGGGGCTCAAACTCACAAACGGCGAGATCATGACCTGAGCTGAAACCGAGAGTTGGATGCTTAACGGACTAAGCCATCCAGGCGCCCAGACAGCTTCACTTTTAGCACTTGACGTGAACTTGGAAAATTGTGAGACACAATTGGGCATCCTGTTTTCCGTGCTCATTCTTGAGTAAGTCCCTAAGGACAGTTAGTGTAGGATGGCTGCTGCTGATTATGATCCGTGCTGCTGTGACCTTTGGGGGCAGCAGCTGGCGGGGCCTGTGCATGGCACCCACTCCCTGCGTGAGCATGCCCGAGGGTGAATTCTGGCCTGTTGCAGGCTTGCTCTGTGATCTCTGGTGAGGTCTCGACCTTAGCCTCAGCTTCTATGTTTGTGTCATAGGCATGAGAATGGTAGTTTTCACCATGTTTTCATCTTCATTATTTGACTTGATTCTTATGATTTCTCTCACGAAGCCGAGGGCTCAGTGATAGAGGCTGGGCTCAGATCATCTGCTTTTTTCCTAAGGACGGAACTGAAAACCTCTGCCTGGTTTGTCCTGATTTGTTCGTCTGTGGTTCCATGGCTCTAACGTGTTGCCTTTCCTCTACTGATGAATTTTAAACCGTTTTCCATCAAAACGTCATGAATGTTTTCCCTGTGTGCAGGGAAAATTATATGACTAAAACCATCTCACCCATAACAAAGCATTATTGAGTCAAGCTATTTCTCTTACAAATGGCCTGTCCTCATAAATGAGAAGTCCAGTATACTTTCCGAGATGAGCAGAGATTTAAAAAGTATGCCTACAGTATTGATTGCGTCCTTGCTTCCTTCTTGGTACTGATTCCGTTTCATTTTTGTCAGTTGTTACAGAACCTCCAGCATGCAGGCCCCCAGCTCCAGGTCTGTGCACCTGAGTGAATGGCAGAAGAATTACTTTGCCATTACATCTGGCATATGTACATCAGGACAGAAGGCGGACGCATACCGGGCACAGATACTACGCATTCAGTATGCGTGGGCAAACGCGGAGATCTCCCAGCTCGGTGCCGCCGTGCTGTTCAAAAAATATGCAGAGAAATACTCTGCAGTTATTGATTCTGACAATGTCGAGACCGGCTTGAATAACTACGCGGAAAGCATTTTAACGTTAGCAAGATCTCAGCAAACTGACAGTGACAGGTGGCAGTCTGGATTGTCAATAAATAATGTTTTCAAAATGAGTAACGTACAGGAGATGATGCAAGCCGGCCAGAAAGCCAGAGAGTCTCTGTTGGCACCTGCCGACGCCTTGGTATTAATCCATAAAGAGGCCGCTGTCCTTGATCCTCCTAAGTTTAGTGTTTGTGGTGGTTCTGGGGACAGGGGCCCGTTAACTGACTCGGCTCATAATACGAACGGGACCCAAGACATCCCAGAGGGCACTCCTTTGACGTGCCCTCTGAATGCCCGGCCACCTGTGCTGACTAACACCAGTAAGACGTGTCCTACGTCCTTAACACCTTCCGGTGAACTTGCTACCGCAAAATTCCATGCCACACCACTGTTCGGAAGTGTCAAAAAGGAAAATAACAGCTCTCCCACAGCCAACATAGGACTGAACAAGTCCTCACCTAATCAGTCTTGTTTGCCCTCTGGCTGTGAAAATCCATGGGCGCAGAAAGCTTTTTATGGTTCTGGCATCATCGATGCACTTTCCACCCCAATAGTGAATAAGGCTTTTAGTAAAACAGAAGATAACGGCCAGAGAGAAGAGAGTAGCCTGCCTGCTTTTAAAACTGCAAAAGAACAATTATGGATAGATCAGCAGAAAAAGAACCCCCAGCCCCAGCGTGTATCAGGGTCATCGTATGGCGGTGTAAAGAAGTCTCTGGGAGCCAGTAGGTCCCGAGGCATATTTGGGAAGTTCGTTCCTCCTGTACCTAAGCAGGACGGGGGAGAGCAGCTTGGGGGAATACAGTGTAAGCCTTCGGGCACAGGCCCTGCAGAACCAGCACACATAGCTGACGAGCGTCTGAAGAACCTGGAGCCAAAGATGATCGAACTTATTATGAACGAGATAATGGATCACGGGCCGCCGGTCAATTGGGACGATATTGCAGGAATAGAATTTGCCAAAGCCACAATAAAGGAGATAGTTGTGTGGCCCATGATGAGACCGGACATCTTTACTGGTTTACGAGGACCCCCTAAAGGAATTCTGCTCTTCGGGCCTCCGGGGACTGGCAAAACTCTGATCGGCAAGTGCATTGCTAGCCAGTCGGGGGCAACGTTCTTTAGTATCTCCGCTTCCTCCTTGACTTCTAAATGGGTGGGAGAGGGGGAGAAAATGGTCCGGGCGTTGTTTGCTGTCGCAAGGTGCCAGCAGCCAGCTGTGATATTTATTGATGAAATCGATTCCCTGTTGTCTCAGCGAGCAGATGGTGAACACGAGTCTTCTAGACGGATAAAAACTGAGTTTCTGGTTCAGCTAGATGGAGCAGCCACCTGTTCCGAAGACCGTATTCTGGTGGTGGGGGCAACCAACCGGCCCCAAGAAATTGACGAGGCCGCCCGGAGAAGGTTGGTGAAAAGGCTTTATATCCCTCTCCCAGAAGCTTCAGCTAGGAGACAGATGGTGACGAAGCTCATGTCCAGGGAGCGGTGTTGCCTGAGCGAGGAGGAGGTCACCCTGGTGGTCCGGCAGTCCGATGGCTTCTCGGGGGCTGACGTGACACAGCTGTGCAGGGAAGCGTCGCTTGGGCCCATCCGCAGTTTACAAGCTGCTGACATTGCCACCGTGACACCAGATCAAGTCCGACCAATAGCTTATATCGATTTTGAAAATGCTTTCAGAACCGTGCGGCCCAGCGTGTCTCCTAAAGATTTAGAGCTTTACGAAAACTGGAACAGAACCTTTGGTTGTGGGCGGTAGACGAGACACTTGAAGTTTGAAGAGGGCACCTTGGTAACGCGCCCTTTCCCACTTTGTAGCTTGGGAAACTGGGGGGTTATTCATTGTACTCTCAGTATGTATTTTGAATTCTACACCTCAAAAAAAAAAATAGACTAGTAATAGTGGCAATTTTACAATTGATCGGCTTAGTCCCTGTTAATAGAAGCTTGGGTTTCCCTCCAGTTACTGCCTGATGTGCGAGCCTATTTGTACAAAATATGAATGAATGTGTTTCTTTTGTTCAAAGCGGGTCTTTGTTTTCAAGATGGACAGTATGATGACTAGTGAGCTCACACCGAAACTAGGTTCTCGTTTGTATGTGAGGAGGCATCTGATGGGTGCACATCTCCCGCTGAAGAAGGTTCCTTCTGCCGACCACGTGACTCGCGCGTTGGCCGGTGTGGTGGTTTACATTTGAAGCTGCTTCGCTTGGTGTGCAGTGGATTTAAGGTCTCCCCAAACAGCCGAACGAGAGTGCCAGTTTTTTGTTCTTCTTTGTCACTGTGTAACAGTTGCCTCCTGTTACTAGGGCTGCCTGCGGGAGACGATTTCAGCGGTAGCCAGGTGTAATCTAGTATCAGAGACGTGTCCGCGGACTTGAAGGATGAAGAAGGTGCATTTTCCCAGGGGGTAGAATGTGTTTAAGATCAATATTTTATTTGGTAGTACTTCACAGCCTGTAGCATCGGTCTCTCAAAAGTGAACGTCTGCAGGTTTCTACGTGGGACCCTTTTGTAAGTAGTAGACGTTCATCGTCGAAATACCAGGGCAGAGAGCTGAACAAAACGAAGAGGAGGAAGATTGCGGTCATCCCAGCCAGCACTTTGGGGAGCATGCTGTCCGTTCTTGCAGACATCTTCTGCGGGGTGGGGCTGTACGGTCGCCTCCGTAGCCTGCCTCTCTGTCACCGTCGCTTCCCGTGTGAATGTGCTCTGTTTACAACATCCTCCCTCAGGATCCCACGCTGGATGGACTGTAATTTATCCAGTCCTCTGCTCGGGGACGCTCAGGGCAGGACACGAGCCGGTTTCCCCTTTGTTCATTGTACACCAAAACACGTTGAATGCCTTAGGGATCTTTTTTAAAAACAAATACGCCTCTCCTGAGTAAAATTCTTGCATTAAATTCTTGCACGTTTTTAAGGCTGTTGGCACATGTCCTGAATTGTCCCCTAGAAAAGTCGTGCGTATGTGGGATTCCTCTCCGCAGGAAGCCACCGTGCCTCCTTACCTGTCCCGTGTGGACATTGGGTCCCCGCAGTTTTTGTTAGTGTTCTGCTCACATCTGTCCGTTCTAACGGTGCTGGATGCCAGCCAGTGTTCTGGGCGCTGAGAGCAGAGCAGTGAACAGTAGGCAGAGAGCCTTGGTCTTACATAGGTGACATTCAAGTTGTAATGTTTTCTCTTGACAGTGCAGTTGAAGACGGAATTTGACAGGTGACTTTAGACCGTTGTTTTCATTTTTGTTCTTGGCTCGCCTTCTATTTCTGTACTCCCTTGAAAGCTTTGTTTTTCCATCTGTGAGTTTTTCCCTTTGAAACATGCCATTGCCTTTTATTAGAATTTGGATGTTAAACTGCTCGTCTCTGGTTTTAGGTAAATATTTTAAAGTGTAAAGCACGTCACGTTATTAAAATGTAAAGCACGTCTCTGTCTTGTTTCATTTCTGCGTAAACAGCGCTACAAGTAACCTGGGATTCCTAGGTGTTGATGTCCAGGAATTTCTGTGGGTTCTTCCCTGAATCCTCTCCCAGATCAACCCTCCCCTTTGGGTTTTACTCTTGCCACAGCTGACTAGGTCATCCGCAGTCGCCCAGGAGGTATTTGTGTCTTACTGAGCTCTATAGCTTGGTCGTAATGTTGACAGTCGTTTTTTTCTTAACAGCCACTCCTGCCAGCCCCCACCTTCAGCAGCCTTGGTCACCAGCCACGGGCCCCTTCTCTTTGTGGAACTGAGCTGGGATTATGTCCAAGACAAAAATCTCTGGGTGGCTCAGCTCGTCTTGACTCAGGCGGAGCCCACGTCTCTCTCTCCAGAGTTAAGCTCTGCTCTGTTCAAGTGAGAATCTAATCCTGACGGGAAGGAGGCAGGAGGTTCTGAAGCTGGAGAGAAAGTTTGAGCTGGGGAATCCCTGCGTGGTCGTTTCAGGCTTCTGCCTCATGGAAGTGTTCTTCCTCTCCCGCCTTCTGGGATTCGGAGTATGCCTTCGGGTAGGAAATTTCCAGAAACTTAGAGATGTCTTTGTATCTCCACGTTATGATTAGATATGGAAATCTTCGGCTGAATTCTTCCCTCCTGAGGGTTTTGTTTCTGCTGCAGTGTCTTTAGCCATATTGTTTCATTAGAGAAGTGGACACTCACCCGGGTTTTCACGTCTTTGGAAGATACGTTTCCTTCGTGGAAATACACGCACGGTTTTACCAGTGCATGTAACTCGTTTGTGCATTCGTGCCTAAACGAGTTGGTAGGAATACAGTGATTAATGGGAATTTTTAAATATCAGTCCTTTTAACATGTTGGGGTTGCACATACAATTTCTTTCGTTGTGCGTTCTTCAGGAAATTCTGTTCCAATAGGTGGTCTTCTCTCATTTTGAAATTCGAATTCATTTTCTCAGTTCTAGACTTTTGTCCAGTTGGCCTCCGCCCTGACCCCTGATGAGGTTGGAGTCCGGGGAAAGGGCCTGGGCTTTGGAGCCGCGTGGGCCTGCTGCTGGAGTCTGACTCTGGGCCACCTAATTGTTCAGGCTCCCTTCTAACATGAAGGTGTCTACACCTACCCTGTTGGAGAGTGAGGGTCAAATAGTCCAATACAGGTGGGAAAGGCCTGGATCGTGGTTGCTCAACAACGTGGACGTGGTGCGTCCTTCTGTCTGCCTGACTCTGCCCATGTTGACCTGCAGGGGGCATTTTCTTCTCGGCTGTTTTGCGTGCCTGTCTATTCTAGCACGTTCTGCTTCGTGTTTGTGATACTTGTGTTTCATCGTACATACTGTGTCGTCTAAACTTACAGAGTAAATCTAATTAAATAAGTGTCTTTTAGTTTTGTTACTCTTTTGAGACTTCAGAACTTTTACCTAGATCCCAGATTATGATTTTCCACCTACTCATCTTTAAGTCCTATTTCTTGGCCTCCAGAATTACTCCCCAGTGTTTTTAATTAAAACCCACCTCCAGAGAGCTGATTGGAAGATAGGATTCTGTCCAGGTCTATGGCAAGAGGGCAGGTCAGATAAGGATACTTTTTTTTTTTTTTTTGAGGCTTTGGTTTAAATTTTAAAATTTCGGTTAGTTAAAATGTATATTAGTTTCAGATGTACAGTACAGTGATTCAACTCTTACGTACATCACCCGGTGCTCGTCACAGCAAGTGCATTATTTTTTTTTTTTGAGAGATGCTTATTTTTTTGTTAATGCTTATTTTTGAGAGAGAAACAGAGCATGAACAGGGGAGAGGCAAGAGAGGGAGACACAGAACCCGAAGCAGGCTCCAGGCTTCGAGCTGTCAGCACAGAGCCCGACACGGGACTCAAACTCTCAAATCACAAGTTCATGACCTGAGCCGAAGTCCGATGCTCAACTGGCTGAGCCCCCCCAGGCGCCCCAGCAAGTGCTGTCCTTAATCTCCATCACCTATCCCTCTCCCCCGACTTCCTGTCTAGTAACCATCAGTGTGCTTTCTAGAGTTTAAGCGTTTGTTTCTTGGTTTGCCTCTCTATCTTAATGACACATTTTTTAACTTTTTTCATGGATTCCTGGCTTTTGACCTCAAATCTGGAGTTGGTGGTGAGCAAGCCAGTGGAATAGTTGTTTAAAGTCTACCCAGCTGCCTGTCCTTAAATAAAACTTATTATTTTCCAACATGCAATTTATAATGGAGAGAGTTTTGGGGCACCTGGGTGGCTCAGGCAGTTAAGTGACTTCCACTCAGGTCATGATCTTGCGGTTTGTGGGTTTGAGCCCCAGCATCGGGCTCTGTGCTGACAGCTCGGAGCCTAGAGCCTGCTCCAGATTCTGTGTCTCCCCCGCTCTCTACTCCTCCCCCCGCCCCACTCAAAAATAAACATTAACAAAATTTGTATAATGGAGAGAACTTTGCAATGGGCTTTAGAAAAAGACAAGTGACTGATCTTGAATAGTTTGTAATACATTCTCAGGCAATTGCTTTCTTAGTCATAAAAGTAAGGATGTCCTATTAGATAATCCCAAAGACACACCCAGATCTGCTCTTCTGTTATCAGTTACCAAATATTTATCAATTAGACAAGTGCTTACAGAGTACCAGGTGTTGGGTACTATGGGAAGTATTGGAAAAAAAATGTAGTTCTGCAAACTGTTACCTGCTTACTGTCACTAATTTGGCTCATGATAGAAACTGGGGGTGGGGGGGGGCATCTGGCTTGCTCAGCTGGTTGAGCATCCGACTCTTGGTTTCGGCTGAGTTCATGATCCCAGGGTCATGAGATCGAGCCCTGAATCCAGCTCTGCGCTGATGGTGTGAAGTCAGCTTGGGATTCTCCCTCTCCCTCTTCCTCTTTCTCCCTCTCTCTCTCTCTGCCCCACCCCCACTCTCTGTCTCTCAAATAAATAAACTTTAAAAAAAAATCTTAGAAACTGGGAAGACGTGAAGGCTCTCGAGAGCTTTGGTGACGAGTCAAGTCAGCAAAATGTACTAGTGAATATATGAATCATTTAAGAGAAGGGGAAATATTTTTCAAATTAGGAATTCGGTGGCATTGGAGGCAGGACGCTGTGGCTAATGAGGCACCGGACCCCAGGTGTTTTGTCCCGGCCCGCTCAGGCGTCTCAGCAACCCGCAAGGTACCTGTGACCACTGGGGCCAGGCCCGAGGAGCCCTTCGAGCTGTCCTGATCTGTTCGGCTCTGAAAGATTGACCTTGGCTAAAATTAGTCTCTGCTTCCTTAGATTTGGCCAGAGCAAGCGTCCTGCCGAGCAGAACCCGTGGGCTCTGCTCTCCCCTCCACCCATGGCCTGGACCTCCTCCCAGCGACCCCAGAGCAGGCCTTGCTATCTTGCTGGTCTCATCCTCCCAGGTCAGAGGGTTGCTCCCTATGTCTGTATCTAACATCTGCTGCCCAGTCGCCCTTAAAACACATGTAGGAAAAAAAAAAAAAAACAACAAAACTACATCAGCTTTTTTTTTCCTCCCAGAGCAAAATAATAGCTTCATAAGAAAAGGCACAATAGGGAGCTTTTCATTTAAAATAGCGGACTAGGCCACACATTCATCTTTTCCGCCTACTTGTGCAAAAGTCTGCACTGAAAGGCCAAAGGCAGAAGTGAGCCTGACTCCAGTACGGTGTTGGAGGAGAGGGGGAACGCCCCCCGCAGAAGCAGACGGCCCGGTCTTGTGACCACGTGGAACCAGATTCTGCCAAGAACCTTGAATGAGCTTGGAGGTGTGTCCCCCGCAGACATCCCCAGTGAGAACCCGGGCAAGCTGACACCTTGATTTCAGCCTTGTTCGGGCAGCCGCCGCCCCCCCACCCCACCACCCCCGATGGCCAGATGATAGATTTGAGTTGCTCTCACTGTTAAGTTTGTGGTGATGTGTGAGGGTAGCCATTGGATGCTGATACAGGCAGCCGGGGCCTTCACGCCCTCTGCTCCCCATGTCCGCCTGGTTGGTGCCTCACGTACAGTGTCTTTAGAAAGGCCCTCCCTGAGCCCCGTGTAGGGCAGCCCCATGGACTCCCAGCCTGAGTCCACCCACCCCTGCCCCGACTCCTGGCTTTAACTGGTGAACGTCAATAACTGGAGTATTTATGCTTACTGTCCTTATGTCCCTGACACCTGCCGGCCTCCCCATCACAGCCACAGAGTTCCTAACAGCCGGGCATTTTCTCGTTCCCCCCAGAACCACACGGGATTCACCAGACATCTCAGAAGACCCCGCAGCTGGGGAGACACCCAGAGAAGCAGGACAGCTCATTCCCAGGAAGCCTGCAAGTGCGCAAGACTGAGCACAGCCTGGAAAACTCCTGACCCCAGAAGACACGGTGGCCACGAAATAAAAACAGACAGCTATGCCATTACAGGAGTTACTACAGAGGGGTAACTATCTCTCCACAAACACAGTGGCATAAAACCGCCCATGTGAATGATCTCCATCTCTGTGGGCCAGGCCTGGCCGGGCCTCTGTGGGGGGCGCTCACAGGCCTGCCCTGGAAGTGTCGTCAGGAGCTGCGGGCTCAGCTGAGGCTCGACCGGGGAAGGGGCTCCTTCCAGGCTCCTGGGTTGCTGGCAGTGGGCAGGACTGACGACCTCAGGGTCTTGCTGTCGGCTGGCCCCTGCTCCTGGTCATGCAGGCCTTCCCAAGCGGCTCCTTGCTTCTCAAAACCAGCCAGGGAGGGAGTCTGCCAGCAAAACTGGCATCAGAGGTGCCCATGGCACGGAGACACCAGTGGCCCTTCACGCCCCTGCTGGACCCACTGGGTCACGCCACAGCTGTGAGATAAAGACTCAGGAAGCAGGAAGGACTCCTAACTGTCCAAATAAAAATCTTAGCGGAGGTACAGAAATGTAAACTGAAAAAAGGCTGAAACCAACCTAGTGACGTGGGAAAGCGACTTGCGGGACTACTTTGGACCGTCAAGCAGAAGGACGGAGAGAAGGAAACTGGGAGTTAAGTGGAATGAAAGATAGATTCCAGGAAATTAATCTTCACGTAAGGGGACTCTTACGGAAAAGGAAAAGGAGAGAAGGGCGTCGAGAGTCACATTAATAAGAGGTTTCTCCTGAGCTAAATACCTGAGAATTCACGTAAAATTAAAAAAAGTCCACTGAGTACCCAGCAAGAATTGAGGTTGGGGAAGGAATGCTGAGGCATCTCTGAGTGTATTAGGGCTCTCCAGAGAGATGGCCCAGCAGCATAACAGAGAGGTACAGGAGACTGATGGTAGGAATTGGCTCCGTGGAGCTGTGGAGGCTGTGGAGGCTGAGGCACCCCATGATCTGTAGGAAATAACAGGTCAGTCAGGGCTCACAAAGTTCTGGGGGCAAATGATTTTAAGATCACAGCTGTAAACCCAGGCTGTTACAGGTAGGACTGAAAAGTCATAGACCCAGCAGACCCTAAATTATCACTCACACGTTCTTTATGGGAACAGGAAAACAAACCTTCAAGGATATGTGAGGCAGAATGAAAAGGTCGTCCGGATGAGGACGTTAACAAAAGGAAATACGCTGTGTGTAACTCACAGCCGTGAGCAAGGGAACCAGCGAAATGGTGTTTGCAAATGGACCTGTAAGGTTTAATGAAACTGCTAAAAAGTATTCCTAAAAATAAGAGCATGATGTTAAGAATTATCCACGGCTAGTGTTACAGGTGATTGCAACAAACAGGTGAGGGGAAACAAAAATGGAACACTGCTGGTTTTTTTATTGTGCATTTTGTTCTGTTTGAGGGAGTTAGGTACGTATTCTGGTTAAGTTTTAATGGTGATGGACAACATCTGGGTTCAAGGTCCAGGCTGCACGCAGACCCCACGGCAGGCCCATGGGGAGTGATTTGAGGTTCAAGTGTGGTGGGCTGGAGAGCAGGGGGCTCAGACTCCTGCCACGTGGCACCAGGGGCTGGGGTAGCCACGCAGGCTACCGGGTGAGGACGCCTGGGGAACTTCATCCCCTAAGCTTTGGGGACAGTGGAGAAAACAGACAGTGGGCCCAGATTTCTTTCTGGAATAGATAATATGGTCAGGATACCGGAATATTACTGTCCAAATACGAGGACCAAAAGAAAAAGTCAGGATTTTTAGGGAGCACTTAGGGTGAGTTGTTACAAATTCCTAAGGCCCTGAGCACTGAGAGGGCACGATTCATGTTTTGTGCAAAACTGGAGGGAATCCAGAGTCAGAAACTCGGCCAGTGGTGGCATCCCTGGGCCTTTTGATGAATTTGGAAGCTTCGCTAACCGCTAAACCAAAGGAAGGCAGCCACAGTGTTGCCAGGATACCATCTGTCTCAGTAAACAGAAGGGAGACTGTCTCCCATGTTCTCAGAGATACACAGCTGAAGACCCTGTAATGGGGTTAGTCTCTGCAGGCCTGGGACAGTCGCAGCTGCTGTCATGGTGGAATTTGGGGGTTCCAGGCAAAGCATAACCAGCGCACGGACTCTGAGCAGCGTGGAGTCTGTTCTGGAAAGAACCTGCTGTCAATGACTGCTCTTGGGAAATGGTTTCTCCATCGTAGTCCCAGTTTTCCTGCCTTTCGTCTCCTGAGTGGGTGTAGGAATTCTAGAACAGAGCTGTCCAATAGATATGCACCATGGGAACATCTGTGTGATCTTAAGTGTCCTAGTAGCAACATTAAAAAGCAAAACTAAGAAAGAAACAAGTGACATTAACACCCAGTTCTATCTTTCCAGCATGTGATCGATGTAAGGGTTCTTTATGAGATATTTCACTTTTTTTTTTCTCATACTGAATCTTTGAAATCCGGTGAGGATTTTACATTCACAGCACATCTCAATAGAAGTGACCACAGTCAAGTGCTTGATGGTCACAGGTGGTTAGTGGCCACCATCGTGGAAGGGGCAGGTCCAGAAGGTTGTATCATCAGCCCATGCTTGTAACTAAGTTAAGCAGTTTCCCTTAAAACTCTGTGCGATATATACACAGTCAGCCTTTTGGAGTAGGAAATCATTTAATTTCCACATCATTAGAGTGAACATTAAGAATCCAGCTTCTAGAATTAGTGAGCTTTGTGGAAACTGACTTCTGACCCAACGCTGCCCTAACACTGCTACCCCAGAGTAGCTATGAATTTTGACACTGATCTTTAAACATGCCCAGTCTTCCTTGTCACTGTATCTTGCTTTAGCCCAAGCTCACTCTGTCACCTCCAATCATGTGATGAGAATTATACGATAGAAATCATTGTCATAGGAAAAGGTAAATGGCATTTTATCTATGAGTAATTTAGAAGTACTTACTATGTATTGAGGGAGCAAAAAAAAAAAAAAGGAGGGAGAAGCTATATAAAAGTAGAAATACTTGACATTTAAAAATGTCTTTAAGATTGTTAATATCGAAGTTTGGAACTCACACAGTAGTGTTTAATATTGCATTATAACTTGCGGGATCGTGTCCTTACGTTCTGCTTCACTTGGGACAGATGACTGCATGTTTCTGACCGATCATCAATTGTTTCTCATGAAATAAGTCCTTTAGAATAATTAAATAATTAGTATTTGGGGCCCCTGGGTGGCTCAGTCGGGTAAGTGTCAGACTTCAGCTCAAGTCATGATCTCACGGTTTGTGGGTTTGAGCCCTGCATCGGGCTCTGGGCTGACAGCTCGGAGCCTGGAGCCTGCTCTGGATTCTGTGTCTCCCTCTTTCTCTGCCCCTCGCCTACTCATGCTGTCTCTCTCTCTCAAAAATAAATAAATATTAAATATTAGTATTTGATCTATGTTGATTAAACATCTAGATATGTAATATAGGAGTATATGCATATTTAAATATATGTATGTCCCATTAAATTAAGGTAACAACAAAATGAATATACATGATGCATATGTATGCATATATGAGTTATGTATATGTGTTTCCCTAAATTTGTTGGTCTAAAATGTAAGTGAAAATGTTAGTAAAATAGAAATAGGGTGTAGATCGGAAAAGAGATGTGGAACTTCCAGATCACAAGAGAGAAAAATAAAAACAAAATCTGCTCAATCCAAAGGAAAGAGGAAAAAAGATTTTTTTAAAAAAGGCTGAAGAGGGGCGCCTGGGTGGCTCAGTCGGTTGAGCGTCTGGCTTCGGCTCAGGTCATGATCTCACGGTTCATGAGTTCAAGCCCCGCGTCGGGCTGTGTGCTGACAGCTCGGAGCCTGGAGCCTGCTTCGGATTCTGTATCTCCCTCTCCCTCTGCCTCTCCCCTGCTCACGCTCTGACTCTCTGTCTTTCAATAATAAATAAACATTAAAAACAAATTAAAAAAAAAAGACAGTAGGGAGCTTCTCAGGGCGCCTGGGTGGCTCAGTCAGTTAAACATCCAACTTCTGCTCACGTCATGATCTCGTGGTTCGTGAGTTCGAGCCCCGCATCGGGCTCTGGGCTGACAGCTCAGAGCCTGGAGCCTGCTTCGGATTCTGTGTCTCCCTCTCTCTCTGCTCCGACCCCACTCGTGCTCTGTCTCTCTCTCTCTCTCTCAAAAATAAATAAACATTAAAAATTTTTTAAAATAAAAAAAAAGGCTGAAGAGAAAAAAAGTTTAATAACAGAAAACCTAAAGATGTCAGGAAAAGGATTAAATATCTCAGGGTTCACTTTAAATGTGAAGAACTCCCCAGTTAATAAAGCCTCATGGATTAGGCAAAAAGGCAAAGGTCAGTTATCTTTGCAAAATGGACAGAGAGATTGGAAAGAAAGGGAGGGGGCAGGATGGGAGGTAGAAGCGCTGACAGTGGGCGAGCAGGAGAAACACCTTTCATTCCAGAATCAGGGTCAAAAGCAACCCACTGAATCAGGAAATACATTTTATGCACATAAAAGTTTACTACCTTTCATGCCCAACACGAGCCTTTACACACTGAGCCTTAAGCAGCAACATGAAAAACTCAAAGCCAAAAATGATGAATACACTAGCAAAAATTGGAAAATACCAATGGCGCCCAGCTCTGGGGAGGGTTTGGAGAGCAGGGCATTGCAACACGCTGTTGGGGGAGGGCGTATCGGGGTGGGGGGGGCATCCAGCCCTTCTTCCAGGCAGTTTGACCCAACCGAACAGTGATTCCACTGCTGGGCGTCTATGCTACATGAAGAAGTTCACGGAAACCTTGTAATGTATGAAGAGATTGCCAGCCGAAATATCCGGCGGTGGGGACTCCTCAAATCCGCTCCGTGGGGCTGTCTGCAGTGGTCTGAAAAAACCGAAGTGGATGCATGCTTACACACTGAAGGCTCCAGACACTGCCGTTTAGTGAAACATGCAAGTTGCACAGTAATCATACCTGTTGAAGTGCAAGAACAGGAATGCAAAAAGGCCCCAGAGGGACATACGATTGCAATTAAGAGGGCTCACCCGCTGCCGCTGGGGGTGGGGGCTGGGGGAGTGAGGAGTTCTTATGTCTGACTTGACACGCACAATATAGTTGTTTCGATTGATTTTGCTTTCTTTGTATTTTTAAAAACTCAGTGAAGTCATATTTTTAAATATGTCCAATAATTAAAGCTGTTTTTTAAACACACACACACACACACACACACACGATTATAGTCACCATCAGCTTTGTTCCTAAGTAGTGGAGAGGCGAGGGGAAAGGACCAGAAGCCCCTATTATTCCTCTTAGAAAATGTCATGCATCACATAGGGAAACGAGGCTGAAGAATGATGATCGGATTGAAAATAAGTCTTTAAAAAACAGTTTGCGAGCATTGATGTTTTGCACACATAGAAGATGGTATTTAGAAGTAAAACTCTCAGAATCAGAATCCATAGCAAATAGCCATTCATCCAACTCCAAATTGAGCAAAGCTGTCAAAATTGCTTTAAAAAGTAGCTGTGAGGGCACTAGAGAGTTCATCTGCATTTTAAGAAACAATGTTCAGAAACCCATTTTGCACCAAAGTCTTGGAGCAAGCAACCTACACGAATAATGTTACATCTGTGACCACAGAAGTGGATAAATTCTATCCATCAGAGTTTGGGGTGCAGATAATGTCAGCCTCTCACATCTGGAAGAAACAGGGTGGCCACGCGTGTGCTTCGGACCCAGGGCAATACCGCAACCCCCAAGGTGTGCTGGGCTTCTGGAGACATCATTTCACAAAATACAGAAAATTGCTGTAAAACTAGGGCATGATTGCAATTTAAGGGAAATGGTGCAGATAAATCTATTTTAATGGATAAGCTTAGTAGATGCAAAATAAATATGTCAGTATTTCATTATTTATTCCTTTCAACCAGTCTAAATTAGAGTGGAAAATGCAGACAATCTCCAATCTGCAATTGTTACACATAGAAATGAAAAAAAAATTGCTTCTCCTCAGCCATTTAAGTACTTTGGAAAAACTTCTTCCCACTGTATAATTAATTTCAAAGGCTCTTTTGGACTCTTTCGTTTCCACTGCATAATCCATTGTGCACTTCTTGGCTGTCTCACTTTACCTAGGCCATCAAGTTGCTCACCACTGAATGGAGTTCACAAATTCTCTTTTGATCAGTGGGTCTCTTTGGGTGCTTGGGTCAGTATTTCTGTTCAGCAAAAACTAGGTTAGTGAGATTGGACAGGGCCATCTGCCTGGCATCACTGCCAGACAAAAGGCCAGTGGTAGTGGACTCAACCCAAGGACCCCCAGAGGCTGTGACACCTTCCAACTTGGTAACTCTTGATTTATTGAGCAATGTTATTAAGCAGTGAGCAAGGCTTGCCTTTCTTGCTGTCTACCCTACAGATAAAGGAGAACAAAAAGGCTTACTAAGACTCTCCTAAAATTCTACCTCAGTGGAGGCATCAAGATATAGATATATCTTCTAAGAAATAGAGAATTCAATATAGCATTTCCTTTATTGGAGTCAATGTGCTAATTTATATAAAACACAGGACACAGTTTATAATGTGCTAGAGAAAATATGACATTTAAAAACATCAGGGAAACAATCCCTGATAATTTGATAAAAGATGTTATCAGCTTTATTTATTTATTTATTTAAAAAAAATTTTTTTTCAACGTTTATTTATTTTTGGGACAGAGAGAGACAGAGCATGAACGGGGGAGGGGCAGAGAGAGAGGGAGACACAGAATCGGAAACAGGCTCCAGGCTCTGAGCCATCAGCCCAGAGCCTGACGCGGGGCTCGAACTCACAGACCGCGAGATCGTGACCTGGCTGAAGTCGGACACTCAACCGACTGCGCCACCCAGGTGCCCCGATGATGTTATCAGCTTTAGATGAGCTCTAAGATTAGCTATCAACTCAAAACAGGAGAAACCATATGCAAAGCTGAATTTTTCATGAGCAAACGGACCGACCTACTTTCTGATGGAAACATGAAAGTAGGTGCAGGCCCAGGGTCAAAAGGTAAAACAATTGGAATTGACTCTGTTGAGCATAAAGCTCTAGAAAATAAAATTCTAGGCACTAGAATTTAGGAATCTTAGTGTTCCTTGTCTCTTCTTTACATCCTCTGTGTTTTATGTCATGAGGATAATATTTCCTGCATGAAATATAATGGTAAGAGGTCAATGAGAAATATATATTTGGAATGATCAGGGACATGTCAAAACATTGTTTCTTTTTGTCCTTCCATGCTGCCTTCCTTTTTCCCCTGTATTTTTCTTCAAGTATTATGTGAAACTTCTTGATTAGTATTTGGAGAAATAAAGTCTTCAGAGTCAGAAAACTTAGCTTTGCAAACATCACGAGACTCCAGTTAGTTTTCCTTATGGATCCCTTGTGATAATTCCCACATGGAATGGATCCCTGCAATAAATTCCAAGCTGGAATTCTCATCACCGATTTTCCCATTCCCAACCATTAGAACAATCTTGAATTAAAAAAAAAAAACACATTGTAATGCATATAAGGAATTTAATTATTATAACATACGCTCCCTGACGAAAACTCAAGAAGTACACATCACGGGGAAGAGAACACACACAATTCCACCACCCAGAGTGTTTGGACACACTTCTCTCCCGGTCATTCCCTCCATGACACACAGAACACATTTTTATGTAGCTCAAACTGTACTGCAGACACAGTTACCATTAAAATTTAACAACATGCTGTAGGCAGAACTCCACATACCTACAAACTCTTCGGGGTTGCGTAGTATTCCACCGAATGGATGCACAAGGCTTCATTCAACGTTAGTCCTCTGATGTTGGCCTGTTGTGGAGGACAAGATTGTTGCGTTTTGAGAAAACTCTGATAAGAACAGCAGTGAGCTGCTTAGACTTCAGAGAAAGAGGTTGACAACCTTAAGAAGAGACCCGGAAATGCATTCTCCTCAGCACCTGAGTTAGAGAATGTGGCGTGTTTCCCATGAATCAGCAGCAGTGGTTCACGGCGGGGTGGGGGGGCCCACTCTAGACCCATTGAATAGAGCACCTGCAGTTTAACAAGCTCCCCAGGTGATTCACATTCATGGTTTGAGAAGCTATGGCTTAATCAACAGAGGAAATTATGTAACTGGGTGATGCTGGGAGATATTTTCAAATGACACACAGTTGCCTTTGAATAGGATTCTTGAAACCACTTCCAGTATATTGTTCACCAATATATCAGGCTAGATTGAAGAAATAGGGTTTGAGTTCTAAAATATCTCAAAGTTGGATATTATGATAGAAGGTCACTGGAAGTTGATTATTCATCTGTCAAATCTTTTAATTCTGTGTTTTGTGATTTATAACATAGCTTTGTATTTAGAAAGCCTCTTTCCAGACAGAGATGGGATACTTTTCATAGATCTTATATTTATATGTACATTCTGAGTCAGAGGATCCAGCTGACCTGTGTCGACACTCCAGACCCATAGACTCTGTGTTATTTTGAGCTGTGAAGTTTGTGGTAATTTGTCAAAGAGACTCTGGCGTCTGGAAGTGGACTGTCACAAACACCTGTAAAGGGGGGGAGTGGATTTGGAAAGGGACCATGTGGGAGGTGGAGAGAATTTTCAGGAGTATAATAAAGCCTGAATCACCTTGAACAGACTACGGATTGGACATTGCCACTGGGGACTCCATGTCAATGGAAGTGAAGAACATGTTATTATGAACCAGAAGAGGGAGATCCTTGTTATGTCATGGCAGAAAGTTGAGCAAAATTATCTCCCAAAGTTCCATAGAAGGCAGGACTCATGAGTGACTGACTGTGTAGCTAGAGGGATTTCCCAGCAAAGTGTGGGGAGGCCCACAGGGTAAGAAGAGAGGGAGGCCTCTGGTCAGCAGGGAACTGGAGGCCGCCACATAACTTCCCGAGAGGAACTGAATCTTGGCAATCATGTGAATGAGCTCAGAAGTGAATCGTCCCCCAGCTGAGCCTTCGCATGAGACCCCGGCCCCAACAAACTTGAACCTGTTCTTATGGGATACCTTGGGCCAGAAACCCCTGCTGAGCCACACCTGGATTCCTGAGCCCTAGAAACTGTTGGATAACAACTGTTTCCTGTGTGAGGCTGTTAAGTCTGGGGATCGATTGTATGTAGCAATAAATAGATAACTAATAAAGCCAGTAAAATGACATTTCACATAGGCCGCCCGGGCCTTTGCGGAAAAGACATGCTACCACACCAACAGCAGCAGCAGAGGCAACAAGGAGAAAATACAAACTGGAGAGTCCAGGGAGGAAGGGACTCACTATTTCAGCTCAAGCAATGACTAGTGCCATCTCCATAATGCGCCTGAAGACGTCCCAGGCACGTGACTTGACACGCGAATATGGGCAAAGCTCTTTCTGTTAAATTGTGGATTCGCTCTTGCTTTACACCTCTCAGGAAGGGCAAGGGCACTTGTCTATAGTTTCCAAGTTTAAAATGCTGTAGAGATGTTTCGTGTAGGGCGAGGCATGTAATCAAACACGTGCAGACTGGCTCCCGGCAAAAACTCAGATGACGTCAATGTGGTAGAACAAGCACTTAGGTACCACGTTGGAAATCGTCTGCTGGGGAGACTGGATGATGAACTCCTTGCCCAGTGGTGCATAGAGCCGCCCTGCCAGTCAGCCACCCTCCCTGTGTGGCGATTTAGCGCTCAATTAATTAAAATGAAATGAAATAAAACATTCCGTTCCTCAGTTGTGCTAACTCCATTTCAGTTGCTCAGTAGCGCCCGTGGCTGTGGATTCTACGTTGGCCAGTGCAGAAGTAGAACGTTTCCATCACCACAGAAAGTTCTACGGGACAGGGCTAGCCTAGAGAATGCCGGGATCTGAGGGGGGAAAGAGGGAAGGAAGGGTAACACGGAACGTGAAAGGAGATATCACATGACACGGGGAATGCATCAGGGTTCTCTCAATATTGTTTTTTTTTTTAATTTTTTGTTAAAGTTTATTTATTTTGAGAGAGAGAGAGAGAGGAACAGCATGAATGGGGGAGGGGCAGAGAGGAGAGAGAGAGAGAGAGAGAGAGAGAGAGAGGGAATCCCAAGCAGACTCCACATTGTCAGCCCAGAGCCTGACCTGGGGCTCGAACTCACGAACTGTGAGATCATGACCTGAGTCCAAACCAAGAGTTGGACACTTAACCGACTGAGTCACCCAGATGCCCCTTCTCTCAATACTGTTAAAGGTGACAATGGCGTTTAAATGGATTTTTTCAAATAACTCATGAATTACCTCCATAAAAGTTTTTGAACACTCTTTCTATACCACTGATATTTCGAATTCCTCCTCTATTAGTCTTGGGGGGCTTTGTGCAATCCCTACCCTTTGGCACTGGCCTTTCACCATGAGACGATTTTTCTTTTTGGAGGACTGAATGGACTTTGAATGCTACCCTGGGGACACATGGCCCCACAAGCTGGGGTGGCTCTTGGCGCAAGAACACATTTTGTATAGCAAGGATGAGATAAAGCGAAATAAAAACAAAGTAGAAGACAAAGCCTGAGATGATCTTTGCTTTTCCACCCTGCCCTCCGAGGACAGAAGATTGCACGAGCTCCCGCCTTGCGATGTCCCTCTTGGCGTAGAGCAGATGGTCCAGGGTTGGAAATTCCCTAGGATCTGGTCTAGCGTAAGGCATCAGTCTCTGGAACCATTCTGTTAAATACAATGAAAAATGATGCTGGCTCCTTTCCAGAAGGAAGGCGGCCACCTAGCACGTGGGCTCTGGTCCCTCCCATAAGACCACACCACACAAAGCCCCAGCCACAGCGTTTGACAGGGGCCAACGGAGAGAAGCTGATGTGTGTCACATCCCTGCTGCTGGAGCTCGCTGGCCATAGGCTCCACGGGGCCGTCCCGATGGCCCCGCCTCCTCGCACCCCATCTGTCTCTATGTTGCAGAAGCTGTTGACCTCAAAGCACAGGATGCTCCCCCCCCGCCCCCCCCCCGGTCCCTTATCCCGTTGCTCCTGGCCCCCAAAGGACCCTTCCCTGTGCCATAGAAGGTCTTTCTTCTCTGCCTGGGGAGGTTACAGAGGGAACAGTAACCCCCTTCAGGGCAAGCCTGCACCCCAGATCCCCGGCCAGGCCATGCTGGAGGCTGAGGGGTGGCTCGTCTCCCGCTCGTTTCGGGGTGCGTGTGCGGGGAGCGCTCCCACTGCTCCCAGAGCAAAAAGGAGGGTCTGCATCAGGGGACATTTCACCATCCACCCCAGAGGCAGGCGCTGCTGGTGTTTCCCGCTTCGCCGATGTCAGTGTAGAAACTGCCCGTCACCCCTGCTGTGTCGGTAACAATTAGCTGCGTCATATTAGCTAATGTTTACTGGGTGCCTACGATGCTGTAGACACCTGCTAAGGAAGGTCCTTGCATGATTTAATCAGCACGACCACAGGCCGGTTCCATGAGTTGGAATTATTGTGTCAAGGTCTGCTTTTCAGAAAGTTGTGACATGACTGACGAATATTGTATTCGTCCCCAGGGCTGCCGTAACAAATACCACAGACCGCGGGGCTTAAAACAACAGAACGCAGTCCCTCACGGCTCTGGAGGGCAGGTATCTGAAACCAAGGTGTCCGCAGAGCCACGCCCCCTCCAAAGGCTCTAGAAGAGAATTCATTTCTTGCCCCTTCCAGGGTCTGTGGCTCCCGGCGTGGGGTAGCAGCACCCCACTGTCTGCCTCCTTCTCCACGTGGCCCTCCCCTCCGTGTCTGTGTGCCTCTCTGTGTCCTCTCCTCCTCGATAAGGACACCCCCGGTCTTTGAACTGAGGACCCACCCAAAACAGCATGACTTCATCTCAAGATGCTCAATCACACCTGCCGAGATCCTATTTCCAAAGAAGCTCACATTCTGAGGTTCTGGTGGGGACAATATTCAACCCACTGCACAATCATAAGTCTGGACTTATCAAGGGACTGTTTGATCGATTGAGGGGATCAGAAGGGTGTGAAGCTGAGTCAAGGGGCATTTGAAAGGCTGAGGATACATATGTAGCCAGGAAAGGAAGGCTGCGGCAGGCTTGCTAGATTAGGAACAAAACTCGTTGGCACACCATCTTCCGTCTTCCGGCTTGCATCGTTTCTTTTTTGTTTTTAATTTTGTTAATGTTTTTATTTAGTTTTGAGAGAGAGACAGAGCACGAGCAGGGGAGGAGCAGAGAGGGAGGGAGACACAGAATCCAAGGCAGGCTCCAGGCTCCGAGCTGCCGGCACAGAGCCCAACGCGGGGCTCGAACTCACAAGCTGGGAGATCGCGACGTGAGCCGAAGTCGGACGCTCAACCGACTGAGCCACCCAGGTGCCCCTCGGCTTGCATTGTTTCTGATTAAAAACATATGTATTCATCTTTGGTCCTCTCTCTATAATATTTCTGTCTTTCTCTGGTTGCTTTTAAGATTTGTTTTTAAGGGGTGCCTGGGTGGCTCAGTTGGTTAAGTGTCTGACTTTGGCTCAGGTGATGATTGCACGGTTTGTGAGTTCAAGCTCCACATGGGGCTCTGTGCTGACAGTGCAGAGCCTGCTTGGGATTCTCTCTCCTCTCTCTCTCTCTGCCCCTCCCCCACTTGTGCTCTCTCTCTCTGAGTGAATAAATAAACTTAAAAATTTTTTTAAAAAGATTTAAAAAAAAGAGTTTAAGCAATTTGGTTATTGTGTGTCTCGGTGTACATTTTATCATGATTCTTGTTGACCTATAAACGCTGTGGGTTTGTAATCTTCACCAAATTTGGACAATATTCAGTTGTTTTCTCTCTTTTTTTTTTAAATTTTTTTCAACGTTTATTTATTTATTTTGGGACAGAGAGAGACAGAGCATAAACGGGGGAGGGGCAGAGAGAGAGGGAGACACAGAATCAGAAACAGGCTCCAGGCTCTGAGCCATCAGCCCAGAGCCTGACGCAGGGCTCGAACTCACAGACCGCGAGATCATGACCTGGCTGAAGTCGGACGCTTAACTGACTGCGCCACCTAGTTGCCCCAGTTGTTTTCTCTTTTCTACAATTTTGGCTCCCCCATTCCCCCCCCCCACCCCCCCTTTCAAGGACTTCAACCAAATATGTAATAAGCTGCTGAAGTTTGGACTCTTCTTTGTATTTTAGTTTGTGTAGTTTCTGTTGCTATATTTTTAAGTCCACTAATCCTTTCTTGTGCAACGTGTAATCTGCCCTTAGTCCTAGCTAAGTTTTTTTGGTTTTGTTTTTCTGTTTTTTGTTTTTGTGTGTGTGTGTGTGTGTGTGTGTGTGCGCGCGCGCGTGTGTGTTTATCCCACACATTGTAGTTTTCAGCTATCAAAGTTTTATTTGCATCTTTTTTGCAATATTGTAATTTTGTAATTGGCTGTGTCCACGGACACTGCACAGCAGGGGGCAGAACCAGGGTACCTGAGGTCAGAAGGCACCATCTGCTCTGGCCTAAGGATTATTTTGAGCCAAAGGCGATTGCGCAAAAGTAGCTCCAGGAGGAGCTGTCCGCCCTCCCCCACCCTCCCGGAAGTGGAGCAGAAATTCTCCGTGTGGAGGCATCCTCCCCCTGCCTGAACAGAGAGCCCTTATCTGCCACCGCTTTCCCCCTGTATTTGCTGCCTTACAAATCACTGCCCCTGAAGTACGGTCTCCCTCCTTTGTCTTTCACTTTTCTTTGTAGGTTCCGGGGCACCTGGGTGGCTCAGTCGGCTAAGCGTCCGACTTCAGCTCAGGTCATGATCTCAGGGTTTCATGAGTTTGAGCCCCGCGTCGTGCTCTGCAATGACAGCTGGAGCCTGCTTAGGATTCTCTCTCTCTCTCTCTCTCTCTCCCCCTCCCTGGCTCTCACTTTGTCTCTCTCTCTCAAAAATAAACATAAAAAAATAAAATAAATGTATCTTCCTTTGTCTGAATGGCACAACTCCCCCCCCAACCAGCCTAGCCATTTTCTTCTTTTTTTTTCCATGCCATACAAACCTTCCAACACCAAATAAAATTCTACACCTTTTCTCCCGTTGCTTTGTCTATTGCCAGTTTATTCCTAGACCCAGCCGCTGAAACTAGGATGGCAGAGAGAAATGTTCTCTCCCCTGCAAGATTCAGAGATCTCGGCTCCAGGAACCTGAAGGCCAAGGGGTGAAGGGTCAGTGGGAAGAAGAATCATGGTCTGAGCTACATTTTTATTGAGTGTGAGCTTCTGAAGCTCCTCGCCCAGCTCAGGGCATAGCTCAACAGAGGTCAAGGTGGCTCACCAGGTAGACACAGGTTAAGAGCATCTGTCAAGGTCAGCAGGGTCCTGGGCCAGAGCGAGGGCAAGGGAGATCGCGCCCCTCCGTGTTCACACAGTTTATGCAAGGATTGATTTCAGGAGGCATAATGGCTGAATAACAGATCTAATGGGTAATTTGAAAATCAATCCACAAGCAAAGGATGCTATTTATCTGGTAGCGGGCTGGTTCCCATCCTTTCCTGGCTGAGCAGGTAGGGTACATGTTTCCTGCCCCAGGACTCAGCTTCTCTGTCCCACAGTCGGGGGAGCTGGGCTGGGTGTGGAAGGGCTGTCCCCTGGCCCCAGCCTTACCTCCTCCTGGAGACAGAAGACTGTCCGTCCGCCCCCACATTTGTTCACCGCTAGATGGGGAACTTCTCCTAGCTTTCCCCCAGGGCTCCAGAAGTCCCTGGAGAAGGTAGTGCACATCCCTTTGAATTTAGATACCATTTCAAGGAATTATTTTTTCTGACGTCCAACTCAGACGTCAGAAAACATTCAGTCCATGAATTTGCTAAAACCTCAAATTTTGGGTTTCTTCACTTTTGTCTTTTTTTTTTTAGTGTACTGCCGTCAAAAAAAAAGGTTAATTAATTGGACTTTCAAACTGCTCTGGCCTGTATTAATCGCTAGGAGATTTCCAGCAGAAACTTCACTGATGGTGCTTGTTCCTGCATAAACCGAAAGTGACTGGGGGTCGTATGCAAGCGATCTCACTGGGTTTCTCCTTCTGAAACCAGTGCTACGCTGTATGTTCACTCACCTGAGTTTAAATACATGAATGTAAACAATAAAAAAGTAAATGGAAAGTGACCGGATCCCTTTTAAATAAGCTGTTCTTTCCTGGGTCAATGGGACTTGATGAATGGGTGGGGCGCAGGGGAGGGAGGGAAGCAGCTTCCTTGCAGCCTGCGTGCTCTCGAAACTTCTGTTACCTACGAAATTTCTATTCCCAAGTCCTGAGCGCAGAGATAAACACACACAAAGCAGCTGATTACCTCTAGAACCTCGTGCAAGTACTTTCTTCGCCTACAGCATCTCACTGAATCCTTCCTCTTAGGAAGCGAGCTTTTTGAAGCTCTGGTTTGAAGCGGAGGAAGGTGAGACTGAGTTATTAACCGGTGGGTCCCACTGCAGCCCAGCGCACACAGAGGCTGGGATGAGGACGGCCTCGACTTCCTTTTTGCGTGTGTGATGGGCGTATACACAGCCTTGTATTTTGCAGCGGGGGCGCAGGGAAGAAGCCCCAGGTCAGGTGGAAACTTCCAGAGCTGCGTCCCGACAGTCGACAGTCCGGGGGAGGAGGGAGCGGATGATCTGAGCGGGCATGGGTCTTCAAGCCCAGACCAAGGATGGCTTGCCCTCCCGGGGACTGGAGCGGGGAGGGTCCCAAAACCCAAACGCCTCCCGGAGCCTGGCTGTGTGAATGTGTGGAAACAGTGGCTTTCACAAGGAACATTTCTCTGAGTGCAGAGGAAATGAGGCAAGCAGTTTATTTAGGAGAAGCAGAAGCAAGAGGAAAGTGATTTGCCTTCTTTTCCTCTTTTGCTCCTGGGAGGGGAATGATCCTGCAAGAATGTACCAGCAGGGTGTAGCAAGCCCTTCCCTATTTGCTGGAAATCCCTCCCTCCCTCCCAGGCTCCTCAGTTTCTGTTTTGCAGGTTGCTGCGCCCGCCCGCCTGCCCGGAGGGGACTGCAGGTCAGGGGTGGCACCCTGCCAGGGCTCAGCCCGCAGCAGCACAGGGAATGCACCAGGTGGGGGAATCAAGCAGGCCCGGCCTCCAAGGCACAGGGAGGGGTGGGGGGAGCCGTGGTCCCCACTTAGCCAACACCTTGGAGGCAGCCGGGAGCCTGCTTTTTACAAAGCACATGTCCTCAGGCAAATGTCATTTCCCTGGTGGCCAGAGTGGTCTCCAAAGGGGAAGTGAAAGTTGCTGCATAATTTGAATATTGAAGGCAGCCTTCAGGATTCGGTACCGAGGGCAGGCTTCATGGGGAACAAGCCAGGAGCGCCCGGTTTACTTGGGGAGGGAATCAATGTTTGCCAGGGACCACCCTGTTCTGGGTGCCGGGCTGGATGCTGGGGGGGGTGGGTGCTGTGGATCAAGGCTGGCCTGGGGGGGGTCTCATCATCTGTCTGCAGTAGAGTTTCCATGGCGTGGGAAGGTTCCACACCCACGCTGTCCAACACGGTAGCCACGGCCACATGTGGCTCATTGAACACGTGGAATGTGGTTCTTGCCACTGAATTTTCCATTTTCTTAAATTCTAATGAATTTAAATTGAAGGAGAGCGGCTGAGTGGCCCAGTCGGTGAAGTGTCCGACTCTCGATCTTGGCCCAGGTCATGATCTCATGGTTTGTGAGTTCGCGCCCCGTCTCGGGCTCTGGGCTGACAGCGCGGAGCCTGCTTGGGATTCTCTCTCTCCCTCTCTCTCTCTCTCTCTCCTTCTCTGCCCCCCCCCCATTTTCTCTCTCTCAAAATGAATAAATAAATAAACTTTAAGTAGCCACGTGCCTAGTAGCTACCGTATGGAACAGCGGTGTTCCATGTAGAACCTTTGTTTGGGGACCGAAATAATTGGGCTGTGACGTAGGCTTCGACATCTCTAGCCAGTGGAGGTGCGGTCGGGGGGCTTGCGTGTACCCAGAGTGTCTGCCAGTGACCAGGTCACGGAGGGTAAGAAATGATTTGACTTTTGCTTGCTTCACATGCTTCTGTACATGAGTTCCAGCCCAGGTCACGGAGGTGTGGTGACAGGTGTGGCCCCCCGCCAGCCGGGGGACCCCAGGCGAGCAAGGTCCAGGGCCCCGTTTCGTACAATCCCTAGGATAGGAGGTAATGACATCTTTGTCTACGGCCTGCTGTCCACACTGTCCCTGTGGCATTCTCTGCTCTGTGGGTCCGGCACCCTTGGAAATATTCATTCAGCACTGGTGTCTCTGTGTCTGCTCTCAGCCACCCAGGGGGAGGGCCGTTCTCACCCTTCGTGAGGAAGGCCTGGCACCGAGCCCCTGGGGTGCAATGGAGATGACGGTGGACTGTGGAGCACTGCCTTCTTCCCCCCCGGATAGCAGGGCAGCATGGAAGGTTCTCCATCCTGGCCTGTTTTCCTGCAACCCTTGGTCCTAAGAAGGATTTAGATCAACAGAAATGCTGACATTAGAACGTGAAGCGAGTGTTTACAATGATTTCACAAGCCTGCCTGGAGCCCCTACTGTGTGCTAAGTTAAGCGTTCATTAGGCCCCCCCCCCCCCCCCCCGGGGGTTGGCAGGTGGTGTGGTTGGTTGTGGCTTGGTAAATGCACTTTTTAGCACTCGGAGATCTGCTCCGACTGGGGAGGTTTAGCTGTATCCTGAGGTTGGGCTAAGGATTTTGTGAGATTCAAAAACGCAGCGTGTGTCGAGGAAATTCTCTCGGAACCCCACTTTGTCCGAGAGGGCCAGCTCTTGGCCCCTTGCGCTGGGCATCTGTTTATTTTTTAAGTTTTATTTTTTATTTACTTTGAGAGAGAGAGAGAGAGAGCAATGAGGGGAGGGGCAGAGAGAGGCAGACAGAATCCCAAGCAGGGTCTGTGCTGACAGTGAGGACAGATAACTTGGCTGAGACTGAAAATCATTACCTTGTATCGACAAGTGCACGGGATGCATCTTTTTTGTTCTGTGCAGATTTTTTTTTTTCCCACTCAGTTCTCTACTACTTGTGATTCTCTTTCTGAATCATTAGTCTTTCTCAACACGTCTCCACTCCATCATTCAGATTCGGGCGCGCCCTGTGGATGTGAATTTTCAAGTTTCTTTATCATGTTTTTTCCCAAAACAGTTCCGTCCGCCTGCCCACTCCCTCCCAGCCTCCCAACATGCAGTGTTGTAAGCAAGATTTACATCACCCAAGTGAAACAATTTTCAGGGTTCTTCCTCATCATTGCTGGTTGCCAGAGGTGGGGGCGCAGGGTGAGGAAAATGGGAGAAGGGGATCAAAAGGTAGCAACTTCCAGTTATAAAATAAAGTAGCTACAGGGTTGCCCTGCACAGCATGGCGACCATAGTGATCAACGCTGTGCTGTATTGGGTATCTGAAAGTTGCCAAGATAGTAGGTTAAGCGACTGACTTCGGCTCAGGTCATGATCTTGCAGTTCAAGAGTTCGAGCCCTGCATCAGGCTCTGCTGACGGTTCAGAGCCTGCTTCAGATCGTTGGTCTCTCTCTCTGCCCCTCCCCCGCTCATTCTCTCTCTCTCTCTCTCTCTCTCTCTCAAAAATAAACATGAAAAAAATTTTAAAAAGAGAGTAGATCTTACAAGTTCTCATCACAAGAAAAAAAGTGGTTAACTGTGTATGGTGATGGATAAAAAAATATGAGTCTGAACCAAAAAGGCTGTACTGAAAAACAGAAATACAAATAATACCTAAAAGGTGCCCGGTCGTGGGGAACTATTTGGAAAACAAAGAGTAATTGATTGGTGTAACTGATATCTTTCCTGGCCCTTAACATTCAGCATATTATGTTACTAAGAGGTTCTATAAACTCAGTGTTGGTGTATTGCTTTTATTTTGTTGCTGTAAATTGCGTTATCCTGGGTATTCGGGATCTGTGAACGCTGTGTGACGTGGAGAAAATGCCCTGTCCTGTCTGAGCCGTAAGGCTCCGTATCTGTCGGTGGGTGCAGTGGGACCTTGCAAGAATCACAAGAGAACCGTGCCTGGTTCTCAGGCACAGTCCCAACTCAGTGCATTTCTTTCCCTCTCTTTTTACCCCCAAGTGTTTTACAGTTCATGTAATGGTATTTTTCGCCCAGGCCTGAACCAGAAAACAAATACGGAAATGGTATACTCCTCCTTTTCAAAATCCCAAACCGATATACAGGTCCTCAGTGTGTGCTGAATCACCCAGGCCCTAAATCAGGTCCTATTTTTCTTTTCTTTTCTTTTCTTTTCTTTTCTTTTCTTTTCTTTTCTTTTCTTTTCTTTTCTTTCCTTTTCTTTTTTCTTTTCTTTCTTTTTTTCTTTTCTTTTCCTTTTTTCTTTTCTTTTCTTTCCTTTTCTTTCCTTTTCTTTTTTTTTTTTTCCAAATTAAAAAAAATGTTTATTTATTCCTGGGAGAAAGAGAGACAGAGTGCGAGCAGGGGAGGGGCAGAAAGAGAGAGAGACATAGAATCCAAAGCAGGCTCCAGGCTCTGAGCTGTCAGCACAGAGCCCGACACGGGGCTCGAACTCACAGACCACAAGATCACGACCTGAACCAAAGTCAGATGCTTAACCGACTGAACCCCCCAGGTGCCCCATTTTTATCAAATTTTTAATGTTTACTTATTTATTTGAAAGAGAGTGCAAGCAGAGGAGGGGCAGAGAGAGAGAGAGAGAGAGAGAGAGAGAATCCCAAGCAGGTTGCATGCTATCAGCATGATGAGGTTTTGGGGTGATGGGGGTTCAGAGCTGATGGCCAAGAAAGAATTCTTGATGTCTTTGGTGCAAAAAGGTGATTTTATTAAAGTATGGGGACAGGACCCGTGGGCAGAAAGAGCTACATTGGGCTTGTGAGGAGTGACTGCTTATATACTAAGGAGTTGGGGGAGGTAAAGTCAAGAGGAGGTTTCTTAAAGGGATTTTCACCTGTTAAAGACTCACAGATCACTGGAGGCCTAGTTGTTGTCAGGCTAAAGTTGTTTTCCGTCTAGCAAAGCATTAGGGTTAAGCCAGTAGGGAACTCCCTGGGGCGCCTGGGTGGCTCACTTCTTCAGCTCAGGTTTCAGTTCAGATCTCCTAGTTTGTGAGTTCGAGCCCCGCGTCGGGCTCTGTGCTGACAGCTCAGAGCCTGGAGCCTGCTTTGGATTCTGTGTCTCCCTCTGCCCCTCCCCTGCTCATGCTCTGACTCTCTTTCAATAATACATAAATGTTAAAAACAAATTAAAAAAAAAAACAGGCTATTGATAAGATGGCCCTTTGCTTTTCTAACTGTACTAAGATATTTGTAAACTGATAGAGACTTTTATCAGTTAACCATTTCTTTTTTTGTCCTTTCCTTTGTCCTTGGGCAGCCAGCAGAGCCTGAGGAATCTCACACATATCCCACCTGTTGAGAGGGCAGGGGGACGGGGGTGCTAGCTTGTGCTAGCTCTCAGCCTGCCTGCGGCTCCTTCTTCAAGCAGGGAGCTGATGCGAGGCTTGAACTCATGAACCATGAGATCATGATCTGAGTGGAGATCAGAGGCTTAACCAACTGGGCCACCCGGGCGACCCAGGTCCTACATTGCGGAGTCGGGTCGAAGCATAAGGAAGTGTCTTGCCTCTTTTTCCTGCCAGAAAGAGAATGAGACTTATGTCCCCCGTGTCAACTCTGAAATGCCCCTGCTTGCTGGCTGTGGAAGACAAGTCCCTGAACCAATTCTGCTCTCATGGAAAGACCAGCTTCCAGAAGGCAGGAGACAGCCCATAAGAGCATCCTTGTGTGGCAAAGGCGCCCACTGGTTCCACGGGGGGCTGGAGGAACATTGGGACCGGGGGCCTGTATTCTCTACCAGGCCTGGGGACATCCCCGGGATGGGGACATCCACCAAGTCACAGAGCCACACCTGCATCTCCATCCCTGGCACAGGGCCTGGCACTGAGGGAATAGCCTTGCTGGGCAGCGTTTTGACCTCAGCACTGGGGCATGACCAGAGGGGCAGGTCCTTGGGGCAGGGACGGCTGGGTGTGGTTCGCCAGGCCCTCCTAGAGTGACGTGCATAGCAGCAATAAAAAGGGGGCGGTGGGGATTTAGGGGAGTTAAATTCATTTTCAGGAATCCGGATTAAATACACTACGTTGCATTCTTCTTGGAGCCTTTCTGATGCTACCCTACAGCGTGACTCTCTGAAAAGCTCCAGGAGTGTGGGACTCTTCCGGAACCCCTCTGTCCCATTCTCCTTTTTATACTGTGCATAATGGGCTTTAGGAAATATGGCTCAAGGGTGACTCTCTGTGACCTTGAAAAAGGCCCTGGGCTTCCCTGGCCTTGGTTTCACTACCTGAAACCCGTGCTCACACCCATCTCTGCCCCTTCCTCCCCAGCTGTCACTTAATGTTAAAGGTCCGGCAGCTCTGGGACCAGCATGGGGCTCACTTTGCACCCCTCTCCTGGCCCCTGCTTAGCTTTGACAATGAGGGAACCCTCCTCCGGTTCAACTTGGTCTTCCTGCTCCTGCTTATCCCCCAACCCGCACGGGGCTGGCCAGGGGTCGCAGGCCCAGAATGCCGTCCCGGGACAACTCAGCGGCACTGTGTTCCACACTCTGGCCTCTGCACCTGGACTCATGCTCTCCTTTGCCTTGGGCTTTCTTGCCTTCTCTCTTCACCCAAATAACCCTTCCAATCTTTCAGTGTCCCTGGGTCCACGCTGATATTCTGCAGGCTGGATCTGCCCGGTTCTGAGAGCCCACAACTGCATGGGGGGACTCACCTCTTTCCCCTTGCATTTCTATACACTTGGCCTCACGTATTTTGACGCCTTGTTGTTTGGCGCATGCATACACATTAACGGTTATGTCTGCTTGGAGAACTGGCCCATTTATCATTATGTAAGCCCCCCTCACCCCGCCTTTGTCTCTGATAACTGCCCTTGCTCCGAAGTCCATTCTGTCTGAAATTTTAATACAGTGACTCCTGCTTTCTTTGGATTAGTGTTACTGTGGTGTCTTTTTCACCATATCTTCCTTTGTAGCTTATTGCCTACATCTATATCATCTATATCTAGGTCTAAGTCTGTGCCTATATCTATTATCTATATCACAATCATCTGTTTATTTTAGAGAGAAAGAGGGAGAGACTGCAACTGGGGGAGAGGAGCAGAGGGAGAGAGAGAGAGAGAGAGAGAGAGAGAGAGAGAGAATCTTCAGCAGGTTCCATGTTCAGCACAGAGCCCAATGCAGGGCTCCATCCCATGACCCTGAGATCATGACCTGAGCAGAAATCAAGAGTTGGATGCTCAACTGACCGAGCCACCCAGGCGCCCCACATGTCCTTATGTTAAAAAGGGCTTTTTGGTAGACAACATGCAGCTGGGGGCTTGCTTGTGGATCCCCTCTGATAATCTCTGTACTTTAATCGCCGCATTTATCAGTGGCACTTAAAGTATTGGTACAGTTGGATTATTGTCTACCACATTCTTACTGTTTGTTATGTATTGGCTTTCTTTCTTTCTTTCTTTTTTCTCTGTCTCTCTTTTTCTTGTCTTCCACTCTTTCTGCCTCCTCTGGTTTTAACTGGATGTTTTGAATGATTCTGCTTCTTCTCTTTACCCTGGTCTCTCAAGACTTGACTGAGATGCACTTGGCCCAGGGGACCCTGGTAGGCCTGCCTTCCCTGCCCTCAGCCCCTCTCACTCCACATCAGTGGCATCCCCTCAGGAATGCTCAGCCTGTCCCCTGGATGAGACACCCCTGTGAGGCCCCCAATGCAGACAGGACCCTCCTGGAGAGCCTCAGGGAGCCGGGAAGCCTGGAACCCGGGTCCCACTGCCTCCTGCTTTTCTCCAGGGAGAGTGACACTGGCCCTGAAGCAGGTGGAAAGACGAGAGGGGGCTTCGGGAGGAGGAGTCATGGGCTGGGGGTCCCAGATCATCACTGAGGGCAAGGTCTGAAGGTCCACACCACACACCATGCACCATGTGCCACTCCCGGAGCTGCGAGGGCCTGACTCTGCTTGCAGTTGGGGTTTGGGGGATGCACCCTCCAGAAGCTCACAGTCCGATGGAGGAGGCGGGCACTTAACACCCAGCACCAGGAGAGCCCCCAGCACCACCCCAACAAGGATTCCAGGAACACAGAGGCCTGGACTTGAGGCAGCTCCAAAGATCAGCTCAGGACAACAGGCTCGGTCTTGTCACACGTCTGGTTTGGCGGCGGCCACGTGGAGTCGGGTGCTGGTCAGGCTGGATGCCGGTCCAGAGAGTGTGCACTTGATGCCTAGCCCAGCCTCCCCGCTCCCACACGCTGGCAGCACTCTGGATGCCTGAACTCACGCTGGATGTAAACATGCAGTCAGTTTCCCTCTGGGTGGCGCCCAGCAGTTTGTAAAGGCATCCCGATGCGTCCAGGGATAGGACCGGGGTGTGGGTAGGGGTGCCGCCATGGCCCTCTTGAGGGGGCAGAGCCCAGAGAGGAGGAGGCCCTGAAAGGGGAATCAGATGAAGGCCCCAAAACCACAGACCCTCCTTGCTGTGGGGCCCGGCCCGCCCTTGCCCACAGGAAGCGGGAGGGAAATGTGTTGAGGAAGCTACGGCAGGTGCCGGGAGGGCCGCGATGGCCCGGAGGTGATGCCGCCCCAGGGCAGGGCTGGGGGGGGGGCCCTCCAAGGAGCCCGGGCCCGCCCTGCTGGGCGTGGGCGTGAGTGCATGTGCCTGGGAACACCCAGGGAGGGGACCCCGGCGCGTGAGGCCTGGGGAAGTGCGGTGTGGACGGGAGGGGGCCCGGGGCGCACCCACGAAGGGACACACAGAACATCTCGGGACAATTCACACACTCAATGTCACATCTAGTTGGTTTGACAAAACATGGGAAAGAAGAAGTGAGATTTGTTAGCTGTACCCGGATCCATGCAGTTCACTTCAGGGGACAGTTTTGGTACCAAATTATCCTTGCTATGCAAATTTCCTCCCCAACCGGCTGGTTCCCGGTCGTGCAGGGGGACCTCGGTGGCTGCACCCGCTTCCCGCCGTGCCGATTCACCGGGCAACCACAGCTCATCTGCTGGGCGGCCAGCACCCAGCTGCCGGGGAGGAGGGACCCTCCGGAAGGTTCCTGGCACAGGGAGGGGACATTGGAGACGAGGGTGGCCAGGCTGCAGGGCTTAGGGTGGTCAGCCTGTTCCTGTCCTTGGCCTTCCCAAAAAGTGGAAAAAGCAGGGGACCTCACCGTGCGGTCTGTTCCTTTCTCCCTAGGACAATACTGCCCAGAATTTGGCATTTTTTAAGCATTGGTCCAAGCTGAGGCCCAAGGAGCAGTGGATCCTCACTTCCCCTCCGTGAGGTGCTCCCTGAACGTCCCTGCGAGGGTCCTGGACCCTCCTCATTTCCTCTGCCTTCATCGGACTGGTTGGGGACTCTCCTGCCCAGAGAAAATCTGGGATGCTGTATGCAGCTGGCTTTCCTTTTCTCAGCTCGTCAAAGCCCCTGCCCAGCCTCCCGGCTCCCTCCTCAGGCACGTGGCCCATCTGTCCCTTTCCTGACAGTCACCCATGTGCTGGTGACTCTCAGGTCTCGGACCTGTCCTTACAGCTGACCCGCTCTCCTCATTCAGCCGCTTAGATAAGAAGAAACCACGCTGCCCCTTCAAGCCCTCTGCCCTCTCCTCTTTCCTCCTAACGGCTCCTGTAGGAGCTGAGACTTGGAGTGGATGCCTCATTATTCCTTCCGTGAGCGATGGATTAAATCATCCCAAATAACCTGTGTTCATTGAGCACCGTCTCCATCCATGGGGCTGCCATAACCAGATGTCACAGGCTAGGAGGATTTAGAAACAACAGCAACTACTCCCCACCGTTCTGGAAGCTGCGGGTCCGAAATCAGGGTCGGACTGAGGGCCCTCTTTTGGGTCACGACGTCACGTTGTGTCCTCACCTGGGGACAGGAATCTCTCTGGGGTGTGAATCCCATTCCTGAAGGTTATTATTCCAGCACCTCCCAAAGGCCCCGCCTCCTCATGCCGCCATCTTGGAGGCTGGAGTTTCAGGCCATGGACTTGAGGGGACGCCAACATTGAGTCCGCAGCAGCATGGAGTCCGGAACATTGATATTCCAGGTAATCCTGTTGATGCTGAGGATGTAGCAGTTAGTTAAAAAAAAAAAAAGAAAAAAAAAATCCCAGGTGCTCCTGGGTGTCCTCGGTTGGTTAAGTGTCTTCAGCTCAGGTCATGATCTCGTGGTTTCGTGAGTTCGAGCCCCACATTGGGATTCTCTCTCTCCCTCTTTTTCTGCCCCTTCCCCACTTGCGCTGTGGCTGTCTCTCTCTCTCTCTCTCTCCAAAATAAATAAACTTAAAAAATTAAAAAAAAAAAATCCCAAACCACCTAGTTCATGGAAATCACATTCTAGTGGCAAGAATCCAAGCCCTCCCTTCTTTGCTTTCCTCTTCTCTGGACTCTGTCCAGTGTCAGCACCTTGACCCCTGCCAGGTGACCACGTAGGTCCTCCCATCCCTGGTTCCTACAGCATCTCCCTTCCGTGCCTCCAGTGGCTCCCTATCGGCTGCTTGGTCGCCTGTACGCACTCGTCCGGAGGCAGGAAGTGAGCACACCTCCTTTTGCTCTGCTGGGGTCCCCTGTGCCCCGTCCCACAGGGCGGGGGCTCTGTCCTTCCGGGGGTGCAGGAATTCAACTGCTGCCTGCATCCAGGGGACCAGTTGGTCTAATTCAGGGCAAGGGGGGTGCAGTGGCAAGACAGCCATGGTCAGGCACTGAAGCTGTGTCCTCTAATCTAGCTTTTATGGGAAACACAGCAATGTATTTTGGTTTTCCACTCTCTGATTCTTATCTCTGAGTTGTTTCAAACTCAAGAGGGGAAGAGACAGACATTCATTGTTCTTTCTTCCTAACAAAACAAAACAAACCCAAAACATAGGTTTGGGCTGAAGGAGAGGGTTAAGCTGTAACTACCTTAGGGAGAAACAGGATGGGGAACCAGCTTAGTCCGGTTTGGGGGTGCTGGTTCCACACCTGGGGGATAGACTCCACGCAGACCTCCGGCTCCAGAATGATCACGAGCGGGTCTGCGGAAACTGCGTTTTTAACAAGACCCAGGTGACTCCAAGTTACATTTGGGAATCAAGGTCAGGGGGGAATCCTTGGAAGCATTGGCGCAGGGGGAAGGTGCAGGTGGGCAAGGAAGACTTGAGGCAGCTGGGGATCGGGAATTTGGGTTAAGCACAGGAGAGTGCAACAAGGGGACAGGAGCTTGGGTGTGGGGCGGAACTGTTATTCTCGGAGCCAAGGGTCTCCCTTGCCTCCTGTTAGAGGGCTGGAGGGGCAGGCTGTTTGGGGAAAGGCAGGTAAGAATGCCATCAAGCAGGTGACATTACTTTGGCTCCAGCCCTGCTGCTCCTGGTTCTGGGGCCGAGAAAGCCCAAAGGCATCAGAGCGGTGCCCTGGCCTGTGGAGGAACACGGGTTCCCTCGCTGGTGGCCCCAGAACCCCGTCCTGCGCGTCTTGTGCCGATCGCTAGGTTCCTTGAGTTTCCTTGCTCTGCCTTTGGAGTTGGGGGGGGGTGCGCACAAAACCCACGACTTATGGAAAAACCGAAGGGATTCTGTTCCTTGAGAATCCACGTGCTTTTTGATGAGGACGCACGCTGCCACCAAGGAGTCACGAAACGTCCAAGACATTTGATTTTGACAGAAAATATGACTAGCAATGGGATCAGGGAGTGCCACCCAATCCTGATTTTCAGCTCCCCCCTTTTCACACTAACATTTAAAACATAGAAGCACCTGGGGGTCTCAGTCGGTTGAATGTATGACTCTTTGCAAAAAAAAAATTATTTTTGGGAGAGCACAAGCAGGGGAGGGGCAGAGAGAGGGAGACAGAGGATTGGACGAGGGCTCTAGGCTGACAGGCTGATGGCAGTGAGCCTGACTCGGGGCTTGAACTCAAGAACTGGGAGATCATGACCTGAGCCGAAGTTGGATGCTCAACCGACCGAGCCTCCCAGGTGCCCCAAATGTCCAACTCTTGATTTTGGCTCAGGTCATGATCCCAGGGTCATGGGATCAAGCCCCACGTTGGGCTCTGCACGGAACATGAATCCTGCTTGGGATTCTCTCTCTGTGCACTCTCTAAAATTAAAAAAAAAAGCAATGCAAATTTTACATTCACAGCGCTCACCGGGAACAGAAGTGAAGTGCGCAAAAGCAGCAAGTTCTAGTGGGGAGTGATAAAATGCAGCCCCGGGGACTCCCCACGAAGACAGAGAGGGCAGGGGCCTCCAGGGCTGCCCCAGGTGTGCTGGGAACAAGGGCAGGGGCATCAGTGTTACATCCAAGCATCACTTCTCAGCTTCTTCTGGATTCTCTGCACCTGCTGCCAGCTCTTTGCACCTTGCTGCACCCCACCTGGAATCCGGTGTCCTCCAGGCAGACCCCATGAAGGGGGCACCCCGCCCTGGGTCAGCCTCTCCGGGGTCAGGGGGACTCGTCATTTGGGCCCATTGAGTGAATGCCTCCCACCCGCGGTGCGTGGGGACCAGGGGAGGACACATGGACACTCAAGTGTCAGTGCCAAAAGGATGTGCCGAGAGTAATCATTCTTACCACGCTCGGAATAAAGCGTCGTGAAAACCAAGAGACGGAGGCAATCAATCACCCTGCTGGTAGCTCTTGAAATTGAGATTTGAAACCTCACCCTCACCCTGTGGCCATAACGGGGGCTCCAGGATAAGCCTGCAAGGTGTGCAAGCGAGGGCCGGGGAGGCCCGGGACGCATTAGTGCCACGGACGCCTTTCCTCTGGATTCCCGCAAGTTGTGTTCATTAGGCTTCCTAAGGACGGGAGCTGCACAGATGTGTGCAAACCTGTTCCTCATTCTTGATTCCCTGCATCTGTGATCACCAACAAGGCACGGCCGTAAAACAGTGGAACCGAGTGGTTCACGCTCTTGGGGCGACCTCGCCCGAGGAGGCTTCCTCAAGATGCTACCCTGTCAAGTGCTAGTTCTGAAGGTCTCCCTGGGGGACTGATGCCGGGGCCTGATGGGAAAGAGCACAATCTATTTCACTAAAGTTTCACCTTGGGTGGATTACACGTTCTACCGTTCTACCGTGTAGGCCTAGTTAGTTACCCCATCATGTTTGCTAGGTCTGAGCCCATCTGATGTCGGGCTCTCTCTCTGAAAGGGACAGATTTCCTCCCAGAGCATCTGCTGTAACTCAGTTCTGCTGCAAAGATCAGATGAGCCTTCTGGCACTGCCTGGCTCTGGCCTAAGGGTCAGAACTGTGACAGGTGGCCACCGATGGTCAGTCACTGTCCCCTTGTGCCTTCGTAGCCATGGGCCCACCCCCAAAGGCATTATGCAGCGGGCTGTGAAGAGCGGGGGGGTTGTGGTGGTGGTGGTGGTGGTGCCATATTTGTTGCCCACTATTTCCACCCAGCCTCAAATCCACATTCTGAAGCCAAATACAGGGACTCAGCATCCCAGGCAGAGCGCAGCTGCAGACAGGAGGCAGACGCTGTGCTGAGCCTGCTCATCTGGGCTACAAACACATCAGATGGCCATGATCCCATGGTTCCCAACTGGGGCTGCGGCCACCTGCCTGCTCTGATGGGCCGAGCGTGTGGTTCCCGGCCACTCCCAGGTCACGGGTTAGGACAGACAAAGTGTTTGTTGCATTTATTGTTCTACCACTACAGAAAAAAGCATTTCAAAATGTGTACAAAAGTATCCTCTATCCCTCCAGGGGCACGCCCCTTGTTCACAGCTAAACAGAAATAATTTAACATCACCAGAGAGGCGGATAGCAAATACAACAGCATTTTTTTCTCATTTACAGTCCTGTACACATATTTTCCAGAATGGTGGACGAAGACCCCAGGCAGCACTGGCTACACACACAACATCATAGAAAAGTGTATTAGAAAGTATTTAAAACAATATTGCATATTAATTTCTGGCTACGTCTGTTCACAGTGAATGCCACCACACCAAGACCACACCAACTGTGGATGTGCTTCTGTTTTCCCAAGACTGAACATCTTAAATAAATCTGAGTTTGGTTCATTTTTTAAGTAAAACACACACACACACACACACACACACTGAACTGAATATGACAGCTATCGGGATTTTTAGATAGAGCTGACCCTTCATTATTGCTGAAACTTAGGAAGTGCAGGATAGAGTAATACTTTGCTTCCCAACCTATGTAAGTCCATTAGATGTTGCTTTTGTTTTGGCAAGAGCGTGACGCTCATCAGGGTTACACAGTGATGAGAACAAACAAGAAAAAAAATCCCCACAAAAACAGAAAGAACCCCCCCTCCCCCCACAAAAAAAGAACAAACTCGAATGCCCGTAACAGTAGCTTTCTTTCTCAATGAAGACTCTAAGATTTCATGTGGTGGATTCTACATTGAAAATGGAACACTCTGGTCTCTGAAGTGACAGGCATACGCCCCTTGGTGACGGATGAAGAAAAGTCACAATTCTTTTTTAGTGACTCTTTGGACAGGGCAGCGTGTGCTCTAAGGCATACGGCACAGAAGGGACCTGGATAAGGAGCAGGCGTCCAGGCTTTCAGTCCACAGAAGCTCAGAGACAGAGGGGCAGCGATTTCTTACCATAACCCACACATCCACCCGCGAGAGCGGCGCTCTTGTCTCTGACGTTTATTTTCAAATGCGGGGGCACGAAGCCTAGGCACACTTCAGAACACAGCGGTTCTCGAGACACGCATTCACACCATCCAGCAGCAGAACAGACCACAGAACAGAAAAGGCGTGAGGTCATGCACAATCCTACGTTGCTCGGCTAGAAGAAAAACGTGAACGGCTTTTGGTACAGAATATGACCACCTTCCTAACGTAACTTAGTTACCAGTTGACATTCTATGGGACCGTTACCTCCAACACAATAATCTCAAAGAAAAACGGTGTTAGCATAGAACACCACAAGAAAAGGTGTGTAAATAGATGGTTACATTGGCTAGAAAAGGCAGTGAGCGGAGGGGAAGCGCTTTAGAAAAGAACACTTGTAGCCGCTATTTACAGTTCTGGGTTAAGCTTTCTTTGAAGCCACAGCGAGGGGCAAGGGTGAGAAGTTTTTTTTGGGGGGGGGAGTTAACTCCTTTCAACCAACTGGCTCTGTGGGATGATGGAAGGGAACAGGGCAGGTCTGAGTGGCCCCAGCAAACAGGAAATTTGTGTCACTCTCCCTTTCTTTGTGGCTGCGTATGGAACCGCCCGCGCCCCCTGTCTCTACAGCACTTTACCCAGGGCCTTTGCACGCCCCTGCGTCAATGCAATGTTTCTTTCCAGTTTCAAAACACCGTCCCCGTCCTGTAAGCCAAGAAATGTGTGACTCAAGGATGGGTGTGGACTTCATCCTCTCAGCAAAACCCAAACGTGCACAGGAAGGTGGGATAAATTCATTTCTAGAATTTGCGATGAACACAGAGGAACACGGGTCAGGGGCTACACGGCAGAGGGGGAAAATTCTTCCAGCATGTTTCTCTTTGGAAGGCTTCCCCAGACCTTGGACTGGCTTAGAACGAGAGCAGTGGTTCTCGACTAGGGAGGATTTGCTCCCCAGGGGATATGTGGCAACATCTGGAGAGATTTTGGGGTGTCGAACGGGGATGCTATGGGCATCTGTTGGGTAGTGACCAGGAAGGATGCTAAGAACCCACAGGAGAATCCCCCACCACAAAGAACTGCCCAGCTCCAAATGTCAAGAGCACCGTGACTAAGAAACCTCGATTTAGACTAAATGCAGAGGGGCCAATGGACAATTTTTCCTCTGTTTTCTTTTTCCCCGTGTTCACCTTGGCTCAGTTTTGGCGAAGACACGTAAAGGTGTGAAACCGCGTGCTCTCATTTGCCTAGGTGACTGGGGTCATTATCCTTAACGACAGGATGAACCTTGAGGGTGACCCCTCTGGGTTGGCATCCGAATCACCAAACACCTCAGCGGGGCTCCCGTCATGCCTGAGGAAGGTTCTCCCTCTGCCACCACCTGCCTCTTTCCCGTCAGATCCCGCTGGCTGGTTATGCGATCGCTCCCGACCGTTCCGCATTCCCAGGGAGAAGGGACGCAGGGCCACACATCATGTCCATGTGCAGGCACACAGGGACTGCTCTGTCCTCACGGGGGAGTCTCAGGCTGTTTCAAAGTTTGGTTTCCAAGGCGTGGGTCCTGTGTATGAACAACGTCTCCTGGGCCTTGTCTGTCACGTTCCCTTGCTCTGAAAATTAATGACCATCCTGAACCCTGCTTTCGTGGATTTTAAAACCTGAATGATGCAGAATGAGGGCAGGGAAAGAAACTTACCGACAAACAAAACAACGACATAGTTGAAGTGGGGTCTAGGTTGGGCCTCTGAAGGAAAGGCAGGCTTCTGCCTGTCAGGGGAACCAGCCAGGGAAGCAACGGGTGTAGAATTTGGAATCAAGCCTTGGTTTCTCGGTAATTTGACCCTTTGAGAGGTTCAGAGGAAGTAAGGTCCAAGTTTTGGGATGGATGTTAGGAACATAGTGATAGACTCTGGGCCATGAAAGGCACGGACTGGAGTAGGCAGAGGGCAGCGGTCTCCACACCTGCCTCCAGGAATACAGTGTTCAGACTCTTCTGCTCGCCCGCCAGCCTTGGAAGGCTACCTCGGTTTTGAAATTGAGAACCAGACCAACAGGCTCTCTGGCCCCTCCCTTTGTCCGAGGAGTCCAGCTTTCCTCCAACAATTTGCCTTTTGTGCGGGCTGTGACTTACAACATCTCTTAGAAACTGCAGGCCTCCAGCCCTAGACGCACACGGCCAGAAGCTATGACTTGGGTTTCTAGACCCTGCTGCGTTGCGAGGGGGGCGCCTGGAGGTCTGCTCCCCGGCTCATTCCTTCCTGGGCTCTGACCTGTTTGTATCAAACTTTCTCTGAGAGTGATGAGTCTTGCGGAGGGGGGCGGGCGGGGGGCTTCCAGGAAGCCACAGCTAGAGGGGACTTCAGCTCGCAGTCTATGGCAAACATCTAGGAAGAGAGCGGTGGGGGTGGGGGGTGCTCCAAACGTAACCCTGCATCTAACCATAAAAAAAAAAAAATCGCCTCGTGTTCCAAAGCAAATCAAACCCCAACCGACTGAAAACTACAAAACAAAACAAGAGAACCACCGAGAAATCAAAAGCACAAGGTTCTGGTCCAGTCCGTGCTGCTGGCGGGAGGGCCTGTCCGCCCCCCCCCTCCCCCCACGCCCACCCCCACCCCCGCGTGCTTCCTCTGCGGGCCGGCAGCCGCGCGCGGGGTTTAGCTCATGTGGAAGCGGTGCTCGCCCCGGGTGATGTGGGACGAGAACTCGTAGCGGTCCTGGCTGTGGTAGCCGCACATGTTGCACTCAAAAGGATCACGGAAGCCGTGACAGCCCATGTGGATGGTGTACATGACGTGGTCCAGGAAGAGCACCCTGCAGTGTTCGCACTTGTACACCTTCATGGGCTCCCCGCCCGCGCCGATCACGCGGCAGGCGTCCTGGGAGCCGTCGGAGGCCGCCCGCAGCACGTCGTAGGCCGCGTGCTCCTCCTTGATGGACAGGCCGTTGCGCGCGTGGGGCGTGATGTGGTTGGTCAGGTAGATGAGGCCGCCCCGCTGCTCCTCGGCGTTGCTCTCGGTGTCCGTCGAGTCTTGGCAGCTGTTGTTCGGGGACGCCTCCCTCTCGGAGGACACGGACTTGGCCTTGGAGAGCAGCAGCAGGTTCTCCACGGCGCTGTCCTGGGCCGCGTGGTTGGACCGCGGGGGGCCCTCCGCGTGGGGCTTGTGGAGCTGGTACATGGGGCTGATGCCCGGGACGACCTCCGAGCTGCCCGGGGGCGTCTGCACCAGCGGGCGCAGGGACTCGGCCCCCAGGTAGCTGATGGCGTTGTTGATGGCTTGGTCCATCACGTGGGTCTGCATCATCTCGTTTTCCTTCTCGTAGCTGGCGCTGCCGTCGTAGGGCATGTCCGACAGACACTTGTCCCCTGTGGGAGGCAGGCGACAGTCAGTGAGGCCACGTTACCTCTGCGCGCCACGGGGGCGGCTGAGATCTACAGCAAGGGGGCGTCCCCCCCTCCCCCCGCACATCTGGGTGTCCTGGCGCTCAGGGGGACGCGCGACTCAGACACCTCCCAGATGGACAAGGTGGAGGCCTGTCTGTGGTCACCCAGCTCAGGGCCCTGCTTGGAGTCAGCCCTTAAACGCACCCGACCCACCACACGAACCCATGCACCCAAGTCGGCGCACGTCAACAGAAACAGCAGAAACCGTCCAACTAAATACTAAACCAGCACTTGGGTCTTTTACTATGAATGTCACCATATTCAGTTTAAGATGAAAACTTAAATGACGTATTTTCGATATAGTGTTCTAAGTGATTTGCAATAGCTGGTTAATTTCTCATAAATTTATGTAATTACCATACGCGAGTGTATCATTATTCACTAGCGTGTGCGATATGCTTGCTTAAAACAGTGTTATGGGACGGGGTTCTGAATCCATAACTTCAATACTCAGAATAAAATTTGATCAAAAGGTAAGATTTCTGGTAAGATCTATAGAAAGCTGACTTCTGGCTCGGAGAGGAAATGGACGCTCAGAGTCCGGTGTCCACATCCTCCCTGGTCCCGGTTCCACTCGCCTGTCTGTCACTGGCAGGACTAGAGCCGTGTGCCACATGGGTATGTGCGGGGAAGCTGGGCACACAGCAGGGGAGTAAAGGGGAGGGGGTGTGCCATTCGCCTGTTCTTTCCAAAAATTTCCGAGCATGAACGATGCTCAAGGAACCACTGCCAAGGACTCTGGGTGTGCGAGCGTCCCCTCAAGAAACTTCCAGTCTGAGAGCGAGCTCCCTCCCCGGGGATGGCGAACCCTGAGATGAGCTCGGGCTTCTGAGCAAACATTATCATGAAGAACTAAAACGAACTGCCTTGAAGATGCACCTTCTCGACGCACTGGTTATAGGTTCAGTACGAAACCGTGGCGTAATGAGCAAAGTCGCTGTCTGCACTCTGTCAGGGCTACTGATTTGCTTTCCGTTTGCATGCAGATTTATGGATAAATCAAAGCACTGGAGGCATGCCTGAGTTGTTTACGTTTTACCCCTCATTCTGTTTCTTTTCTTCCTCCAACACGTCTATGCTGAGCATTGAGTGTCTACTGGACTGGACAGGAGGGGCAGACAGGGGAGCTAGTAAAAAGGGTCCCCATCCTCAACAGCTAACAGGGGACACAGATATTAAAACACAGCTGCAAAAATGGTGTATCCCAGGCAGAGAAGTTCTAGGAAGCAAATAGAAGGCTTGGGTCCTGAGGGCTTCTGACCTAGAGTTGGCCGGGTGAGTGGGGCTCTTGTCCTACACGGGGGGCAGCCAGGGGTCCTGGCCAGAGCCTGGGTGTGGGGCAGGGTGGGGGCAGTATCTACCAAGCAGAGGCTTTGTCTAGAGGAAAATGAGAAGCCCCTGAAGGGTCTGAAGGAAGGGCCCTTCTCAGTAATGGGCAGGAGTACAGGTTGTGAGGGGCAAAGGTAAGTGAACTCAGAGACTCCCTTAAGAGCCCAGGGAATGGCTACTGATGGCCTGTGAGGGCGGTGGCGGGGGAGGATCCCACACCTCCCACACTGACACCTGACATCAAGGTCTCCTGCTCATTCTTAGCAACAGGACAATAAACCACTTAGTTGTTCAAAACCTTAACTAATCTTTCTTAAAAACATTTTCCGACCACGGATGATTGTCCAGGGATATCCCCCATCATGCTGTAGAGTATCTTGGGGTCTCATTTCTTGCTTGCAAAAGAGACTTATCATAAAACAGCCCGCCTGCATTCATTCTAATCTACTGGCGGTCAGGAGAGACATGTGGCCTGATCGTGGTGAAATGTGATCCTCAGATTACAGAAAGAAAATTTGCTGGTGGCCGGTCACACCCTCTGCAGAAACTGAATAGAATGGATGGAATCTCTCCACAAGGTGGGCGGGAGGGAACACGGAAGTCGTGTTTATGCCCATTAAAAGTTAGAAGAAATAACTTGATAGCATTGTTGAATCACGTTTTGAGGTCTTTGTGTTGAGGTGCTAAATATTTTCTTGGTCTAATTCTAGAACAGAATGGATCCATTCTGGCTTATGCGCCCCCATCTGTCCCTCTACCAAACCCTGGTAGGGACAAGATCGGGCATAGACTTTCAGGCCAATTCAGATACATATCGAAGTGCTTACAGCCCCATCAAAAATGGTGCTTTCCCGCCTAATCATCCTGTTTCTGCCGAAAGTTGTGGCTCTTTGGTTTCCCAGGCAACCACTGAAATCCATTGTTTTTAAAACTTGGTCTTAACAACAAATCGATGTAGGAAAAAACCCATATATTTCAGATTACTGTGGCATATTGAAACTATCCACAGAATTTCTCTTCCCTAATACTCCACAAAGTGAGAAAAAGAAAAACCCACGCAGTTCACTTTGGCAATGAGCTAAATAAAAAACCACATTCTAATGAAACACATAGTTTTAAAAAAAATCAAGGAGCAAGGAAAGAAAATTCTGGCGTGAGACATACAGTAAAGGGTGGCTGCTGATCTCACTTCTAAAAACCTCAAGTGTGAGTCAACGAAGTCCTCAGGGTTCTCCCTAATATCCTCTTTTCTGTAGGAAGCGCATTCAAATACACATCCTCTTCTATTTCTGATCCCACAGCAGTGGAAGCCTCTGCTAGCAAGAACCAGGTGAGTGTGAGGTTGGCTCTCTCGATAGGAGTGAGGTCTTCTAGGCTGTAGCTGAGGGGAAATGGCCCTAAGCCCCTAGTGTCCTTCTGTGGGGCTGGGAATCATGCTCCAGCCACGTACAGTGAGTGGTAGCTGGTTTAGGGCATTTGACCAAATCTCAGAATGAGAGAGAGAGAGAGAGAGCGCACAGAAAGTCTTTAAACAAAGACTGCACTTTGCCTCACCTGAACTCCTCCTTCCCCCTATCCTTGGCATTCTTTCAGGATTTAGAAAAGTCGATAGCTCTCACAGGAAAAAAAAAAGCCTCACATACAGTGGGAAAAATGTCCAAATGTCAATCAAGCTCCATCAGCCCAAGGAGAATAAGCAAGTGACAAGAAATGTCATGATCACCATGAAAATACTTTCTAGCAACTCAAGGGAGGAAAGGAAGTAAAACAGACCAATAAGCCCATCCTAGGAAAAAAGCTCAACTCAAGGAAGAGAGGAAATGTGTCAAAATTACTTTGTGAGATGGACTCCATAAAAAAAAGCGCTGAACGACAGCATGCTAAAACAACAGAAAAGAGGTGAAAAAAGGTTTCAGATCTCAAGAAACAAAATGAGGTCCATTTATCACAGAATGAATCCATGGATTAGAAGCAGTAACAGAACATAACCTACTAAAAATGGAATGACTGACAGAGGAAAAACACAAGATAATAAGTGTGAAAAAATGTGAAAAAAAAGACAAAAAATAAACTGAAGGAAATGCTAACAGATATGGAGAACAAATTATCCAACATAAGGACAACTGGTATCCCTGGCTGAGATCGCAACAGATGGAAAAAAAAAAAAAGATGTCTACAAGGAAGATTATTTCTCAGAAATAGAAAACAGGGGACTCCCCAGATTAAAATGGCAGGAAAGTTTTTATTCAGAATGCAAAATACCAAGACACATCCTAGTGAGGCTATTTACCTTTTAGACTATTTAACTTAAAGAGCTCTTCAGGTGTTCAGAAAGAAAATGGAAGTCACCTTTAAGAAATAAATCTCAGACTGGCCTTAGACATCTTCACGGCAGCATTCAACTAAGCAATGCCATCATGGCACCACACAAGGTCAAGACAGAAAGGCAACAGGCAGACATCCTCAAACACATGGCAAGTGTGGAAATGGAGCATCTATAGGACCTCCTTGAAAAAAAAAAAGTTGCTTGAAAGTTAAGTCCAATCAGTCAAGTGATTAACACAATAAATAGACTGAGTTGGGGCTTTGAATCTATTTAAAGAGAGAGTTAACGAAAAGTAGCTAAACTTCTGTGAGAATTAGGATTATGGGAATAGAATGTGACTATTAGGAAGCAGGACGATGTAAAAATAATATAATTGAACACTGGGGAGTAAAATCGTGTCTTTATTTCCCAAAGCTGTGAGTCAGGAGATACTGCGTAAATGGAAGCAAATGGGTTAAAAACCCGATGAAGCTCATGTTTTTCATGGTGCAGTGTATCTTTTTAATCTTAGATTAAGTCCTCTAAAAATATCTTTCTGCGAGAAAATGTTCATTTGAAGATTGGCTATGCCTCCAGTTTTATTGGGTTCTTGTTCACCTCTTAAATTTAAGACATCCATACAAATGCTATTTGCATTTTGAAGTAGCATGTGTGATATGACAGAATCTTTACAGAAGTGTTTATTCCACACCTGTCTATCAATACACCTGTTCATCACCCTAGCCCCCCACATACATACATATGGATAAAAAGGCTTTTAGAATAATGCTCAGCTACTCTTAATATTGGCAATTTCTGGATGTTGGGTTTTTGGGGTCATTTGAAAACATTCATCTTTGCCTTAAAAGTCTTTATATTAACCATGTGTCACTTTCATAATGCAACATGGTTGTTTTTTACTTCCAGAGAAAAGAAACTATACCAAGATAGTTATAACGGGTAGAGAAAATGTTAATTATTGTTATGCTCCCCTATTTCCTCTCCTGTATTTAAAAAACTTCCCCAATCACCAAACAGACGAAGAATACAGCCTTGCTGTGTAACGTGACCATCCCCTTTCTGATGGGGCTTCATCAATCCTGTTGGCTTCTATCTGATTATCCCGGGGGATGAGATCTTTGGTGACACAATGGTGAGCAATGTTCCTGGCAGAGTAAGTACTTACACTCAGGCCAAAACTCAAGGAAAAACTTTTAACCATAGATCCCGTATCCATTAAGCAAAATTATGGGTCATTCGGAGCAATGTCCCTGTGAAAATCATGGCATCTTACAATTTTAAGGTGCTTTCTCAAGTTTTGATCTTTTGATCAAAAGATCAAGGGATCTGATCATCCCTTTTGATCTTCAGACTGGCACTGGGAGGGATGCAGGGTAGGAGGCGTCACGCCCATTTCACAGATGGGGACACTGAGTCCAGGGATGTGCTCAAGGTTGCCAGCCAGTCACAGCTGGAGCTGGACCCTGTCCCCATGTCTCTTGAATGTCAACCGGGAGATCTTTCGACTGCACCACCACTGGCCCGTGTGTATGATAACGAATGGCCCGTGTGTATGATAACGGCTAAGAACCGCACTCCTACACACTTCAAGAATTCATATAAAGGATAAACTCAGCATCTAGAAGTTAAGAGGGACCCTAGAGACCCATCTTTTTCTTTTCTTTTCTTTTCTTTTTAAATTTTAGAGATGGAGAAGCTGTGACAAGTTAGGAGCGGTTGATTAAAATTCCATTGAATGGAAGTGAGGACAAGGTAGGCATTAGGGGGCAAAAGGAGGCGTTATTTTAAATATGCTGAGTTGGCTGAATCACCAATATTTCTTGGTTTTCTTGGGAAAACCCATAACAGCATGCACAGCCGCTCCTGAGCCCTTCCTTCCAACCTCCATGCTGCTGTCCTTACCCTACTGTTCCCGTCACGCTTCTGTGCCCCCTCCCCTCTGGGGACTTCTTTCTAACCTTTGCTGGGCTTGATCAGAGCTTTTTTTTTTTTTTTTTTTTTTGTTTTTTTTTAAACACGGAAGCATCTAAATCTCAAGACAATGCCTAACTTGGGGCCTCCTCCCAGGTGGCTGCAGGGGAGGCTCACGGTTAGTCTGGTTTGGGCTGAAACCTCCAAAAGCTAAAACAGGTTGCAAACGTTCATTGCCAAAGTCCTCAGCGGGACTTCTCCAGGTTCCCAACCTGAAGGAGAAGTCAGACACAGCTGGTCAGGGACCAGTAACGATCCTCAGGCACGCTTGCTACTGGGTCTTTCTTTGCTCCGTCTCCCCTCATGGTGACCCGGCCACTGTCCTCTGCCTCGCCCACTGTCCCCTGCACACTGCTCACTGCTCACTGTCTGTGAACGCTGAGTTCTCACCCAGCGCAGTGCGACCTGAAATCCCACCACAACAGCCTAGCCTGTGCTCAAGGACCTCACTGCCCTTCTGCTCAGGAAATGCAGCGTCTCTGTCATTCTCCCCGACTAAGAGCTCACATTCGTGTGACTCCCCACATGGCATCTCTGGCCAGTGGTTTGCAAAAGTGTTTTAAACTGAATCCTTCTTTCCCCCACCTATGACAAGCCTCTGAAAACCTCATCAAAGCCACAAGAACTCGGCCTCTCCTTTGTCCTCCCCGCTTCCTGCTGTCGCATCTGTCCTCTGGAACCCCAGGCCTCATCAACCGTTAACCCCATTCTAGCCCCATCCTTCCCCGACACACACTTTTTACATAGGCTCCCATGTGGCCCCCACACCAGAAAGCCCTTGAAAATTAGCAGATCAAAAACAGAACTTTTTTTTCCAGAAACTGGCCTTATCATTTCTATAACTGACATCTCCCTCTAAGAGAGTCACCACGACTCACGGCTTCCACTCCCACCACCTGCCCTGGCCCCCACGCCCCTGTCACCAAGACTCCTCTCTGCTCTGTCCCCTCCCTCCCATGCCCCCACTGCCCCATCCTTCTGGTGCAGTCAACCTTTGCATATGTGGTCTCTATTTTCCAAGGTATGGCGCCCATGAAACATGTCAAAGCTCTCTCCCGCCTACTGAGCTGAGGGTGCATTGCTCACCTCAGCTCTCAAAGACCATTGATTCCGTGGCCAGAGCTCTCCAGGAGAGCTTCCCTGAGGGTACGTGAATCAGCCCAGAACAGGTCCTGCTCCTCAGTCAGCCCGTGTCTTCCATCCACCCCAGCCACCAGCATGACCATTTCCCTACGCTTTCATCTGTCTGTTCAGAATCCTCTCCCCTTCTTCCACTATGAACAATGTGCTGAAGTCCTATTCCTCCATCAAGGTCACTATCAATTGCATGAAGCTTTTATTAATCATCTTCCTTTCTGGCCATGACCCTCCCCTCATGGTCTCTTTCCTGGCCATGACCCTCCCCTCCATGATCCTCCCTCCTGGCCATGACCCTCCCTCCACGATCCTCCTTCTTGGCCATGACCCTTCCCCCATGATCCTCCTTCCCGGCCATGACCCTCCCCCATGATCCTCCCTCCTGGCCATGACCCTCCCCACCATGATCCTTGCTGACCATGACCCTCCCCCGATGATCCTCCTTCTTGGCCATGATCCTCCCCCCATGGTCCTCTTTCCTGGACATGACCCTCCCCCCCCAATGATTCTCCTTCTTGACCATGATCCTCCCCCCATGGTCCTCCTTCCTGGACATGACTCTCCCCCCATGGTCTTCCTTCTTGACCATGACCCTCCCTCCATGGTCCTCTTTCCCGGACATGACCCTCTCCCCATGGTTCTCCTTCTTGACCATGACCCTCCCTCCATGTTCCTCCTTCCTGACCATGACCCTCCCCCCACGGTCCTCCTTCCTGGACATGACTCTTTCCCCCATGGTCTTCCTTCTTGACCATGACCCTCCCCCCATGGTCCTCTTTCCTGGACATGACCTCTCCCAGCATTCTCCTTCTATATTGTCCTTATGATAACAGCTGAGTTTCACATTGAGACTGTGTAAATGTTCTCACCTCCATGATGTTAACTAATGTCCACAAAACCCTGTGAGGCACACAACGAATGGAACCAAGGTCAAGTAACGTGACCAGCTGACAGCATCAACACGTGGCTGTGTGCAGACACTCCCAGGTTGGGCCCCCAGCTTAGTGCACTTCCACTCTTAAACCGACCTAAATAGCTATCATTCTTCCTGCACCTGCAGCATGAGGCCTGGCTATGGTTACTGGTGCATCTATCATCTACACAACAGCAAGGTCCTAGAGGAAGGGGACACTTTGATCTTCCTTTTATCCCTCAAAGCACCTGACACAGGTAGAGATTCAATGGTGAGAACTGCAATCGTGGCTGTGCCCCCCTCTTCTCTGGACACGTCTCATGGGCCGAGTTGCTACGTGATTCAAAGTATCCCATGCAAGGAGTGTTATGAACTTCGTGTGAAAAATGAGCTTTCGAAGTTCAGCGAGGCTGCTCGGGCAGCGGGTGAATGGGCTGTGTGGGGAGCCCCTGGCCACGCTGGACCCATGTCCTTGGCTCCGAGCACACTGACCCGGCCAACCCTGTCCACAGGCAGATCTCCTGGGTGCCCAGAAGGCTGCAAGACCACATCTAGGAAAAACTGCCAGGAGAGGAATTCATTTTTAAGAAGTCTATCAGAAAAAACTCCAGGGGCACCGGGGTGGCTGAGTCAGTAGAGTGTCCAACTTCTTGGTTTCAACGCAGGTCATGATCTCACAGTTTGTGAGTTCGAGCCCCATGTTGGGCCAACAGCACAGAGCCTGCTGGGGATTCTCTCCCTCTCTCTCTCTCTGCTCTTCCCCCACATGTGCTCTCTCTCTCTCAAAATATGTCAATAAACATGAAACAAAGAAAAAACTCCAAAATATTTAAGAAACGTGAAGCCTACCAATTTTTTTGCTCTGTAAAAAATGAGCTACTTTTTCTTCCTTCTACTCTCAACTAATTTGCACCTGAGCCGACAACACCCGCATAGTTGTTCGTTAAGAGACAGCAAACGTTTGACTCTTACCAACAAATTTCTGAGGCATAGAGCTCTTACGTTTGGCGACGTTACTTGCTAGTCTGTCCAGCACGAGGGATCTCTCTGATCCTATCTTGCACAGATCTTCTGCCATCTCACTGTGATTAGCTTCTTCTTTAATGACTAAAGTCAAAGACAGTTAGAGAGGCCAGTTTAGAAAAGCTTACAATGAAAGGATTCGGTCGCATCCAGCATTAAATCTGACATTTGTTAAGCGCCTACAAGAGCCAGGCCCTTCGCAAGGATTATTGCTAATCTCCCCGGCAGCTCTTTCAGCCGGGACAGAGGCTGCCCACGGCCACCTGCTAATGACACCTGCCGGCCGTACGTTATCTCCCGAGGCCAAAGGAACAAACACCATCCCTGTCACCAGAAGCTGGATGGGATTAAGCAACTGTGTCCCTCGGAAGAGTCCTCTTAACTTTTCCAGTGCCCCCAAATCCACTAACTCAGTCAGTCCCGACACCAGCCTGCTGAGGATCAAAGCACTACCTGTCAGAGCTAGAAATGATCTGAGGTTCCTACGCCATCGACAGGCACCGCGAAGGGATGTGCAGCAGAAACGTGGCCGCCCAAGATGCTACAGCGAATCCGGGCAACATGGGGAGAGAACCCAGAACTCCTGATCCCTGAACACACAGCAAACTCTGGGAAATCAAATAACACCTGCAAACTGTGGGAAAAGCTAGACCCTGTGGGGCTAAATGTTGATGGAGGGAGTATTCCTAGCCGACCTCCATTTTTTCCATTTCCATCTTTCTTTCCATGGTTGAAGAGACAACTTTGTCTCTTACAGAGTCTGCCTATATTCTAGTTTTTACAGTTGGGTTTTTGGGGATAGAACGTTCATGTCCCTGCAATGTATCGTAATATACGAAGACCTGAAAATGCCAATTAATTACATTCCAAACAGTTAACCAATCCCTCTGGCACCACTTCTGAATGGTCTGCTTAAATCCCACTGCCCTATTTCTCCCTCTCCTCCTTCCCCAGATATGACATGCTGATTTATCACAGGATCTATAGGATCTTCTGTTACTATTCTCGATTTCTATCTATTCTCCCAAAGAGCCCCACGTCATAGCTACATTTTAACACAGCACAAGACATTACTTTTCCTTTTTCAACCATGCCAATTCTCTCATCTACGTTTCCAGATACACTTCACGATATTCCAAATTTTATGTTGGACCCACGCCTTGATTCGGGAAGATTCGTGCCCGCAGTGTCTGACCCTCCCCCTCTCCAGTGGTCCACGTTTGCTTTCTTGCCTCAGCACGGTGTGGTAGCTTCCTTCATTATGCCCTGCACATTACCTGCTAAGATGATTTCTAAGTATTTTACGTCTCCATTGCTATTATGAAGGCCGCTCTGGAAGCCTATATTTCAAATTGGTTATTATCGCCGGTATATGTAATTTTTTAACATCAGAAATGCGTGTTTCCTGCTCAATGAGCAAACATAATAACCCACACCCTGACTGGTGTGAAGGATACACACAAAATCCACGAAGCCCAATTCCAGGGGGCGTGCACATCTGACCTATGGATCCCACATGCTTGCCCACATGTCCGTCCTTCTCGGCCAAGCAGAGCACTGTGGGTGTCTTCCCTGCCCAGGGCCACAGGGCCTCCTGAGACCCTCGGGGTCATCACAGTGAGGGACAAAGGAGTCCCAGACTCCCAGATCAGTGGCATTTCCCTGCAAGAGCTTGTAATGCGATCTGTGTACCTGAATGATCATCTTCCAAATGCTCGAGAGAAACTTACTTCATCCCTAAAGGAAGTTGTGACAGATGACCAAGAAACCTTTAACTAACTAAAGCGACATTCAGAAAAATTAAACTCTCCCACATCCTAGCTGGGCTAGGCTTTGTTTTTACCTAATCCCAAAGAATGGCCCCAACCTAAGGGGATCGAAGAGGGAAGAGGGTGTCTGGGTGCCCACGGGAGCACCGAGGGGGCTGCTCTCCGGCTCTGTAGGGAGAATGGGGCTTGAAAGACACACAGAAGGCACAGGTTCGACCAGCTCTGGCACAGCAAAGTGACCAAGACCCCCCCTGCCCACACCTCAGCAGCCCACTGCCTGCCCCCAGGATCCCAGATGTCATCTTGCAGGACTCTGACTGAAGTGCTTTTATGGATACCTTCCACCCCCCGGGCAGCGCTCACCACATGCCTGAAGCCTTCTTATCTCCTGAACACAGGGACATAAGGACCCATCACTGTGGTATTCCAAATAATCTGATCACCCAAGGGAAGAGATTGGCATTTCAGGGCTGCGTTGACTCTGCCTATGGGGTAACGTACATATTGCTGACACACAGGCTCACTGACATGGACAGCCCGTGGGTGACACGTGTCTGCATTCTCTGCCCTCATTTCTGCCAGGTTGGCCGGGCAGGAATTAGCACTCCTACTTGAGAGCCCAGGGTCGCATTCAAACCCAGGTACAGAGATGCAACTTGAGCCCAGGTCTCAGGGACCGCCAGGAGCAGCCCGCTGTAATCTCCCAGCGTGTTTCTTCGGTAATAAAATAGCGGAGAAAACCAATGCGCTCTGTCTGTGTCTCCTGTTCATTCTGTCTTCTCGACTCCATGTGTATGGCTCTAGAGGGACATTCAGGTCACTGTATTCAAACAGGTCAGTACTGTAGATAATAAATTGCAGCAAATATCTGTTGGGTTGACAAATGGCTTATTTGAACATGGATCCATCCATTCTGGAAACATACGTTTCAAATTGGTTATGATGGCTGGATGTGCAATTTTTTTTTTTTACCTCAGAAATGGTGTTTTTCATTAAATGGGCAAACATAAGGGCTCACATCCAGATTTACGTAAAGGATACGCACAAAATCCATAAAACCCATTGTCACTGGTCTCTCATTTGACCTATGGAGCCAGGATGCTTCTTCACGTGTCCCTCCTTCTCGGCAAAGCAGGGCACTGTGGCCCTTACATCCAAGGCCCGTTAATTTATTTTTGGCAGGAAAATACAACGTCTAAACAAAGTTTAAATTTTATTCTAAAGGAGCGCCATCATCTCTGAACCTGTAGACGCCATCTTGGGGGTTGGCCACAAACTGGTGACTAGTACATGATTATTAGGATTTTCCTATCTAGTCTCACCTGCTCCAGTAACCCTCCATACCTTTCCTTTCTAGAAACAGACACCAGACTTGGAAGAGAGCTAAATGATAATTCAGTGGGATCTCCCCATTTTACAGGTGACAAGAGTAAGGCTCGCCCAGAGAGGTCAATGGTCAGCCCCCAGATCCACAGCTAATCGGTGAGGCAGGCAGTGCCAGAACCACAGAGGTGCTGCCACGTAAAACGTTGCCCCTTGATGCCCAAACTATCTGACTCTTGGGCCTCCGTTCATTTATTTTTTAAAATTTTTTAAGTTTATTTATTTATTTTGAGAGAGAGTGAGCAGGGGAGGGGCAGAGAGAGAAGGAGAGAGAGACCCAAGCAGGCTTCACACTGTTAGTGCAGAGCCGGACATGGGGCTCGATCCCATGACCCTGGGATCATGAGCCTGAGCCGCAATCAAGAGTCAGATGCTTAACCGACTGAGCCACCCAGGTGTCCCAGAATTCCACTCTGACTGTTTGTCTCTCCTGTTCTCACCTGTCCTTAATCTGAATCTCTTGCCCATACCTCATGCCTCTCAACTCTCCATTTCACATGGTTAAGAGAGTAAGTTTTGTCTTGTGTGTATTTCACCACAGTAGAAGTACGATAAGCGATCACACAAAATTTAAAATCACAAAAGCGACCCGAGTATTCCCTGGTGGATTTCCTTTATGAGCCATTCATTAAAGCCAGAAAGCTGAGTGAGATTTAACAAACTTTTGACCCTTAATTTCACTTCTGCTTCTGGGTCCCGTGACGATTTTTTCCAGCGGTGGCGTCAAATAAACCGCGTTTGTAAGGAGGTCGGCTTCCATTGACCTATTCAGACATTTCTTACGTCTTAAAAGGTTAGAAAGGTGCCTTTTATGACAGCGCTGTCCCTTGGAGTAAATTCAGCCTCCTTCGACACCAGCGTGAGCGTCCTTCACTTTACATTATCTAAGATCAGAGTCAAGTGCCACAGGGTGATGTGGTGCCTCGGGCACCAAGGCTCATAAGAAAAAAGCAGCCTTTCCTCCAATCCTGTGACAGCCGCAACCCTCTCGACTGTCAGGGTTTTGCCAAGGAGCTCACTCACTCCAGACAGGTGCCGAAACGGATGAACGAAAACCCAGCCTGAAAGCTTTCATTCGATCAACTTCGTGAAAAGAAGAGTTTTTAAGACAAGATTTCACATCTTATTTTGAGGACTAAGCACAAAGAAGCAATCGATACTCCTGGTTTAGTTAAAAAAAAAATTCCCCAAACCAAGAACCGCCCGCCCCCCACCCCCGGCAAAGTTTCTGGGGTCACTATTCTCTCAGACACTTCCCCAGCTTTCAAGAGGGAGGGGTTCAAGGTCAGGCTCTCTCTGGTGAGATGAGGGCTTCAAAAGTCGGGAAGCACAGAGTGCTTCTGCCAAAAACGTCCCTCGGTCGGGGCGGTGGCGGCTCGCACGCCTGGGTTGTGCACCCGGCGCTGTGTGCCCGGGGCCCTTCTTCGCTGCGTGCCGGGAGGGTGAGCCAGCGCTTACCTGGGTACAGCGTGCCTGGAAGGCCCATGCTTTGCAAGTAGTTGTGGCAACGCTCTTTATGTTCCTCTAAAGAGCTTCGCTGTTTATAGCTTCGGCCACAATATCCACATTTGTGAGGTTTACCAACTGCAGAAAACACAATCGAGTTCAAGACCCCAATTAAATACTGGCCTTGGTGTGATGGGAATTCATGCAATACAATCATTACCGAAAAAGGCAAAGAACCCCTCCCCTCTTGAGAGCTAAAGTGGACTCAGTCAAAATTGCCGAATTTAAAAATAGGAATGCCCAGGGGTTTCGCTGAATGTACCAAGAACTCGTGTGACTCTGGTTTCACCTTAATTTGCCCACTGTCCTAACTCCCAAATTCTCTTCTACTGAAATCACTGTTCTTTAACTGGAGGAAATGGGCCATCACCGTGTGATCGCATGGGCACCACGTGGGCAGAGACGTGAGGGATGTCCCCGGTTGCCTGGAGGATACACAGACGCTCCTCTAAAGTCAGACTCGTCCATGTCTACGCTGCAGGCCAGGTCTGGCAAGACACTGGTGACAGATCTAAATGCACCCAAAGTGCATTCAGTTCCCAGGATGCTAAACTGGATAACTTGAGGTCTCGAAGGTACCACAGCGGATAGTGATGCGTTAATGAAATGAGCATTTGTTTCCAAAATGTATTTTCCTGTTCTAGCTTCAAAAAGCTCTGTGTTCTCCCCAAAAGCTTAAGGATGGCGTGGTCTCTGGATCAGCCCTGACCGACAAAACTCACTATGACGATGGATGTGTTCTTCATCTGTGACGTCCAATGCGATAGTCATTGTACTGTTCAATATGGTGGCCACCCGTGAACCACTGAGCATGCAGAGTTTGGCTACTGTCACCGAGGACTGAAGTTTTGATTTCGTTTAAGTTTAATTGACGAAACTTAAATTTAAATGCCACATATGGCTAGTGGCCACTGCTTTAGGCAGTGCAGTATCTATAATGAGGTTAGTTCCTCCCAAACTTTATGGAGCGGTATTTTAGGGAAAGAAGACTCACGCCAACAAACTCATATCGTGCCCAAGCTTAATGACTTTCATAGACAGCGCTTTAAGAGATGAGGTAAGTAAAGTATCTTTATTTACGTAAGGAATATAAATTTCCATCCGAAGACCAGAATCTTCTCCTACTTCCTTCTCATGTTGTTAGATTTCACATATCTGAATGTATTATATAAAAATCAACACCATCCAAATCAGAATGCTTGGTAAAATGGTTCAACCAAAGCTTGTACTGGTTCCATCTCTTCCTTAGGTGAACAGAAGCAATGGTTAGAGAAGACTAAGACGAAATGTAAAATTTGACCTTTGGAGCATTTCACAGAGGAAGGAAGGAAGGGATCCATCCCTACCTGTAGAAAGCATCGCGTCCCTAACACCGGGGAAGTCACCTGGAAATGCACAGTGTTGCCTAAAATACACCTTGAAGCACAGCCCAAGATTCTGAAGGGAAGAAAGTCTCTAGCTTGGCTTGTGACTTCCAAAGAAGGCGGTGAGGAAGGAAGGGCCTCCCCTACCCTGCCAGACCGCCCCACCCTGTGTCAGTCTGGGACAAAGCTATAGTCACATCTCGCCACTGATGTGTCGTTGGCCTTTGGAACCTCAAGCCACCACCAGCTGCCAGAGAAAACTGTGAGATGGATCACGGTTTCAGTGGAGTTGGGAGGGAGGCAGTGGGCCACTTCACAATGGAATAGAATGTGGCCCCATTTGGGTTTGCAGATGAAGAACGAAGTCTTCATTTTATTCTAGTGAAGTCCTCTTATGGAGCCTCCATCAGCGTCTTTTCCGAGAGCTGTGTGGCTCCCTCAGGTGGCGGAGTCACCAGCAGCCCTGGGTCAATGGTATCGTATTACCTACTTGCTCATCAGCGCATCCGTGATAGAAACAAGCTGTCCAAAGTCTACCACGCTCCTGCATAATTACTCAAGTAACTGGCCGTGCTTAGAGCAGGGGACTGTCATGCCTCGAAGGACGTCAGCGGGCATGGAAACAGAGTGGCCTAAAGTACTGCATTGGATGCTCCAGACTTGACAGTAGGAAGGAAAGAAAAGAGAGAGGCATCACTTCAAGGTTCAAGGACTGTCGTGCAGGCGAGATTTCGGCTGCCAATCAGAGTAACTGGGGATTATGAGGACACGGTTGGCGTCGCCTGAGGATGAGTCTTGGTGTCTTCCACCTACGTGGGGTCGTGGTTCCTACCGCCTCAATGGGGTACTGTTGGCAACCGTGCTGATGTCCACTTGACCTGCACGGATGACGGATGCGAAGTGCCTCTGCCCTAGACCACCCAGACGGTCTGCTCGTCACATCCAAAACCTTATCATTTCCCTGCACACCTTCCCTTCTTGGCGGGGGGGGGGGGGGGGGGGGGCGGGCAGCACACGGGCTCCTCATTATTGACACAGGTGAACACTGAAGAACACTCACTGTCGCCCTCCTGTCCTCCCGTTTGGGGTGGGCCATCTGTTCCCCCTGTCCCCTGCAGCACAGCCCTCCCCGCCCCTCCCGTAGGTTCCAGGCCCCCCTGGGGGGAATGGGTGGCTTCGGCCCCACCATCACCCCCTGCTGACCTCAGTTTTGTACAGCTCCTCTCTTGGAAGATTTTAAGTTTTCTAATTAAAGAACATTTGGGGGATTGGCATGGAGAGGAGGTGTCATGTCTGGACCCCAAAAGGGAACCGGCAGTCCCAGGGCCCCTGTGACCACTTGCTTCGCCTCCTGGTGAGCTGCTGCAGGTACCCGCCACTCCCCCCCCCCCCAGCAGAAAGACTACGAAACGCTGGCTAAAATGTGGCCCGCGCCCCCTTCTAGGGTCACTTACGGATTGATGCGTTCGTGTGCAATGTGTCTGAAGGTAAACCTTAGAAACTCACCTTCCACTGTGGACTCTAGCCCCTCCTTCTATTGGAAGTCTCTCCTGAAACCTCCCGCCCTGCCCTGGAGACCGGCCGTCCCCTCCCTGCGCTCCCACCGTCCCCTCAGAGGCTGGCGTCACCACACTTGCAGCACGTTGGTGCTTTGCTACTGCCCACCTGCCTCCCCCACAGAGAGTGACATCCCTGGGCGCTCAGTACATACTCACGGGCCACAGAACGGGGCACAAGGAGAGGCCACTAAAGCCTCACTATTAACTACACTCCTCACACCTGGGAGGAGACAGCCCCGACTATAGGCAGATCTTCCCCAGGAGGCAGCATCCCTACCAATGGGGACAGTGTGGCCCTGGCGAGGTCTGGAGGGAGCTGGTCTGAAGCCTCTTCCTCCCCCAAGTGGCCTCTTAGCTGAGGCGTGACTGGCTCCTGGCACGAGTTACACAGTCGGGCTCACTCAGGGCAGTGTCCCCCTGAGGAGCGGGGGGACAGGCGTGTCCCCAACCAGGACAGAGAGCGGTAGGCCCTTCTCGCGTCATCGCTCAGCTTTGCAAAGTAACTATGCCCGTGACCGCCGCTCTGCGTAAAGCAGTAATACGAGCGACTTCGCAATTTCGATAAAGACATGCACTTGGGAACTTTGGGGACACGACCCGCGCGCCCCGTGGAAAGCACACGGCTGGCAAAGCCGCTTAGAAAAGCCTCACTTACCTGTCGAAACACTCTCTGTAAATTGGGACTTCTGTGCGCGCGCGCGTGTCATTTCCCACCCACATCATCTGGTTTTGTGGGGAGTCAAACGCGGGGACCGGGGCATGGATGCCCGGGGTGTGAGGGGGTGTTCCCCCCAGGCCGGGCCGGCCTGCAGGGGGCGCTCCGGCGCGCGCGTGCGCACACACGCGCCCAGTGGACCTACCGGAGTGCGTCCTCAGGTGGCCAGTGAGGGCGTCCCGTCGGCGGCACGCGTAATTGCAGAGATGACACTTAAAGGGCTTCTCCCCAGAGTGCAGCTTGATGTGCCGAAGCAGGTTGCCCTTCTGCGTGAACGAAGCCCCGCACTGGTTGCACTGGAAAGGCCGCTCGCCTGGGAGGAGAGGGGATCGGTGAGAACAAAACTCTGCGCGCGCGCGCGCGCGCGGGGACAGGTGCAGGACCCGTGAGGAAGTTGCTTCCCACGGGGGCCCGGTGACTTCCACCCGCTGCAGGTTTGATAGAACACGAGGCTTTCAGACTAAACCTGCCAGTTCCTTAACGCTTCACTGGTTGGGTCAATTTGATCTGAAAATCTAATTTTTTTTCCCTAAATCAGAATGGCACATCACAATGCAAATTCAAACTCATTTAAATAAAGTGACTGCAACATTTTGTGATGAAGAGCCACTCTTCCTGATCAGCAGTTTTGGAATAAACCAATATCCAATTTTGCGTGTTGTGGCATTTGGTGGGGTTTTTAATGTGGCTTTTTTCAAAGGGTCTTTAAAATATGCCACTGAAGCAAGCAAAATAAAAAGGAAACTCATTAAAAATGCATTTCAGGATCACAAGTTCATTTCAGCGTTACATTCTTATATTTAAATGAAAGGCACTTCATTATAACTGTTATAATAAGTTCTTTTCATTTACATTTTCCCTGTATTTTCCCTTTCAATTTCTTCTCCATTACCTGTCTGTCCCTACGCAGGCAAATCAGGAAGGAGACAGACAGAGAGAGTGTGAGGCTGAGAGAGAGAGAGAGAGAGAGAAGGAGAAAGATTGAATAAAATAAGTTAAGAAAGAGAAGTCCAAAGACAAGTCCCTAATCCCCCCCCCCCCCAAATGGTAGGGCATCCAAGCCAGGGCCACATGGAGGTCTCTGGCTTTTTCCTTTTTTGCTTTCCTCCCCAAATCCTGAACCCGTGAAGCTCTCGCTGGCTTCTATGCACAGAAGATAAGTTGTATTTTCAGTACAACTATTCTAAGAGATGCACATGACTTGCTATTAGGAATTCTGGGGATGTTACAGCTGGAGTGGTGGCCAAGAAAGTGTGGGACCCTCTGCTGGATGTGGCAGTGCCTGACTGTATGCGGGGGGACCCCACAGAGGGACACACGTGGGCATCTGTGGGAAAGAAACAGGCTACTGAGCAGTCCTGGGGCTCGGACTCTCTCCCGCTCCGAGCTGGTGACCATCTTGCTTCGTTCTCGTGTTAGAAGAAGAATATACCTGTCAGGCTTAAGCACACATTAAAGCTCTTTTGGAAACAACTGCTTTTTCTTTTCTTTTCCTTTTTTTTTTTTTTTTTTTTTTTTTTTTAGAAGAGCTCTATGCGACCACAGTATCTGGTGTTGAGATACCATGAAAAAAAAAAAAAAAAACACTTCCTGGTAACGGGTTTCTTTTTTTTTTCTTAGGAAAAAAGACCGTGCGAAAATGCGTCTTTAACAATGTTCCCAAATGATTGATGTGGTTTGGGTGAACGAGACAGAACTCTGACCAAAGTAGAAGCATGTCCGGTCCTATGAAAATCGCCACCAGCTTCGGCGTAAAAGTTTACACAGGCACCTGGATGTCATGATGGTTATTGCTTTTGTTTTCAGGCAGGGTGGGCGGATGTGCTAGTCCAAAAAATGAAACTAACGTGTGATTTTTCATTGCAGGCTGGGGGGGGGGGGAATGCTGCTACCAAACAGGGCGTATTCGCTATTTCCCCAAATCTGTATCTGGGTCGCACTTGGCTGGGCAAAGAGGGTTGAAAGTCAAGCAGGTGAGAAGGTTACAGTAAAACCAACCAGCAAGAATGAAGGAAATCCCTGAGATACAAGCCCGCGCTGGGTCAGAAGATTCCAAGAGCTGGTGGCCAGGTGACCCTGAGAAGCGTCCAGGAGCATCTGATGATCTATCAGAAACACTTCTGGGCCGTCGTCACCCACGTGCATGAATGTAGATGTTTTAACTCCGAGCAGGTGCAAGGGAAAAGAGGAGTCAGTGGTCCCTGGGGGCCGGAGACCCGGCAGGGTGGAGCGGGTTACGTCAGGGTGCACCTTCAGCTGGACATTCCGGAAAGGCAGTCAGTAAGGAATGCTCTCGCCACGAAACTGCTTCTAATAAGGGTGGAGGACTCTTCCTGGTGGCGCGGATGTGTCCTGGCATGACCCAAAGCTAGCCAGCTGTGTGAGGTACCCCCTCCATGCCGATGAGGCTGGGGGATCCTGTGGTGGACATAGGAGGGGCAGGTCATTAAAGCCATGTTCCCCTCCCCGCCCTCCAGCCCCCTTCTGCAGAACAGGGCGGGAAGGAAAGAAAGGCGGCCGTTTCTTCAAGAGTGAAATCTGTCTTCTAATGTGAGTCAGTGGTTCTCGCGTCTCTTGCTGAGCCTGGCGTCTTAATCCCGCTGGCCGGCTTTCCTTGGAAATCTATTTGTTTCTGATTGCCTGGGCCGGCATGAATATGTAACGCGGGGCATGGAGACTCGGAGGGAGCGTTCTCCGAAGTGACAACACAGTGTTCAACTCAAGGCAGTTTCCCTTTGGAGCTGCTAACAGGAAGGGGGGCACCGCCCCGCTGCTGGACGGCAGACCGCGGTGCACGTTATTTGTGTCTCTCTGTTCGCCGCTGTCAGCTGCTTGCCTCCTGTGGGTCCTTCGTTCGTGTGGCGTAGCTAAGTGAGATCAAGGGTCCCAGGGCTGGATGTCTTTTATGTAGTGGGATCAAGACTTTATTCTCCTGAACTCAAAAATTAAGTTCATCTCAGTGACTGTGCAGATGTGCCACTTTAGGGACTCTCTGGAAGAATGTTTGAGCCCCCGGGGAGCCTGGGTGGCTCAGACGGTTAAGTGCCTGACTCTTGATTTCGGCTCAGCTATTGATCTCAGGGCTCGCGGGATTGAGCCCCACGTTGGGCTCTGTGCTCACAGCCTGGGATTTAGTTGGGATTCTCTCTCTCCTTCTGCCCCTCTCCCCTTTGCATTCTCTCAAAAGAAATAAACATTGAAAATTTTAAGTGTTTTTTTTTTTTTTAAAAAAGGATGTTTGAGACCTTTTGTACAACTTAATGGGTAAAAAACAAAGTCTTCACGGATGCTTCCATCAAAATTTAAGAGGGTCTACCAGAAGAAGGTAGATTAGGGGCGCCTGGGGGCTCAGTCAGTAAAGCATCTGACATTGGCTCAGGTCATGATCTCCTGGTTTGTGAGTTCGAGCCCCCTCGTCCGGCTCTGTGCTGACAGCTCAGAGCCTGGAGCCTGCTTCAGATTCTGTGTCTCCCTCTCTCTCTCTGCCCCTTCCCCACTCGTGCACTCTCTCTCTCTCTCAAAAATAAGCATTAAAAAAAATGTAGGTAGATTAAAAAATATACACCTGGGCTGCAAGAATGAACACATGCCGACTGCAACCGTACCTTGGAGCAGATCGTAATTTGCTGCTGATGCACTGAGCGTTTTTGTTTTACAGATGGGAGCAGAGTAGGCCCGAGACCGTACCCGTAACCATAACTCTGATGCTTTTCTTTATTGTTAAAGCTCCCATCATTTAGAATAATAACGCTGCATATTTGCATGGCGGGGTTTCCCCTGCCCGGCATGCCTCTTTCACAGCACTCTCCCCTGTGATTCTCACATTCGCCCTAAGGTGTTGGCGGGGAAGGCGATGCTATTACGATGCAGTTAACATACAGAAACCGAGCAGCAACACTAGGGAAGGAAGTGGTCGGGTCAGCCAACAGTTCAGACAATGGCACGAACAGCCCCTCACCGAGGTGGCGCTATGGGGCGCAGGGCGGGGAGACTGCCCCTGGGGGCTGCCGTTTATCGGGCAAGGGAACTCTGGTGCGCCTGGCTCGCCTGGCCGTGGGCAGGTGCAGGCCTTGGCTTCCGGGCGGAAATCAGCAGGCTGGGCCCGGGCTCCCGCGTGAAGAGCCGTCTGAAGTGGCAAGGCTGACGGTGTGCTCCTGGCCGCACGTCCTGCCGTCCACGGATGCGCCGGGTCTGGGCTCCAGCACCCCACGCGTCCTCTGCGGTGTGCCCCAGGGTCTGCATCTTGGCGTGATCTCCCGGTGATTACATGGCCCCAGAGTTTGAGAAGCCTTGCCCTTGAAGCACTGGAAACGTGGAGAGTTCAGGCTGGGACGGAGGCCTGGCACAGCCCGCCTTTTCTAACGTCATTCCGCTCGGATCCCAGGAAAACGGACACCTTTCTAGCACGTCTAACGTACTGAAACCTAGTTTGGCCAGTGTGTTTCTGGAACTCCCTGTGACCCTGACCTCACATTTACGGGGGTGGGAATACACTGTGAAGACAATCCACGGGCTTACTGTTTCAGTCTGGTCGTTTGTTTAGTAAAAGCCAAGCCAGGAACCATAACATCGGTGGTGTCTCTCTGTCCCTACTTCTGGAACGTACTCCCTCCGTGAGGGAAGCATGGCTGGGATGTACCTGGGTGCTCAGCGCTATCTGTGGGAGCGGAAAAGGCCGCTGCTCCTCTGCATATCCAGACTTGGCAGGTTTATTCATTAAATGCAATTATTCTTTTTATCGCGGCCGGCAGTCATTATATTTCGGCAATTTAGTATGCCAGAATTTGATTCATTTATCAAATATTTATTTAAGAGAATTTTCACTGTACGGTCAGGCTTTACATGAATTAGCAGGAAAGTAATTCATTTGTGAGGCCCTCTTCCTCCATCAGGAATGTATTAACATGGGTCCCGGCGTATTCTGTTAAGTGTCTATCACAGAGTAACCTACCTTCACTTTAATTTCCACCTCATTACAAAAGGGGAGAGCCTGACTACTCTCACGCAAGCCTGACTTAGGGCTTGACGGGAGGGGTCCATTTCGCCGGATAATTTGAAAATTAAGGGACGCGTTAGGAAAAGCAAAGTTTGCTTAATTTCACAGGTCAATTTTTTTTTTTTTTTTTTTTATCGAAGAGGAACGTTCACCGAAAATAAACCTCTTTTCTGGCTTTCCAGGGGTCTTACAAATAGAAGGCGTCACTTTGGAGGCTGCCCTGATACAGACGTAAAACTTACGACTGGGCGGAAGTCGGCACTTCCTCCCAAGCCAGCTACTTCGCTCTGCGGTTCTTCTGAATTCCCGCTTAATTTCTGATCATCGTCTATGGGTTTGGACCCGTTTGAGACTCCCACAAGGCTGGAATTTGCAAGCCGTCTTCCTCCTTCCCTAAGCTGTCTGATAAAACCTACGTGACTCCCAAGCAAGCATTTCAAGTGTTTCCTTCTCCTCCTCTTGTGGAGTGTGGTGACCGATGGCTGGCTTTATGGCGACCCACCAACGCCAACCCCTGGACAGCAAGGACCCTGGGTTCCTATGTTTTCTGTTTAAACTCTTGGGGACCACTCAAGGTGGCAAATTTACGGTGTTTGGCATGCCTTTCAGCCAAAGAGGAACATTTCTCTTCAGTTCAAAGGACACCTCGTGCACGTAGTGGAAGAGAACATGTGACCCATCAAGGCCATCTGGTGCCATTAGAGGTGACTCCATAGTTGTGGTAGGAAGGCTTGGGGCTGGCCGTCTGCCATGACCGAGTATAGGGAGGGGGCAGAACTACGTCCCCTCTCCCCAGTGTGAGAACATCTCGTGACCTTGGGCACAGCCATCAGACACTACAACGTCCTCACTTTTGGACACCGAATTCCACCTTCTCTGATGCCTCCAAAGCCTCCAGCAGACAGAAGCTTCGACAGGAAGTTCTTTACCAATTGGAGATTGAAACTCAGGGCAATGGACCATTGTTGTTCTCGGGCTCACCTGCTGGCGGATAAGGCTGCCCGAGAACCAATCTGAACTCTGTGAAAGACTGTCTCCTGCAGTTTCTCCGTAACTTCCTCGCGTTTCTAAAAACCAAGCTCTGTGAGTTTGAATTTAAGAAATGCACATTTTGGGGCACCCCGGGAGGCTCAGCTGGTTAAGCAGCTCACTCCTGGATTTCAGCTCAGGTCAGGATCTCACAGTTCATGAGTTCAAGCCTCACGTCAGGCTCTGTCAGCACAGACCCTGCTTGGGATTCTCTCTCTCTCTCCGCCCCTCCCCTGTTCTCATGCTCTCTCAAAATAAAGAAACCTTAATAAGTAAATAAATAACAGTAGTTCTAGGAGGCATCTTTGTTAAAAAAAAAATGCAATTTTTACTCGTGGTTTCTCGGGGGAACCTCCGAGGAGTAGATTTCAGCGGGTCGATCTCTTTGGGTTTTGTTCCATCTTGTATGAAGGGTGAGCTCATCTGACAGGAGCCCCCTAACAGCACAGCGCCCGCTACTTGGCTTAGCGGTGGGACCTTGGGCCCCAGACAGAACTTTCCAGGCCGGGAACGCTCCCCCTGCGTATAGGTCAGAATTGGTGCACGTTTCGAGGTGGCTGCAGAAAAACAACACTACGCTCGGGAGACGGGTTCCAAACACTCAGCCGCGAAAGGGCAGATGCCTCCTGCCACACCCCGCGGACCTTTCCGGGCCACCGAAGGAGGGACTACGCCAGGCCTTACCAGTGTGGCTTCTTTTGTGGACCATGAGCACATTGGGGCCGATGCAAATTATCCCACAGACATCACACTTTAGTTTGCCGTTAGGAAGTCGAATGCCTCCAGCTCCTGACAGAGCTCTGCTGCCTTGGCCACTGTGGGGGCCATTCATTTTCTCTCCCGCGGCATCAAGCACTCGTAAATCCTCCGCACATTCTTCCCCATTCACTTCACAGGCCCGCCCATTCTCTTCATCACTCTGAGCCTCTACTTTAACATTACCGGCTGAAAGAAACAATACAGGGGCCACTCAGTGTCATCGCAAAAACAAAACAAGACAAAAACAACACAGCAACAAAAAAGACACCACTTGCAAGTGGAGAAGGTTCTCGAAGGTTCTCGGCAGCCTGGACCCCGGGGACAGCCCAGGGCTGGGGTCACGTCCAGCTCGCCTGGGGCTCTGGGGGAACCCACTGGGCCCACGGGTGGGTGGGGAGGGGGAGAACCTGTCACAGTCACGTGATACGCCTCCCGGGTTGGGCAGGCCAGGGATGGGGGTAGGGCGAAGTGGTCACGTGATGCGTCTCCCGTGGGGTGGGTAGGGGCGGGGAAGAGCTGGCCACGTGATATGCCGCCCGCTGGGGGCAGGCACAGAACCAGTCAGGCGACATACCTCCGGGGGAGGGGGGGGGCTGGGTCAGACTGGCCACGTGAGATGCCTCCAGTGCTGGGGGGAGGGGCGCTGGTCACGTGACATGCCTCCTGTGCTGGGTGGGCGGGCAAGAACTGGTCATGTGATGTGCCTCCGGGCTGAGCAAAGTCCCTCCTAAATGGTTATCAAGGCTGAGAACCTCGTTCTACTTAAGGACGCCATCTTTCCGTGTTTCTCGTGTTCATAAACTCTGGGACAAGGCTCAGTAAACCCACGCTATTTCTGGCCACGGATGCCCGAAGGAGTTCTCAACTGGTTTTCTTTCTTTGGCACGTGATCGTTCTAACTCCTTAGGGTTCTTGATAATAAAACCTGTGCCCTAGAGTAGCGCCACCATGTGGCACGTGTCTCCAGGTGGCTGAAGGGTCAAGTCGTTTGTAAAAGTGGCAGATCTCATTGGCCTTTCAAAGGGAGTGCCCTGCGTGAGGGTGAAGGTCTCATATTAACCAACGCCCTGACCGTTGTTTACTCTGTAGTAGTGATCCCTCTAAGTCACATTTAGGGTGGTGATTTCTGTCATTCACACGTTTTTCTTGGTAAAGAAAATCAGAGGAATCTCGTTTGTCATCTTGGGAAACACAGCGTGATGATGAAGGCTGTTGATGGTAAGTCCATCACCGTAATCAGTGGGAGAAACCGCGGTGACCCTGAAAGCTAGCGTCTCCATCATGGTCTCTATAGGTTAATAAGAGCAGGTAGGTCAATTCGGCCAAGTACAAGAAACAATGGCACAGATAGATGGTAGTCAGTGCTATGAAATCTTTGATCGATGTTTAGAATCACTGGGTCTCCAGGCGTGGTCCTTGGACCATCAGCATCAGCGAGAACTTGTCAGAAGAGCAAATTCTCTGGTCCACCCCAGACACGCTGAGCTAGAAACTCTGGGGTTGGACCAGCACTCTGTTCTCATGAGCCCTCCTGGAGTTTCCAACGTACAGTCAGGTCTGAGACCGTGGTTTCAAATAATCAACCTAATTCATAACACACCAGGTTCATTTTATTCAGTGACCACTGCGAATAAATCGAGAGCCCGGACTCTGAGGTCAACATTCCTGGCTGGGAACGTCAGCTCCACCCCACTCATTGGGAGTGCTGGGACCTTGGGCGAGTCGCACACCTTCTCTGTGCCTTGCTTTCCTCATCCGTCAAAGCCAGAACGATAAGCACTGGCCCGCTGGGGGCGCTGGGAGGACTCTCGTCAGTGGTAAGCCCAGGAGAAGTCGGCTTAGGATGGGGACTGGGTGTGACAAGTGGGAAGCACGTTCTCCACAGAGCTGTCTGTGGACGGCTCACCCCAGTAGTATCTGTGACACTTCCTTTGTGCCGGGCACACAGCGCATCACTCGCTCTGAGTAGTTAGCCCTCACAGTGACCCAGTAAGGGGAGGTAATGCTACTCTCCTATTTCACAGTTGAAGAAACCCAGGCACAGAGAGGCTGAACAGCTTGGGAAGGTCACACAGCTAGCAAGTGGGAGACCTGGGAGGTACTACAGGTGGCCTGCCTCCAGCACCCACATCCCTAAACTGCCAGACCACCAAGATTTTCCCATTAGCTCTCTGGGGACACAAATGAATACATGGAACAAATTAGATGGAACGTGGGCCCGAGCCCTCATTGTGGATTTTGAGATCCCAGGAGCGAGGGAGTATCTCCTCTGATCAGATCCCAGCATTATGTCCAGTCAGAGGGTGCCTCACATGTGTTTCTCTACAAGACTCCGAAGATCAGAGCCTCAGAAGCACCCGAGAGGCCCCCTGCTGACCTCTCCCAGCTGCCAGAGAAAGGGACCAAGTCCCACTGACTCACCTGCACAAGGCAGGCAAGGAAGGGGGGTGCCACCAGGCCTTTTGGCTTCTGAACTCTCTAGAATCCGTATTCCTAGGCACATGCTTTGAATCCTTTGAGGTGGAAGCTAATTCCTGGGGTCTCATTATCACTGAACTCTGTGCTAGAATGCTCTGGAAACATGACAGTCAAGTTTCAAAGACTTCTGAACTCCTTAACCTGGGATGATGATGATTATTTTTTAAGTTTATTTATTCTTGAGAGAGAGAGAGAGACAGCATGAGCGAGGGAGGGGCAGAGAGAGAGAGAGAGAGAGAGAGAGAGAGAGAGACGATCCCAAGCAGGCTCCACTTGCAGTGCAGAGCCTGATGCAGGGTTCATGAGTTCATGACCTGAGCTGAAACCAAGAGTTGGATGCTTAACTGACTGAGCCACCCAGGCGCCCCTAACCTGGGATTGTTTTTAATCACCCAACTGGTGTTTTTTTTTTTTTTTTTTTTTTTTTCTTTTTTTTAATGAGATTGGGGCATTCCAGAGCTTGGTGGAGCAAATTATTGTCGCTGGGCAAGTTTTCTCGCCAGTGGCGCTGAGACACAAGGGTGACGGTCTGGGCACCCGTGGCTGGAAGGAGGAAACCACAGGATGGAGAAGCATGGGGATAACCCCCTTAGCACTCGGCTCTGTCTCACACAGTCGGAGGCAACCTCTTAGACAGCAATGACCCTCGCTTTCCCAAAAGTACAGTTGCCAGGAACCACGACTTATTTTACGTTGTTAAGACAGACAGGTATTTCTGTGACCGTCGGGTGTGCTCTGTGGCTTGTGCTGTTGATGACGGGGTGGGCCCTTCCTGGTGAGGAACAAGAGAACGGGAAAGCCTCAGGGTGACCTTCAGGGTGACATCGGCCGCAGCACGCCACTTGCAGCCAAGGCAAAGCCGGACCAGGAAGGAAGAAGATGAGGATGGCACGGCGGGGGAGGGGCGGGGAGCACAGCGTGGATGTCACCTTAAATGCCACAGAGGCCCTCAAGCCAGCCTGGATACCAGGCACTAATCTGACTTTCTCATTACTGTGATGCCATGTGACGTTTTCTCTAAGAAATGTCACAGAACCAAAAGAGCCAGGAGGTTCCGATGGCACGAGCGCCTGTTATAAACCATCCTGAGATTCTGCGGACCCCAAGTACGGTTTTCGGTAGATCTAGGCAGCACCGGTCGAGGCCGAGCTCAAAGCCTAGATAGAATTCAGGATCCTGTGATGCTGCAGGCTGCTGGAGAAAAGATCGCGGACAATACCCTCGATCCCTGGTGGCAAGCTCAAGCAGCCATGAGGGACAGGAACTTGACAGGGTTCCGTGTAAGCAGACAGGGTACGCGTTTCCGAGTAGGAGTCGAGCGGAAGATGCAGAGTGTTTTAGGGCTGGAAGCTTGCCAGAAGTTTGCGGCCACATTCTAGGCTGCATTAGGACAGGAAAAATCCGTAGGGACAGAGAGAAAGGATGCCTGATGGGGGAGGGGCCGGAGGCGCAGGTGAGAACACAGACCGCAGGTGGATATCACCATCGGTCAAGGGCAGGTCAGAGTCACGCACAGGTGAACGTTCCCTAAATATGGGCGAAAAGCTTTCCTGTCTTTCTGGACAGATGCAGACTGCGTGCTGGCCGCACAGAAGAGACGGACGGACCTCTGTTCACCTGTGGAGGGTGTCCACGAAACAGGGCCTCCTTTCTGGCTGGGAGGAGGACACAGGCAACACCCCTATTACGTTCAAGGGGTCAGGGCATAAACCTGTCGTAATAAGTCGTGAACACACCGATCTCAAAATTGTGATCTATTAGACATAAATGCACAGTCCAGTTAAAATAGACCTTTAAAAAAACACAAACGCAGGATGGGGCTGTTGGCTTCACTTATCTAAGAGTGAAAGAGGGGTTTTGGTGTTTTGGCTCAATTAGTGATGTGGCCGGAAAAAGGAAAAAACAGAAGATGCCGCCTTGGGGTCCTGCACGAGGTGAAATCCGGAGTCCCCTGCCCTGGCTAGGCCGTAAGCCTCCGCTAAAAAGGGCAGGCATGGTCTGCAGTGGTCAGAAGGAAGGAAGTCAGTGGGGACTGAGCACACTTGGGGCGTCCATGGGGCTGGACAAGCTCGGCTCAGGGAAACAACACGCGGGGCTGGGAGGCTGAGGCTGAACAGAGAGAGCAGGGGGGCCTGGGTGGCCCTGGCACCACACGGCCCAGAGGTGGTGCCCAGGGAGCAGGTTCCTTCTGCAGGTGGGCTGGGGGAGGGGGCACCTGCGTGGACAACCTCCGGGTGCATGCGCACAGGAAGACCTGGGAGGTCTGTGTGATTGTTGCGTTTGTGAGCCCGCCATTTTGAATTCCACAACCCTGCAGAAGTCAATGGCACCAGTAATTGTTTCCCCTGATGAAGCATTCATGACAGATGAATGGCCTTTATTTAAGCTGTTACAACTCCTGGCCTGGAGCCCACCCAAAGGGTATGCACGAGTCCTACTCCACTCCCTTGAGAAAAGTCAACTGGAGCGGGAGAGGAGAGTCTTCATTTTCTTCATGATCTCCCTTGAAGGACACAGGTCGACCGGCCCAGTGAGTTCCCTGAAATAGCGGGTCTCCCCTAGTTTGTATTTCTTGTACTTTGCTCCACTGCACGGATGTTGTCTCTAAGTTAACCAGGGCTCCTGCTGACCGGCTGTCCCTACCCTGAATTCCTAACCCACGCCATCTGTTCCATTTTCTTGGAGCTGGAACTGCTCATATGCGCCCTTATGTCTACGAAACGCTACGGTCTCCCTCAACGTAGGGATTATACTTACACGTATTTTGCAACTCCTTCCCCTACCACTCAGAAAAATGTCGAACTCAGTAAGGTACTGAACTGACCCGACTAAATATAGAACAAGAAGTAGACGTTCATGCGTTTCTTTGCCCCAGAACGCGCTGGCTCAGGCCTAACCCTGAAGCTCTTTCGTGGACTACGGACCGCGCATGGACAGGCGCTCCATTTTATTATTTAGTAAATGTGACTTATATATTAAGAGCTGATGTCTTCAAATCTCGAGTCAAGAGTTACCGTCTCAGATGCTGTTTTAAATTAGGAGCACTTAAAATATTATAGTTATATATTCTAGGGGTCTCGTACGTTATTCGTAACACAGCAGTCCCAAGAGAGACCCAGACCCCTAAAGTAAGGCGGACTTCAGCGTGGGGACAAGTTTAGCACCGAAGAATTCGGAGAAGCCAGGCAACTCAGGGTCAACGGAGCCCAGAGGCTCCATCCACTGCCAAGCACTGAACGTACTCATGAATGATTAAAGCATTTTAATGCATAGATATAACGTGCACTGGTGGCACCCCCCCTCCCCCGCCCCCCGACAAATGGGTTCTGTTTCCTCTTCGTTGCCTTTTCCCTTTTAGAAAGTGTCTTGCCATTTACCAGTAATGTAAAGGTTTGGTACTCAGAGTGTGCCTTTCCATTGTAAAGACACCCTGAAATTGTTCCTATGGTGTGTGAGTATAGGCCACATAAGCCTGGAGCCCTCAATATTTTAAATGGGGAAAAAAAATGGGAGGGAGAAATAGACCCACAACCAGTGACTAGCCAGCCAAAATCAAACGGAATAAAAATATTCACGACAGATCTGGAATGAGTGTGATGATGCTAAAATTTGAGGGGCGTCTGGGTGGCTCAGTCGGTTAAGTGTCTGACTCTTGGTTTCTGCTCCGGTCATGATCTCGGGGTTCATGGGTTTGAGCCCCGTATCGGGCTCTGTGCAGACAGCGTGGAGCCTGCTTGGGATTCTCTGCCTCCCTCTCTCTCTCTTTCTTTCACACACACACACACACGCAAAAAATAAATAAATGAGTAGATAAAATTTGAGATGAAGAGGAAATATATAGATGTTTCTGTGCTGCCTCGTAAAAAGTGATTTACAAAAACTTTTAAGCGTTTTTAAGCTAATAAAACCACTTATTATAACTTCCATCATTTAAAACATAAGGTTTTTTTTTTCTTGCCAAGATGCACGATTAGATCCTTTTAGGCCTTTAAATGAAGTCAGGGAGAGAGAAAAGAGAAAGAGTCTGAAAAAAGCATGAGTTACAAGCAGACTTACATCCTCCTCGGGTGACTAGGAACACAACAAGCTGGGAAAGAGAAGGTAGAGGGGGCGTCAAACAGGTTGTATTTTTAATTTTCAAGATGGAAAAAAAAAGGAGGGGACGTGGGGTGAGGAGGGCAATCTCCACCCTGCCCACCAGGTGGCGGTGTTGGCCAAGAGCAGCTGGGCTGCTGTTTGGGTGGGGCCATCCTCGAGGACAACAGCCATCTGTGTGGAGGAGGAGGATATTTACAATTTGGGTACGTGGGAGGGGGTGTGGAAGAAAGAGACCCGAATACCTTGTGAATCCATTTGCGTAAACAGAGAGGCATATATATCAAAACATATGTCATCTACCTTCTAAAATCTCCAAGTAGCATGGGTCTTTAAACAAGCCAGGTTTTACTTACTGAAGTCTTCACCAAAGGACCTGCTTCAACACTACAGCGTGCTTGCCCCTAAACCTTCCTCAGATTTCATGAAAACATTCTGAAAAACCAGAATGTATTTCCTTACTCTTAAGGGCATCTGACGGCTCAACATTGCAGCCATGTGACTGTTCCAATCCTAAAACTGACAAGACTTCTCTGTGCTAGCACCTTCCTGTTTGATGTAATTGTATGAACACACACACCCTCGTGCATATGCATGCATATAAAGCCACATCCATACGTATAGAGCTCGCAGAAGTCCATCTCTCAAGCTGTCGTTTTAAAGTTGAATCACAGGGAGATCATCAGTAGAAGAAAGATCTCTATAACTTTTCTACACTGGAAAAGCAGTCAATTTCCACTCCGGGTTGTGAGAACAGGGTATGGTTATGTGGCCAGTGCTAAATCCTTCAGGTATCAAAGAGTTTTGATTACCAGGATGTCAGAAACTTACCTTTAACGTTACTGACACCTTTCAGGTTGAGCCCGGATCACTAATTGTTGCAGTACTAACAAGCACGACCTGTTTTCTGACATTGCTTTAAAACAGGAGAGAATTTACTAACGCACGTTCTCAAGGCTTCAGTCCTAAGGGGGGCAACCCGTCTGTGCTCCTTTCAATATTCGGCTCCCTGTGCCTTTTTAAAAGCACACCGCATTCCTTAAAATACTCCTTCGGCGATGCTGCCCTAATCCGTCTATTGTTCACTGACTCCTAACAGCTAAAAATGAAATTAACATCTGCTTTTGGTTTACCAGCTCAGATCAGGAAGGTTCTGCAGGCACAGACTCCTAACTGTGTCCGCTCAGGCAGCGAGGCACCGCAGACTAACGGCCTCAAAGCCCTGCCAGCGTGCTCTTCTCGGTTCTGAAATGAATACTTCAGAGCCACGGAAGGAGAGCGTGCATCTTTCTCCGGTCCGACAAATTCGTAAAAGTTATCATGAAAACACGCTGGGCTGTTTCATGGGGACAGGAAGTCAGGCCATTTTATCATCACACTCAATAAAAAGGAGATACTCATCACATGAATGGCAACGCTGTTTACCAGCATGACTGGAGTAACAATTCAATCAGTACTATTGTTCCTTCTACCCTTACTGTTAGGGCCACAACAAGAGGAACGTCCCATAGTGTATCTTCCAATGGTCTTAAACGCTCCATATGCACGTCCTTGTATCGGTGATGTCCCAGGTGGTTAATGAACAGGACGGTCAAGATGTAGCTCATTGGGTCAAGCATGAAGGAAGGTGGTGTGGACACATGCATTCACAACATTTACGCCATGGAAATGGAGGATGAGGTGAACACGCGTTTGTTTTCTAGAAGCGAAGCATATACTTACGAGAGAAAGATTTGGGAATGAGTGCATGAAAATCCCTAAAGCCATCGGCCCCATATGTAACTGCAATAAAGAAGGAGAAAGAAAGCTGGCTTTTGACAGTGTTCACAAGATACAGTCAGAGTTTAAAAGAAAGGGTCATTTTATTTCTTTTCAAAGAAAGCATGCTTGCTCGAAACCCACAGTTGGCTACGCGTCTGCCACTCTCAGCCTTCGTACAGGCCACTCCATGGTAACACGGTGCTGCTTGGAGGCAGGACCACAGCGCATGGCATGTTATCACCTAACCTCTGCTGCGCCAAATATCTTAGGGGCAGTAACGAAAGCGGTGTGCTTCTTAGCGGGCTGAGTGCATGGCAGATTTTCTTCATTTGGCTTTCAACATTTTCTTAGAAAGTGTTCGTAGAAAATCAGCAATGTTCACACCGCACCCTGAGTGGGGAAAAATTAGTGTTTTCCCCCACCTCAGAACGAGCTATCAATTTCTGTGGGTATTCCTTATCAGCCGCTCTCATAAATGTTATCAGCGCCTCAGATCTTCAAGTCCTTGCTCTGTGTTTGTAGGTCAGAGCTTCCCGACATGTGTCTATGTCTGAAGGCTTAGCAGCTGCCACCCACGCGCACCCATGGAGGCACGCGTGGAGACACGTGTGTGCGCGCACACACGCACACGGAGTTTTCTCTCCAAGGGGGGCATCCCGACGTCTGTCAGCGTGCCGAGCGCAGCCTAGCTGCTAAATTAAACTTGTTGGAGCAGCCACTGAATTAGCAGAGGCAAGACGATGGTGTCCCCACAGGAAATGGACCTCCCGGACGTTGCTGGAACCCGTTTCAGCTTCCACACTCCTCTGACTACAGACCCTCTCCGTGCTTCCCGTGAAATATTGACTAAAATACTGGGATAATGGGCAAGCATCGTTGGAGAGAGACTCTCAAAGGTGCTCCTTGAAGTGACCACCTTAATCATTTCCTAGCAAACCCTCAGCCTCATTTACACTGTCCCTTGACGGTCTAAACCTCACAGAGACCGTCACTGTCACATGGCCCACGTGGAACAGGCAGGTCAGCGGTGGTTTGCCCGGGCGCACGTGTGCTCGGTGTCCACAGCCAGCCAGCAAAATGAGGCCGATTTTTCAGCGGGCTCTGCACTGAGCTTTGACTCCCTGGGTCACCTTTTCCAATCTCTGGCTCTCTGTGCGCAGGGGTACAACCATCTCAGGTAATGGGGGTATTTAAAGGGCAACGTATTGCCTTTTGAAAATGGGGGCATCACCATACGTGATAGAAGACAGATGAAAAGGCATCGCGGCCACATGCCCCGAGATATTGCTCAGATTGCTGCTTTGGGGCCTCAGCGTGACGCGACTGGGAGGTCAGTTTCCCCGGGTGTCCTCTTAGGACACAGCTTGTCTGCATCATGATGCGACCACAATTCAGACGAGCTTTATCATGTCTGTCCTTCATATTTGATTCCCTAAAATGGACACCAAGTTTAAAAAACAGAACACGGCTGTAGCTACAGAGTTACTCTACTCCCCCGCTAGGAAAGCTGAGCCGATAGGAGTTCGCGCTCACTCACGCACCACACGCGTTTGTGCGCAACCGACTTCTCGGTTCAGAAGGACGTGGCCTCCTTATGGACGGTAATTACGCACGACAGGAGAATGTGACACTCACCTTGTCCTGTCCTGTCCAGCCTGGTCCTGTCCTATCTGGTCCTATCCTGTCCTGTCCAGTTTTGTCCACTCTTGTCCTGTCCAGTCTGGTCCTATCCTATCTGGTCCTATCCTGTCCTGTTCTGTCCAGTCTGGTCCTGTCTTGTTCTGTCTGGTCCTGTCCTGACTGGTGCTGCCTGGTCCCGTCTTGTCCAGTCCAGTTCTGTCCTATGTCTGTCCTGTCAGGTCCTACCCTATTCTATTTCAGTCTATTTTCATGGAAGGCATTCACTGGGGGTTTTGTAAATGCCAGGTACTTGCAAAGAACTTTCCATAAACTGCCTTTTATCTTCACCACCGTCCTACGTGGCAGGAACTATCACTAGTTTATCAGAGAGGAGACTGGGGGTCTGCAGAAGTTCTGGAACCTGTCCTCCTGGAGGTTAGCATGTAAATGCGCACATCTGAGACTATATCTAATGAATGCATTACAGCCAGTATTCCAAACACACATTCTCCCTGTGCAGGAAGGGCCTTTGAGAAGCTGTGTTTTCTCTTCCATGGTGCTTGAGAGGCATCAGGAAGGGTGTTACCACAGCTGCACACGCACGTACACACTTAGGTGTGCACGCACACACACACATACTCACCTGCCCATGGGAGTCACAGTGCATTGATCAATAGTCCCCCACAAGATGAAATGAGTTAACAACGAGTGATTTGGAAAGCGCGCCCCACCCCCCGGCACTGCCCTCCGTGTGGCTTCCCCACCCCAGCTCATCTGGGCCCCGTCACAGTGTCTCATGAGTCCCTCTCCTTCCCTGAGCAGGCTGGTCCAGGGGTCATGCAATCAGATGGTGCTCATGTCTCCGGTGGGCACTCAGATGGGCCACAAAACCCTCCTTCTCACTCATGCGGGCAGATGTCTTACAGGTGCAGCCCTGTCCTGCCCGTTATCTCAGTGCTGCTCGTAAGCCTAACACTCGTGGCAAAGCAGACCTTCTCGATGGTGCTAGAAGCCCGTGGGAGCCGGGAAGTGATTATCTCCCGATGGGCTTTCAGGCCCGTCTTCGGTTCCTTAGTAAATTCCACCCCAAACTTTAGGCCGTTGTTTTACAAAAGGGTACAGATTTAAAAAAAAAAAAGAAAAAAAGACTCAATGTATCTTAAATTTTCTGAATGTCACAAAACGCATTTTTCTTGTCAAGAACAAACTGAGTTCATTTGGTTAGGAGTTTTCAATTCGCCACATTGTCACTAATATTTTCAAAGAAAACGCTGTGGGTGCCTCAGATTCTGAATTCTATTCGGATTGCCAAATTGACGAACGTCCTGGAAAACCAGATTAAATGCCCACAAACCACACTTTTCAGTTTGCGTTGGGTCGTGCCCGTAAACTTCTCATGATGTTGTCAGTTCAGGGAGACATTAAGACAGACCTGAGATCTTCAAAACAGGAGGAGGAAGTCGGCTCTACTTTCTAGCCAAAGGACACTGACAATTTTCTGGGGAGAGTAAACACGTTTAGATTTGTATTTAGAATTCAGAAATACGCCGGAGTCTGACTTTTATACGTATTCTTCCAATCACATTAGCCTGTTGGGCACGGTCAGATCATTAGTGTGCTATTCACTGGTGTCAGTGTGGTTTGCAGTGACCTTTGCAAGGCTTACACATCTAGCGTTTCCTGTCCCTGCGCCAGCCAGAGGGTGTCCGATCGGGACGGTAAAGAGAGGCAAAGGGCAGGACCGGGTGACCATCACTGGAGCGCAAACAGCATGGCCGTGCTCCCGCTAGAGAACTAGTTAACCTGAACAGGTACCAAATCTTGATTCTCTTGAAATTTGTCCATACCTACGCATTCCCAGGATGGAATTTGTTTCTTAGCCCTCCAGGTTCTACCAGGGGAGGAGAGAGTGCCAACTGATGTCTCCTGACTGCTCCAATCTTACGGAAGAGGGGGCTGAACTGCAGACAAGCTTAAAGTCTGACCCACGGATGGAGAGCCGGGGGCGGGCGCTGGTGTGAGGTCAAACCACCTTCTTTCCAGGCTTTGAGGGCGCTGGGGCTCAGGTGATGGGTGTCTCACTCAGCCCTGTCTCCTGCATGGCCCCAGCCATATGCCACGCACCAACGGGCACACAAAATGTTTGTAAAAGAAGGCAGCAGACATGCACCAGGCCCTCCCGGCTGTGGGAACTCACCTGGGCTCTGTCACCGCCCGGCTACCCAAATCCAAACTCAAGGGCTTTCTCCAGACCCAGCTAGCCTCCTTCTATCCCGCCTGTGCCCACGGCGCTCGGTTCTGGATTCCCCAAGTTCTAACGCATGTGGGGGTCTCACCTCCACCCTGACCTTCCCGCCCACTTCTCCTGAGCTTCTGCAGGCTTTTCTCTTCCTGCTTTCCAGTCACGTCCCTTCCCAGCACCGCCACCCAGCCAAGGCTGCCTCAGCCTTTGCCACATCCTGCCAGCACTTCCTGTCACCGCCTGGCACGGAGGTGGGTATACATCCTGTGGTCCTTGCCTTTGGGCCCCTCTTCTGGTCGATCTTGCCCGCTGCCCTGAGACGGTCATGCTAAAGCCTGCCTTCCGCTCACGTCCACTCCCCAAACTTCCACTGGTCTGCACCGGTACTGTGAGGCCGAGATCCCAAGTCCTGGGTCTAGATCCCTCCAGGACCGGTCAGCAGTGACAGTGACTCTCCCAGCCGATCATCCCATTCAGATCATCAAAGGCACACACACCTGATGGAAACACGCAAGGAAAATCAAACCCGCCTCATTTGCAGATACCTTCACTCAGCTGTGCGTATAATTACCTCCTAACTAAAGAGGGAGATGCAGAATCCGAAGCAGGCTCCGGGCTCCGAGCTGTCAGCACAGAGCCCGACGCGGGGCTCGAACCCATGAACTGCGAGCCCGTGACCCGAGCCGCCCAGGCGCCCCGAGCCCAACTTCTGTGCTCAGATTAAGAGGCGACAAGTATTTTCTTCCCTTCCTCCTGCGCCTCGCCTACAGTGTTCAAGGTACTCATCACGGGACTGCTGAGTCAATAGACTTTACTACTACTTTCTGAAGACAGCCATCCGATCACGTAAATGTTTTCAGAAGTTCACGCACCTCCAGGGAGAAGCTGCCAAGTATGTGGCAGAAAGCACTGTGTTTCCTGGGTCGGTTGTGCGTGAGGCTCCCGGGGCACCCGGTGTATCGGGGAGCAAGCTAGGAACGGGGGAGATCGCTCTTGCCGGGGTTTGTTCCAGGCTGGACCCTCCTGCAGTTCACATAACCGAGCACGGGTGGACCGGCTTTCACTCTGGATGGGTCGCTGGGCTCCTGCTGTGTGCTGAGTCCTATCAACTCATGGGGGTGTGTGGCTCCTGGACAGTGGGGTGCAGGGGGCTTCAGGTCAGAGCGTGACTGGCACTCGGCTCTGCCTCCCATCAGCTGTGCGGACCGAGCGCTCAACGCGACCAACTCCGAGCCTCGGTTTCCTCACCCGCCAAGTGGGAATAATCGTATCTATTCTGTCTGGTTCACGTGAAGATTCAGGCGTTTTGTGGGCCGTAGCTTTTTTTCTCGGTGGAAAGACACTGGCAGATAGAGAGAGACACGTATCTCGTCAACAAAGATTCGGGGCTTCTGGGATCAGCCGTGGCCCACTGACAGGTGCCAACGCGGAAAACCAACGCTTTGCGGGACCTGCCGTGACCAGGACAGATGTCCTCAGGGAAACTGCTCTTGGCACCTTGGAATTTTGAGTCTACGCAGGCATTCGTCCCAAATATTCCTGCTGGGTGCTCCCGTCTGTCTGGGAAGCACCCTGACCGTGTTTCAGGCGAACTGCCAGGTGGTGGGACAATTCTGGTTGCTTCTATTGGGACCTGACTGCGATGGGCTGAAGTCCACTTTGCTTTACTTCAAATTGCGGCTGTCAGAGCTGCCTTCCGGAGCAGACGGCACACAGAGCTGACCACCCGAGGAAAAGCCAGCTTCCGACCCTCTCTCCCTGCACACGGCACAGCCGGGGACCTCTCCTACTGTGGTTGATGTTTTCTGAATACACTTGTAATGCCGCACAGTGAGCTAAGTAGGAGAGAAGAAAAGCTGACTCACAGACCTGTAGTTTAGAAAGGGGAAAACAGGGGCGCCTGGGTGGCGCAGTCGGTTAAGCGTCTGACTTCAGCCAGGTCACGATCTTGCGGTCCGTGAGTTTGAGCCCTGCGTCGGGCTCTGGGCTGATGGCTCAGAGCCTGGAGCCTGTTTCTGATTCCGTGTCTCCCTCTCTCTCTGCCCCTCCCCCGTTCATGCTCTGTCTCTCTCTGTCCCAAAAATAAATAAACGTTGAAAAAAAAAAATTAGAAAGGGGAAAACAGGAAGCAAAGACTTTCTTTCCGAAGGGTCCAAGGGAGAATATGGCAGGTTCAGGCACCACGATTCTGTTGATGGTATGCTCCGTCAGAGTCGCCGCTTTGGTGACCCCGCAGCCTCCCGTCACCCACCCTCTCGGACACAGTTCATCACAACCTGGGGATGAAACACTCACCAGACTCAAGGACAATTGAGGGATAGTTACATCCTCCTTGCTTTTTCATTTTTTTTTTAATGAAAAAGTAACTGTTTTTGGTAAAAAATAAGATTTGCTTCTTTTTTAAATGTTTATGTATTTTGAGAGAGAGAGAGAGAGCAAGCACACAAGGGAGGTGCAGAGAGGGGGAGAGAGAGAGAGAGAGAGAGAGAGAGAGAGAATCTCAAGCAGGCTCCACGCTGTCAGCGCAAAGCCCGACACAGGGCTCGAACTCACGCCCCTGAGATCATGACCTGAGCTGAAATCAAGAGTCGGACGCTCAACTGACTGAGCCCCCCGGGTGCCCCAAGATTTGCCTGTCCTGAAGACAGCGGGTATACACAAGGGTTAAGATGAAATTTTCTGAAATTCACCTCCAAGCCCTATAACAGATCTAGAGAAATCATGAAGGGGAGAAAGTGGGGAGGTGGTGATAAGAACACAGTGCGAGAGTGTGACCCAGGCTTACAAAGGGAGAAGGAAAGGGTCACCTTGGGGCCCGGAAGAAGGGCTGAGGGAGGCAGGAGGAGGTGCACCAATACTGACACGCCAGGAGGGTCCCACCACGAGCCAGGGGATGAGCGAGTGTGGGGCCCCGGGCAGAAGTGATGACGCGAATGTCCTTTCCCCTCCCGAATCTCACAGGGAGGGATGTTTGTATCACACAGGCCAAAACAGGAAGGGAGGGACATTCTACAAAGCAGCCGTGCCAACGGGCGGTGGTGGCCACCCAGGTGTCTCCCTGGCCAGTGGATGCGTCCAGGTCCGGGCAAGGACAGGGACACTGGGTGTCCATCAGCCGTCCAGGCATGTGCTCCAGCGGACCTGGCTGCACACGTGTTCACATGTGGTTTTCCCACTGACACAGTCTTACTGAACCCTCGCTGCCAGGCAGGAGGAGAGCACGGCACCGAAATGAGGTTCTGCAGAGTAAAGCAAACAAGCGCCACTGATTGTCCCCAAGGGTGGTCGCTGCGGGGGGTCTTGAACGCAGCAGGGAGACGGCAGGGGACGCTGCTGCCTGCTGAGAAAGGGGGAAGGGCTGAGGAGGACAGAATCAGCACTGTCGCCTTCCTCCAGGAGCGGACACGGCCCCCCGCCAGGCTCGGCAAACACTCTTGGCCATTCCCTCCCTTCCCCGCGGCTGGCACCGTGTCAAGCCCCAAAGATTCCAGGAGCCCGGGCTCTGCTTCAAGGAGGCCACAGATAAAGTAATCTTCCCCGGGACACCCAGAGGGTGGGTCCCCTGCTGGCCCTCCCTTCCAGAAGCTCTGAGGGGTCCCTGCCAGAATTCCAAGCAACAGGTGACTCAGCAAAGGCACAGGAGGGTCGGGAAGAGCGGCTCGGGGGCTGGTGAGCCCCGGGGTGCGGGAGCAGGCTGGCTGTCGTCAGATGGGGGCCGGTCCCTACAGGCAGTGCTCGTGGGTTCCTCCTCGGGGGCGCCCGGCGGGCCAGCGTGCTGCAGGCGCAGCGAGGGATCTCATTCCTGCCTTTCCCCCTTCTTCCTGTCCTCTGCCCCCAAACACACTTCTCAGGCAGTGAGCCTGGGGCCGGGGGGTTGTGGGCAGGAAGTGCGAGACACCTTCGCCACCTGCAGAGGAAGACGGGGGTCGAGGGTGGCCAGGGCTGAGGTGTGCAGGTGGGGCGGACGCATCTGGCCTGCGTGCCGGGGTGCACGTGTGTGTGTGTGCACGCGCCAATGGCACAAGGGTCACTCTTCTTGCACACACACTTACAAAGGCAGCTCGGAGACCCGAAGCTAGAGTGCCGTCACCCACAGTGACTTTTACGGTCAGAGACAGCAACACAGGACTGGGGGGCAGCAGTCCCCGCAGCCCTCGTTACTCAGGGGCATGTCTGGTGTGCCGGCCCAGCGAGCAGGCTGCGGACAGAGGATCGGGAGTCACACCCGAGCCCCTGCCGTGTTTGGGACCCACGAAGCTCCTGCTCCTTCCGTTTCTGGGCCAGCAAGCAAAGCACTCCCCTGGGGACCCGGGGGGGACGTGGCGGTCTGGACCTCTCATCTGGATGGGAAACTCGCACAGAGGCGGTGGGAAGGCACAAGGCAAGTGATGTGGCTACTTTAAGCCTTTCGTAAGTAGCGTTAACTTACTGCGAAGGTCGAGATCCTTTGCAGGCTAGGATTATTTTTTTATTATTTAAAAAATTTTTTTAATGTTTATTTTTGAGAGAGAGAGAGAGAGAGAGAGAGAGAGAGAGGCAAAGCACGATCAAGGGAGAGGCAGAGAGAGGGAGACACAGAATCAGAAGCAGGCTCCAGGCTGCGAGCTGTTAGCACAGAGCCTGACGCGGGGCTTGAACTCACGAACCACAAGGCCATGACATGAGCGGAAGTCGGCCGCTTAACTGACTGAGCCACTCAGGTGCCCTGAGGAGCGCCCTACTGTCTTTTTTTTTTTTAATTTGTTTTTAACGCTTATTTATTATTGAAAGACAGAGGGTCAGAGCGTGAGCAGGGGAGGGGCAGAGGGAGAGGGAGACACAGAATCCGAAGCAGGATCCAGGCTCCGAGCTGTCAGCACAGAGCCCAACGTGGGGCTTGAACTCACGAACTGTGAGATTGTGGCCTGAGCTCAAGTCCGATGCTTCATTGACAGAGCCCCCCAGGCGCCCCTCCTAACAGATTCTTGAAAGCTCCCCCTTCCCTGCCCCCTTCTCCTTGATCTCTCTCTCCCTATTTCCTAACTTTTAGCACTAGGCTCCGTGACCGCTAAGCATATGGTGCTTTATCAGTGCTCACAAGGACGTCTGGGGATATTATCATCAGTGCTGGTCCCAGGGCTCGGGCTCTGACCACCCAGAGGGGAGGCGGAGGTAGGTTTGGGAAGGACCTGCCTGCACCCTCCTTCCCCCACCCCTGCCCCCAGAGGCGCCGGGGGCTTGAGAGACCATCACTGCCTCACCAAGTCTCAGTCCCCTCCCATCTGCCACCGGACTCAAAGGTCCCGTCCCGTCCCCACACACCGGGAGGGCAGAAGGGCAGTGAGCCACAGAGCAGAGATGCCAGAGGCCCCACGGTGTCCCTCTGGGATTCGCTCATTACTCAGTTCATTACTCATTACTCCTGCTTCCCAGCACCTCGGCCCAAACTGCACAGGTCTTGGGAAGAACCTTCGAAGATCAGGCTGTCTTCCTGGTAGATGTCAGCTGCTTCTCAGGATTCGAGTGTCTCAGAAAGTCCTGGGCTTCACTTAAGCGAGTTTCTTTGAACCGAGAGGGGTTCCTCCCTTCCCCTCCGCTCTGTCGTTTTATGATTCAACACTGTTTACCCAGAAGCACATGGAAAGGACCAGCGCAGACCATGCTGGCTCCCACGCCACATCCAAGCGACTACGCAAGCAAGGTCCACGTCGAAGCTGCTCGGCCCCCGCGGCTGACCCCGCGCCCTCGTGAGCGGCTACCGCGTGCCCGCCACCATGTGGCACGCTCTGCATACGACAGCGCTTCCGATCTTGAAGCAGCCCCGTGTGGCAACTGCGACCTTAGTTTACAAAGGAGGGAAATCGGGCCCCAGAGGCCACCTGCTGGGACGGGGCAGAGCAGGGACTCGAACCCACACACTTCACCCCAGAGCTCGTCTTTGTCACTCCAAGGCTGCCCTGTGTGCCCACCTGCTTTGAGAGTCAAACACATCACAGCGACCGAGATCAGAATGCCTGGGTGGGGCGAACCCTCCTGGATAGCAGTTCAGGAGCTTATGACAGGAGGCCGCTGGATGGAGCCACCCTGCACGGCCCTGGAGGATGGAGCCACCCTGCACGGCCTCAAAGGACAGAGCCACCTTGCATGGCCCTGGAGGACGGAGCCACCCTGCACGGCCCTGGAGGATGGACACATCCCGCATGGCCCTGGAGGACAGAGCCACCCTGCACGGCCTCAAAGGACAGAGCCACCCTGCATGTCCTCAAAGGACAGAGCCACCCTGCACAGCCTCGAAAGGCAGAGCCACCCTGCACGGCCCTGGAGGACGGAGCCACCCTGCATGGCCCTGGAGGACAGAGCCACCCTGCACAGCCTCGAAGGGCAGAGCCACCCTGCACGGCCCTGGAAGACGGAGCCACCCTGCACGCCCTCAGAGGACCGGTGTATGTTCCAGGCACTGCACGCGTTGGGTGCAAAGCCCCGAGTGGGTCACAAGAGCCATCTCCGGGGGAAGACACAGTCTCTGGCTGCAGGAATGTGAGGGTGAGCAGAGAAAGGCCCACGCGAAACCCCAGCTCTACCCCCAGGGAGTAGAGCGTGAGAGGAAGTCCTCGTCCTCAGGGAGATGGTTGTGTCCACCGTGGGGACAGCGTGGTGGGAGAGGGGACACAGGTCTGGCTTCCAGGAAGGGCAGCAATGCAGGGATGGCGGTGTGTGTGTGACGGGTGGTCCTCCCCACTGACCAGACCGTGGGGCTGCAGAGGGGGACGATGGGGCAGCCGAGATGAAGTCGGGGGTCCCTTGGGGGAACGGGGTCAAGGTCAGGATGGAGGTGGCCAGGAGCAGGGTGATTCCGGGCAGAGGACACTGTCCCCACACCCCACAGACAGAGGGACACTGGGGGCCGTGGGGTGGCCTGGAGGGAAGAGGCTCCCGAAGCAGAAACACGCACCTGCAGGCTCGCGGCCTCAGGCCCCAGCTGGAATCCGGCCGCGGATGGGAAACTCCAGGCTTCCGAGGAAAACCATCCCAGCGATCGCCGGCCCTCGGGTTTCCAGAAGCCCCAACTTCTGCATTCTGTCCGGCCCTCTGTCCACACCAGCTCCCCTCCTCCCCCCTCTGCCCCCGTCCAGATGCCTCCAGGAGGCAGGGCCCGAGAGCGCGATTGTGACACGGAGGCATGTGTCATATTGTAACTGGGTTTCCACATCCTCCTGGCTGAATTGTAAGCGCCTAGAAGAGGAACAAGGGCGAATAATGAAATATAGGGATGCAGGAAAAGAGGAAGCCACCGCGAGACACCAGGCCAACCGAAATGCGGACACTTACGGAGAAGTGACAGAAAGGGAAGCAGGAGTCAGGAATTGCATTCGGTGGCTGGGCCAGGCGCACACACACGTATGCACAGATGCACACTCACAGGCACAGACTCTCACACTCACACGCCAGGCGCACAGAGGCAGACTCTCACACGGACACACACTCAGAGACACATCCACACACACGTTATACACATACGCACACTTACACACACACTCACATAGACACAGACGTGGACACTGAGATACACACAGACTCACACACATATACACAGACACACACATGCACACTCATAAATACACACAGACTCACACACACTTATACACACTCACACACATATACACAGACACACACATGCACACTCATAAATACACACAGATTCACACACACACATATATACACAGATACACACACACTTATACACAGACACAGACTCACACACACATATACACACACATACACACACACATACAGACATGCACACTCACAGATACACATCGACTCACACACACACACGTACACAGACACACTCACAGACACACACGCTCCCAGATACATGCTCTCACACACATACGCACACACTTACAGACTCTCAAACACACACATGCATATGCACACACTCATACAGAGACTCACACACAGATGCACACACACAGACATACATGCTTACACAAAGACACAAACACAGACACAGACTTTCACACACAGACGCACTCACATACATTCACACAAACGCATATTCTCACACACACACACATGCGCACATGCATATACACACTCTACACACACACTCACAGACACACAAACATATACACACCCACCCACATATGCACAGATAATGCTCTCACCTGGACACATATACACTCACTATGTATACACGCATACATATACACCCCCCCACACACAGTCTTACATGCACACATTCTCACATACACAGACTCACACACGCTCACACATACACACTCATACACAGGCACACATATTCTCACACAGACACACACACAGACCTCTACACATACACACACACACTCACACATACATACCCACGTACTTCTATACAGCTTCACTCAGGTACACACACATATGGATATGCACCCTCACAGAGACACATACATACACTCACACTTATATACACACTTTCACACAGACACACATACTCTCGCATACACAGTCACACACACACTGTCTCCTATATGCAGTCACGCTCACGCATATGTGCACACACACATACCGTCTCGCGTACACAGAGTCACATGCTCGCACGCACACTCACACACGCTCATGAGCCTTTCCTCATCAAAGCAGACTTCTGCAAGGCAAGGCTGTCCTTGCCCGGGACCAGTCCGGGCCGCGGCCCAGCTGTGTGAGGAGGTCCCGTCCCTGCATCCCCCGCATGTCTGCCCTCAGTGGTGTGAGGTCCAGAAAATCCCTGGTAACTCTAGGGGGCCATGCTGTTATTTCTCTCTGCCACTTAAAAGGCTGGAGTAAAACAGGGTGAAATTTCCTTGCGGCATAATCGACACTGTAATCTTGGAGCTCAGACCAAAACGATGGAAAAACGAACAGAAAACGTTTTAACGACATTCAGGCAGATCCCCTTTGGGACTAAAAATACCCTTTCAAGAAACGAGAACAGACAGAGAGGAAAAAGCACGAAACTTAGGGAAGAAGGAGAAAGAAGTTGTGAATTAACCGGTTTGTGGTATTTTCTGCGTGTGGAGATAACCAGCAGGACTCTGGGTCAAAGGCATTCCCGCTGGAGGGGTGAGGAGGTCGCCGAGAAAAATCCTTATCTACCGTTTTCACAGGCGTGTGATGCAAAGGCGAGGGCCCCGCCGAGGGGGCCTCACCTCCGAGGCCTCTGGATTCACATGGGAAGCTCCCTCCAGGCACAGGTTTTAAAACGAATGCCCCCCTCTTCCCTGTTCCCTGGCGTCCAAGATAAATAGTGGCTACTACCCCCAGGAATTATTACTGTTCTTGCAGAAAAACTGCTGCTTATCTCTTGAGACGTTACACGTGAATAGAACCTTCCCAGGATCGTTTCTTTCCATTCGTTCTTTGCAAGCGAGCACAGAACCGTTGCCATGAATTACAAACCAGAGAAGGCTCCGCGCACGGCCCGTGGGCAGAGCTCGGACGTGCGGGCAGCTCAGGACGGCCCTGTGCATCCTCCCTCCCATCCTGCTGTCAGGCCTCCCCGGGCCCTGGCCGCTGCTTATGTTCTTCAACCCTTCGTCACCTCCTGCTGATGGCCTGGAAAGACACCCACCGAGGATGGGAAGTCCGCCCCGTGGCTACGGGCCTGCCACCAGGGGCACTGATGGCTGCCGTGTGAGACCCTCCCCTGTATCAGCAAAATGGAGGTGGCCAGTGCTAGCCAGCACGGGGAGCTACCAGCCTGTGATTCCAAAATGTCCCAGTTCTTTTTTTTTCCCTTCAGTTTTGGCAGCTTGGTTTCTCAATTCTGAACCCTGTTTCTTTCTTTTCTTTCTTTCTTCCTCCCTTCCTTCCTTTCCTTCCCTTATCCCTTTCTTTCTTCCCTTCCTTCCTCTTTCTTTCATTTTCTTTCTTTCTTTTCTTTCTTTCTTTCTTTCTCCCTCCCTTCCCTTTTCCCTTTCTTTCTTATCTTTCTTTCTTTCTTTCTTTCTCTTCCCTTCCTTCCTCTCTTCCTCCCTTTTTTCTTTTCTTTATTTTACTCTTTCTTTCTTTCTTTCTTTCTTTCTTTCTTTCTTTCTTTCTTCCCTTCCTTCCCTTTTCCCTTTCTTTCTTTTCTTTCTTCTTTCTCTTTCTTTCTTTCGTTCTTTCTTCCCTTCCTTCCTCTCTTCCTCCCTTTCTTCTTTTCTTTCTTCTTTCTTTCTTTCTTTCTTCCTTCCCTTCCTTCCCTTTTCCCTTTCTTTCTTTTCTTTTCTTTCTTTCTTCCCTTCCTTCCTCTCTTCCTCCCTTTCTTTCTTTCTTTCTTTCTTCCCTTCCTTCCCTTTTCCCTTTCTTTTCTGTTCTTTCTTTCTTTCTTTCTTTCTTCCCTTCCTTCCTCTCTTTTTCTTTCTTTCTTTCTTTCTTTCTTTCTTTCTTTCTTTCTTTCTTTTCTTTCTTTCTTTCTTTCTTTTTCCCTCCTTCTCTCTCTTTCTTCCTTTCTTCCTTCCTTTCTTTCTTTCTTTCTATCTATCCAAAAAATGATACACAATAGCAAACACCTCACCTGGGCACCACACCACCCCTCCATCCCACCTGCAGCCTGTTGGCCACCTTTAATCTGCTGTGGGCAGGTGTGCCCCGTGCACCCCATGTCAGCTGCTCAGCTGTGCCATATTCTGTCTCTCTGCCCAGGGCATTGGAAGCTCCGGGAAAACCTGTGCTGTGCACCAGCAGCTCCCAACCAGGACCCTCACCCTCCACGGGGCAGCCCTTGGCCAGTGGGGGGTGCCGTGCATGCCCCCTCCTGCATTCTGCCCCCCGGAGGGGGGGAGGGAGCTCTGGTGGGATGGAAGCCTGGTCCCCCACAGCAGTGGCAGGTGCATATCTGCATGGGTTTTCCCTTGTCCCTGCTCCCGTCTCTTGATCCTGCCCCCCACCAGGCTGGAGAACAACCTAGCACTTCAGAGTCAGGAAGAATTGATTGAGAAGCATCTCGCACGCACAAATGGCAAACCTGGGGTTTTTGAGCCCCCAGTGACTGATACACCAGTGTCCGCAGATGCTCCAGGGGAATTCTGCCTTCTCTGGACCTTCTGTCATTGAGGTTTTCTGTTTGTTTTGTCTTGTTTTTGGCATAGAGGTTTTTTTTTAATTTAATTTTTTAATATTTATTTACTTATTTAACTGTTTATTTTTGAAGGAGAGACAGCGTGTGAGCAGGGGAGAAGCAGAGAGAGAGGGAGACACAGAATCCGAAGCAGGCTCCAGGCTCTGAGCCGTCAGCCCAGAGCCCGACGCGGGGCTTGAACTCACAAACCGTGAGATTATGACCTGAGTCAAAGTCAGACGCTTAAATGACTGAGCCACACACATGCCCCAGTGTTTATTTTTTAGAGAGAGGGAGAGAGAAAGCATGCAAGGTGTGTGGGGTGGGGGCAGAAAGAGAGGGAGACACAGAATGCAAAGCAGGCTCCAGGCTCTCAGCTGTCAGCACAGATCCTGACCTGGGGCTCTCTCACGAACTGTGAGATCATAACCTGAGCCGAAGTCAGCCACTTGACCGACTGAGCCACCTGGGCGCCCGTGGCATTGAGTTTTAATACAATTCCCGCATCCTGCATCTGGGACAGGCTGGGTCCCCAGGCCAAGGAATCCCCTGCCTGGTAACCAAGGTGCCGGGAGACGTATGTAAAGGAAAGTTTTAGGAACTTTCTGGTAGATTCAGAGATTCACTAACAAGAGATGCCCTTCAATAAAAACGACACAGTGGAAGACCGATCGTGGAGCCAAAACTGCATCTACCGGCCCCCGGCCATCAGGCTGCTCCCAGCCCCGGCCTCAGTTTCCCCACACGAAGACACCATACCTGTCCCTCCATTTGGTGACTTCAGAGAGCCCCAGCTTTCATGGCCGGGCTGACGCATAAAAGAAGGGGGCAGGCCTCTTTCCCTCCCGTCCCTGACAAGCCTTAGCACAAACACTGCAGAATCAGAGCCTCGAGTTCAGGGAATGAGCAGGAGACTGGACATCAGGCCCGTTCCGGGGAGGCGTGGTGGTGTGCCAGGGCTCTGGAGGCTAGGCCTGCCTGTTAGGGCAAGAGTTGTGGTGGACGGGATTAAGGGGAAAGAAAAGCAGGTTTCTCTGGCTCTCTGTAAATCCCACGGGACGGGAGAGGCAGTGCGTGGGCTCCAGGCACATTGTCGGTGGCTCCGTGGTTCCTCTGGCCTCCAGACCTCCCAGCTTCTGTCTTTTATGAGGAGATCCTACCGTAAGATCTAAGCAAGGAGAAGAGGTGTGGGAAGGTGTGATCTTGCTTATTGAAGAGCAATATTTATTTGGGGGCAACTGGGTGGCTCAGTCAGCTACGCATCCGACTCTTGGTTTCAACTCAGGTCACGACCTCGTGGTTCATGAGTTCGAACCCTGCATCAGGCTCTGTGCTGGTGGCACGGAGCCTGCTCGGGATGATCTCTCTCTCTCTCTCTCTTTCTGCCTCTCCCCCCACTCTCTCTCTCTCTTTCTCTCCCAAATAAATTAACTTGGAAAAAAAGAGAGCAATATTTATTTTCAGAACACCGAGTATTAAGAAAGTTCTAAAAATATATGAGGGAAAATGTACAGCATGTGGAATTCACAGAAAGTTTTGCCCTCTGCAATGACAAAATACTCATATTTTGGTCACCAATTACTCCAAGGTTGGTCGCGGTTGAGGGCCAAGTGAAATAAAATGTCTAATAAAGTAACAATAAGACATATTTTTGCACATTAGATCAAGAACTGTCATCAGCCTTTCCCATTTTGGCTTGAGGCTCTGGGTTTAAGTGATAGAAAGAAATACAGTGTGAACTTAAACTGGAAGGGTCCTAAAGATCAAAGAAATGGCGAATGTAATCCCTTTGCCTGATTCTGAGCTGCTAAACTTAAAAAATATAGACTCGAGGGGCGCCTGGCTGGCGCAGTCGGTTGGGCGTCCGACTTCAGCCAGGTCACGATCTCGCGGTCCGTGAGTTCGAGCCCCGCGTCAGGCTCTGGGCTGATGGCTCGGAGCCTGGAGCCTGTTTCCGATTCTGTGTCTCCCTCTCTCTCTGCCCCTCCCCCGTTCATGCTCTGTCTCTCTCTGTCCCAAAAATAAATAAACGTTGAAAAAAAAAAAAAAAAAAAAAAAAAAGAATATAGACTCGAGGGGGCGCTCGGGCAGCTCAGTCAGTTGAGCATCTGACTCGTGATCTCAGCTCGGGTCATGATCTCACTGTTTGGGAGTTCGAGCCCCGCGTCAGGCTCTGAGTTGATAGTGTGGAACCTGCCTAGGATTCTCTCTCTCTCTGTCTCTCTCTCTCTCTCTCTCTCTGTCCCTCCCCTGCTCACAATCTCTCTCTCAAAATAAGTACACTTTAAAAAATAGAGAGACTTGGGGGAATCATCCCGTTGATATTACACTGACTCAGAAGTCAGACATCCACCTATACCACGTGGTGATAACGGGTCAAGAATGAGAAAGTAAAACCAGCCTCTGAGGCAACCGACAAAAAGAGAACTCAGAAGCCTTTGAACCAGATTCACGCGTCTACTCACGGGTGAGTCCCTGTGACACTCACAGGCCCTCACCTCATGCACACTTTTGAAAATGATTAAATGGTTCTTTCTTATCCTAACACCCAGCAGATTAGAAGTTGCAAATTAGAAAGTTGAGGCCGACACTGAAAACACTATGCAACCAGATAAGAGAACTCGAGAGCCAGGGTCATTTAGGGAACAGAGATAAGGTCCACAGGGGCACTGACTTTTTCCAACAGTGAAGCACAGGGCTCAGCCCACACGGCCAGACAAATGCAAGTCTTATTTCTGGCCTCAAGAGGACTACCTCTTGGCCATCTGGACCGAATATCTGGAAGTCAACAGGCCGCTGCACTGGTGGCGTGAGAAATGTCTGAGGAAGGAAGGAATAAATAAAGAGCAAATGAATGAACGGAGAGCACAGTCCTTCCTGCACATGGGGTTTATAATTCGCCAGATGTGTGCACACAGGTCACCTCTCTGGAACGCCCGAGTTAGTATTTATGATAGCAGACCTGAGCTGAGAAGAGAACGTTGAAATGTTTTCAAGATATTCTTGAAAGAATCTCAGGGGGTCAAGTGGGTTCTAGAAAGATCCCTCATCCCAACGGGTTAAATATACCAAAAATAAAATGGGTAGGTTTGAGTAGTTTAGAAAATGTGGTCACGAAGGAATGTTCCCTCCCCACCACATGCTAGATGAATAAGTTGGTGGAGGTGCCCTTGAACGTGAACCATGAGCGTGCGTGTCAGACTGAGTTCAGATCACTGACCAGCTTGCTGAAGGATTTCACTTACAACGGGGACGGTGAATTTTGCCTCACGTATCCATTTCTGGGCAGAGAAACTGTGGATTTTCATTGCAACTGTGTGCCAAGTGCATAAATCTTAGGTAGGGGTTAAAAGGGTTTGGTGTCGACTGCTTCCAGGGTTTTGCTGCCGGGCAAGTAGATATGGAGGAAATACAGAACATTCTGAGATTAAAAACAGGAAATGGGTGAATTCATTGCCCCTTCTGGGAAATGATGAAATGAAATGTGTTTCAACCTTAAGGTGTAATCATGCAAAACTGCGTTTATCAAGGTTATTAAGACATATGATTTCTCATCAAGATAAATGACTTTTTAAAATTAAAAAAACCAAGGGGCGCCTGGGTGGCTCAGTCAGTTAAGCGTCTGGACTCTTGGTTTCGGCTCAGGTCATGATCTCTCGGTTTCGTGAGTTCGAGCCCTGTGTTGGGCTCTGCAATGACAGTGCAGAGCCTGCTTGGGCTTCTCTCTCTGCCCCTCCCAAAATAAATCAACTTAAACAAATAAATAAAATTTAAAAGCCCAAATAATATACAGGTTCAATCCACCCCACTCCCATAACATAAAACTACAAAGAGCTAGATGCTTGAGGATTTTCTAGTACTAGACAATTAGACACGAAAGCAAGAAAGTCTCTAAGGAACAATTGTGATGTGGTGAGTATCTCAGTGATCTCACATTGGAACTTATAAAGTTGAGAACTGGCTGTCTTTGTTCAGAGCTGTGCCACGTGAGCTGGATTAAACAATGAGAAGCATTGTGCTACAACCCCAACCCCTTATGCTAGAAAGCACAACTGTTTATTTTTAAAAGCAAGTCTTCAACAACAAGCCAGGGAAGCCCACCGTGTCCTCTGCCTGCTGACGCCCAGTGGCACAGGCAGGGCCCACGGCGGCAGCACCGAAAACCCAGCGCGCGGGGATCGTGGCCCCAATCACTCCGCGTGCCCACGGATGCCTTTTCGCAGACTAACACACACAGCGGTTGTACAAATCACACCAAAGATCTCCGTTTATGAGTAACCCATGCAAATGAGCGGCAACGAAAGAAGAGAAAATGATGGGAAATCTGACAGCACACATGTTTTCACACTTCGATGACACATGTCTAACGGTTAAGAACGCAGGCAGTTATCTGCGTGTGATGTAAGGCCATCGTCAGAGTCTACTGGGGTAACATGCTATCGTGACCCAATAGACCTTGCCTCTGGCCTGCCTCCAAGCCCTGCCCGGGGGTTCTCTATCCAGCTGCCAAATCAGCCGTGAGCAAACCCTCGAAACCAGGAAGAAGGGCCAGGGCACGTATTGCTGGTGGGTTCACCCAGTTCCCAAATATGGCATCCGTGCCGTGCAAATTAACGGGATATGATAGTGGTAAGGAGGTATGGATGTTGCTGTCTTCTTGGGAAGCACAGGCCTGCCTTGGTGGCTGTGCCCTGCAACAGAAGGCCTGAACTGCTCCCCATGCATCCCAGGATCTCCCACCATGCTCCTCTGAGTAGGGGGCATCAGCATGTGGCCACATGGTCACTGACGGTGACTCAAATCCTGCCCCCGCCCCGGGACCACCCCCTTACTGCCACTGCTTCTCACACCTCTGCTCAGACACCTCAACAGGCCTGGGGGTCATTTCATTCGTTTCTCACATGGGTTCTTGAACCTAATTTTGGTATTGTCAAACTTGCTGCTTTCTGAACCAATGTGGAAAATAAATAGGATAAGTTGTCTTGTTTCTAAAGCCTTGACTCAACCTTTGCTTGGAGGGTGTCCCTATCTGCCCACCTGATTTCCTACAGATTCTGTAACATAACTTAAAATATACACATTAATGCCCTAAATGTGACTGGGTTTTAGGTAGGGAAAAACACAAAAGGCAAGAGAAGAAATGGTTGAAATTGGCATTCATTTGGGGGGATGCGATTCCCATGACTCCTCCCATTCCCCACACCCATGGCCATGACTGCCTATGGAACACATCCACTGAAGGCCTTCTCCAAGGTCAGCCCTGCTCCCAGAATCTCCCCTGAGCCCACTCAGAAACCCGGTTGCCATGGCACTTCCTTGGCCCTCAGTTGTGTCCCCCCAACCTATCCCTTTCTCCCATTCATGTCTAAAATTCTACCTGTGCTTGAAGGGATAGAATACACGTCATGTCTTCTAAAATCCTACATAGGTTCCATCGGGGACGCCTGGGGGGCTCAGTCGGTCGAGCGTTCGACTTCGGCTCAGGTCACGATCTCGCAGTTCATGAGTTCGAGCTCTGCGTTGGCCTCTGTGCTGACCACTCTGAGCCTGGAACCTGCTTCGGATTCTGTGTCTCCCCCTCTCTCTGTTCCTCCCCCACTTGTGCTCTATTTCTGTCTCTCTCTCAAAAATAAATAAACATTAAATACAATTGAAAAAAAACCCACTGATTTTGCTCCTTCTCTGTTTGTGGGTTTTGGTACCTCCAACCACTGCAGCATTTTGTGTGTCCTGCTCCCTGAGGAAGTCCCCCCAGTGTGCCTCCCTCACCCTCTTTGTTCCTCACAACGTGCGCAACAAATGTTCCAAGGATGGTCCAGCCTGGCCGGCAGATATCACAATCGAACTTTTCTACCAGTGTCCTAACGCCATTTAGAATTTCAGGATGTTTCATTATATCAGTCAGCTAATATCACTCTTTGGATGGTAACAAAGATCATAAACACACAGGCTTCACATAAAAAATGATAGCAACACAGCGCCAAAAGAACGCAAGACTTAGAATCAGAGAACTTGAGTTTACACGGGTCGTGTGATTTGTAGATCAGTGAATTGACCTCACTAATTTTATAACCAACCATGAGCTCAAGATGGAGGCCCAATGACCCCAAGTGCCCACTGCCATTTTAGGCAGTCTGGGCACGGGGACCTTCTTCACCTACAAAGCAGAGAAAGCACTGTGAAGACTAAGTTGGATAAGTCACGTCACCACCACCACTGTGCTCTACCTCCCTCCAATCCGTTATGAGTTAAGAGCAAAGGCTATTAGTATCTTCAGCACATGAGTCTGGTGTGTTGTGTTCAACCACTGGGCACCATCGCTGCGTAAGATAGCAATCCGCTTACTGGAATTCTTTTGTACCGACTGTCTCCGGTTCTGTTTGCATTTATTTACTTTTTCTCATGTTTGCGTTCAGAAGAGGGGCCAGCTTTCCACCACACGCAGCACAGCCGTTGGTTCAATTTGCTCATCCCAGAAACAAAATGGTGGCCAGGCTCGGTTCTCCAGTGGGCGGAGCCTCGGAGTCCGTATGCTGTGACGTCCATGGTTTCGAACCCACCACGTTCTTGCTCTGATCTGGGAGTGGTGAGGAAGCAGCACCTCACAGAGGTGTTTTACTTCAAAGAGTGTGCCAAAAATAACTGTTCCTCAACGCACACATCCCACACTCATTTGTGTGTGCGTGCGAGAATTTTGCTAACAGCCAAGTTAGAGGGCATCTCATGAAATCACTTCTCAGCAATTCTTTCTCTTTTGTGGCTGGGACTCATATGCTCTTTTCCACGGGTTCTGAAAAGTCGGCCGTGTTGTTTCCAGGAACACCAAGTGAAGACTTCAAATAATTCGTTTTCCTGACCAACCAAACACAATCCACTTCTCTGCCTATTTACTACTACGAAAGGTGCGGCCTGCGGATGGGCGATCGGCAGATTTGTCGGAAACGGGAATTCTCGGGGAAGTGTCCCTGGCGTATCACAGGGAAATCTATCACAGGGATGTTCTTTGCTCTTCCTAAATAAAGAACATACTTCGCATTTTGATCATGGTAAAACGTCCCTCCTTTTGATCTCCCATCTGCCTGTGGAGCTTGGAACGTGAGCCTTCCTGACCCAAAATGCTGGCAGCGTGGGAAGGAAAATGCATTCACCACAGACAGCAGCGTGACGTTGTTGGGCACAGACCCCGAGGACTTGTCTGAACCCTCACGGGGAGAGCCATCCAGGTCGCTGTCATTGTAAAGCACACTTTCTATCTGATTTCCCTTTTGCTTCAACTTCCTGAGAAATCTTTCTGTATCTACGGCAGGCCACTCGCACCTGAAAGATCCGGGAAACGGTGACACCACGCTGGACATTTACACTGAGCTTGGAAATCCTGGATGGAAGGGACAGACCCATTTGTCTGCAGGTAACATGATAACATTTCCATTTACAAAAGTAAAAATTAAACTCCATGAAAAGCCTGACGGACACAGGCGTGTGCAAGACTGGCTTTGCCTGGAATGAACCGATTCAAGACCGTCCCGGTGGAAACAGTGGCATGCTTTCCTGCTTTGATGCCTGGTGTGAATTTTGCTCCTTTTAAAGAACTTGCAAAAACGTAGCTGTCAATGGTTGAGCCCCCCTATGTCAATTTCATCCTTTATTTTTTAAAGTTTTATTTATTTTTGACCGTGGGGGAGGGGCAGAGAGACAGGAGGACAGAGGATCCGAAGCAGGCTGCACGTTGATAGCAGAGAGCCCAATGCGGGGCTCGAACTCACAACTGGGAGATCATGACCTGAGCCGAAGCTGGACGCTTAACCGACTGAGCCACCCAGGCGCCCCCCGATTTCATTCTAATTAAAAAAAAAACACAGATTATCTAAATGATGAAAAGGAAAAAATAAAGGGGGGTGGGTACGTTTTCAGGTGGGCTTCTCCCGAAGTTGCCGTAAGAGGAGCATCTTAAGGGAAGAAGCCATCTTATTCATGGCTGTACCTACGTCTGGCATTCCAAGAACTTAGCAGGCTGATGGGAAGCACACCCCACTGAACAAGACAGTGATAAATGCCTGATCCTACTCTGAGATCTAAATATCCCGGGCAATGCCTCAGCAGTTATGTCCGAGAAACTCACGCACACCTTCTGAGTTGACAGTTGACAGGGGTTGTGGCTGCACGAAAACTAACACAGCTGCCTGCGTGTAAATGTGTTGCATTTGGAGGAGCCGGGCCCTGTGCAAGGAAGCTTCTGTTCCCACTAGGCTCTCTGCCTTCCAGAACTAGAATATTCAAGTTCACAAACCTGGAAAACGTGTTTAATAGCCACGTTTTTACAGACCACGAGTCCCTCAGGACTACACAGCTTTCTTGCTACCTTCCATCACATCCCGAGGGCGAACGTAGCTTTGGACAAAGGTGAGCTCACCAGAGGCAGTGGCCAGGGCCGGCAGGGCCCTCTGGGTGCCGAGTCTGGGGAAGGACCTGGGCACCTAGCCAATGTCTGGGGAAGGGCAGGGGGACCCTCAAAGGAAGTGAAGCAAATGTAATATCGTGTTGATTTCATCCCACTTGGAGGGACCCAGGAAAGGTTAGCCAGGAGGACGAGGTGTTAAGAGGGCTTAGCGTGGCTGCCTTCAGTGACCAGAAGGGCCCCCACAACTCACTGCCAGTGTGACTCTAGATACAAGCAGATTTGATTTCACGACTTTGCTAATCATCAGCGTCTCCCTAAGGCTGTCCCGGGAGACATGCAAATGGGCTGGCCCTTTCCCCATCGACGATGCTGAAGGACTTATGTGCTGGGCTCCTGTTAGCTCAGTGGCCTTGCTTCTGGAATGCTTTATGGGAGGGGGTCCTACTGCACAGCAGAAGCCTGGCAGTGATCAAACGCACGGTGTGCGGCTGGCTCAGGGAGTAGGGGTTGGGGGGCAGAGGGAGGCGTCAGAAACTTTCCTAAATTTTCCTTGTTTCCTTCCCGTGCAGAGGCTCTGAATCACCTTTCTACTCGGGGTACAGTGACCTAGCAGTCAGTGCACCTGACGAGAGCAGCCAGGAACTTTAATGCATCAACCTGAATATTTTAGCAGATGTTCAAAACCGGGCAGAACTGTCTACGAGACAAGAAGATCATTTATTCTAGATTTTATTTCTATAATTTTTAAAATTCCATTTATTTATATATTTATTTATTTATTTATTTATTTATTTATTTATTTATTTTGAGAGACAGAGAGAGACAGAGTGGGAGTGGAGGAGGGGCAAAGAGAAGAGGGAGACACAGAATCTGAAGCAGATTCCAGGCTCCGAGCTGCCAGCACGGAGCCCGACACAGGGCTCGAACCCACGAACCGTGAGATCATGACCTGAGCCAAAGTCGGATGCTCAACCGACTGAGCCACCCAGGCGCCCCTCTATAATTTTTTACTATTTTACTGTTTTCCTCTCTCTACTCAATCGTGTCCTTCCTGCTTGCCATGGAAGGTAAGCTCTCAGAGCCCGTGGGTTTTTTCTGTCTTGGTGGCCCCCATGCCTGACAGGCTGCTTGGGACAAAGTGGGTACTTAGGAAGCATTTATCTTATGAACTGATCCTTGGAGCCACTCAGTCCCACCTCCAGCTTGTTCCCCTGCATGCTGGGATGCCGATGCCACTCAACACCTGGGCTAATCACTTAGCTTCAAACCTACCATCCTATGTGGTGCCCAGGCTTCCTGGGGGTGTAGACAGTTTATTGCACGCCTTGCGGGAGCCAGTTCTCGTGCGGCCTGATGCCCATGACATCTAGTCTCTCAGCCTGTAACATGTTCAGTGATTGCACGTTAAAGACAATATGGCATTGAACAACGCATCAGTAAGTACTCAGATTTATTTTTAGCTTTTAAAGCTGGATAGGATAGAATAAATTCTTAGTATACACCTATGAACATCTTGATAAGATGATAACTCGGTATAGGACCCAGTAATTACTTCTGAGATCCCGAGATGCCGTTAATTCGGATTATTTGTCCCCTGAAGGGTGGACAGAGGGGGTTATCTTCGAAGACTCTAGACTGCAAGGCAAACCCTAATCTCACAGAAAAACTGAAAAGGCTCATTTCCCTCATCTTTTCCCATTTACGTTTGACTTAAATTTTTATTTTGTTTTCTTTTTGAGAGACGCAGAGCATGAGCAGGGGAGGGGCTGAGAAAGGGAAGCACACAATCGGAAGCAGGCTCCAGGCTCCGAACTGTCAGCACAGAGCCCGACGCAGGGCTTGAACCCATGAACCGCGAGATCATGACCTGAGCTAAAGTTGGACACTTAACCGACTGAGCCACCCAAGCGCCCCTGACTTAAATTTTGAGATGACACGTCTTATTTTTCCCTCAGCTGTGAAGCAGGGTTCCCTTCCTTCTGCTAACTGTTTTTACTTGATGGTTACAACATTGGCTCTTTCAGCTCCCCCCCGAGATGACTTTCTATTTCTGCGGCCAGGCTCACGAAAAGACAGCCTGAAGAGGGTTTTCGCCATACACCGAACTTGGCGTTTCTGTAAGGTGGGATGTTGGTTATGTTTCTCCTTCCCCCCCCCCCCCCCGCCCCACACACACACTGTGTTCTGTGATGGGGAAGAAACCGTAGGGGAAACGCTTACTTGCCTGTGAGGGTCTTGCAGTCTAGCTGAACCCCGTGGGCAGGTGCACAGTAGCCCCTCCTCCCCCCCCCCCCCCCCGCCCAACCCCGGGCAGCTTACACCAGATGCTAAGCCTTGCACCACAGGTGTCTTTACGCTTTCTGTGCCTCTTGTGTCGAAAAAGTGAAAGAATTCTAGGCGTGCTTAGAGGAAGTTAGGTAAACATTCTGGGAGTTCTAAAATACGCTTCCTAGAGGGCAAAGAATGTGACTGCACGGGTTGGCCATGTGTAAAGAGAAGGAGCTTCTAAACATGACCCAATGACATCATCAAGATCCACCGGAAGGGACAGAGACATGAACATGGAGGTTGGCAAAGGGCGTGGTCTGTCCATCCGTCCGTCCGTCCGTCCATCCATCTATCCATCTATCCATCCATCCATGAGGAAATGCATATGGTAAACACATGGCAAATTTTCATCCCTTCCAACCCAGGTAGGTAGGTTAGCAGACTTTAAATTTTTTTTTTTAATGTTTATTTATTTTTGAGAGAGAGAGAGTGCAAGCAGGGGAGGGGCAGAGAGAGAAGGAGACACAGAATCCGAAGCAGGCCCCAGGCTCCTAGCTGTCAGCACAGAGCCCGACGCCCCTAAATAAACATTTTTTTTAATGTTTATTTATTTTTCAGAAGAAAGAGAGAGAGCGTGTGCACGAGTGTGTGATCAGGGAACCGGCAGAGAGAGAGAAGGAAACACAGAATCTGAAGCAGGCTCTAGGCTCCGAGCCATCAGCACAGAGCCCAACGCGGGGCTCGAACCCGCAAACTGTGAGATTATGACCTGAGCCGAAGTCGGAAGCTTAACTGACTGAGCCACCCAGGCGCCCCCAGGTTAACACACTTTTAAAACAGCACTTTCCACACTCTGCATTTAGGAAAACCGCAGGACGCATTCAGTGTGTTTTGCACATGAAGGTAGTGGGTGGTTAGTCTGCCCCGCATCACGGCTGCAGTGAGGCTGAGAGACCAGATTTAACCCAGACCTTCTGCTTCAAAACCTTCTACGATAAGCTAGACTCATCGTCCAGAGGAGTTCTTTTAGGGTGAACCTTTATGGCAGCCCTGAAAACAATTCTCACTGCTTTGTAATTAAAATTTGGTGGGTTTTTTTTTTAAGATTTTTTTTTTTTTTTGAGAGAGAGAAAGCACAAGCAGGGGATGGGCGCAGAGAGAGAGAGAGAGAGAGAGAGAGAGAGAGAGAGAGAGAATCGTAAGCCACATTGTCAGGGCAGAGCCCGATGTGGGGCTTGATCTCACGAACCAGGAGATCATGACCCGAGCCGAAATCAAGAGTCAGACGCCCAACCGACTTGAGCCGCCCAGACGCGCCCTAACTGATGGCAGGTAACCCCTGTCTAATTCGCTGAACAAGCAGCAAAAAGCAAGAGTTAGTGACCTGGAGACTCGTGTGGTTCTGACTCTCAGTTACCTACCACACAGGTGCATGGGACCCGAGGGTACCTGGGGTGGCCTTGCCTCTGGCCTCTTGAAATGGTCTATTCCTGGGCAAAAGGTTTCAGCCACTGCTCCCTGGACCCAAGGAACAGAATTCTGATGAAACTGTACCAAGATCAATGTTGAAAGAAAGGAAGGCAGGAAGGTCGGAAAGAGGGAAAGAGGGAAGGAAGGAAGGGAGAAAGGGAAGAAGAGGAAGAGAGAAGAAAAGCAAGAAAGGAGGAGGGAAGAAGGAAGGGGGGAAAATTAAGAAAGAAGGAAAGTAAAAAGGATCACCAGACAGGAATAGGACAATCAGAGCCTCAAGGCTGAATCTGTGACTCTGTGGGTCCTGGCGTGCTCAGGAAACACAGCAGCCACAGGAAGACACGCTGTCTCCCGAAATGCAGGAAGGACAGCAATTAGTAAGCACGTGGCGTCCTCGTACAGGAAGGCTGGGGTCTGGGCTGCACGCAGCGAGGCAGGGTCGGGCGCCTGAGCACCCCCTGGCCGGACTCTCGGGACATGGGTGCTGAAGGGGGACATCAGGCTTCCCTACAGGCAGATTGCTGCTGCCCTTCCTACTAAAAGAAATAAAAAAGCCTTCCCTTTACCACCTCTGCTCCCATCGCTTCATCAGGCTGCAGCAGTATCTTTTAGGAAGTTATTGAGAAGCTTCATTGTCCCCAATTTTTGCAAACAATTTCACAGACGCGATGGTGTCTGTCTTAGAAGCTTTATGCCTGTCCTCAAATGCTGTGCTCGTGGAATGTGCTTCAGGTCTATAAAGCAATTGCCTCGTTTCAAAAAGAAAAAAAGAAAAAAGAAACCCTCAAAACAAAAAGGACTGTATTTCTGTCTGTACGGAACTCAGTCACTCGGCTTTGGAAAACGAACTGGTTTCTGCACGTTGACAGACTGCCCTGTTCTCGTTATTTTAGAGAACTTCATGAGAGGCCGACCAGTCATCTCTAGTTAGGACAGAGCTGGGGCGCCTGGGTGGCTCGGTCGGTTGAGCGTCCGACTTCGGCTCAGGTGACGATGTCACAGTTCATCGGTTTGAGCCCCCGCGTCGGGCTCTGTGCTGACAGCTCAGAGCCTGGAATCTGCTTTGGATTCTGTGTCTCCCTCTCTTTCTGCCCCTCCCCTGCTCGCTCTCTCTCTCTCTCTCTCTCTCAAAAATAAGTAAACATTTTTAAAAAAAGATAGAGCTACATAAAATAAACCAGACTGACATAAAAATTGGACTGGACCTAGATTTTCTCTAAATCAAATGGGGCCCAACACGGAAGAGCCAAAACAAGCAAATTTTCACCTTAATTGGGGAGGACAATTGAGAAAACGTTTTGAAGAGAAAACTGACTTAAACACTACTTTGGAGCGGTGGTAAATGACCAGCTGTTGGCTAAATTTCAGCAAGGATCAATCTCAAAAGGTTTTCTATGACAGGTAGCACAGCCCTTTCCAGAACTCTGGACATCCAGCAGGTGGCCCCTGGCCAAGGTGGCTTCTGAGTGTTCAAAATGTGGCCACTGTGAATTGAGATGTGTTGTGTGTGTAACACATACTGCGGTTCAAAGACTACGACCAAAGAACAGTCTAGTACTCACTAACGATGGCTTATGTCAAGTGCGTGTTCGAATAAGAATACTTGGGGTGTGCCCCATCCAGTCAGGTAAATTAAAATGGATCTCGCCTGCGCCATTTTCTTTTTGAATGAGTCTACTGGGAAATTGAGAATTATGGCTATGGGTCTCACGCTGTTTTCATCGGACAGTGCTGCCCTAGGACATCTGATTCCTACATTTCACGAATACATTCCAGGGATGCGGGTTCTTACTCATCTGTGATACCCCTGTTCCCAGACAAGGACTGAGAGCTGGCACCTGTCAGAAGGCCCAGAGCCCGGCTGTCTGCCCAGGATCCAACTGGAAAGAGCCACATGGGACATCTAGAGAGTGTGCCTATGTGCGCGTGCTGTGTGTGCGTCCAGGGAAGCCTGATCTTAAGGATGAGTTTTTAGGAGACACCCCGTCAGTAATAAAAAAAAAAAAAACAGCCAGTGAGGGGTCCTGGCTGGCTCAGTCAGAAGAGCACGCAGCTCTTGATCTCAGGGTCATGAGTTCGAGCCTCACGCAAGGCATGGAGCCTACTTAAAAAAAAACTGTAGAAACACCTAATGAACAGGAAGACAAACACAGAACTTTTAATGCTGGCAGCTCCAAAGTTCAGCATGGGGACTGTTTTATTAGCGACAATGGCACTGCTTTGCAGTTGTGAGTCTAGGTAGTGTTTACAGTGACAAAATAACTCAGTTATCTTCTCGGGGTTAAAACCACTTCACTCAAAACCACAGCCTTCTCTACCGAGCGTGAATTTCACCGAAGACAGATTCCCCTGTGACTCCAGGACGAAATAAGGGGTGGCCACACCAGAGAGTCGTTAATGGTCATTATGGAACACGATGGCGCGAACCCGGGCCATCTGAGTGCTCTGGGGGCCCTGGCGGGGTTCTAGATCGCCCGCTGCACAGCGTGGCGATTGTGAAAGCAGGATGATTCTGCCGGGCTCCAAGAAGAAGAGACAAAAAAGAATCGTCGAGCCGCCTGCCGGGCCGTCATAAAAAAGTTCTTTTCCCATTTCTGCAGGATTTCATTCTGAAAAAGAGAATGGCCACCTTTGCCATGGGCTCTGCAGCAGGGAGCTGGCTGGAGGCCTTCCATCGATCGCACCCGCCCGGTGGGGAAAGACACCGGATGTTCAGGGCTTCACCGGAATCCTGCCCGGGTGATTTCAGTGGAAATCGACAGCCTGCAGCCACATCCCCTGTGGGGGAAATACTCTCCTGGCAGGCAGCCTTGCAGAGACACACCCAAGGCCCGCTGCTCAAAGGTCCCTGCAGCTTGCTCCCTCCCCTAAGTAGGGCACAGAGGGCTCTTTGGCTAATGGGACTGCAGCACCCAGCAGGTGCTTTGAGGCAGGAACTTGCAAAGAGCGTCGGTGGGGCTTGGGACAGTCGGGTTTGCCTCCGGTAATGTCCCCAGCTGCTTGCATATGGCCGAGCCCTTGCTGAGAAAGTGTCCCTACTGAAGCCACTGCACGCCCAAGGACAATGGAAGGGTCAACCCCCAGATGTCTGTACAGACACCTCAGGGTTGTATGTAATCCAAGAGAGTCAGTCACCGAAACTTTCTTTTCAGAAGCCCAATCCCGAGTTTTGAAGGATTTGGTGAGGCTAGACGCTTTCCTGGAAAAAAGTCACTGTGATGCAGTCACCTATTCCTGTAACGTGGACAAGCCTTGCTTTGCGTTTGAAAGCCCTTCAAGCCAAAATAACAGCAAGAGGAATAAAAATATCTCATCAGTTAGGCACAGAAATGCTTTTTTTTTTTTAAATATTTATTCATTTTTTTGACAGAGAGAGAGAGAGAGAGAGAGCGAGCAGGGGAGGGGCAGAGAGAGAGGGCAACACACAGAATCCGAAACAGGCTCCAGGCTCCGAGCTGTCCACAGGGCCCGATGCGGGGCTTGAACCCATGAACCGCGAGATCATGACCTGAGCTGAAGTCAGATGCTTAACCAACTGAATGCCCCACGGAAATGCTTTTCTAATCACACTCCCAGCAACAAAACCAGCATGCGAGGGGGGCATTCTGTGTATTAATACAAGAGCTCCGTGTGACGTTTCCAGGCTGCGACCTCAACGGCAGAGTCACCCGGAACCAACCCTTTGGTTGGACGCACTCGTGTTTTCCCCTCACCCCTCTTCCATAACCCACTCCACAAACACCGGCTCCTGTCCCCACAGCACTCCACCAAAGCATCTCCTGCTTTCGAACGTCACTGCAGCTGGATGACATTAAAATAGAACTTAAGCCAGTGGCGCGCAGGTAAACCAGCTCTCAAAAAAGAAAAGGAAAAAAAAAAAGCCCTAATTCGTAGCACTTGCCGATTTCTGTGGTGGAAATCCTTCCAACCGCAGCGGGCTTCAAGCTACCAACAGTTGAACCCGAGCCTGGAAGCTTCTCTGAGCCTCTAACAGTTGGTATATTCCCGCTGGCCCCGGCACACCACGACCTTGAACGTACTTTCTAAGTTCCCTACGCGTCTGTCAACCGCTCCCTGCCCCGCCACCCCCAAATCCGAACAGGCTGAGGGTTTGAGCAGATCTGTGGTAATGCGTGCCCTGTAGTTTCTGCTTAGACTTGGAAGAACGCAGGGCTTATCTGGCAGGTACAGTAGCCTGGCCCCAACCACTGTTGAGCTGTGGAACCAGTAAGACGGCTTCCTGGGGCCGCCAGCCTCACTGAGCCTTTTCATCTAATTGAAATGGTTCTGTGGAAACTTTGCAAGGCAATGGTTAGGGCTCTGCTCTGCTTAAACCTTTCTACTTTTTGCATAAAAGGAGGGGAAGCTTGTTTTTTTTGTTTTTTTTTTTTTTTGAGTTATATTTACACTTCCCAAATCAGAAAATGTCCTAACCAGATAGGAGGACAGGTGGCGAGTGGTAACCACAACTCAAAACCTTTTTTTTTTTCCATTTCTTTCTGAAACCCCATATAGGAGGAAAGTTAACGAAATGTCGGTTGGTTGTTTTATGCCCAGAGCTCGGTATTCTTTCAACACAGATGGAACAGAGCAGAAAATGAAATTGGGACCGGACCACCTAGGACATAAAATGCTGTTGATCTATCTATCTACCCTGGTGCACACGAATCTATTGCCTTGGGTAAATCGATTGGGTATGATGTGATCCTGAATTTGTCAGAATAAAATGAAGATAAACACTGATTTCTATTTGTAAAAGGAAACTTTTTTGTTGTTTGTTAAAAATTTTTCTTTAATGTTTATTATTGAGAGAGAGAGAGAGAGAGAGAGAGAGAGAGAGTGCAGGGGAGGAGCACAGAGAGAGAGGGAGACACAGAATCTGAAGCAGGCTCCAGGCTCTGAGCTGTCAGCACAGAGCCGGACGCAGGGCTCGAACTCACGGACCACGAGATCATGACCTGAGCCCAGATGAGACGCTTAACCAACTGAGCCACCCAGGCGCCCCCGCAAATTTTCAAAGGGAACATGCACTTTTGGAGACATGAAGCATGGTTGGAAACGCCAGGGGCAGAGTTCTTCAACCATCTGTGGCCCAGTTTTTCTACAGGAATTCCTTTTGCAAAAGAAATCCATAGTCAGCTTCCAGAACCTACTGACTACATAAATCAGCCCAAAGTTGCCCCAGTGAATGTGCTCAATTGTGTGGGGTTGACGTGTTCAGGCTCGAGGGCAGGGCTTGAATCCAGGGGCTCGCCTGGGAAATGTGTGGAGACATTTATCGTCAGGTGTGACACCAGTGGCTCACATCCCCCAGCGGGAGGGACAGTCTCAGCCAAGGAAGGCATCTCTGCCCCGAATACCAACTGTTGCCACTGAGAAACAGCGACCTAAAATAATCCACAGGGTGGACCCTGAATTCAGACAAAGCCTTTAATTCCTTCCCCTTCATTTCCTCTCTCTGGGGTCCTACCTGAGAGAGCAACTGCCTGTTCCCTGCACTCATTTGGTACACGCCCCGCAGGCCTACTCGGTGCATGGGAGGTCCAGGTGTTGGGGGTGCAGACTGAGCAAATCCCAGAGGAGTGCTTTCTTTCTGAGTGGTGGCAGGCAGTGTTGGGAACAACAGCAGGGTAGGGAGGTACGGACTGGCGATGCCATCCAGGGTGGGCTCAAGGAAGGCCCTCTTTTCTGGCGCTTCTGGATGGAGACTGAGGGCAGTGAGGGAGAAGGCCACGGGAAGCATGCTGCAGGCCTGGATGTGGCCAAGGCAGAGCCCAGGATGGCTCAGCCTACCTCCCCTGGGCCTCCCCTTGGGCTATTCTAGTTTAATCCTTCCTCTCCACCTGCTCCTTCTTATTGGCCTTCAAATATACATTCATATTCTCCTCCTACAGATCAACCCGCAGGCAGGGCAGACTTCCTACCCTCTGTTCACCAGTGCTCCCCGACGCTTGGGCTCAGGCCTCCGTCCTGCTGAGCTATTTTTAGGGATCCACCACTGATCTCCCAAAGGCCCTGTTCTCCAGCACCGCTCACCCTTCTCACCCTCGATATCGCTTCTTCTCGTAGTGGCTTCTACACCATATTTCTCTCTAGAAATTTCACCTGAATCCAACAGCTCATTTTCTGCCTCCTTCCTTGCCTTCTCTCCTAGACAATAATATGCCTCCTTTACACCCATCCTGCCTTCCAGAAGGTTCCTTGGCTACCACCTGCCATCACATGTCTAGTTGACCCAACCCCCCATGTATTCCCATTCCGCTCAGTGGAATGACCGCCTTCCAGTCATCAAGGTGGAGGCTGCAGTCACCTCCTGCATGTTCCACATTGAGTGATGCACAAATATGGCGGCCACCACCCTGCCTCCTTCTGCTGCAGCCTTCACGCTCCGGCACAAATTGCGTCTCCCTGTCAACTGTCCCCAGGGCTCTCTCCAGCACACAGATCCAGCACGATCATCCCCCAGACTGTCACGCCTCACTCCCAGGAGGAAGCCTCTTCACCCGCACTCTTGCCTTCTACCCAGCCACCACTGTTTCTCAAGTCCAACGTGGCTCAGCTCTCCTACCTGCTCCAGCTTCTACTTGGGGAGTCTTCCCAACCCTCCTCTCCCCTCCGCCCAGCTTAGCGAGGAGCAAGTCTTCCTTCCCTACATTTTTGTGCATCACTGTGGTGCATTTGGCCACGACCCCCGGTGCATTTGGCATCATGGCATCAACTCGGCACAACGAAGGGCTCTGTCGGTATAAATGTTATTGAATGGGAGGTCCTAAGATCCGAGAAGCCGAGGTCTGAGCAAACAACTAAGCCAGCATCAATCGTATCTGCACAAATCCCTAAGTCAACCCAGCAGGGGAAGCCTCCCATGGAGGCCCTGCTTTGGATCATACCTTGAGAACCTCCGGGACGTTGTGGGCATTTATTCGTGCGCACATGCAGTCCATACGGGCCCTCACCGGACAGTCCATATGGGACAGGACAGAACAGAGCAGCACAGCAGCCCAACATCCCCACACACATGCTCCTGACCGGTGCCCCTCCACGGAGGCAGCGTAACGCTCCCACATCGTCCAGTCCGGGCTGGACTCTTCCTTGTCCCCTGCTCTCAGCCTGGGAATCTAAGGGCCTTGCCTCATTTCTTAAGGACGCTGGGCTTTGGGGGAGGTCACTCGTATTAGGGTCTCCCCGCAAATCCGCTGGCCGCGAGGTGTCACCGGCACACGCCTATCCATCCAGGTGCCGCGGAACATCTCACGGCAAGCCCGGTGGACGGAAAGATAACGATTACCCGGCAGTGGCCTCTGTGGATGACCGTCCACCTGTGAGCCGCCTGGCCCGTGGTTTCTACATGACAGCGGTGGGCAGGGTGAGTCCTGTCAGCTCCCGGGGACGGGAACGGTGTGAATCCACCTGCCAGGGCCAGCAAGGAAGGACACAGCAGAGCCAGGGATGGAGTCCCAGCCCAGAGATGTTCCTCCAGGGGAACTGTGAGTTCTTGTCAAACACCACACAGGAGACACACACACACACACCGCAGTTTCATTTTTTTCCAAGGAATGTTCTTCAACATGTGTGGTCCGGTCCCGCCCGTCCCCAGGAAACACAGTAAAAGATGATGCTGGCATCACACACAGTCACTCGCCCTCCTCCGGGGTGCCACAAGCCATGCATCCTGCGGAGACCCCCACGGAGCCTCAGCGCTCTGCACCGGCCAACGACACAGGGGTGACAAAAACACATTCCAACGGGAAGCAATGAACGTGTTCTATACCAGCCACTCTTCTGAAACCCTGAAAGTCTTGGGCGGGGGAGGCAAACCCACTTTCGTGAGGCTACCTCTCATGTTTGGGGAGATTCAGGAAAATGGGAGTCTTTCCGACTGCAATCATCAGGGCTTGGAAACGTCCTGGGGACAACACGTCCCTCTCAGGGAGGTGTTCCGAGACGGGGACAGTGAGCCACAGGGGAGTCATGCAGAATCTTACGCTTTTGCACCATTGGAGCCATTGCACGGAACGCACGGCGAGGTGAACAAGAATCCAAGTGACAGGCTTTCAGTTTTGCCTCAAAGGACAATGAACCCCCCAAACCCAGCCAGCCAGCCACCAGGAGTCGTGCAAGCAGCTTCTGGCCTTGGGACTGCTTTCGCAAGGGTGTATCCCATCTGAAGGCGCTTGAGCTCGGCTGCAGCCAGCGCTCAGATGCTGTTAGATAATTTTCCTCCCTCACCAAACTGGGGTTTATCGGTTCAGGGGAGATGCATTTCACAGATAAAAACAACTTCCTCTAACTGCTGATTAGATAAGGAGGCATAGCATCCGTCCTCAAAAGCCGGCGCCCAATCTCCAATTAGACCAAAGCCACTGCTTTCTCCCTCCATCGGGAAAAACTCTCTGCACCATGTCCCCCTCGTCCCCAGGCTGCCGAGAAGCCTTCCAGGCACGCAGCAGCCACCTCTCCACTGCCTTGGGATTCTGCCTAAACTTGAAAACAAAGGGTGAGATCGGGCACCCTGATGGACCAATTAAAAGCATGTGACTCTTCCAAATCTGTCCTCGAACTCATGACGCAGTGAAGGGATTTTTACTTTGCATACATCAAAAAAAAAAAAAAAGAAAGAAAATTTATGTCTTCACATCCTTGATCATTTTCCTGGATTCAAGGGAAAGGGGGGAAAAAATCTAGAATTTTTTTCTCCTTTTTTTTTTTTCTTTCCATTTTTGCCAGCGTGTGAAGCAGCAAACCGTGGTCCAAGGGACTTGATGGAAAGCCAGATTAGCTTCGAGAAGGCCACCCGGGGGGTGCAGAGCTGGGCTCCAAGCACCACCCTGGGACGTGACACACTGCCTACTGGAGAGAGGTCCTGAAACAAAGCACCGACCCTGGGGTGGGGTGGGTTACGCAAGTGAGCAGTGCAAGAGAAACACCTTCCAGAAGGAAGCAGCGGCATGCGTAAATACACGTTCCCGCCCCACATTCAGGCCCAGAGTAACTGGAGAGTGACTGGATCCCCACGATCTGCTCATGTGGCTAAGCCCTCTGGGACAAGCCTTCAGCAACCCCCGTCAGTCTCCAGTCTTCCAGTCTTCCAGTTGACTCTACTGAGTCAACTGCTGTATGTTTGCTGACTGTCTTCCTCAGGGACAGCCATCTCTACTCCCATCTTTCTTCCCTGACTCTGGTTCCTCCCTTCCTCCTCTGCTCCGGCCCCCAGGCTTGCCTCCCTGCCAGCCCTCTCCATTCACAGGGGGGGGCCTCCTCCATGCCCCGCACCTGCCTGGCAGGGAGCCAGCCTCCGACCCCAGGCCAGGGCCCCCCTCCAGGCCTGCGCGCTCCCCCAAAGCACCCTAGGGCTTGAGGAGGACCCGTGCCTAACGTCGGGACTTGGAACCCTGTTCACGCGAGGGGAGGACCAGTCAGCAAAGAAGGAAGAGGCAAGGGGTCACTGAATAAAGGCGGAGAATAGGGAAGCTTGTAGTTTCTTTCCGAGCAAGGCTATCTATCTGCCTTGTTGGATGCTAATCCCTGCCATCATTCCTACTCGAGATGCCTTCAAAAGCCCCTAGAAGAAATCTCGAGCCCCAGTTTTCCACATCTCTCGCCTGGCTGCCATGATGAAGCGGGTACACGTCGGGTTGCCCGAAGCGGTCACTGAGTACATGCTCTGTGTTACGTGCTTTCACACACAACCACTTCAGAGAGGTGAGACTTCTCTCATTTTTAAAGAGACCACTTCAGAAGCAGAAGCTATCGTCCCATGAAGAAGATGACATCCCTCCCCGTCCGGAAGTTCTCCTCTGCGTCCAACTTCAATTCTCCAAGTTACATTTCACGTCTCTGTTTCCTCTTACTCGGGCCCAGAAGAAAATGGAGGCACGTAAGAGCTGTAGCCATACTCCTGTGACATCTGGTCCCCATCTCTCTCTCTCTCTCTCTGTCTCTTTAATCCAGGAGGCCGTATTTCTACACGGTCCTCCAGGGTTCCTCCAACACTGGGTGAAGGAATGAAATGTAGAACCTCTGGGGCACCTGGGTGGGTCAGTCGGTTAAGCACCTGACTCTTGGTTTTGGCTCAGGTCATGACCTCACATTTTATGAGTTCAAGCCCCACAGCGGGCTCCACCCTGACAGCACGGAGCCTGCTTGGGATTCTCTCTGCCTCTCTCAAAATAAATAAATAAACTTAAAACAGTTTTTTAAAAAAAAAATTAGGGCTGCCACTTCTCTCCACCGGGCGGGGTTGGTTTCTACCACTCCCCACCGATTTGTCCGAGACTAGGGTTGAGATTCGACGTGTCTACCCCTGAAGGGCAACATTACTGGAAGCCACGGCCCATGGTCTCTCTTAAAGCAGACCTGCCAGGGGGCCATTATCGCCAAAGAGTTTGCACCTTTGGGGCATCTGGCCATTTGTCCGTCCACTTGGGTCGGGCAGTGGCCAGCGCCCCTGAGCTCTCTTCTAATTCCTCTATTTGGGTTCTATTTTCAGTTTGCCTATTCCTTGGGTCAATTTTTTAATTATTAACCATAAATTGTCCTTCTGTCCTCGGGGACCCAAATGTTACCTGTTTTCTCTTTCCCTTCCCTCCAGCAGACCAGCCACAGGGCGGTCTTTCTGTCTCATCAATCTTTACAAGATCTGCTTTGCACAAATTGCTTCCTTTTTCTGCTTTTTAACTGTCCTTTTTACGTTCTGCCTTTGCCACTCCGTCTTCAGCAAAGTAGGTTTCTATTTTTTCATGTAACCCTGGAAGCCCTGGAAATGAGATGAGTTTCACCACTGTTGCCTCTTGAAAATGAGGAAACAGGCTCCAAGGTGGTGAAAGTCTGGCCAGAGGCACACGGCCAGCCGCGAGAAGGGCTCGGCTTTGGACGTGAGAAGCATCCTCTCTGACTCTGCAGCCTTCCCCCTGCGCCACCAGCCCTCGCCACCCCTTGCCACTCCTTCTATGGGACCAGCGCTCAACAAAGACACTTCACTCCTTCGGCGAAGGGAGGGGCTGTTTCTCACTTCCTGTTGTCTGCCCTCCAACACCCCTCTGCTCTTCTGGCTTCTTCCCGTGGAGCTGATGACACAGGGCTTCAAACGCACCTCCCCCATCCTCCCATCTACAACCTCCGGGTTTTTTTTTTCCATCATCTCCTATTGCCACTTGCACACTTAATTTGTTTAACGCCACGTATGACAAGTCACTTCCAGAAACAACCTATCAGCACACGCTAATGCTAGTTGGTTTCCTACAAAAATCCTAAAGCATGGTTTCTAAAACTCAGATGCCGCGGAGAATAACCGACTGCCTAGATGCCTCCCTGCGCTTGGTCTTCTGGAATTCTCGCTCTCGCTAACTGCTCCTCAGACCCCTCCCCTCTTGCGCATTTGAGCGGCTTCCACGCTTCTGCATTTCTTGGCTTCCTGGCAGCGATCCCATAACCGGCTTTGACCTCTAGCCCCTCCAGGGGAGCGCTGGCTCTCCGAAACGGCGTCTCGGCACCCCCCTTCAAATGGCTCTCCCTGCCTGGCCCTGTTATGGCTACAGCAACCGCTCTTTACAAGCCAAGCCAGAGAGGCTTTCCAGGTGTCTTAAATTTTACAATTCTGGAATTCATCTGTCACAAACTTCATCCCACTAGGAGAAGCAGATGAAAAAATCCTGTCGCACGTGGCAAGGGACCACTGGTGGGAGACCACAGGGAACTACGGACCAGCCCCAGTTCCACACCACACCTGCCCAGGGCACACTAGCCTCTAGAGCTCAAGCCTCAGCTGAGCAAACCAGCCTGGGAAGGAGTCAGGAGTGCCCGCCAGCGGCCTGGTGGCCTCGTACTAGGGAAAGGTCCCCAGCAACTGGAATCTGACAAGAGGTACATCTAGAATATCTTGAAGGCACTTGTAAGGAGTGTGTATTGACCTATGCCAAGTAGATTCCATGCTGTCCTCTGCTCTCCGGGAATCAGCCAACTATCGGGGCAGCGGCGAAGAAAGCAGGGAGCGCTCACTGGTTAACCCATGACGACTTCAGAGTCCTGATGCTGATGTCTGGGCTCCGGGTTCATTGGAACGGTTGGTGGCAACGTAGCCACCTAATTTCCTCTGTGTCCCAGGTAGGTCAAGAGCACACGCCTGCCACAGTCCAAAGTGCAGAGAACAGTACCCACCTCACTGGCTGCTTCCAGGAGGGGGGGGGGGGTTGCGATGCAGGGCCGTCCCCAACATTAGCTATTTGGGTGCCATCTTTGTAAACATCATACATGTAAACATCATACATGTGTGCCACCACTGGCTTGAAATTTGGCTTTTTGATTTATGTCAATGTGTTTTCAAAGGAACTGCTTAGCTAGCACTGTACGTGATACACCAATACGACTTGATCTTAAAAATAAATGTGTCAACGACAAAGCAGCGGGCTCTTCTGTGTCCAAACTTTGGGAATCCCAGAAGTGATGTGGAAAATCCAGAACTGTTTCTCTTCCCACCCACTCCCCCACGCCCAGTGGCCACAGTCTAATAGGAAAAATACGTCATAAATGTACTTGTTTCCTTGGTTCATCTCGAACGAATGGATTTGGCCACTATCCTTGTCTGTTTGCACCACGAATTGTGTAGCTATTTTTTTCTGTAAAAGAACCCTTATACCCAGAGTCTTCCTGGTCTCTAAGACACATGGAAATAACACAAAATGCATTTCTTGGTTGCTACATCAGGATGTCCTATAGAAAGATAGCTGCGGTGGTTTCCAGAACCCCGAGACCTTCACACACATCGCCGTCCTCGGCTGTGGGTGCTTCCAGAGCCTCTCCACATGGGATCCGTGCCTCCTTGTTTCCACCTGCGTCCCCTACGTGACACTCTTTTGTGCAAATACATGGCTCTCAATATCACAGGTTTTTTTTTTTTACTTCCAAAAAAGAAAGAGAAAATAGGTATTCTAGGGAACTGTTGACTCATTATCTCGTGAGAACATGGTATAAAGTGTGAAAACTAGTCTTTGAGTTAGAAATTGAGTCTGATTCTGACTCCGTTTTTGACCTCAGTTATTTTGCTGAACTTCTTGGGACCTCCGTTCTATAAAACCAAGAGGGGAGACCGGACTTTCCAAACGTGAACTGTACCGTGGAAGTTAACCATGGCAGGGACTGTGGAAACTTCCAAACCTCTTTATGGAAAAGGCATGTGACAAAAGGCTTTTTGTAACATTTAAAATTTTCTATTTTGCATTAAATTTGGCATTTAAGACACGCAGCTGAGAGGGTCAACATAAAATGGGCAGACTTGGTTTCTTCTAAACCGAAGCTCTCACGCTAACTCACCCTACTGCCATAACGCATACAATGTATAATTGTCACTACCTAGAGCCCATAAAACCGGGTATTTCTGCGGCACCCCGAAGGCAGGAGACAGCACTATGGATGTGCCCCCATGCGGGGTGCTCTCCCACTGTGCTCTTTGGCCCCTGCATGTGAGTGTCACGGCCACGGTGACCTGTCTGTCCTCCCGCACACATGAGGGCCCCACCTTGGTGACCTTTACCCCACGTCTTCCTAACATGGTGGTTGAGGGGAAACGGCAGGTAAGATGATCCCAACCACCTGACCAAGGACTGTGGAAGGAGACAAAGGGACCTAGGTGGTAGGGGAACAGAGTGTGCCACAGCCCGCCAATGGGACGCCCGGCCGGCCGACTCACCCGCTCCTCTCTCGGACTTGGAGCTCTGCTGTCCTCCAGACGTGGTGGAAAGGTCTTCGGGGACGGGCATCGGTTCGTCCCCATCATCCGGAGTGTCACTCACTGGGGGGCTTTCCTTCCCTGGGGAGGCAAGTAGCAGCTTGAGTGTCTGGGGCCGTGGTCACTGCCGAGGGTAGTGATTTACATAGATTTCTATATTATGGATAATATGGGGTGGTCTAGTCCACCCAAATCAATGGTACTTTTCAGACATTCTCATGATCACTGCTCCATGCCAGTGACCAGACTTCCACAGCCTTATTTACGACATCTGTGTGATACCCCATCGCATGGCCACACTAGGATTTATTTACATCCTTTATTCTCTTTTTGAATGTATATGGCTTTCCATCTTTTTTCCTCTTAAATGACACTGTGATGAACATCCCAGTGGCCAACTTTTGCACATGCTCTCAACAATCATCACAGTATAAACTCCTGGAAGTTTTGTGCCTGGGTCCAATGGCACCTATGTTCAAATTTTATTTATTTATTTATTTATTTATTTATTTATTTATTTATTTTTATTTTAGAGAGAGAGGGGGCAGCGGGGGGGGGGGGAGCAGAGAGAGGGGGAGAGAGAGAGACAGAATCCTAAACAGGCTCCATGCTCAGTGCAGAGCCCGATGTGGGACTTGATCCCACAACCCTGGGATCATGACCTGAGCCGAAATCAAGAGTTAGATGCCCAACTGCCTGAGCCACTCAGTGCTCAGGCATCTACATTTTGAAGACTAGCTCACATTCTTTCCTGTAAGCTGGTTCCAACCTACCCTCCCGCAATCAGGCTTCTTCCCACCTTCCACTTAATTTGTTTTAAAGGTCAGCTGACTGATTATTTTGCTCAGAGCTACACGTGCTGGAGCTGTTCACTGCCTTTTAGAGAGCCAGGGAATATTCTGCCAGTGGCCTGATTTGATTCCACCTGGCGGGGAGTGCAGGCTTGGAAAGAGAAGGAACAGGGAATCCGATGCCTCCTGGGACCACGATTCTCTCCGTGGAATTCTTACTTTGAAATACAGCAAAAGGATCCGCACAACTGAAAAGTCGCTTCTCCTTTGCCAAGTGCGACTCAGCAAACGAAATCGGGTTTTACAGGATGGCTAGATCTATTCTGACCCCATTAGAATTACCTTTAACTAGAGGCTCCCCCACTGGGGAACCCACCCTCCCCTCCGACTCCCAGAAACCCAGCGCTGGGAAGCCATGACCGGTAGAAAACCCTCTTGTTTCCCTTGAAACTGAAGCACCTGTCCCTTCCAACCTTCCAGACACAACTTAAAACTGGCTTAGGCAACACAGACCACATGCACGAAATGACGCTGATGCAAAATAACCCATCAGAGTGGCTGCAGGACCCCGGTGGAGACGAAGACCTTCAAGGAGGTTAACAGAAAAGTGGAAGGCAGGGGTTACACATTCACTGGCAGGGCTGGTGACCTGGCTCGCAGGCGAAGGACATCCTCGCAGAGCACACAAACGCTCGGGACCCAGAAAACACGGCTAGGAAGAAGACATCGTGGCTGAGTCCTCCAGCTTGGCTGTGGTCGCTGCAGTTAGCATATTTTCACACAGAGCATTACTGGGTGTGTCTGGAGAGCCAGTACAACCCGAATTGTTAACGATGGGGCGGGCGAGGATGTCCCAAGAAAACAGAAAGCCAAAGAGAAACGGAGGGCAGGTGCGTTCCATTGAGCAGGAGAACGCGGGAGGGAAACGGGCCAGCTGATAACTGGTTTCTCCTTATGACAGCCAAGAGCAATGGTTTTCAGACTCTGAGAACGGCAGAGGGTGGTCAGAGGACAATTCTCCTCCTCCTTCTCCTTCCTCCTTTTCTCCTCCTCCTCCACTTCTTCCTTTTCTTTCTCCTCCTTCTTTTGCTAAGACGGATCTTACATGGAACTTCGATATACAAAAACCAATCTTCTGCGTGTAAAGTGGGGACACTGCCGGATGGGGAGGCTGGAAGGCCACCTGCCTTCTCAAAGACCTCCTGACAAAACCCCCAGAACAGACAGTGGAGACCCCTGGCTGAACCAACGGACCCAAAGGTTAAATGTGTATAACAGAGTGAGCGAGGCGGTGCGCACGTGTGTCCTTGTGATTAACCAGCTGTCGTTTTCATGGGGTGGGCGTGGGGGGCTGAGGAACTAATCTTTATGCACCTGTTTATCTTCTCCGTGATACCTCCCTTTGATATATCCCATGATGCTCTCAGAAGAAGAATCAGGACTTACCCAATGAAGGAACGTGGTCTCTGATGCTACAGGACGTGCAAGTAACTCTCGATGACTCTTTTGGTCCCTTAACTGCTCTGTTTATTGAGGAACAAGATTGACCACATGACACTGAAGATGCTCATACAACAGATGCTCCCCCTACGGGTTCTGTGGGTCTGGTCGGGCTCTGGCACTGAGCGAAATGCCAGCTCTCCAGTGCCCGTCATCCTGAGTCTCAGCCCTCCCACTGTTTCCTGCATGGGGGAGAAAATGCCACCAAGAGAGCAGTGGGGATGATGATTCTACACGGGACAGACAACCCGGGGTGAAGGCGCAGTAAACACTCATCCCTGGTGTATACAGTGGTGCACAAAGTCAGACCTGGTGGCGAGCAGAGGGGGATATGTTCACCTCCCCCCCGAGGGCTCTGCTGTCACACGGCCTGGACTCGCCTTCACTCACTGAGAGTTTTCAAGAGGTGGTCCGAGTCGCCTAAAAGCCCCCAAAGTTTGGGCGGCCGCTAAGACATGAATCACTCCCACGATCCTTTGTGCCCAATGGTCCTTAGGTTCTCTCCCTGTGGGAGGTTTCTACGATGAACACTCAGCGCTTTGTGAAAGCCTTCCTGTTAAGCAAAGCTTTTTGTGTGGGTCGCTTTTAACCAAATTTGCCCGGTTAGCCATTTAAAACGTAAAACCACGGGAGGAGTAGAAAAGGTACACAACTAAGGTCATTAGGTCAACACATCCCAAACATTAAGGCGGGGTGACCAGAAGTCACTTGAACCAGGATATCATTCCAACAGAAACATGGCATAAGTCACCCCTTCAAGACAGTAAAATGAGGCTAAAAACCTGATTTTGGCCTATCTCCCACGGCTGGTTGAAGATGGAAAAATAATGTGTGTGAATGCTAATCTATCCAAGAAGCTTAGGGAACCTGTTCTGCACACGTCAGCAAGCCACAGAAACACGAGGTCCGTGTCGTGCCAAGTGCCTGTACCTCTCCTAAGTTCACGCTCAGAGACACGACGGCACATAAAACTGTCCACAGGGCGGTTATTATTTTCATGGAATCATTTAGGAGGGGAAGTATAATTTCACTTTGCTAGAAAAATGAAAGAAACTTCTTACCAGTTTATATTTAATCTTCCTACTGCTTCTGCTTTAAATAAAGCACAGGTAATCTGTGAGAAGTGTTTTGGGCAAATTAGATGAGAAAATTGTATAATTTGCCTATCAGAAGCCAGTTAATTTAATTTCTCAGGTAGATTAAAATTCATCCAACAAAGGTCTGTGATTCCCCACCTCACGAATGCAAGAGTGTTTTTTTTCAATTTTTTAAAATGTTTATTTATCTATTTATTTTTTTAATTTTTTTTTTCCAACGTTTTTATTTACTTTTGGGACAGAGAGAGACAGAGCATGAACGGGGGAGGGGCAGAGAGAGAGGGAGACACAGAATCGGAAACAGGCTCCAGGCTCTGAGCTGTCAGCCCAGAGCCTGACGCGGGGCTCAAACTCACGGACCGCGAGATCGTGACCTGGCTGAAGTCGGATGCTTAACCGACTGCGCCACCCAGGCGCCCCTAAAATGTTTATTTTTGAGAGAGAGAGAGAGAGAGAGAGGGAGTGGGAGAGGCACAGAGAGAGAGGGAAACACAGAATCCGAAGCAGATTCCAGGTTCTGAGCTGTCAGCACAGAGGCCGACGCAGGGCTCGAACTCATGAACCACGAGATCATGACCTGAGCCGAACCAGACGTTTAACCGACTGAGCCACCCAGGCGCCCAAGAGTGGTTTTTATATACAATGACCCAGAGGAATGTAATTCCTGGGAGTAAATAAAAACTCAGAACATAGATTCCCAAGTCTTGAATAGTGGACAAGCTTGCAACCCAGCATGCTGCCTGGCTTCCTGTGAGACTTCTGGTCACTCACTGAAATTCTCGAGTCTCAGCTCTGCAAATTGAAAATGGTAGCTGGGGGGCGCCTGGGTGACTCAGCCCGCGAAGCATCCAACTTCAGCTCAGGTCATGATCTCACGGTTCGTGGGTTCGAGCCCCACGTCAGGCTCACTGCTCTCAGCCTGTCAGCACAGAGCCTGGAGCCTGTTTCAGATTCTATGTCTCCCTCTCTCTCTGCCCCTCCCCTACTTGCGCTCTGTCTCTCTCTGTCTCTCAAAAATAAATGTTAAGAAAATTTTTTTAAAAAAGGCAAAGAAAATGGTACCTATATCTTCACCACCGGGTGCGTGTAAAGTTGAAAAGGGAAGAATGCTTGGGGCAGTGTTTCCTAAAGGTAGACATTCAATCAATGTGATTTACTATGAAGCACATTTCCACTCACACACTTCAGTATATGAGGCTCATTTCCCTAAGCAGATTATGTATGCCTGTGGAGCATACTTCTTTCCCTGTTCCAACAAACATTACAAAGACCATTAAGAAGACATCCAAAGTAGCTTTAGGGTCATAGGAGCCCGAGGACCCTTAAATGGCGACTGGTTCACATCTCTCATTTTGCAGAGGATGCTATGGTGGTCCAAGAGGCAGGAAACCTGTCTCAGGTCCCACAGTTGGGGACAGAGATGAGGTATGGACACAGGGCTCACCACCCCTATTCTCCCATGGGCTGTCTCTTCCCTTAGAAACGAAAGCAAAAAATAATGCATAGCCACAAAAATATTTTGGAAAGATTGCCAAAGAAGGAAGACACACACACACACACACACACACACACACACACACACACACCAAAACCAAAACCAAAACCAAAACCAAAACTAAAACCAAAAAAAACTTTGCCCAAAGAATGAATGACAAGTGCCCTATAGTTAGGGAGAGCCCGGGGGTGCCTGGGGGGCTCAGTCAGTTAAACGTCTGACTTTGGCTCAGGTCATGATCACACGGTTCGTGAGTTCAAGCCCCGCATGGGGTTCTGTGCTGACAGCTCAGAGCCTGGAGCCTGCTTTGGATTTTGTGTGTCTCTCTCTCTTTCTGCCCCTCCCCAACTTGTGCTCTCTCTCTCTCTCTCTCTCTCTCTCTCTCTCTCTCTCTCTTTCTCTCTCTCTCAAAAATAAGTAAACATTAAAAAAAAATTTTTTTTAAGTTAGGGAGAGACTGCTCGTGCAGACTGTCTGCTAAGCCTGTTCAGTAACCTGGTCTCAAATCGTGGGTGTGAGTCAGTAACATTACTGAGTATCTACTCTCAAGACCCCATTGACCAGGGCTCAGTCCACATTTAGGAAAAAACCCCAGCAAGAAAGAACAAGGCAGTTTGAAAAAACATCCGATATTGAGAATTTCTTTGATTTTCAAGTGAATATTTCACAGATACTAGGCTGACTTCCCATGGCACCACCAATGCTGGAACATTTTTGAACCCAGGAAACTGGCAACTTCGTAGGGTTCAACCTGGAAAGTCTATGTTTTTTCTTTCCTATAGACAGAACCTGACATTGAAGAATTTTATGGGAAAAGAGGGTGATTCACTAACACGTTCCTCAGCGTATCGAGAACGTCAACTCCCGTTTGACTAAATGTACATCCTTATTCCACAGCTACCTGTCACTATCCTCAATGTCAGAAATGGGAGAGGAAAAGCAACGTGATTAGGTGTGAATTGGAGAACCAGCAAGAAGCAGAAAGTGTCCTTCCCATCTTTCGGGAAAATGGCACAACCCTTCAGATGTTCTGCTCGCCGTTTAGAATGCTGCCGGCTACACCATTCGTGTTTTGGAAGGAGCATTTCCTCTGCTGAGTGTATACAGACTACATTTCAGACCAGATCTGGAATCTTCTCGACCACAGAGGCGTTTCCTTTTTCAGGCCTTCCTGGGCCACGGGACTCCCTTCATTCTTGCACCCCTCCCCCAATGCCCACTTTCAAAAGCCAGCAACCAGAATTTGCATCATGGTAAAGGGCAAGAAAACAATCAGAGGAAAACAAGGCTTTTGATATCGTTGTTGACAAGATATGAGACAAAACACTCTGGAGATGCCCACCCGGGTCAGGGCCTTCAGCTGTGGCTCTGGGACCTCAAAGGACAGAGGCTTCATTCATATGTCACCTTAGAAGCTACCTAAGTGAGGGGTGCCTGGGGGGCTGAGTCGGTTGGACGTCTGACTTCGGCTCAGGTCATGATCTCATGGTTTGTGGGTTTGAGCCCTGCGTCGGGCTCTGTGCTGACAGTTCAGAACCTGCTTGGGACTCTCTCTCAAAATAAACAAATAAACTTAAAAGGAAAAGAAGTTACCCAAGAGAAATCAGAAACAATGAAAGGGTCTCTTCGCCTATGGAAGTTTTTAACATCCTGCCTTTTTGACAAGCTAATTCCCTCTCCCTGAGGCCTCTGGCAATCCTGGGTGGGACCCGCTTCCCCAGGCCAATGGGAGGCTTCCAAGAGCCAATCTTTTTTTTTTTCTCCCTCTCTGTTGTTTCTGTTGTTGTACTCCTGTTTCAGAATCAAAGAATGTGTCTGAGAGACATAAATGCAAACAGACCTTAAAGACAGCAAGATAGTAGATATGAAGCCTATAAGGATGTAAAGGCTCCCTTTTCTTCCTCCACAGCCCGACCTCCTTCCCATCACCAAGCTCCAGAGGGGAAGTCTAGATTGCTAACTATCCCTCCAGAATTTTCCTCAACATGCAAACATGTAGATTGAGTGTGTGTGTGGTGTGTGTGATTTGTTTTCATTTCACAGAATGGATCGCGCTTTGCGTACTATCTTGAACGCCGCTTTCACTTGGGCACGTGTCTTGGGCCTGTTCCAGTATGAAGGTTTTGCATCATCCTTGTTCACAAGAGCGGTTTGAATCAGTGTGCCCGTGTGCCCAAGTTTTTAGACATTAGCATCAGCGCTGCAGGGAGCGTCTAGGTCAACTCCCTGCCCGCTCGTGGGTGCAACTCTAGAAAGAACTCCTTCAGTACCACGTAGTTCACACAGGGAAATGCCAAACTGCCGGCCAGTTCTCACTTCCGCCCACGTACGTGACGCTCCTGCACGGCTGGGCCGACAAGCTAGCCTTGGCCTTGTTCTCGGTAGCCTGGGGAGTTTAAGTCCACGCTTGCCAAGTGACGGGATGACGGGAGGAGCTGGGCCAGAGGAGGTGGGAGATGTCTGGGATTGCGGCATGAACTCGAACCTTCTCTCCTGCACACTCTCCAGTGGGCGAACATCCACCAAGTGGGGCAGCAGTCACACATTTGGTCCCGAGACGCAGAATTCAATAAAAACTTGTAAACGGGTGGGGGCAGGTCAGCCAAGCCGCCAAGGACAGGCCATTCTCCCATAGAGGCCAACCCCGGGATTGGCCATGAGCCTGGCAGGTTCTAAAAGGTAAAATACTGAAAACCCAAAGCCCAGATGCAGGGCCAGACAGAGGGTGGGCTT